>NC_050447.1:79991290-80686290 GCF_903995425.1 Onychomys torridus | reverse complement strand
GATGCCTTTGATGGCTGAGTATTTCCCATAAAGAAGTTACTGAAAGTACAGACCTGGTCCCCCCAAAGATATCATTGAAGATGAAACTGTCTGGAAGCAGCTGGGGCCCTGTTAGAGTCTGCAAAGGAGGTAAATGAAGGCTTTCCTTGGTTTTAAGTAACTATGTAAGGCCATGCCTGGTGTCTGTGAATTGCAGTTTCTAAGCTGGCTGGGAATAGGCTGATGAAAGCTGTGATCTGTTACTGAAGGAATCTCCTCTGGGAAATAGCAATGGCTCCATCTCCTAGAACATCAGAGTCTGCTGAGTGATGGCATCAGATAAGACCAAAGTATACAAAGTTCCTCCCCTTGCTCTCTCTACAGCCCTGGAGTCATTGTCAGAAAATAAAGCAGAGCTGTACTGGCTGGTTTTGTGTGTCAACTTGACACAAGCTAGAGTCATCAGAGAGGAAGAAGCCTCAGCTGAGAAAATACCTACATGAGATATAGCTGTAAGGCATTTTCTCAATTAGTGATCAATGGGGGAGGGCTCAGCCCATGGTGGGTGGTGCCATCCCTGTGCTGGTGGTCCTGGGTTCTATAAGAGCAGACTGAGCAAGCCAGTGGAAGCAAACCAGTAAGCAGCTGCCCTCCATGGCCTTTGCATCAGCTCCGGCCTCCATGATCCTGCCCTGTTTGAGTTCCTGTCCTGACTTCCTTTAGTGATGAACAGCAATGCTGAAGTAAAGCAGAATATACCCTTTCTTCCCCAATTTGCTTTTTGGTCATGATGTTTCATTGCAGCATTAGAAACCCTAACAAAGACAAGAATGTTGACATTACTGCATAATTTTATATATAAAAAAACCTTTAGTTTCAAATTTTATATTGTTGGAGTCCTTTTCCTCAAATTCTAGATATGTAGGAACCCAGAAATGGATGTTCAGTCAGTGCTTACTGTCTTTGCTCAGGTTGCTGTAACAAATGACCAAAAACTGGGTATCTCAAACAGCAAACATTCATACCTAACATTTCTAGGTTATAGGTCAAGATCAAGGTACATTTGGGGAGCACTTCCTGGCTTGCAGACTGGGGTTTTCCTGATGTATCTTTACATGGAAGCCAGAATACAAGGCGCTCTCTCTCCCCCCACTCTCTCTTTCTCTCCTCTCTCCCTCCTCCCTCTCTCTAATAAGGCTAATCCCACTTGTGTAGGCTCCACTCTTAAATCTTGACCATAAAGACCCCACCTCCTAATACTATCAACTGGGACTTAGGGTTTTCGCAAATGAATTTTAGGAGGACAAATCCCCCTCTGAACCCTTGGTCTAAGGAGGAGAGTTTGTAGGTTCAAGTCTTTGAGGGATCTGTTGGTTTTCAGCCACACCTCCACCAGTAATCTTACCCAGGAGTTCTGCCATTATGCTTACAAGGATGTCTGGAGGTGAGCAGGCATCAAAATGATAATATTTACCAGGTGAGACAGTTATTTGCCTCCTTTTGTATCTTCATTAATTTAATAAGCTAAATTTAATCATGTGTTGTTTCTTCTCTCTATTCCTACTAAGGTAAAGTTCTGCCTACAATTAGTCCAATACTGGCTATTCTTACCAAACCCACAAGTACTTCTCCATGTCACCAAATGAAGGTGTGCCTATCAGGGGCAAACTAGGGCAGATCATTGCCGAGTCTCCTTCTTCAGATGGGGCAGCAGTCTGCTGGAGCTGCTGTTCAGAGCAGACTGCACATTTTCCCCACACAGCTCAGTATGCCTTGAAACCCCAGTAACCTGAAATGGCCCGTGGTGAAAGTGTTTATAGCGTGGAAATTGGCGAGCACTGCTGTTAAATTTTCCAACATGAGGTATAAACTTTCTCACTGGCTTTGGGAAATGTTGTTAAATGTAGACAGGGAAATGGTGTTGGCCAGGCATAGTAGGGAAGCAAAATGTGCAAAGTCAAATTCAGATTGACTAGTTCAATTACTCACTAATCTTTCCTCAACCGATTCCCAGCACCAAGGCTTAGGAAACTGAACACCAGTGAAAAGCCAGGGCCCACTTTGGGACACTAAGAATCTCAGAGACTAAACAATGTTGGCTGGCTCACGAATGACTCACAATAGTGAGACTTATGTCCAGACAAAGGAAGCCATGAGATCTTACAATAAGGTCAACAAACAGATGTCTACTGAAGGTTTCAACTGGGTGCTTGGAGTACACAGGGAAATACAGGCTATAGCACAGCATGTCAAAGCAACATTCTAGAATGGTATCATCAGTGGAAATGAACCAACTCCTTTTGGTGGTTTTTATACTGACTGTCTGTGTGGCCACATCCATTATGCTCTGGAACTCACCTTTCTCACCCAGAAAATTAGACCCCTGTTCTCTGACATTACACTCCAATGTGTTGACTTAGTTATATATGGAAGCCCTAAAGAAGTCAGTATACTAGCGGTTACTTGCAGGTATGTGTTGTATTCCCCAGACTGTGAATCTTTTTAATCCACAGTCTCAATATATTTGTCTCCCTGTGCTGACTGCATGTCAGGTATTTAAAGGATGTCTGCTGAATGAGAAAATGGATAGTGAACACCCTTATAATAAACAAGAGACTGGGTAAACAGAAATTAGAATTATGGAGAAACTCATATGGCCCATTACACTTTTCCATTGGGCTTTCATGGGAAGCCAACTGGAATAAAAATATACCCTATTTTTAAGATTCTGGTGAAAAGTAGAGACAAGGCCAAGTTTCTGAAGAACAGTGTTCTTTTGTGAGCTGTTATGGTTCTTTGAAAGTTTTTGAAACATCCAGATCCATTTTGTTTTATCAGAGCTTTGGGACTCCAGTTGTGACTGTCAGGCTCCTGTAGAGGCATAGCTTCTAAGCTCAGTAGACCATCTTAGCCCTGTATGTGCAGCTTAGGAAACTGGATAGCATCTGTGCTGTGCACTGAGCATTTTAGGAAACTGCTTGACTAAATAAAATCCTGCTACCAACCTGGTATTGAGAAAATCTGACTGATGGAATATTTCCTCCAGTTTCACTGAACTGATTTAGTGAGCCCCAAGGACTGAAAAACTGTTTGGCCACCAGAGCAGATGTGTCTTTTCATATCATGAACGAGTGCTACGCTCATCTCACTTTCCAGTGTGGCTTGTGCATTGGCTCCATTTTGCTATGTGAGTAAATAGTTAAATGGTCCACACTTTGCTGCCCAGGATTATCAAAAACAAGTCATTTATCCTCAGAAGTTCCCATGAGGCATACACAAGGGTGTGCTGCTTTTAAATAGTGACGTGTATGAAGAATTATTCATTTCCTGGCTGTCATCCCCTTCCTTCAGATTTCAGATTTCTTGCTTGTTGACAGCAGTTTTAGTGCAAACTGACTCAATGCTGCACCCAAGTGGTCAACTCTAGGTAGCACAAAAGGACGAAATGACAAAGAGCGAGCCACGGATCCATCATCTGAAAGGAGTTACCAAAATCCACTGCTCACCTTGAACTGATATTTACAGAGAATATGTTATGAAATTAAATGAATCCAAGAGGTGCTTTTGCAGAAACTGTGTGATGTGTAAAGAATGCAGAGTAGAAAGCCATGGAAGCGCCAAGGCTTTTGCCGTCAAGCCAGAAAGACCCGATAAAAGGTCCGTGGAAACTTTTCCATGCACTATTGGAATCGCAGAAAAACCATCTAATCTATATTCTTGGCGTTAAAAAGCCCAACACACTGTAGCATTTTCTAGGTATGGTGCTGACTCCTTCCCATTTCTTGTCCCATCCAGTCACACTGCATCTGAGGGGGAAGAAAAGGAAGGGCATTTCTTTCTCAGCTTTCCCCTGAAAGAAACTGAATTTTTTAGTTGAGAGCATAGTAGTCACACAGCCATGATGTAACTAAACTCTCAGACTCTCCTTGCAGCTCTCTGATCCCAGACCCTTTGCTCTTAGCTGAGTTGCCTCTTAGCTACAGGATGCTCCTGGGGAGGGGTGCTCTGTGAAGAGAGATTGTGTGTTGCCTGGTAGGAGATTTTTCTGGGGTCCTGATATTTGTGGCCACTGGTGGGAGAGGTGGTCCTAGTAACATGTGTTTCTAGATACTGAGAGCAGATACTTGGGAATGGGGATGGGCTGGTAGGTTAGGGGTTCACAGGAGGGAGGAAAGCAGGGTGTTCTACCAGAAGGTGAGGTCAGGCCACAGCAGAAGATCTGCTACAGAGCTGGCGATGAGTCTGGGGGATTCGACTGGGTGGAACAGAGGGAGAGGTGAAGATCTGCAATCACCCGACCTGCTTCCCTAGCACAAGTGCTACGGTCAATTTGTTAAAATCTCAGCATATAACAACAACACAAGTTTATGGGATGCAATGTGGGTCTTGCACACACGTGTGCAATAATCCAAGCAGGGTAAATAGAATGTCCATTTTCCTAGAGGGTGAGTGTTTATGACACACACAGGCTACTGAGGAATGTCCCCAACATTACAAATCACACAGTTCATACTTTGAAACACTAGCTTGGAGTATATTACTTCCCTTCCATAAATATCTCTGATAGGGTTCCTTCACTCCAGAAAATGTAGCTGAGTTAAATACACAAGAAGAGTGTAAAAGAGGAAAAGAGGCCACTCCTGACCAGGTGTACAGCTACATGTGTGAGCACATCTAAGCTGTTTCTTACTCTGTATAAAATCAAATCGTAGCCAGGGCAAGCCAGATGATCACCATGTGCTGCTCTGCCCTAATGTTTCCTAAGATGCAGTTGATTTTAACAGGGCACTACTGGGTCCTATTTTTATCATGGAAAGTTCCTTCTGGCTTAGGAAGCTCACCGAAATGCTGTAGAATTTTAGTGCTTTTAAAATTGCTGTGGCTATGTGGACAGTGGTGTCCTGCTGACCCCACATAGTTAATTTGCCTTCATACGCGCCCAGTTTAGGACTGAGCTATGATTTGGGCTGTGCCTGCATGTAGAGATGGAAAGGAATTTAAGCAATTTGGTCATTCTGCTCTTGACTTCGTGGGGCGCTTTTGGCCTGAGTGAATCTTTCCTCTTGCTGACAATTGCAACCATCAGTAAACTCAATATCATCCCAGTGTGATTTGCCTGAATTTTTTTTTTTTACAATTAATTTCTGCCCATTTAAAATAATTTTTATTTCAAAACATCACCCAATTCAACACTCTCTGTGGTCTGGCTGAGGTCATAGGCAATTGCCAGAGAGCCTCACTTTGAAGTGTTCATGCTTTCCTCAGAGGCAGTCTATGCACAGAGCGCGTTGGTACATGTGACATTTCTAAAAGGAAATGAAGGAGAAGGAGAAATGGAAGAGGGGGAAGGAAGGAGAGAGGCCATTTTCAGTCTTTTACCCTAAAGGAAGATGTGATGCTGATGCTCCCTTTGCGTTAAACTTCCCTGTGTGATCCGTGCAATGAGTCCGCAGGAGAAGACTCCTGTCTCTCAATGTCCCTACACCATCTGCATCTCCCTTGAGTGCTCCTTTCTCTTCTGACTCACACTGGATTCCATGAGCATCATTCCAACCCTTCTGCTTACAGGACCAAATGGTGGGCTGCTCTCACTTCACCATGCACATTCCACAAATGCTGTGTGTGAACTCAGCCCACTCCTCCTCATGTGGCATTCTTGTATGTAAGGAGCCCAAACCCACAAACTATCCTAGTTGTATAACCATGGTGAATCCTTGAAACAAAACTCCAAGTGGTCTCAGAATTATATAGAGACTCTATCATTTCTTCCTTCCTTCCTTCCTTCCTTCCTTCCTTCCTTCCTCCCTCCCTCCCTCCCTCCCTCCCTCCCTCCCTCCCTCCCTCCCTCCCTCCCTCTCTCTCTCTCTCTCTCTCTCTCTCTCTCTCTCTCTCTCTCTCTCTCTCTCTCTTTTTCTCTTTCTTTTTTGGGAGCTGAGGATCGAACCCAGGGCCTTATACTTGCTAGGCAAGTTCTCTACCACTGAGCTAAATCCCCAACCCCTCTGGTCACTTCTTTCTCAGACATTCTCCTCTGCTCAGACTCCTCCTCTCCCTCCTCACTCACAGCAATCCCCACTTATTACTTTCCTGGATGATAGACATGATGAGAACTTTCACCCCTCCCTCCATTTAAATTTGCTAATCTGGTGCCTCTGGCTAACCTGTTGCTCCTCTGCCTTGTGACTATGGACACACTGTTCACAGTGGTCCCTCGGGTCCATCATTATACTGTGCACACTTGTTGCTGTGGCTATGGACACAGTGTGGTCCCTCAGGTCCATCATTATACTGTGCACACTTGTTGCTGTGGCTATGGACACACTGTTCACAGTGGTTCCTCAGGTCCATCATTATACTGTGTACTCTTTTTTAAAAATATTTATTTATTTATTTATTTATTTATTTATTTATTTATTTATTTATTTATTTACTATGTATACAGCATATATGGCTGCAGGCCAGAAGAGGGCACCAGGTCTCATTACAGATGGTTGTGAGCCACCATGTGGTTGCTGGGAATTGAACTCAGGATCTCTGGAAGAGTAGTCAGTGCTCTTAACCTCTGAGCCATCTCTCCAGCCCCATACTGTGCACTCTTGTTGCTATAGCTATGGATACACTGTTCACAGTGGTCCCTGAGGTCCCTCATTCTACCGTGCACCAAATCTCATCTTACTTCTTCAGTGGTGATTTTCCTTCCAAGAAATTAATTGAAGGGTTTCCTCCTCTTCCTTCCCACTTACACTATTGTTCCATCAAATTTGTTTCCCTTTATGGAAAAAAATTCCTGGAAACCCATTTTTTTTTCTGCCTGTTCTTAACCCTTTTTCCTCCCTATGATCTGGAGACCAGTTCAGATATCTCCAGGTATTTACGGTTGAACATTCATTGTTGGACATAGGTTGTCCATGAAGCATTCCTATCTGCTGCCATCGACATAATTCAGCCAATATAGGCACCATATTTTTAAATGTCCTCAACTGTAAGCCAAGCAGATGTTTTCTCTTTACAAGTTAATTGTCTCAGTTATTTTGTTATAGTAATGCAAAGCTGTCTAACATGGTCACTTCTTACGCTTCCTTGAACACAAACCAATTATTGCCAACTTAGCCTTTATCTTAGATAAAGTTCCACTGCTGTGAAGAGACACCACGATGTAACTCTTATAAAAGAAAACATTTAACATGGACCTATGGTGATATTTTATTTAGGCTGAAATGTGATTTTATTTATATGTTAATAAAATTGCCTGGGGGTCAGAGCTAAGAGCAAGCCATTTAGCAGAAATCTAGCAGAGGTAGCACATGCCCTTAATCCGATCACATGGCAGGCAGAGTCTGTGTGTTCAAGGACACAGCCAGCTTGGAGACACAAGCCTTTAATCTCAATACCAACCATAGAGACCTGGAGGTCTGTATAGACAGGCAGTGACAAGGAGATCGTGTGGTTGGGTTTACAACAAATGAGAAGGCAGAACAGAAAGTCAATAAAATGACAGACACACAGGAAGTAGGTCTCTTTCTGAGGGGAAGGACGACAGTGACAGTGAGGGGTAAAAAGGCAGTCTTAGCTCTTGGCTGCTGCTTGATCTCTGGGATTTTAACTCAGCATTTAGCTCTGTGTTTCTTATTTAATAAGACTATACAGAATTACATCTGCACGGACCTGGTTTACGTATTCAGATGTTTAGTCCATTATCCTCATGGTAGGAAGCATAGATGTGCACATGCAGCCATGGTGCTGGAGAGGTAGCTGGGAGTTCTACATCTGGATTGGCAGTCAGCAGGCAGAGAGAGCAAAAGCCACTGGGCCTGCCTTGAGCATTTGAAACTTCAAAGTCCACCCCAAGTGACACACTTCCCCCAACAAGGCCACACCCACTCCAACAAGACCACACCCACTCCAACAAGACCACACCCACTCCAACAAGGCCACACCTAATAGTTCTACTTCCTATGAGCCTGTAGGGACCAGTTTCATTGAAACCATCATAGCCTTCCACGAAGTTTCTCCTGCCAAGATCTCAAGGACTCTGGTGCTCACATCCTAGGCATCTCAGGACCATTTGACACAGCATGCTCCCTCTCCTTGAATCACTCTTCATCGGGTTTCTGCAGCTCAGCATTGTCTCATCCTCTGACTGCTTGGGTGATTTCTTTTCAGTCTTCCACCTTGTTTTCTGGGTTCTGTTCTTCCTACAGGAAGGAGCACTCCAGGGCTCAGGCTTTAGATGGCTTCTCCATCTGCATCATGCCACAGGGACTGCAGTTTCACTCTATGCGTGGTTTCAAGTTTTAAATCCCAGCCCAGACACCTTTTCTAAGCCTAGAACCATGTATCATGCAGTTTCCCTTTTAATGTGAAGTACGCTTCAGCACAACAGGACATCTGAATGCCCAGACATGGCTGTGTCTGTGAGGATGGGTTGAATCAATAGACTATAACGGCTCTCTCCAGTGTGCCTGGGTCTAAATAAAATGAAAGACTAAGCAAAGGAGAGTTATTTTCCCCTCTCTATCTGACTGTATTGACACTGGGACATCAGTCTTCTCCTTCAGACTCGGACTCAGCCTGGTGTGTACTCTATCTGCACGTTCAGTGCTTCAGGATCTCGGGATTGCTGACAGAGTATTTTGGTTCTTCTCAGCCTCCATAATATCATGACCTAATTTATAATATACACAGCAATATGGTATAAAATTCCTTATAATGGATGGCATATATCCATAATATAGTTATCTATTCTGATGGCTGCTCACACCTGCATAATGATAAATATGGGGCCTCAGCAGATCTTTATTGGTGAGTAAACTGGCAACTGCTATGGCTATATTTTCTCACACATTATCAATACAAGCTGCTGCAAAATAGATATATTCAATAAATACCCAGTTCATGGCAATCACTTTTATTTAAAGCTCTTTTGGATAGCTTTAAAGATAATCACCTATTGACCACATACCCACCTGCTTGCTGAGTTGTCCCCAGGTCGACATAAGCCTCAGGTAGCTAATTAGGCTTAAATGTATTCTAGCCAACAAGCACGATTATTATTATCATCATCATTTTGTTAGTTTCAGGTAAATTCTATAGTCCAGGCTGTGCTCAAACTAATGCTTGTCTGTCTGCCTCAGCCTTCTGTGTGTTGGGATTACAGGCGTGAGCTACTACTTCTTGCAACAAGAATTATTTATTAACATAATTTATGTCACTACCATCTGCAATACGCTTCTCATATTAAGAAACAAACAGATTCTTCTAATTTAAGGACTTGACTATTCTGTAGCTGTAGTTTTTCTGGTCCTGCCTGGCCCACGGTCAGGACAAATCTCTCTCATCTGCCAGTTTCGCAGCCGCTCTGACCCTACCAAGTAAACACACAGAGACTTACATTGTTTACAAACTGTATGGCCATGGCAGGCTTCTTGTTATCTACTGCTTTTATCTTAAATTAATCCAGTTCTATTAACCTATACTTTGCCACATAGCTCCTGGCTTACCAGTACCTTACATCTTCCTTGGCATGGTGGCGGCTGGCAGTGTCTCTCTGCCTCAGCCTTCCACTCTTAGAATTCTCCTCTTCTTGTCCCGCCTATACTTCCTGCCTGGCTACTGGCCAATTAGTGTTTTATTTATTAACCAATCAGAGCAACACATTTAACATACAGAACATCCCACAGCACTATTCTGTGATATTTGTCTCATTTTGACTTAAGCCAGTGAAGTCTTTTGTGGGTTATTCACTTCATTAATGTTAATTTTTACTTTATTCAATTAACTGAGTGTCATAATTTTATTTATTTATTTATATTCTTAGTGTCATAATTTTAAATATGAAAGTTTTAAGCTAAGCCTCAGTTCAGACTGATGAAGAGAAGGAGGAGGAGGAGGAAGAGGAGGAAGAGGAGGAGGAGGAGGAGGAGGAGGAGGAGAAGAAGAAGAAGAAGAAGAAGAAGAAGAAGAAGAAGAAGAAGAAGAAGAAGAAGAAGAAAGAAAAAAGAAGAAAAAGAAGAAGCAAGTGTCAAGATCTCTAAAACCACTCCTGGCCTGGTGACTGAGATGAAAATCCAGTAGGAACAGACCAGTCACGACTGTTCTAGGTGTGGGTACACTCAATTCTGGGGCTGAGGAAGAAGCACCCTCCCCTCTCCACCCTAGTCTGCTAATATTTCTCTTAGCATTTGCCCTTGAAACCCAAAAAGTACATCTCATTCCCCATGCCACCTTCTCCTTCTCCCCAGATGCAGGTTCAGTGAGTCATCACTCATCTCCAGCCATAGAATGCCAGCTCAGAAGTGGCCATTGTGCAGAACAGGTGACCTGCTTTGGCACCGTTAGCCACTAAAGAGAGAATAATCCCAGGAGTGGGGAAACAATCATTTGCAATTTCTTGCGAGAGAGTTGTTCCATCAGTCCCACCCACCCTCTTCATGAACCGTGGGCTTAAGTTCACATTCACATTACTTATTTGAAACTCGAAACCTATTTTTCCACCTAAGTTTTATTTTGTGGGTCTAGATGAGAGCAGGGCTGTTTATTTCATCCAAAACAAAACTGATTGAGTTGACATTGAAGGCTCAATACTGGCAATGAAAACAGGAAAGAATGGGGAAGGAGGAGAAAGGGGGTGGAGGATGCAGGAAGATGGGGGCCAGATTGGATGTTCATCATTCCCTGAGTATGTGACAAGCCTACATTGAAAAATTTGGTGCTTTGGACATTGTTCTCCCTGCCCCTTTCTCTGAACCTTGCCAATGCCATCTTCCTCCTTACTAGAGTTCCTTTCAGGTCTTTTTCCTTTCTCTGGTACCTAGGATTCAAGCATCCCTCCTTAGGGAATTACCCCATCTCTCTGCACACTTTGGTCTCTGAGCAATCAGAGCCACGCAAGTTGATTCAAGTTGATTCAGCAAATTACTTTCAGAGCAAAAGCTCTTCAGTTTCTCAGAACTAGCTTCATTCCAAAAAAAAAAAAAAAAAAAAAGACTGAATAATTACCCGTACTGTACTTCTAAATCTGAAACATCAGTTTCTCAGAGTAAAACAAGGGAAGTTTTATAGATCCCTTCATACCACTATGTCTGCCTGTTTTCATTCCATCTTTGCTTTTGTTGCCTGTAAATTTTCAGTCATTTCCATAGCTTGATAGTAGGATAAGAGGGGAGGGCAGAGTAGCACCCTCTGGTTGGATCTGTGTGTTTCTAAGTCAGCTGTTGCCTACTAGAGTTCGGGTGGACCCCCTTCTAAACTCTTGTGGTGATGGTCTTTTCAGCCAAAGCCTTTGGATGGTGATTGTCTTGAGGTGTTGTGTTCTTATGAGTGCTGGATTCTGATTCATGGGTGAGTGGCATAGTGTGTTATCCTAGGAATGGTTATGTTTCCAATGCAAGCTCTCTCTGGCTCACTTGCTCTCTCTGACCCTTTGGCAGTAGAACAAGAAGCCTCCCCATAGAGGCAAAATAGATGTGCTTTTCAAACCTTCAGAACTGTGAGCTAAATAAACCCTCATTTGTTAAAAGTTGCTCAGAGTGTGGATTTCAGTTATTGCAACTAAAATCAGACTAAGTTTGCCCTCATCCCTGCCAACCATCTCCGTTGGCACAACTTTCCAGCATGAGATGCTGAGTGTCCAGCTTCACTGGATGACTATTGTCAGAAAGGATGGGTGGAAGTCAGCAGAGGTAATTAATGGCGAGTTGGGCTGGTCCTTGTTTAATCAGCTCTGAACTGGGGTATTATAATTGAAACTTCACCAATCATCTTTATGACTCATCAGTCACATCTACAGACCATCTGTAAACTAAGAGCCTAGTTTAGCTTTGGGATTAAAGCATGCAGTATTATCCTCAGGTCTTAAATCTGGTGCAAGCCATCAATTCTTAAATTAAACAATGTGTCCGAAAGCAAGTTGCTTTCTCTGGACCTCCATTACTTCGCAATAAGCCAGACATCTCCACTTCAACTTCTTCCCCATAATTCCCCAGTGCCTGTGACAACTTTCTTTCTATAAACATCTCTGAGGTCTAAAAGTACCCAAACTAGGTTGGGCATTTCAACACTAAGATATGCTAAAACATTTGACCAAGCAGCTAATAATTCTAGTGGATTCCTCCAAAGAAGATATTTTGTTGAGTCTGTCACCAATCATTTTCAGAAGAACACATATTCAACCATGATCTTCAGCTAAGTTAAAAATAACAATTTTGCACTAAAATTCAACTATAATTTCCTAACACCACTTTGATTTTGAAAAATTGCCTTTAACTTTTGATCTATAAATAAAATTCCTGAGTTAAAAAGAAATTATGTTTGCTCCAATATTAGTAACAAACCACGGAATTGCTGATGCTGACTGACTTCTGACAGAAACTTAAGAAACACTTGTGCATCCAGATAGTTGAATTGAAATTTAGATAGCACAGTGTACTCAGTTGTCAAATTGTGCTTAGTGGGACCAAAATATCCTTTGAAGAATTATAATCCCAATATTCACAAATTATAGGCCCAAATTATAGGCCCAACTATATCCGAACAGCAGAAATAATTTGATACTAAGTAAGTTCTAATAATTCAACATTACACTGACCCATTCAATGAGAACACACTGGAATTACTACTTCCTTGTCAATCTGAAATTAATTCTGAATCAGGTCTAGAAAACTGCAAGGCTTTTTTGCTGAAGGTTCTTCTACAAGACAATAGAACAGTGGTTCTCAACCTTCCTAATGCTACAACTCTTTAATGCAGGTCCTCATGTGGTAACCCCAACCATGAGACTATTTCATTGCTACTTCATAAATGTTATTTTACCACTGTTATGAATTATGATGCAAATATCTGATATGTAGGATATCTAATATGTGACCCCAGGTTGAGAACCTCTGCATTAGATGGGGAGGCAAAGATGGTTAGCTTCCGGTGTACCGAATATGATATATTGCACAGTGGATAAACTTTGAGTAGTTATTTGTTATGATACAAAGTTAAATTGGTTATTATACATTTCCAACAGTGCCCAGGTTATTAGCATTTAAATTAGAAGAGAAAAACATTGCATTATTCCCAAGGAGAAAGGTACAGGAAGAAAGTACTGTTTGAATTCATCGCAGAAATTAAACATTGTCAAATTGCCTGTGAAATTAATGAAATTCACAGAGACCCACAAAGGAAACACACCAGTGACTCCTTGCAGACAGATTCAAATTTATGTTTGAAAATGTTTCTCCTGCTTTTGACCTTGCAGGGGAGTTATTGATACCATCTGCACTTACAAGCTACACTAAATAGCAACTCTCCAGCTGTGTCACAACTGGAACTCAGGGGCAGTCACAGTCTCACAGGGTCTGAAGGTGCTGCCTATGACATCATTTCCAACACCTTGTTTCTTCTCACAAGTTGTGCAAATATTTTTCTAGGGTGATACTTCAGAGGCCATGCCATCTCAACTTTCCAACTCTCCATCTTCATGTGAATTAGGATGCTCACGTTCATTTCTGGGTAATGCTCAGGTTTTGACTGTTGTGCAGTTAGCTCCACATTATAATTCACCTTTGCTAATGCTAGTGATGCATGCAATCTCCAGTGGAGTTTCCCCACTGATTCACATTTCTATCAAGTCAATCGTGTGGAAAATCAATCAGTCTGGCATGATTGCTAATGGGCATTGTTTCTACTCCATATGCTTATTGGGAAAAAAAAAACCTCTTAATTTTAGAAATGTTTTAGGTTTATGGAAGAACTTTAAAGCTAGTGCATATCTCCCATGTGACCCACACTAACTCCTCTTGTTATTAACATCCTACAATGGCACATTTGTCGTAGTTAACGAGACAATGTTGTGATGCCATTGTCTGAGGTCCATTCTTTATTCATATTCCCATTGTTTTTGTCTACTTGTCTTTTCTTTGTCTCAAAACCCTGCCTGGTATCCAGTATCACATTTAGTTAGTTCTCAGGCTTCTCTTGATTCCACTGTATTCCTCCAGTGTTTCCAGACTTTTTTTAATTAGATGACCCTGACCTCAGGAGGAATAGTTAATGACCAGGTTTTAGACCCATTGTCTTTGAATTTCGGTTTGCCTTGTGTTCTCTCGTCATTCCACAGGTTGTAGCCTTTATGGGGGAAGACTGTGAAGGCAGAGGGTCATCTCATGAACATATCTTTGATGATGTTAACATTGATCAAATACATGAGGTAGAACCTGTCAGGTTTTTCCGTCATGAAGGTGCTCATTCTTGCTCGCTATTGATCATTATAGTGTAGGCACCTTTTTAAAAACTAACACCTACACAAGTCATCTGGAATGAGAAATTTCTCTATCTCCTCCTCCTAATTTATATTGACAGAGGCTCATGGATATTCACTTTCATTTTGAGCTACATGCCAGTAATTCATTGTGTATTTTATTTCGCTGTCCATGCTCTCTGCATGGACAGCTCCTTAAGTGGACTCTTGTGTCCCTCTGACACATCCCCACCACTGTGTTTGGGGGCATGGGTACTTCCTTACTTGTTGCTCTAGGTTCATCTCTAGATTTACATTCCAGCTCTACAATAAAAGGCTCTTGCACATTTTCATGGAGAATGTTATTGCAAGCCAAGCTCTGGGTGTGAGATGTACTCAGTTACTGGTTGATTTTGCTTCAAGTTGTTCTAGAGCAATGCAAGGAAATGCATGGGTGTATACTAACCCACATTCAAACATGAATCAATAAAGGTTTTTATATATAACCATCTGTAATGGTGTTAAGCTAAATACATGTTTCTATTGATCTTTTCAATTGATATGATTTCTTCTGGAACTCCCTCTTGAACAGAAAGAAGTTTGTTTCCCAGTCACTAACCAACCACATTCATGATTTCTGTTTTTAATAAACATGCATAATGGCTTCAGAATTTTGAAGTTGTACTTCCAAGTACAAGTGAAGAAGCCTATCAAAGAGACTACAAGATTGATGTACTTTTGCATTAGGGATTATACACTCTATTATTTTCAAAATAACTTTGGTCACTTCCTTTCCCCAATCACTTTCAGTAAATTTGTTCCATATATTTGTAATAGAATTAGATTCGTCAGTCACATTCTATACTCCATCCTAGGATCCCCTTATTTAAATACTTTTTTCTTTTGATGTGAAAACATTGGGTTTATTTTTGTCATATAAAGTTCTATAGGTTATAACAAACACATGTCATGTATTCATCATTACAGTAACCTAGTTTCACCATTCTAAAAATTCTTGTTATTTATTCAACCTTGCTAGTATGTATTGAGTTCTTATCAACTACTGATATTTTTACTGCATTCCCTAGAACTGACAACTAGTGTGGTCTTCTATTTTTGTTGATTTGCCTCTTCTGGATATTTTATGTAAATGGAGCCATCCAATAATCTTTGGTCTCTTGCTTCTATCACATAGCATACTTTTTTTTTTATTTCTTTTGTACTGCAGCATGTTCCAGTATTGAATTCCTACTTATAGCAAATAATATTCCATTGTGGGTCAATAACATCCTCTCCTTAGCATGTGTGGCGGATTTAGTCTATTAATATTTCTGAGGATATATGTGTCATTCATGAGGATATTGGTACATAGTTTCCTTTCTTATGATGTTGTTGTCTGGCTTTATATAGGGATAATATTGTCATTATTGAAAGAGCTAGGAATTGTTCCACATGATTCTGTGCTTTTCTGCTTTCTACTTGGAAGTATCTTATCTTGACATGTCTGGTGGAATCCACTAATGACACTGTGCACTGTCAGCATTCCATGGCAGCAATATTTTAGTAACAATTTTAATCATGTTACTTTTATATATCTCATTTAGAAATATTTATTTATTGTATATGTGTTGTTTCTGTATGTGGATATGTACACATGAGTACAATGTCTGTGGAGGTGAGAAGAGAGTCTTGAGTCCCCTAAAGCTGGAGGTACAAGCAGTTGTGAGCCATCTGATGTGGGTGCTAGGAAGCAAATCCAGGTCCTTTGCAAGAGCAGTAAAAACTCTTAACCACTGAGCCATCTCTCCAGCCCCTATATATCTTTGGAAATGTCTGTTAAGACAGTTAGGAAAATTGATAGAACTAAATCTTGGCTCTTTTAAAAGATCAACAAAATGGATGAATGTTCCATTAGATTGAATAAATGAAAGAAGAAAGAAAGAAAGAAAGAGGGATAACACTGGAATTAGGGATGAAAGTGTACATCATTACTGATATTACAGAAGCAGAAATGATTGTAAGGGCTTATTATGAATAACTGTGCTTCAACATACTAGAGAATCAAAGTGAAATGAAAAAATTCCTAAGAAGATAAAATGACCAGGAAATGGGTAATGTTAATGGCTGTTGTATTGGTTACTTTTCTTGCTGCTGTGACAAAATGCTTGAGAAAAACAACTCAAGAAGGGAAGGGTTTGTGGCTCACAGGTCAAGGCTATAGACTGTCATCGCTAAGAAAATGTAGTGCTTATGTGGCTCCAACTGTGACAGCCTGGATGTGAGATGACTGGGCACATTACACTTACAGTCAGGAGTTTGTTGCTTCTGAGGCCCCAGTTCCCTGAGAAATCCTACACAGGGAAACCTAAAACTAGAAAAATATGGCATCAAGAATTTTTTAAGGTAGCTCATTAATCTAGGCAGTCAGCAAACACCTGTATGTTCTGGAATGAAAAGGGTCACCCTGGGTTCCTGGAGACTTTGGGAAGGCAGAGAAGGAAGAAGGAAGAGGAAGAGGAGGAAGAAGAAGCTTAAGACCATTGTCTTAAGTTGATGGGCTCAAAGCCCACTATTCTATATGCATAGATCTCTGTGTGACAATTCTGAACTTGTGTAATGGTTTCCAAGGAATTTGCAAACCCTCCATCTACCTCTCTCCCCTGGCTTGTTACAAGGGAATTTGCAGTGGGCTGTGGAAAGCACCAATGCAAATGCAGAAAGTCTGGACACAGGCCTATATAGCCATGGGAAGAACCTAGTTCTCAATCCAGACAGATCTTAAGAGGAAGCTTCTAGACAAAGAACAACCATAAATCAAGCATCCCCTTGCTGAATCTCCTTCCTGTCATGTTTGCTCCTGTTCATGATGACAGAAACCATTGGTACTGACATTTATTGACCACACAGCACATTTCAGGTATGGCTCTAAATGTCCTGTTCATCGTGTACCTAAAAACTGAGCTAGCTAAAATTGTCTTCCTATAGATAAAGAAAACGGGTGTAGCTCAATGGTGAGGGTTTCATCCCCAACACCGCCTAAAACAAACAAGTAAACAACAACAACAAACTGAAGAAATAAAATAAAAAAAAAAAACTGAGCTATTGCATTTGTTCTGTAACTTGTTCTGGAACAATATCAAAGAGAAGGAAAGAAAAGAAGAAAGGAAGAAAAAACAGAAGGAGAAAGAGTGGAAGAGAGGTGAGGGAGGGAAGGAGGGAGAGAGAAGGAAGGGGGTGGGGAGGAGGGATTATTCGGTTTTGCATTACTATGGCAAAATATCTGCGAATAATCAACTTGAAAAGAGAAAAGGTTTATTTTGGCTCCAAGTCTGGAAGTTCTTAAGCATGAATGACTACCATTACTCATTTGGGGCCTATGGAGAGGCAGCATGTTAAAATATAGTGGGACAATATGGTAAACCAAACCAAGCCGCTCACCTTGGACAACTTGGAAGTGAAAAGGAGAAAGAGGGATGCGCTGCATCTTACTGCTCACTTCAAGGACATCACCCTGGAAGCCCCCAAGCCTCCCAGTGTCCCCTCCTCACTTATTTCATCTGCTTTCCAGAACTTCCATCTGACGACATGCCTTTAGCACACATGATGGAAGATGTTAGGACCAAACTCCAGCAAGGAGTGGGGAGGAAGCTCTAGGAAGATGAGGGAAGAGATGGCAGATTCTACTCTTTCATTGAACTCATGGTTGGGACCCTCGCTCGGCCTGATGCAGTAGAAAATTCCAGTTGTAACAGGTATTCTTTTTGCTTAAAACATTGTTCTGTTCGGTTATTAATCATGTATTATGAACACATTTTGGGAGCTGGAGTACAAAGCAACGGTTTGCTTGGTGGAAGGAAAAAGAAGCAAATCCAGAATTTTTGAGTAGAGAGCCATCTAGTGGCCACAAATGGGTTGGGCCACATGTTAGAAAAAAGAATTTGAAGACGAGAACCAGATCCATTTTTCGACACTGTTTTAAAACCTTGGTGGTACAATTTGTCATACAAAATGTATGGAAGACACAAATGCCCACAGAAGACCAAGTGAAGACTGGGATTTTTTATTTTATTTTATTTTATTTATTTTTTAGACATTATCTTGCTACCTACCCTTGGCTGGCCTAGAACTCACAATTTAAATCAGGCTGGCCTCAAACTAAGAGAGATCCCCCTGCCTTGCCTCTCTAATGCTAGGATCAAAGGCGTGTGCCACCACACCCATCTGATGGCCGGACTTTTGTTGGTACAAGCCAGTGAACTTGAGGAGCAGAGGGGCCCGCAATCTATCACTGGGCTCTTTTCCAATGACTCACCTCTCTAGCCCTAATTTTGACATCTTTTTGTTGTTTTCCATCCAGTTGTGATTAGAGTATCCAGTACAGTGCCGAGCAGACTCGGTGACAATCCCTCATTTCTGGTCCCCAAGGAAGATTGCATAATGGTCTCTGCAGATCCTGACCAGTTTTTGTTTTGTTGTTTACCCCCACCCCTTTTTGCTTCTACTAGATAGGAATGGACGTTTTCATCATGGATCCCGTTGAAAGCTCACCTAGTGAAGCAGAGGGCAATAGGAGGTTACCGTGATTGTTTACTAAATCTTATTAACTACTTTTTACTTTCCTTGCACTTATTGTGATGGTATACAATGTTTCTGTTTTACTTTTCTAACAGGAAGGAAATTTACAGAATGGCTGTAAAGGATTAGGATTCAGCAAGTTCAGGTTTTAGAGGTTCCCAAGAAGCAGGGCATGGTGTTTTGAATGAGATATTCCCCACAGCCTAAAGCATTTGAATACTTGGTCCCATTTGGGAAGACATAGAAGATGTGGCCTTGTTGGAGGAAGTTTGTCACTAGAAGCAGACTTTGAGAGTTTAAGACTGTCATCACTTCCAATTCACTCCCTCTGCTTTGGGTTTGCAGTTCAAGGCATAAGTCTCAGTTTTCTCTTCCTGCCACCATATCCTCTCTCTGCCATCATGGACTTTAACCCTCTGAAACCAAAAGCCTAAATAAACACTTTCTTCTACAAAGTTGCCTTGATCATGGGCATTTTGTCACAGCAACAGCAAAGTAGCTGATAAGCAGGAAATGGACAGAAATGCAAATAGGGTCTATACTGGTAGGATAAGAAACCAAACCGAGATGGAGATCTTACTGGAGAAACTTAGCTACCTGCTGCTGGCTCTGGAGTTAGGCTACAGGGTTGGATTTGAGTTTCAGAAGTGGAGAAGTGAAGAGATGAATGGCAGCAGGTCCCGTTGGGCGAACAGGACAGGCAGTTTGAATAGGCCATGGCAACAACAGAGGCCTAGCTGAGATGAACTCCTGGACAGGGATTTTCTGCCTGTTGGTTCCCAGACATACACAATGGTCGGTCAGATGACAAGTTAGTGAGGACCATTGCCATGGGAGTGCTAGGTGTTTATCCGTTTAAGGGATCCAAGGGAGAGAGCCACAAACCTTTTCTTTCTGGTGCTCTCGGCAAGTACTTGGGCCTGCTTCTCCAGATAGGATTTCAATAAGCCGTTGTTTCTTTGTAATCTCAATTTATTCTGATAAATTAATGGGATGGCACCCTTGCTATGCTGGAAATAAGTCTGTGCCATGGGTGGGGTACCAGACAGATGCAGCAATTGATGTGTCCACCCTGGTGCAGAGCTACTCTCCATAAAAATGGAGTCAAAAGCGCTTGTAAAATGGAGTCTCTTGGGGAAAGGGTCAATCTTAAAAATCCCATTGTACACACTATGGAGCAATATAGTAAAGAATACAACCTGTAGACGTTATTTTATTTCCTTAATGTTTTTCAAACAAACAGTTTTCTGGGAGCAGTTTCTTATCCAGATGATTGATAAGCCTATTTCGATCATCTCTTTAGGGAAGGGACAATGATTTGTCTTTGTTATATATCAGAAAGCTGTGTCTCCACTGAGGACCAGATAAACAACTTAAATTATATTCTTTAGACCAAATATCCGTAACAGGGTATACTAAGATGGATTATAGAAAGAAAATAACCAAACTCCTAAAAGCAGCCACTCTTTACTAGGAGAGAACAGTCTTCTCTTAATGGTTTTCAAAAGCTCTGCGACCTTCTCCTTCCTCCCTCTCAGACAGTATTTTGTATCTTAAGGAAGGACAATTATGACACTTCCTCCCCCCTTTCACATGGTATTTGACCTTCTAAGAAGAGATGATTACCCTTCCTTAAGTTAGTACGTTATCAGAAAAACAGAGAAGGGGATTTGAAGCTGATTATGATGGAGGGGTCCAACCTTCATGACTTTCAAATCTTGGAATTTCTCATCAGTCACCTAATACTAAGCCCTCAAAATGAGACCCTCAAATTATTTAGGAGATAGATATTGAGCATACCAGGCTACCTCTGACTGAATGGGTGCAGAAGGGATTAGAATCTCTACTCTTGCTGACTTCTGCATCTTGGGGAATAATCTAGCGGATCCAGATAGATGGAGTTAGATGACCATGGGAAAGGTACTGAGTTGAGTTGTCCTGTAGGATAAGAGATTTACTCACAACAAAGATAGTACAATGGGTGTCTCAAGGCAGAGAGGCTTCCATCCTACCATAATAGTAGGTTATAGACCTGCTCTAGAAGGTCTCCAAGGGAGGAGGGAGAGCCTACACCAGGGAGCTATAGTGGTAAAAAAGGTAGGGGGAGGGAGTTTGGGCAACGTGAAACAGGCCACAGAGGTGTTGGGTGGGGTGGGGGATTAGTTAATGTATGACTAACAATCAAGCTACCTAGAATCCTGGGTGGAAGGGGAGGGGCGAGTCTGGCTTTTTGTCTGGGCAGTGAGCATCATCCTTTCACAGCAGCACATGGAGGAGAGAGAGACTGTATGGTATGTGTCTGGATCTGTGATGCTCTTTGGAGAAACACATGGAGGGACTGGGATGTAACAGTAGGTAACACAGCAGGGCGATCTACAGTTGTTACCTTGGGTATAAGAAGACAGAAACAGCCAGGCGGTGGTGGCACATGCCTGTAATCCCAGCACTTGGGTGGCAGAGGCAGGTGGATCTCTGTGAGTTCGAGGCCAGCCTGGTCTACAAAGCTAGTCCAGGACAGGCACCAAAACTACAGAGAAACCCTGTCTCGAAAACAAAACAAAACAAAACAAAACAAACAAACAAACAAAAAGACAGAAACAGCAGCTAGGCCAGAACCAAAGATAAACAGCAGGAAAGAAGGAAGGAAGGAAGGAAGGAAGGAAGGAAGGAAGGAAGGAAGGAAGGAAGGAGAAAATTTCTACTGATCTGTTTGTTTGATTAGGAATTTAAAGTCTGTTATATGTTTGACTTTTCCAGTGGTCCATGGGAGGTCTCCTTCTTGAGGTTTAACATAGGTGTGATCAATCAAGATGGCTACTCTCCAACCTCGATGACTATAGGAAAAGAAAAGAGCTAGTGAAGAGAGCCTTTCCCAGATGTAGCAGGAATCTTAAATGGTCTTATGAATAAAAACAATCCTGATGCCAGGTATTGGGGTGAATGCTGGAAGATCAGAAAAGCAGAACAAGCTACAGCCACCTCACCTCTCCAGTTCCTCAGCTGATCCTGTTTCTTCAGACTGGAAGCTCTGAGTCCTCATCCAGAATGAATCTCAGCTGAACTGCTTCTCGAAAGCCTGAAAGCTTAACCAGCTCTAGTTCCTTGTCCTCATGCCTTTCTGCTTTCTGCTATCACTTCCTGGGGTTAAATGGTTTCATCCATTGCCAAGGCCCACATAACTTGGGCACTGGGATCCTGACTAAGGGTGACAAGAGGATAAGGAAAGGGCAGACACACAGATATACATACATTAAAGTCAGGATCAAATGGGAATGTTCTAACACCTGAAACCTCAGTACCTTTATTAGAAACAGCTCAGGGAGAGGGGCTAGCTAGTTTTGGTAGGAGGCCTCTGTGAGTAGTCTCAGGCTGTAAACATCTGGGGGGAGGAAGCTCAATTACAAGTCTTTGTACACTGATCAATTGTTTATAATCACCCATACAAACACACTCCCATGAAAGCTTTGCTATTTTTGTTGATCCTGGGCCATACCTGTGACAGCTTTGCCAGTTTGCCATGGGTCTGAGGGCCTTGGAGTGTCTGGCATGACTGCACTCATGTCTGTAACACACATTCACTCAGGGCTTCCTGGATGGAGAGTGCCTCATGAAGTCTCACTCCTTGCTAAGGAGTTGTTGGCAGTTGTTAGGGAAGAATGTGGTAGGAATGTTGTCCCTGGTAGACTACCTGTATTCCAGTGCACAGTACACACTGGCAGCACAAAGTAGATTCAGTGGATTATAAAGACACATGAAGTTGGGATGGCAAAGTGGTAGGGGGAATGGGAGGAATAGGATTGGGATGGATTTGACCAAGTACACTATATTCACATATGAAATTCTGAAACTATATATTATATTCAGGTTCTGGCATTGCCTTCATAATCTGATATAGCAAACATGCCAACCCTTATTACATGATACCAAGGATACCCAGAAAACACTACATGAACGTGGCCATCCTCTTTTGAAGAAAGGCACCTAAATTAGGTTAGAATGGACATAGCAGGAGACAGTAATAACAAATAGTAAAGCCATAAAGAGCTCATGCCAGGCACAGAAGGGCATACCCTAGAGGGGGTCATAAAGAGAAAGGAGCATAGGAAGAAGAAGAAAACTCCATTGCAACCAGAAGGAAACACCAAAAGATGCTGCCAATATCCCACTCTGTCCTCTATTTGGCTCCCAGGTCCTTGTATTCTCCATTGAATGTGGTCAGATGGGACAAAGTGTTGTGTACACGATAAATGAGTTCATTGCAGAGTAATAAGGGATAAGAAGGGGTGATTATGTGAGAGACAATTACAAGGGGAGCTATCATGGAGTGAGAGCAGACATTGTGACAGACTACATAACCCTAAGGAAGTCTGTGAATGTTCTCCTCACAATCCTGAGATGAACACAACCTCTTCCCTCCCCTGCCCTCCTCTTTCCCCCCTTCCCTCCCTTCCCTTCCCGTCCCCTCTGTTCCCCTCTCCTCCCTTCCTTTTCCTTCCCTTCCCTTCCTCTTCTTCCCCCTCACTTTAGTGTTAGTAGTAAACTATAAATTTTAACAATCTTGTTAATTTTTGCATCTCTATATATGAAGTATTTGCCTAGCATTTGCCTTTCTTGTAATATCTTCATTGGCTTTTACTGTTGAGCTTCTGATGAACTGAGAATGGCTCTCCTTCTTTCTGAGGCCAGCGTGATACTGGTCAGTCATCAATGATTGGAAGAATCTGAAGTGAGGACACGGGCGTCAGAACTGGTGTTTGTTTGGGAGCCCTCCCTAACATTTAAGAACTTGTCTATTTTCTGTTTCTTACGTCAGTTTTGTGTGATAACATTGTCTATTTTATCCGAATCTTCAAATTTATGATAATAAAGTTGCTCAAGCTACTTTTTTTGTTTGTTTGTTTTGTTTTGTTTTCGAGACAGGACTTCTCTATGTCATTTTGGTGCCTGTCCTGGATCTCACTCTGTATACCAGGCTGGCCTCAAACTCACAGAGATCTGCCTGGCTCTGCCTCCTGAGTGCTGGGATTAAAGGTGTGTGCTACCACCACCTGGCATTCAAGCTGCTTTTAAGGGTTTTATATTATGAAAAAAATTTGATGCTGGTGGAGTTCTTTGAGTCCCATGTACCTGTTACCCACGCCTACAACCAGTAACAGGAGCTCAGCCTGCTTACTCTATGGATCTGCCATTTCCTCATCCTCTTCCTGATACTGGGTCATGTACTAAACACTGCATGACATCACATTGGTAGGTACCTTTGCAGTTACTGACAACTACAACAATAGTCCCTTAGATATTATTCAATGCTTAGTGCTCAAATTTCTAATTTTCTTACACTCATTCTGTGTTAACTTTTGTTTATGATCTCTTGGCATATCTTTATGGCTTGCTATTTTCAGATTCTTAATATGTTTATAATCTTTAATGCTATATTTTTCTATTCCTGGTGTTAATAATTTATTACTTCTTAATAAAAAAGTAATATTTTCCAGGAATTTATCAATTTTACTAGTCTTCCCAACAGATTGACTTTCTGTGCTAGCAATATTTGATTCTGTATGCTTGTTATCTTTATAACTAACTCTTCTTTTCTATGGTTTTCCTGCCTTTGATGGTTTTTGGTTTTAATTTGCTGATGCTGTTTTACTTTCTAAGATTAAATTAGTTGACAAACACATAAAAATACATTTGACAGTGAAAGTGCAAAGTCTTATGTGAAGCCCCACAGTTGCACAGAATGCCTGTTCTAGCTGTGAAAAGTTCATTGAATTTGGTTAATTTTGGTGTATGACTTTTTTTATTTTCAATTTAAAAAAAATAAAGTTTAGAAGAAAAATTGAATCCCCCAAATCATTTAATCTCATTTTTCTTCTTCCTCTTTTTTTTGGGGGGGGCAGTTTTGAGTCATGGTCTTGTTGTGGAATATTCCTTTACACTATGAAGATGTGTCGCTGTAACTGGTTTAATAAGAGCTGAATGGCCATTAGCTAGGCAGGAGGTATAGCAGGGACTTCTGGACAGACAGAGCTCTGGAAAGAAGAAAGGTGGGGTTGCCAGCCAGCTGCAGAGGGAGAAAGCAAGGCATGCAGAAGGAGAGGTAAAGGCCACGAGTCATGTGACAACACATACATGAATAAAAATGGCTTAATTTAAGTTGTAAGAGCTAGTGGGACAAGCCTAAGCTATAAAGTCGCTGTATCGTTTTTGTGAGCTGCCAAACCAAAGAAAAATCCACTTATAGGGGATTCTTTTGTAGCCTTGGCTGTTCTGGAACCAGCTTTGTAGAACAGGCTGGCCTCAAGCTCACAGAAACCTACCTGCCTCTGCCTCCTGTGTGCTGGGATTAAAGACATACACCACCATCTTCTTTATAACACACACATTTTAATCCCTTTAAATAAATTTAACTGTGTCACCCATTAAAATTTCCATTTTTTAAAACTTGAACTGTTAGAATTTAGTTCTATTGCTTTAGTTATTTTGGTTCAGGGCCAGCCTGGCCTACACAGAGAGTTTCAGGCCACACAAGACTACATAGTGAAACCCTGTCTCAAAATACCCCCCAAATTATTCTTAAATGTCATCATTATTTCTTCTTTGATTTATGAGTTAATTATAAATATTTTATCAAGTTTAAACATTTGGAGACAGCCTAGTGATTTTTTTGTAATATATATATATATATATATATATATATATATATATATATATATATATATATATATATATTTCAAGCTTAATTCAACTGTGGGCAGATAACATACATTTCATGGTTTTAATTCATTAAAATATCCTGGAACTTGTCATTTAGCAAAGCGCCAATTTTGAAACTGTTCTGGGTACAGACGGCAATAATGAAATATCTGGTATCGTGCTCTATCTTTCGCTTTAAATCACTTATCTTAATAATTTTGCTCTAACATTGATAGCACCACTCAGTTTTGTGCTTGTTGAATCACTTACTGAGTAAAGTGCTGGGAAAAATCTTAGGTATGATTATAAATTTGAATATTTCATTTTAAATTCTATTTGAGGATATGGTAGTAGATAATAATATTGATTTACAATTATGCCTTCCTGGAATACCGAATCTTCTATCTTAATAGTACTTCTTGTTCTAAAGGCCATATTTTGTTATATCTGTTTTCTTTTCATAACCGTTTCTGCAGAAAATCTCTTTTATGCTTTTACTTTCAGAATTATATATCCTTGAAATGTATCTCATAGGCAGCATATGAGTTTTTATGGTTTAATGAGGTACAATATA
Source organism: Onychomys torridus (assembly GCF_903995425.1). Classification (NCBI taxonomy): domain Eukaryota; kingdom Metazoa; phylum Chordata; class Mammalia; order Rodentia; family Cricetidae; genus Onychomys; species Onychomys torridus. The sequence continues at coordinate 80,660,245 of NC_050447.1, read as the reverse complement.
TAATTATCTGTCTCCATTTCACAGTTACAGTCCAGTGGGTTCACACACACACACACACACACACACACACACACACACACACACACCTCACACTCACTACCCTGCCACACAACCATGCTCACACATGATTATAATCAAGATACAGAAGAATTCCAAAATTTCCTTATGTTACATTCCAGTCAATCTCCCCACAAGCCCTCACAGTCAGTGACCTACTTTCTGTCACTCTGGACTTTCATTTTCTGGAACTTTCTATCATGAAATCCTATGGCGTGGCCTCTTCTGTGGTGAGCTATTTCACCGAGAACAGTAATTTAGAAGTTCGCCCCTGCTGTGTGAAAGTCAGGTCTTATTCTTTTTGCTGTGGAGTCATATTTCATTATGTGGCTTAATGTACAAATCTGTTTCACATACAAGTCTTTGTGGGATAATGTGGGTTTATATGTTGGGTTAATTCATATGCATGGAATGACTAGGACCCATCGTGAGAACAAAATATGTATGAAACTCCCATCTCTCTAAACAAATATGGCATCACTTTACACTCTCATCAGCCAGTTCTGAGTGCTCAGTGGCTGTGTCCTCATTAGGACTCCCACTGGAATGTCTTTCTGATTTTAATAATTCGAAGATTCTGTCTTGGAATAGTGATTGAATATTGTAAATGTATATTGTGAAAAGTTAGTACATGGTGACTTTTAAAGTGCTTGATATGTATGAGTTCTGGCCATTCATAAGCTGGGGTCCTGTACTCTGAGGTTCCTATTTGAGTCAACGCTAGTGTGGCCCTTGCATCTGGCAATAAAATCATCTGGATGTATAATTTTCATTTCAGCTCAAATATAGTTGGAGAATTAAAGACTGGGATTGTCAAACACCTATCATATTAAGGGAATAATATGACAGTTTTTCATGAGAGCGGGAACTGCAGCATTGATTGTGGAAGAGCTGCTGATGACACACTCGAAGTGTCCAACAAATGAGAACTGGTGTGTCCATTATGATGCTTTATGAACAAGGCAGGCCGACACTCATTCTTGTGGAAAACTTTTTATAACGTATTTTGTCAGTTTTATAACTATGTTTAAATACATTTACTACCTGTTTGTATAAATGTTGATATACTTGTATGTGTGTATATGTATTTACATATGAAAGTTATAAACAGTTTCCCATTACTTGATGGTTTCTCATTCTATTGTTTTTGTTTTGCTTACTTACATATTTTTTAATAATCCCATCACTTTTTCTGCAGTATCAGCCCTTTCTACTGAATGTTCTGTGGTAGTGTGACTGGGTTCAGGTGCTCGGATCCTGTGAGGAGACTTAAGCTGTTATTCACAGTCAGCTTGCTCCCAGCATTCTCATTCTTAGATGTACTGTCCCTCCATTCTGACAGCCTGAGGCTCCAGGCTGACACCCAACCTGTAGAAGGAGATTGTTTCTCATCTGACAGATAACAGAAAGTTCCACCCCAAAGTGTCTTGACCTATTCAGATTCACCTCTCAAGTCAGATGAGAAGATGGGAGGGATTTGGATCCAAACTACCCTGAACTGTCTGAAGAGTGAGGTGAGCACTCTCCTGAGGAAGACTGGGATGTGGTCCTGAAGGATGTGGAGTGTTTGTTTTATCAGTACCCACCACCTGTCTGCATTTCCCCACCGGCGCATGGGATGGAACTCTATGCTTTATGCATGTTAAATGTGTTTTCTACCCTTTAGCTATGTCCCCAGCCTTTCCAACTACACTTTCCTCCATTACAACACCTTAAGTATAAATAAATAAATAAAAGGAGATCTGATTGTGTTAACTAGCTCTCTGTCTTTTTGCTCTGGTAGCTCCTTCTAAACAAAGAACATGTTCTATGTGTCTTTATAATCCCTGTATATGCCCAGTTACCAACATGTAACCAGTAACTGTACTTACTGAATCAGGAAAAAAAATCACTTAAAAATATTGGCCACAAGGTGTCCTCCCAGTTCTAGAAAATATCTTTATATCCTCAGACATTTTTCACTTTATTTGATTTGAGTTGAGAATGTTAACCAGATAATGTTTAATGAGATCTTTGTTCTAAATCTGGTTTTAAAATGTTATGCCCTTAAGAAATCAGATACTAAATGTTCAGAGGAGCAGACCTCCAAACTAGACTTAAAGGGATGTTTTCAAATGTTAAGTGTGTTGGCATCTTTTTAAACTTGGCTGTTTCTGAATTGTGAAGTCCTTAATGTTAATCCACAAGACAAAAAAGGAAAAAATGTACTTATTTCTCCTATAAAATATATGCTCAGAAGACTGGAATTGGGAGACCATCTCCCCTCAGGGTTTCCATTCACATCTAAATTGAGGGTTCTCTTTGGCATCTGCAATAGAGGATGCCAAAGAGAGGGTTCTCTCTCGGTTATTGTATAAACACTTGAATCATCACAGGTGGTCCAAAATACATAGATATCCCTTAGTGTCCCTGGGAGACTGGTTCTATACACTCTCCACCTTGCAGATACCCATATCTGAAGATGTTGAAGTCCTTTACAAAAAGGATGTACTATTTTCATATAATCTATGCATATTTTCCTGTATATGTTAAATCATCTCTAGATTAATTATACTATGTAAGACGGGCAGTGGTGGCACACGCCTTTAATCCGAACACTTGAGAGGTAGAGCCAGGTGGATCTCTATGAGTTCCAGGCCAGCCTGAGGCCAACATTATGTTGTACTAAATGATCTTCTCTGGGTGTGACTGACCCACAAATACAAGGAAGCATGATTCTTTGGCCCTAAAAAAATGCCAACAAAATAAGCAGAAATGATAAAGTGATAGCTGGACCTATGGTAATTATAGGGAAGCTATTAATATAACTTTATAGAAAGGTGGGACTCTCACTGAATTCAGCTCCCTACTCCCCTTGACTCCCTCCCTCCCAGTTGCAGGGGATAAGAAAAAGAAGGTTGATGGGAGAGGCTGAGACGCCAGTGAAGTGGCTTTCCTGAGTCATCATCACCTATGCTGGCATGGGACCTGGGGGTCATCCTTGCTCCTTTAAGTAACTCTAACATTCATATACTAAATTGACTCATTCAGTGGGTTAGATCTGGATGGAATTCTTTTCTTTGGTCTTTGGAAACTTATCTGGGGTAAACAGACTCTTCCTTATACCCCCGCATCAGCCACTCAGTGTGTAAACAGTTGTTATATGGTATTGTAGAGGAAATGCTGTCAAGAAAGGAACTGTCCATGTCCTGTACGAATGTGCCCCACAGTACAATCTGTTCTTCTGGATACGTTTTTCTTGTGACTGGTTGGACCAGGAACCAGGGGATACAGAGAGATAGTTGTACTTTGTGGTTTCTTATTCTCTTAAGGAGTTTGAAAACCAGCAATGCTTGGAACTAATGAATGCATAAGATGGTGGAGCAAACAATGCTCTAGAAGATCTGCTGTGATTACAGATTTTATGCATACGAAGATTCCCCTTTTTGGAGGTTAGAGAGATGGCTCAGTGGCTGGAGCACTGGCTGCTCTTGCAGAGGACCTGGGTTCAGTTACCAGCACTCACTTGGTAACTCACAACCATCTGTAACTCCAATTCCAAGGGATCTGATATCCTATCGTAGCCCTCACAGGCACTCCATGCATATGATACAAAGACACACATAAACGCAAAACACTCACACACATAAATTTAAAAAATAATACATGTTCAAAGAGACTTCTTTTTTATTTGAATTATTTTTATTTTTATTGACAATATATTCTTTTCTCCTACAATATATCTTGATTTCAGCTTCATCTCCCCCTACTCTCCCCAGTTCCTCCCCACCTTTCCTTCTGTCTCTCATTAGAAAAGAAAAGGGCTTCTAAGAGATAATAAAAAAGCATCATAAAGCAAAATCCATCACGTTGAGGCTGGAAAAGGCAACCCAACAGAAGGAAAAACATAGACACAAGAATCAGAGACTCACTCACTCACACACTCAGGAGTCCGATAAAAACACTAAGCTAATAACTCTAATATATATGCATAGGATGTGGTGTAGACCCATGTGGACCCTGTGCTCACTGCTTCAGTCTCTGTGAGCTCATATGTGCCTTGCTTCATTGATTCTGAGGGTCTTGTTCTCCTGTTCTCCTCCATGCCCCTGGTTCTTACACTATTTATGTCTCCTTTTCTGCAGGGTTCCCTGAGCTCTGAGGAGAGAGATTTGATGAAGACAACCCACTTAGAGTTGTGTGTTCCAACAACTGACTCTCTCTCTCTCTCTCTCTCTCTCTCTCTCTCTCTCTCTCTCTTCTTTCCTCTTTTTCTCCCTCCATCCCCCTGCATAATGTTTGGCTGTAGGTCTCTGTATCTGTTCCCATCCACTGTACAAGGAAGCTTCTTTGATGAAGGTTGGATAAGGCATTAATCTTTGAGTATAGAAGAATATCATTAGGAGTCATTTTATTGATACTCCTTTTTTAGACTGGTAGTGTTTAGTTATACCCTAGTCTCTGGGCTATCTAGTGTCTGGTTCTTGGTCAGTCAAGCAGTGTAGGGTATTGGTTCTGTCTCATAGAGTGGGCCTTAAGTCAAATTGGACACAAGTTCTATGCCATCCTTGCTCTAGCATATCTTGCAGTCACAACAGATCATAAGTCAAAGGTTTTGTGGCTGGGTTGGTGTTTACATTTCTCTTTTGGTAGTATGCAGAGTACCTTCCTACACCAAAGAGACTAGAATGTAGGAGGGGAAGCTCTGAGTAAGTACCAACTTGACTTCTTCATGTTTAATGAGTTATGTGACGTTGTCTTCAGCAATGAGGCTCCCACTGCCAATTTGCAGAGAACAGCTCATTGTCTTAGCATCAGGCTGGGTGGGTTATTTGGGTATTACCAGGGGACCCTGGTTTGGCCAACAACTCAACTGAATGCAATCCAGTCCTGCTACTAGAAGTCTCATTTGGTGACAAAAGGTAGCCAGTTGGGGCTTCATGTCCCCCTTTATTTGGAGACTTTACTAGGATCACCTTCATATATTTTAGAAAGTTTCCACTGTACTAGGTTTCCATATCATCCCCCAAATGCCCCTCAATTCCAGCTGTCTCTCCCTGCATTCCCTTCCTCAACCCTATCTCTCCCCCCATTCCCACATGATCCTCCTGTTTCTGTGCCCACCGACTCCCAGTCCACCCATAAAATCTATTCTGTTCCCCCTCCCAAAGAGATCTGTAGAGGAAACTCAGATGACTAAGGAACACTTAAGTGTTCAACATTCTTAGCCATCAGGGAAGTGCAAACCAAAACTACTTTTGAGATTCCATCTTACACATCTCAGAATGGCTAAAGTCAATAACATAAGTGACAGCTCATTCTGGTGAGGATGTGGAATAAGGGGAACACTCATCCATTGCTGGTGGGAATGCAAACTTGTATGGTCACTATGGAAATCAAGATGGTGGTTCCTCTGAAAACTGGAAATCTATCTTATGATTCAGCTATACTACTCTTGGGCATATACCCAAAGGATACTTCATCCTGCTACAAGGACATTTGCTCAACCTTGTTCATTGCTGATCTATTCATAGCCAGAAACTGGAAACAACCTATTCATTCAGCAGAAGAAAGAATAAAGAAAATGTGGTACATGTACACAATGGAGTATTATTCAGCTGTTAAAAATGACATTGTGAAATTTGAAGGCAAATGGATGGAACTAGAAAAAATAATTCTAAGTGAGAAAATTCAGACCCAGAAAGATAAACATGGTATAGACTCACTTATATGTGGATATTAGCCATTAAATAAACAATAGCCAACCTAAAATCCATAGAAGGAAAGAGGTTAGGTACAAAAGAAGGGTCTTAATTTTCTTTTAAAAATTGCTTTTGATTTAATTTTTATGTTGTGTGTGTGTGTGTGTGTGTGTGTGTGTGTGTGTGTGTGTGTGTTTTGGAGACAGGATCTCACTGTAACTCTGGCTGTTCTAGAACTCACTATGTAGTCTGTGGTAGCCTTGAATTCACAGAGATCTACCTGCCTCTGTTTACCAAGTGCTGGAATTTAAGGTATATGCTACCATGCTTGGCTTGATATTTAATTGTCAACAAAGAAAGTAAATATTCAAGTTGATTAATCTTGAATTTCCCTTTTGAAGTGGATAAGGTAAGGTAGTTAAATATCTATGCTAATTTAAGAAATCTACCAGTTGGCAATGTGATGGGTGAATGTATGTCACCTACCAAATTCATACATTGAGGTCTCAACCATAACTGCTTCAGAAGTGACTTAATTTGGAAATAGGGTCTAATCCTGGTTAATTTTTTTCTCAACTTGACACATATGAGGGAAGAGGAACCTCAAGTGGGGAAATGTCTCCATCAGACTGCCCATAGGCAAGTCTGTAGGGTAATTTTTTGTTTAAGGAAGGATGTGGTAGGGCCTAGCCTGTAAAGGTAGTGTTACCCTGGTCTGGTAGTCCTGGGTCATATAAGAAAGAAAGATGACCAAGCCTTGAAGAGTAAGCTAGCAAGCAGCACTCCTCCATAGCCTCTGCTTTAGTTCCTGCCTCCAGGCTCCTGCCTTAGGTTGTTTCCCTGACTCCCCTTCATGATGGACTATAAACCATGAATTGGTGTAAGTTGCTGTGGGATGTTCTGTATGCTGTGAATGATGTATTGCTCTGATTGGTTGATAAATAAAACACTGATTGGCCAGTAGCCAGGCTGGAAGTATAGGCAGAACAAACAGAAAAGGGAATTCTGGGAAGTGGAAGGCTGAGTCAGGAGACGCTGCCAGCCACCGCCATGAGAAGCAAGATGTAAAGTACCAGTAAGACACAAGCCATGTGGCAACTTATAGATTAATAGAAATGGCTTGATTTAAGATATAAGAACTAGATAGCAACAAGCCTGAGCCATTAGGCCAAACAGTTTAAATAATGTAAGTGTCTATGTGTTTATTTGGGTCTGAGTGGGACTGGAGAGAACTCCAGCAACAATAAGTTCTTTCCTTCTCAAGTTGCTTTGGGTCATGGTGTTTCATCACAGCAATAGAAAACAAATCAAGACAGGGTCCTTACAGCTAGAATTACTTATGGTAAGAGCACAAGAGTAGGTGGGCCCTTTACCCACTGTACGTTGCAACCTGTGGACCCAGCCACCTGCACAGGCTGAATAACTCAGGGAGACTAATGGAGCTGCCAGAAGCTGTGGAATCACCAGAAGTCAGGAGACAGGCCTGGGTCACTTCTTTCCCAGTGTCCTCAGAAGGAGCTAATCCTGCTACACTTCGGTTCCCAGAAGCACGAGACAATGTGTTTTTGCTATTTATGCCATCCAGTGTCAAAGAGTAGTCTAACATCTCCAGAAATCTAATACAGGCAGCAATTTGCCTTACGGAAGTGATTAATGCTGAAATAATAAAATAAAGATTGCATATCAATTGCTTGTTCTGAAAAAAAAAGTTTTTCTTTATTGATATGCATCTTCATTTGATATTTACCTATTATGTAACCATAACTAAGATTTAATATTTCCCCGGGCAGCATAAATTAAGTAATTTTCTCTAGCTTCATAAGTAGATTTGAGTTTCCAGTCTCACTAAATAATACATCTTAGAATAATACCGGATGATGTGTTCTTTTTTAAAAGACAGAAATGAGGAAATCAGGGCTGAGAGGTTTTAGGGCAATGCTCTATATGTCAGAGTTTTCTTTCGCCAAGGAGGCAGAGAGGGAGAAAATTGCACATATCCTTCATTTTGAATGGCTGTTTTAAATAGCCATGTTCTTGGTACTCCAAGTATTGGACACCACACTTGATGTGAAGGAGCTGAGAGAGGATCCCCCAAACCTGGAAACTAAAGTTTACTGGTGAGTCATGCAGATGTGATGCAGATGTGCGCAGGACGCACCTGAGAGCCTCCTTACTACAGTTGTGTCACGTCTTTCTTTAGAACTAGAGGGAAATTAAACTCTTCTGTGCAGTTAAAGCCCCCTCTGGAGCCTTCTCTACTGTGAATACATGCGTTTATTGCTTCTCCACAGGCTGCCAGCTCCTCTTTGCTTTGCTCAAATCTCCATTACAGGTTGAACTTTGACCTTCAAATTCATAGGCTAATTCTCAGCACCACATGATACGACCGTGTTTGGAGTAATTAGCACACATGAGGTCCTTAGAGTGGGCTCCGATCCAAGAGGGTTGGTGTCCTTCCAGCAGGTGGAGAAGAAGTGGACACAAGAAAAGACCCTGTGATGCTAAAGGGAGATAAACTACAGAGAGAGGAGCCTCGCCTGCCACATCCCTCACCTCACAAGTCCCACCTCCAAAGTTATGAGGTGGTTAACCTCTGTGGTCTCAGGCCACCTGGTCAGTGGTACTCTGTGATCACAAAGAGAGGGTACAGCTTCTAACTGGCCCCTCCTCTGCTTGTTAACACATACCATGTATTAATCTCCCTTGCTCTCATTCCTACAGACTTCAGCCCCAGTTCCCAGCAGAGGAGCCTATTAACTGCTCTGTTTAGGTGGGAGTAAATAACCAAGAAACTAAAAGATAATGTGTGTTACACACACATACACACACACACACACACACACACACACACGCACACATGCACACATACATACATATACACTTAGATATAGCTGATCAGTAATTAGACCCTGACCTTAGCTAGCATATTTTATTGAAGAAGATATTTTTTAAATCTTTTTCTGAAGTCAGAAACTGGGCATGGGATCCCAAGTTCTAAGTATTGTCATCTGATCTTTCCACATATAATTAATTATAATTAAATTAATAATATAATTATATAGGTGATGGTTGTTAATGAGCCAGGTTATTGGTCCTCTCAGGTTATTTATTTCTATGGCAGCAGGAATTTCTGGAGGCTGAGCTACACTTCAGAGGTTTACTTTGATTCTAAGAGCTGTAGGAGATGTGGCAGAATTTTGAGTGAGTGGCTAGAGAGCCTTTCAGTGCTCTGAACATAGGAATATCTGTAAGGGGCCATATGTGTTACTATGGTCTCTGAAACTGACTACGACCTTGGTTATGTGAGAGGTGTTATAATGCCCCCCCCAAAGATGTTCATATCTTAATTCTGGAGTCTTTGGAAGGTTCTTTTACATGGCAAAAGAGATTTTGCAGAGGGAGTTAATATAAGGGACTTGAGATGGGTGCTGTCCTAATCATCTGGTAGGCCTAGCATGATCACAAATGTCCCTGTAAGAGGGAGAGGGGACAGAGGTGCTAGCATGAGGAGATGTGACAGATGACAGAAGCAGGGAGTAGTGGCGAGACTGTAAACTGATGGATATGGGTAGCTGGGTAGCCTCAAGAAGCTGGAAAAGTCCCCCCTACTGCCTCTAGAATTCAGTTCTGTGAACAATTTGACATTAGCCCCATAAAGAAACATCAGACAAACTTGTGACATTTTAAACAATTTTGTAATTATTTGTTCACCAAATCCTATATCTCAGATTGTGAACTTCTAAAACCAGAGCCAGGCTAGAGCCCGAGACCGCAGGCACACTCAGCCTAACTCACGGCGCTGCAAAGGGCTTTTATTTTCCATCTGGGAAATGAGTGTAAAAAGCATTCGATTAGTGTGATCTAATTGTCTGATCTTTCAAGTCATCTAATTAATCAAACCAGAGCAGGCTGGCCTGTGATCTACTTGATCCGATTATATGACTAAATTGATTGATTAATTTTGTAAATGAATTCATAATGATCCACTAGTGGCTGCCAGTGCATAAACGAGTTACCTCATTAGGAAAATGTTTTATAGGCCTTTTCTTTTTTCTTTCTTTTTTCAAAACCTTGGGTTGGAAGCTTAGGAAAAACAGCCAGAAATCCTGCTGCTTTAATTTTGGATACTGGAGAAAGTGACAATTTGGGGAGAGCAGTCCTACAACTCCTACAACAGCCTGTTGGGGAGACACGGTCAGGAGCAGAGAGAGGGTTGAGTTAGTTGAGGATAGAACAGTTGAGTTAGGATGATCACCCCCAACTCAGTGACATCTGAAGACTCCTGTTTGAAATTCCTTCTTGGATGGAGATGCATAAGCAATGTGTGCATGAGATGACATTCTGTGCATATCCAACAAGCACTCTGTCTGGACTTGCCTGGCCCATCAGAGACTATCTAAATAAGTGCTGTGAGCTGGTTACTACCTGTTCTGGGATGCCTCTCTTACCCTGGGTTGCCTCTGAGTGTGTGGCTGAAGATGATGTATGTAGTTCCCAGGACTCGGTGTCTGATGCAGAGGATGTAGTCACAGAGGATACAGGCAATATTGGTAATGAAGTGATGGTGATGATGTTGGTCCCCATGCGACAGTGAAGAAACAACATCCACACAGTGATGTTAAGTGGTTCACTAACAGCTCTTTCCTCTCCCTTTTATTTTCTCTTTCTTTGTCATCTCTTTCATTACTTTCTTTTCTCTTTCAAGCAAATTGTTGCCTTTCAAAGTATTTCAGGTTTAAGGGTGGGGATGGGCAGGACTGTAATCCTAGTGCTTGAGAGACTGAGGCAGGAGGATCATGAGTTTCAGGCCAGTCTGGGTTACAAAGCGAGATTGTTGCAAATAAATAATCAAACAAAAAATGTGTTGTAGATTTAAAATATTCTAATCACCCATGATCTTCAGAGGATCTATACCACAAAAGGCTTTCAACAATGTTTTCTTTTAATTAGGCACAAGACTAGCTTGTCTGAAGAAAACTTTGGTAAAGGCCTTGTGAGACTGTTCTTGGGATATAAATGGAATCCCAGGAAATCGTAGCCTTCTCTCAATGTATCTGGATGTGAGGGAGGCAGCCATTAAAGTACACAAAGCCTAAGCCCTGGCTGCCAATGGCATACCACTCTGATTTCATCCAACTGCTTCCATCCAACCAAGTGAGGATGACAACACATCTTAGAAACAACAACCATCTTAGAAATCTGGTTTCCCCCACAGACATTGCCCACAGATTGCTGAAGAGGGAGCAGATCCAGACTGAGTGCCTCTGTGGAGGCTGCATTGCAATGAAGGTCTCATAGGGTCTCTAGAACACAGACCTGGGATGTTGATTATTGATTGATTCTTAAGCAGCAAAGGGATCATGGAGCAACTGAGGCCTGTCGGAACTTATAAGAACAAAGTAGCTATGGCTTGTGTTGTTTGATGCCCCAAACCAGAGTCCTTACAGCTGTAGATTAAAACACAAGCATCAGAAAATGAGTGGTGACATACTTCCCTTGTCTGAGGTTAAGTTTTGGCAGCTTAGTAGTATGCAAGCTTGGATCCAAGAAAATACCCTAGCGAGTTGTTTGTCTCCTGTAGCTAACAAGAATGTAACTTCCACTCACAGACTGGCAGAAGTCATGTCCCAGCTCTGTCTATGTGTGTGACTGGGTGGGTGACTTGACTTCCATGTATTTTTAGTTTTATTCATGTGGAAAATATTAAGTGTCTGAGTTTTCCTAGCTATGACACAAACATTGAGAGACAAAGAGTAAACAGATTTTGGGACTGGGGAGATGGCTTATTGGTTGAGACTTCTTGTTGCTCTTCTAGAGGTTTGGTTTCCAGCATCCACAACAGCATGTAACTCCAGTTCCAGGGCTTCTGACATTCTCTTCTAGCCTATGAGTGCACACACACACACACACACACACACACACACACACACACACACGTGCACACACGCACTATTCATGCACTCATATGCATACAAAGAGTGAGCTATTCAATTTACATTTGTTTATACTAGTATGTTTATGTTAATGTTGGTCTGGACTATGTCTACATCCTGGAGAAGGTACCACCAACTTCCCCAGCAAGTACCACCACCTCTCAATTCCCTAGAGATTTCCCCAGAATTTCCTGCTTTTGCTCAGAGGTTGAAGAGGATTACAATGCTGAACCCACAGTGCTGCTGTCTGTATACGGTGCAATCTACATTCCAACAGCAGGGACCAGCCAATGTTCATGACTTTATATAGGCCCCTCATTCACTCCAAGCTCATCAGAGACATAGTTATCTTGCCTATTCCAAGAATGACCAGCTTTCCAGAAGCCTCTCCCTAGTGCTTATAGGCCATCCTGACTACTCAAGTGATGATCTTCTCAGTACACAGCCTTCACAGATTTTACAGAGTTAAGATGATTCAAGGATCACATCTTTGTAAAAGCACCAGTACATGTGTCTGCATGGATCCTCTTTAGAATATATATGCAATGGCTAATGGTTGCTGATTTGGTCAGCAACTCAGTCACTGGAGAGAGATGATTGGTGTAGATGTACCGAAAAAGCTGTACATGGAAATGTGAATGATTTGTGTTCAATAGTGACATATCTAGTTTATCAAGTATTTTCTATTCTCTATGTTCAAAGACCTTTAAAATAAAGACAGATCTCAGTGTCTGTGTTCTGCATTCATGGATCCACTCAAATACTGAATGGAAAATTTAAACAAAAATTGCATCTGTGGTGAGCATGTGCAGATTTCTTGTCATTATTCCCTAAACAATATTGTCCGGTAGCTACTTATGTAGCATTTTCATCATACTGATGGTTATAAGCAATCATGGAGGTGATTTAAAGCACATGTGCAAAGTGCACATCTTATATGCAAATGTGATGCCGTTTATGCAAGGTGCTTGAGCATCAGGCATTTGCATAGTGTAGGAGGATCTTGAGAGAGTCTCTCACAGATGTTGAGGGGCAACTGTATCAACTTACTTAATCTTTAAGTTCTTAATAGATGAGGAAACTGAAAATTTGAGAGCTGGTGACCTGACTTATGTCTCTCAGAAATGCAAGTGATAAGTATGGAATTAAATACAACCAGAGAGATTCTGAAGGCACTCCCAAGAGTCCAAACACAGAGGTGAGCACAAAACCAAATGGCTCTATTAGTTACCAAATTCTGTTTAACTTAGACCCCCAAAATGTACTTGCTTGAGATGACTATTTTCTGACCGTCTCTGTGAATTAAGACTCCAGCCCTAGCTCAGCTGGGTCCTCTGGCTCTTGTTCCCCCATTAGAGAGCAGTGAAGCCACCAGCAGAGAAACTGGGTCATCTAAAGGCAAAACTGGAATCAGAGCCCTCTTTCAGTTCTTGCCATGTGGGTGTTACCGAAGCTGCCTACCTGTCCTCATGCTGTGACAATCGGGATTTTAGCGACAGAGAGGCACCAAAGACAAAACTCACTTTTTTTTTTCCCCGCCTCTTTCCAGAAGTCACATCCCATGATTTGTGCTGCATTCTGGTTATCAGAAGCAGGCTGCTGAGTCCAGGTTGAATTGAAGGGAAAGAGACACACCGAGCAGGCATGCTCAGAGCAAGATTCACGGAGGGTGCCTTAGAGGCTGCCAGCCACAGAACCAGTGGAAATTGGAAAAATAAAAAATGAACAACAAAGGTGAACTTCACGTCTAAATTGTCAGAGCTATTTCCCCCGCATTTATTTGTGAGAGAGAATTGCCTTTTTTTTTTTGCTTTGCTTTGCTTTCCTCTTTTCATGAATGAAAATAAGCTTAAGTGTACACCTTTATTAGACCCTAGGAACAGAACTGCCTGAGTCTGCGTGGCCTGGAATGCCCACACCGTGTTGACGAATCACTCTTCTAGTTGTGACAGGGAGCCCTTCTCCCTGAAGATGAGGCAATAACAAAGGGCAGGGGCATTGTTCTGCCTCCCCGCTCATCTCTCAAGTCGTCCATCTTTCCGGCAGCCGCTGCCCCTTCCAATTCAGCAGCACCTCACGCTTCTGCCATTTTCACTGAGAGGCACTGAAGCTAGGTCAGGCTGCTCTTTCATTAAAATTTCCCACAAACACGGCACTGTGGATTCCAAAACGGTTTTCCAGGCCTGGTCAGTCACTAAGAAAGCCTGAAGAGCCTAGGGGGTTGCCATGGCAACCGCCAACCCAGAAAGGCAAGGAGGACAAGCCGGCTAAATTGGCTGCCTGGGGAAGTGGGGTGTGTGTGTGGGGGGGTGGCGGTGGTGGGGGGAGAGTCCAGTTTTGGAGTCTGGAGCCAGACTGGGATGCATGGTGCATACAGAATAGCCCGGAGGAGCAGGGAAGTGGGTGTCTTTGAAAGCAGGTCAGAGAGGAGAGTCTGAAGGGGCCAGTGTCTCGCAGCCAGTCCAGGCCTTCCCAGGGATGTTAGATTCAGGGCTGACTCTCTGTGCCCCAGACTCCACCACCCCACCTCCACCCCCAGCTCTTATGCGTGTGCCATGGATGTTAACACCTCGCCTAAACAATTTCTCCCAAACAAGCCCATGAGGCAAGAGAGAGACCCTGTAAGAGGCATACGTCCCCTCCGAGAAGTGAAGTGTTTCGTAGAGTCCGCCACTGTCTTGTGCTTTCTCTCTGTTTTTGTTTTTTTCCTCTCCTGCTCTTTCTCTGTCTACTTAATGGATGGAAATCCGTTTGTTTGTTTGTTTTTTTTTCTTTCTTACAAGATGTCTGCTGCCACCTGCTGGAAAATCTTATTCTCTGCACATAAAATTGCAAACAATAACAGCCCAGAAAATGACAGACACCACCGGCTGTCCTGAGGCCGCTGGACTAATGGAGGCTAATACAGATGCTTCTAAGCTCTTGTGGCAGCTGGGATTGGAAGAAAAACAACAAATGACAATGTGGCTTGATAAAATAGTGTAAAAATAGAAAACAAGAACACAACTGCCAAGCTGTTGAATCAATAACAGAAAGACATAGGTCATTTCCCTCTTTTCACGTGTGAATCAAGCACAAGTGTTGCCAATCTCAACTTAGTTATCGACACTGGATTGAGCATATCTTTGCAAAAATGCTTTCAAGGATAAAATGACAAATATAAGCAAAAGGGCCCCAAATTAACACATACACAGACAACTAGCTTCAGATTCACAGAAAGAAGGTCTTGGTTTCTTTAGAGGCAGGGGCTGAGGAGAGGGGCCTGGATAAAGGGCAGCCTGCTCCTGAGAATGAGCAGTGAAGGCTGTTATGTTTTGAGTCTCGAATGTCCCACAGAGGCTTGGTTGCTGGCCTACCATGCTGCTAGAGGTCCGAAACCTTTAAGGGATGGGGGCAGAGTAGAAGGAAATTAAGCCGCGGGAGACTGTTCTTGAAGGTGATATTGGAAGGCCAGCACATTCCTGTCTCCTCTTTGCTCCCTAGCTGTCACTAAGTGAACAGACCTCTTATCATGTGGTCCCATCCACACCATGCCCTGTTACCAAGGGCCCAAAGCAAACCAGTCAAGTGACTATGGACCAAATCCCCTGAAATTATGAGGCAAAATAAACATTTCTAAATTTGTTTGTCTTGGGTATTTTTTTCCACAGTGTCAGAAAGCTGATTAATACAGGAGTTCACATTACCAAGTAACCGGTATGGAATGCTATAAATCAAGCACACTGCCTCACATGAAATAAACGCCACCCTCCTACTTTGACAGGCACAGCTTGCTACAAACGTGGAATGTCAGGTTTGAATTCAGAATAGCAGTTTTCTGGCATTAAATAACAGAATCCCAGTCTGCAAGGAGGGCCAGCTCTGTGTCCTTAGCCACCCAGCCCCTTCTCTTCTCATTCCTGGTTCTCGGTTTCGTATTACACACTAGTCAGAGTCCGGAAGAGTAGCTGGAAGTAGACTTCAGACTGATGGGGTAGGCAACTGGATATTTCCAGGTGCCGGAGGGGTGTGGGAAAGAGGCACATGGAATCTGAGAAACATAGGTCTGTGGCCTCCTAGGCTCTTTACCTGTTGGTATGAAACTGGGAAGGCTAATTCCATAAGCTGTTTGCTTCATTTGATGAAAGCACAGATGTGAAGGAGGTAGGCAGTGGGGAGCAGAGGCTGGAAATATCTTCTACCCCTTTCTTTTCTTGACCCTTCTTTAACTGTATCCATCTTTCAAACATTCATCTGCTCAAGTACATTTATGGTCTCTCTGCAATGTCCCCAGTCCTCCATCTAGAAGTTCACTTCTTGCTATCTGCTCTTTGTCCCTGTTGCTGAAGAAGCAGAAGGATGTGTGTCACTAAAAATGAACTAAACTAATTTTGTGTTTATGTTTCTTATTTTGAAGCACTTTATGATGCCAAGGCACTAAAATTCTTGAACAGTTTCAATGATACATCCTTCAAGTCATTTACATAATAAAATATCTCTGTTGTCTTCCTGACCTGTCTTCTATTCCTGTCCCCTTTGGTGGTAGAGAGGGCAACCATAACACAGATATCTATCTTACCCAAAACAAACACACTTATACTCAACAGTCAGGAAGACTCCACTGGTTGTCAGAATTTGTATGCTCTACTCATGAAAACTGATAATTAAATACTATAGACAGAGACAAAATAGAAACTCATGATCTCACAGCTCTGGAGGCTGCGAAACTACGAGAAAGACATTGGCAGGTTTTGTGTCTCCTGAGATTTCTCTTCATAGATTGCCGGTACCTATTATTCTCACCAAGACCTCACACAAACTTTTTCAAGTACACACACACACACACCCTATGGTCTCTTCTTTCTTTTCTCATGGGACATCAGTCATATTGGGTCAGTGTCCATCCTCACACATCTTTAATGCAGTCATATCCCAAGGTACAGTTTAGGGTGGGGGACTGAGGTAGTTTGAATGTAATTGGTTCCCATAAACTCATAGGAAGTGGCACTATTAGGAAATGTGGCTTGGTGGAGTAGGTATTTCCATGTTGGAGGAAGTGTGTCACTGTGGGAGTTTGAGATCTCATATATGTTCAAGCCATGCCCAGTATCTCAGTTTATTTCCTGTTGCCTGAATATCAAGATGTAGAATTCTCAGCTTCTTCTTCAGCACCATGTCTGCCTGTATGCTGTCTTTTTCTACCATAATAATGGACTGTACCTCTGAAACTGTAAGCTGTCCTATTTAAATGTTTTCTTTTGTAAGACTTTCTGTGGTCATGGTGCTTCTTCACAGCAATAGAAACCCTAACTGAGACAGAAGTTGGTACCAGGAACTTGGGTATTGCTGTGATAGGTCCGACTATGCTTTTGTTTGAAGGAATATAGACCTTGGGACTGTGGATTAGAAAAGCAGTTGAATGCTTTAAGTGCTGCTTAATGGGCCACACTAGTAAGAGCATGGAAGACAGTGGTGCTGAATGTGAGAGCCTGGCTCAAGAGGTTTCAGAGGAGAATATTAATTAATATGTGGCCTAGAAATTGTTCTTGTGATATTTTGGTAAAGAATGTGGCTGTTTTTTGCCCTTGCCCAAAGCATCTGCCTGAAACTAAAGTGAAGAGATTTGGATTAACTCCATTGGCAGAGGAAATCTCAAAATAGCCTAGAATAGATTTTGTCATGTGGTTACTTATATTCATGGTTATAAAGATTTATATTGAAAAGGAGTAAGGTGAGCAAGGAAAAAAAATACAAAATGTACAATTTGAGGAGAAAAAGAACACTAGGAAACGGAATGGAACCAAGTACTGTATTCAAGGAGATGAATGGATTAAGAAATAGAATAAAGGAAGTGGTGACCTCAGGGAAAGATATCACCAAGCTAAGTTTCCAACCTGTGAAAAGGAATTAAAGAAAAGCTTAGAGCTGGGTATGGTGGTGCACACCTTTAATTATAGCACTCAGAAGGCAAAGGCTGGTGGATCTCTGAGTTTGAAACCAGCTTGGTCTACAGAGAAAGTTCCAGAATAGCTAAGGTTAGACAGTGAAGGTAACCATAAAAAACAGAAAGCTGGTAAAAATTTAATTAAGAGATCTTTGAGTTCAGGGCCAGCCTGGTCTACAGAGCAAGTTCTAGGACAGCCAAGCTAAGACAGTGAAGGAAACCATGGAAAACAGAAAATTGGTGAAGATGTAATTGAACAAGAAGAGTATGTTCCAGTCCCAGCAAGCAGCAGAACTTGGCAGCTTTGGTCACATGGTTCTGGCTTTAGAGTCAAGGAGTTATTAAAGAAAGCCACTGAGGGCAGGCATATGTCAAGGGTGTCCCTGAATGGAGGCCTAGAGAGGCTATTTTCTGAAGCTGTGAAAGTAAAGCCTGGATTGCCTTGAAGACTCCAAGATATTGGAAATGCCAGAGTCATGGGATACCTACCAAGGAGAGCTTCCAACAGGGAGTGGTACCAACTCAAGAGAAAGAAATGTGTTACAGTCAACAAAACTGAAAGAAGTTAGAGATCTGAGGAGTGTTTTGATATCAGACATTGAGATGCAGAGTCTGGAGTTAGCCCAGCTGGTTTTCAGTCTTGCTTTTGTCCAGTATTTCATCACTATTCTCCCTTCTCTACATTTTAGAATGATAATATATAGCCTGTGCTATTATATGTTGGAAGTATGTTATCTATTTTTCAATTTTTTTAATAGGGGATTACAGTTAAGAGATTGCATGAATCTCAGAAGAGACTTTGAACTTTAGACTTTTAAACATTGTTGAGACTATGATAGAGTATGGGGAATTTTGAAGTTAGATTAAATGCACTTTGCATTATGATATTGTCACAAGCTTATGGGGGCCAGGGAGTGGAACATGGTGTTTTGAATGTAATTGGCCCCCATAAGCTCATAGGAAGTAGCGTTATTAGGAGATGTGGCCTCGTTGGAGGAGTTACATCACTGTGAGGGCAGGCTTTGAGCTCCTATGCTCAAGTTATGCCCAGTGTCACAGTTCACTTCCTGTTGTCTTCAGGTCAAGATGTAGGACTCTTAGCTCCTTCTCCAGCACCGTGTCTGCCTGCATGCTGCCATGTCTCACCATGATGAAAACAGACTAAACCTCTGAAAATACAAGCCACCCCCATTAAATGTATTTCCTTTAGATGAGTTGCTGTGGTCATGGTGTCTCTTTACAACAAAAGAAACCCTAACTAAGACAAGGAACCAATTCAGCCAGTTAGCACCTACCTACCTGATGCTGTTTAAAACAGGATCACTAACTAGGGTAATTTACTCATGATACTCATGAGAAATTCCCCAAACTGAAGCTAGGAAGACGTACACACCTGCAGGGGGCTACCATCACCTTAACTTCTTTACTCTGTTCTTCTTCATTCTTGGGCCACCTACTGCTGTGTAGCCACATCACATATATTGGTTATTTTTTTCATTGATATGACAAAGTACCTCACAAAAGAAGCTTATGAAATTAAGTTTACCATTTGAGTGTACAGTCCATTGTGTCAGAGAAGGCATGGCTCCTGGAGCGTGAGGCAGCTGGTTACACTGCATCTGCCGTAAGGAACAAGAAAGACAAAGACTGGCGCTCAGCTTAATTTCTCTTTTCTCTGAAGCCCAAAACTCCATCTCCTGGAGTGCTGCTGCTCACATTTGGGGTGGCTATTCCTATCTCAATTAACTCATAGAAACTTAACTAGCTAGAAACTCCCTCACAGATGTGTTCAGAGATGTGTTTCAGTGGTGATTCTAAGTCTCATCAAGTTGACAGTCAAGTCTAAACATCACCAGAAAGAGGCACTTGGTTAAGGATGACCAAAGAGAGTTATTTTATGGCTCATGCTTATTACTTTTAAGTTGAAAATGTATGTGATTCTTCATAGCTCCCATAACTATTGAACTGTCCCCACTGGAAGCCCTTACTCTTCTAAAGTACCCTTCTCTTGTGATATCACTATTTCTTACCATTTATCCACTAATTTTTGGTGACATTTTTCTTTTCAAACAGGGTACAATCCATCATTTGGCATCTGTTCTTGTTACACTAAATACTCTCCTGGGGCCACACTTGTTACATACTTCCAACTACAACTTGAAAGCAATTGGCTCTGATGCATGTCTCCAGTCTTGATGTGCCATCACATCTGTTTGGATGAAACAAGAATCTTCCACTCAGCCAATTCATTGCCCAAGTTGTCAGCCTCACCTTCAACCCTCAGGGTTCTATGTCCCAAGGGACTGCACCCCTGCAAGTCAGAAAAGAAGAGAGAGTGGAGGAAAGGTTGTCTGAACAGTGACATGGGCCAGGGACTGATAGAGGTTGAGGTAGAAGGAAGGACAGCTGAGAGAGGAATGTAGAGTATTGGGAGAGGCACTCTTAGTCACCAGTTCATGAAGCACTGAGCTGCATTAGTGAAAAGCTTGCTGCCAGAGGAAACACATTCATCAGGGTACCAAATCAGAGTAACTTGGTAGGGGGTGTCATAAGGAGGATAGTCTGGGGACCCAAGAACTTGGGAAATAAAATCAGAATTTCAGGATATCCATGGGGGTCACAGAAAGCACTTGCCTCTCCCATAAAGTCCACATGAGGAATATGGAGTAAACAGCTGCTCCTTCAGAGGACTATAAAGGGGAATATCCGCAAGCATCAAAACAATAACAGGATCTTCAGAGAGGTGGCTCTGGCATACAGGAACTTTGTCTCAGACTGACTTTGACCCCCAGAAGGAGCATTTAAAAGGAGGGTGATGGCAAATAAGGCAAGGTTAGCATGTGTGCTAATGTGCATAGGCTGATGGGGTGGTGGAAGTGCAGATCTTCCTGTAAGAGACTTCAACAGAGGAGGCATCTGGCAAAAAGTGATGTGATGCTTAAGGGGTGGGGGCAGGGAACAGAGACAAAGCTTTTTATATGGCAGGGATTTCAGATACACTGTTCAATACTATCAATGTCTGGATAGAAGCTGGGAGAGTATCAATAGGCTAGGTTAACATCTCTTAAGCTGAACGTGGTGGTACCTAAGGACCAGAATTTGGTGGCAGCACCTACAACATTTTGCCCCTCACTCATTAGTTACCAAATACTAGGCGGTTTGTTGTATTATGTGCCCCATCCTAGGAGCCCTCAGCATCCTGATATTGCCTTCAGATCTGGAGATGGAGGGATCCTGAGATCTACATGTCAGGTTGGAAAGAAGGGTGTTATTTGTCCTCCAGGATCTCCCAAAGTGTGACTGAACATTACTCCAGGCTCCTCATCTTCTCAACGCCCCCATCCCCTTCATCAGCATAGTCATTTGTTGTGTCAGTGTCATTACAACCCACATTTACTTCATAAAGAATTGTAGTTTGTTTTCTTTCTTGTTAGAATGGAGTCTTTTTAAAATCACTTAAAAATAAATTACAATTTCAGTATCTCAAATTCACAAACTAATCACTATAATTAGAATTAAAAGTTCCCCCAAAGTGACTAAAACTCAATTGTCACCTAAAGGAAAAGCCAATGCACAAGGTGGCAAATTCTGAAGGGAAAACAGCCCATGACAGAACAGGCTTCTCTTTGCGTGCAAGCCCCAGGTTGTACACTCTACTACACCAAACTTCAGTAGTTTTGCATGTTTTATTTCACACACATTTCCTTGCTTGGGGGTGGGGGTGAGGGAGTGGAAAGGGGCAGGCATCTCTGCTATGGATTATTGACTGATAAATAAAATGCTGATCGGCCAGTAGCCAGGCAGGAAGTATAGGCAGGACAAAGAGGGAGGAGAATTCTGGGAAGTGGAAGGCTGAGGCTGAGAGACGTAGCCAGCTGCGGCCATGACAAGTGAGACATAAGATACCAGTAAGCTACGAGCCACATGGCAACTTACAGACTAATAGATATGGGTTAATTTGAGATATAGAAAATAGATAACAAAACCCTGAGCCACTAGGCCAAACAGTTTAAACAATATAAGCATCTGTGTGTTTATTTTATAAGTGGGCCGCGGAACTGCCGGGGGTTGGCGGGAGCTGGAGAGAAACTCTTCAACTATACATCTCCTTCAAATGCTGCCCCATGCTGGTCAGCCACAGGCTGGAGCCAGTCACGTTAACCCACACCATCTCTGCTCTAAGAACTACCTGGTTGCTTGCTGAGATCCAATACAGAGCTGTATTATCCTGGCAAGCTGTCTAGTTCAGGGCTATGGTGTAAGCGATCCAAGGGATCTTCAGACCCAGAGAGGACAAAGAGGTTCAAGTGTTTTTGAATGCCAATATTGGATGCTGCAAGACCCCCAGCTCTTTTTTCTCTTGCTTGGTTATGTGTCCCCACAGAACCTGTATGCTATGGGTTATGGTCACCAGCCGATAGTGCTACTGGAGGGCTGTGGGACCTTTAAGAGGTAGAGTCTAGAGGTTACTAAAGGTGAGCTCTTGAGAAGGATACCGGGACCACAGCTCTTTCCTCCTGAACTTCTTCACTTCCTGGCTGCCATGAGGCAAGTAGCTTTCTCTGTCATATGCCCCCACTGCACTGTCACAGGCCCAAAGCAATGTGGTAAGTTGGCAATATACTGAAAACTCCTCCCCAAACTATGACCCCAAATGAATCTTTTCTCTTCATAAACTGATTGTTTCAGGTGCTGTTTCATTACAGTGGTACAAAACTATTATTCATCTCTGGAATCTAATGTGGCTAACAGGCCATTCGGATGCTGTCCTTGGAAGATGGGTCTATGTCTAGTAAAATATGGTCCTTTCTAGGTCCTCACTGAGAGGGCCCAGCTTTGTCCTCCCACAGACACAGCAGGAGCTGCCTCTGATTACCTGAGTCTGCAGGTACAACCTCTGGCAGTTCAGACAGGGCTCAGCAACAAGGACTTTGAGATCAGAGGCAGAAAAGAGTTGAATTCCTGAATTAGGAGAATTTAACCCAGGAGTATCCCTTCAGATTCCTCTTTGCATCTCAGGCTAAACAATGGATTCTGCAGCAAAGGTTTCAGTCCTGGATCTGTTGGAGCCAGCAGTGCTGTGAGAGGTTTGGGAGGGCTGTGGGAACCAGTGCTAGCTGACTGTTGGGATAGTAGCCCTAACTATATGAGAGGAGAGTTTCTGTCTGCTCAGGTACACATTCCTGGGGGGTATGGGTGTCTGTGGAGAATTAAGAGGCCACCTGGTCAATGTGGTAGGCATGACTCACTTTGGATTTTTGACATTTGTGTGTCAGCTTGCTGTTTCAAAAGTCCCTCCAGTCTTGTCTCATTGATCATCCTTGTTCCTTCAACAGAGGTGCTAGCCTTTCTCCAGCATTCTCTGGGGATTCAGAGTCCCAGGCTTCTGCCGATCCTCAGGATCCTGATTTCCTCTGACGTGGTCATAGAAATTGGAAGTGCGATTATTGTGACTAACCAACTTATTACTAACCCTCTCTTAAAGGGACCTGTAAACTTTTCCCTGGAGAAGTCTAAGGAACATAGAACCAATAATAGAACTCATCCAGATACCAAATTCATCAGATAATGTCCGTTGTGGTGTGGTGGCATGCCCACATAGCACAGTCAGAAGTCACTTTAAAATATGAGCCAGCAGATGAGGGCCGTCCCTGCTGCCAACCTCACACTGGCTGGAAGCCAAGGTGACCTCACATACTACCTTCTTTAAAGGTCTGTGGTTGGGACACAGGTTGGCTTTCTAATCCTTTCTCTCTCTCTTTTTTTTTTTTAAAGATTTATTTATTTTATTATGTATGACTGCAGGCCAGAAGAGGGCACCAGATCTCATTACAGATGGTTGTGAGCCACCATGTGGTTGCTGGGAATTGAACTCAGAACCTCTGGAAGAGCAGTCAGTGCTCTTAACCTCTGAGCCATCTCTCCAGCTCCTAATCCTTTCTCTTGATGATCTGAAAATTAGTCAGGATGGGAGGTACTGTCCACCAATATCAGGCCGGCCCACAGCGCTTCTTCATGCTAATCAAAGGTTTGATTTCCACGAGCATCTTCATGCAGGTTTACTTGCTTCACTGATGCATGGCACACCCCATGCCAGCTCAATGGCATGAGTCAGTAACAATAAACAGTGTCTCACCAGTAGCTCTTCTGTTTCATATGGTTGGATGGGGCCCTGGAATGTCTGGAAGTTTCAAAATGACCTTACTGAGCTGCCTGTCTGCTGGCTGTTGATGCTGCTGCTGGCTGCAGGCTGGGAGCTAAGCTGGGGCTGGACTGACAAGGCCTTCCATTCTGTTCAGGGAGACTTTGTCATGCATCTCTAGGGCTTCCTCTCCTCAGGGAGGAAGGGAGCAAAAAGGCAAAATGGCAGGAGCATGTACTATTACTCACACATTTGCACATTTGCGTTTATCCTGATTCTTTCTCATTTCCATCAGGTTTAAGTGATGACAATTACAAAGTTAAAGGTGGATTAAAATACAACTTGTCTTTGATTGTAGTGGAAGGAGACAATAGGGTACAGAGATAAAGGAAAATATTAATTTAAATAAACTAGTTGATATTTCAAATCAGGACATCCTGTTTATTTATTTACTTTTTAATGCCACATACTTTGTTGGAGAGGAAGCACATGAAACAGTTGAGTTCCTGATTCAGGAAGACACAAAGCCACCTCTGGCACTGCTCCAGTAAGAGTTCAAGTCTCATGGGTTGAAGTCCTTAGTGAATAGGTTGGAATACCATATTTGTTGCCCCGCAGAAGTCTGGCCCCTCATCTAAGCTTTTCAGTCCTCTGTAACTGTGTCTGCTGCTGCGCATACTGTAGCTGGTATTGTAGTACAGTTTTCCTCTGCACAAATAATGACCATCCTATCACTACCATGGAATATATATAACTTTGGCCCCATTAGTCATAACAATGAAATGAATGCCCCAACATAGTTACAGGTAGGTCTATGGTAGTAGCAACAAGGGTGTATAAGGGACAGGGGCATCAGAAGACCCTTCCCTGGTATTACAGGTTTTAATCCTTCATGCCCCTCAGCTGCAAGGGATCTTGGGAGGTTCTAGACTAGAATATATCAGAGGCAGATATTTACTGATGATGGGACTCAATGATAAGACTCCATTAGGTTGTCAGCTGGGATGGGGTGGGACTTTTTGAGTCCCCTGAACTCCTGTAAGTAACCCTTCCTTCATACTTCTGCTAATAAGCCCAATATACTCATTAGCTCACCCAGTCAGGCTGTGGTGGAATTGTTGCTTTGGTTTGCTTATCTGAGGTGAATAGACATTTGCTCATTTCTCTCCAGGAAGAGATATACAACAGTGAAATTGTAGGGGTCTCCCTGTAATACTTCTGAAATATGTCGATTTAGAGTGACACTGAAACATTTTAAAAATATTTGTGTGTGTGTGTGTGTGTGTGTGTGTGTGTGTGTGTGTGTGTAAGTATTTTGCCTATGTGAGTTTGTGCACATCATGTAAGAGGAAGTGCCTATGGAGGCCAGGCATATTGGATCCTTTGGAAATAGAGTTGCAAGCAGTTGTGAGCCATCTGATATGGGTGCTGAGATCCAAACTTGGGTCCTCTGCAAGAGCACTAAGTGTGGTGATATTTTATTTGTGCTTAAATGTGGTGAGATTTAATTTGTGCTTTAATAAATAAAGTTTACCTGGAGATCAGCGGAAATAACAAACCATTTTAAGTAAACAAAGAAGTCAGGAAATGGTAGGCAGGATCACTGTGTGTTCAAGGCCACACTAGGGAACAGAGCCAAGTTTGGTGACACATGCCTTTAATCCCAGTACCAACCATAGAGTTCTAGAGGCCTGTACAGACAGGAAGTGATAAAGCTGGCCAGGAAGAGGAAGTGATGTAGCTAGAAAGAGCAAATCAGATGGTAGAACAGCAAAGCATGTAAGCCTGGGTAGATAGGAAGTCACTCTCTTTGGAAGCTACAGAGTTGGTGAGATGAGGTTAGCTCCTGGTCTGTTCTATTCCTCTGATCTTTCTCTTGGTCTTTAACCCAAAATCCTGGCTCTGTGATTTTTTATTTAATAATATCATTTAGAAATTCATCTACAACTAAGTGCTCTTAACCACTGAGACATCTCTTCAGCCCTGAAAACTTTTTCATAGTATATTGCACTTTTATAAAATTAGTTTAAGTGGTAGGCAGAATATTGTCCCCTTCCAAGGATGCCCATGTCCCAACTCCCAGAACTCATCACTGTCATAATTTAGAGAAATATGTAAGATTAAGGATTTGGAGCTGGGCATATTTTCCTGATTACTGGGGTATGTCCAATACAGTACAGGTCTTTACAAGATACTTTTTCCATAAAGCAGTTACAGCGAGAGAGAGAGAGAGAGAGAGAGAGAGAGAGAGAGAGAGAGAGAGAGGTGACTTAGATCATTGCCAAAGAGATTCAGTGTCTGACTTTGAAAATAGAGGAAGAGGCCATAGCCAAGAAAAGTAGGAACCTCTGGAAAAAGCAAGAAAACAGATTTATCCTGTCTCCAGCATGGACTACAGCCCTGGACACATCCTGATTTTAACCTAGTAAGCTCTTATCAGACCCAGACCCATGCCCTGCAGGATCAGAAGCAACTATCTGTGTGTTCAGAGCTGATAATAATTGTTTTTAGCTGATGGTAATTGTTTTCATGTGGATACTTCTTTAAAATGAAGTGTTCTTTACTAGTTTGAAGAACATTTACATCCTTCAGAAGTTGTTTTTTTCCCCTAAAATAATGAGGGAATTTATGAGAAAGAGAAGAGAGAGAGGGAAGGAGAGAGAGGAAGACAGAGACACAGAGACAGAGACAGAGAGACATAGACTCAGAGAGACACAGACTCTGTGACCATCCCCATGGGCTCTGGCTAACCAAACAAGTCAAGCCCCAGAGGAAGAAGGCTGAATGTCAGGCAGAGCCAGCAGGTGGCCATGTCTGTCCATCCATATGTTCTGGAATAAAGCCTGTGCCCTACTGAAGGGCAAGCATGGTGCATGAGAGTTTTGATGCAGATTTTAGCTTAACAATGGATTTTAGATCCACTTTGATGTTATAATAAATCTTCACCTCACCCCTGATATGAGCTCTCCAAGCATCTCCATTATTCCCTAGACATGAGACTTTATTTTATTTTTTATTGTTTATGAAGTGGGTAGACATTTGGTATATTTGGGATGCAATCAGGGTACTTTGTGGCTTTCAAATAATTTCTCTTAGACATTAAGATCTATCAACTCACCGAATGGTTCTGCTGTTCCAGTCCTGTGGTTCCTCTGCTCAGAGTCAAATCTAAGTCCTTCCAACATGTCCTAGGCATCATGAGCCTGCCCTGCCATCTCTCTGATTTTGCCTCCATCTCTTCCTTGCTTACTTACAGTATGAGAACCATGTTAGTCCCTTGCTTATCTTCACCACTTAAAGTCATCTGAATTCAGGATCACAAAAAGCTGTTTCTATTGTTCTCTCAAAGTCTCTCTCCCATAGAACTCTAGGACCTGACAATTCATTCTTTCAGAGCCCTCCTCAGATACTCCTTTTTCAGATAAACACTCCAATCGCTCCACATAGAGTCACTCTCTCTGGTGACTCACTTTATTTTTCATTAAAGAAATTCTCTCAACCTGTCACATATCCCATGAAAGAAATTAAAGTAAAAAGACATGAGACTCCTACAGCTAAATAACAAAAATAAGAAAATTGACTTAAAAAACAAAATAAGTGAAGAACCTGAATAGGCATTTTTGCCAGGTAAGACAAGAATGGTCAATAGGTGTGGGACAAAATGTTCATCACTAATCATCAAGGGAATGCAAGTCAAAACTGTGAGCTATTATCTCACCATTAAAATAGCTATGATTAGAATGACTAGAGATAACAAGTGTTGATGAGGACCTAGAAGAATGGGAACGATTGGACACTGTGGGTGGGAATGTGAATGGGGAACCATTATGATAAACAGTGTGGTGGCTTCTCAGAAAACTAAAAATAGGATGCATTAATTCCAGAGAGTCAGGGAGGCTTAATGATATTCAAGTCTAACAGTGTCTTCAAATTCCTCCATGTCTGCAGAAGACAATGTTTCTAAGCATGAAGACGAGAGGATGCTTGCTTCAGATTAGTGAGAGACATTGTGGTAACATTTTCTTTGTGTACCCCAATAAAGCTTATCTGAGTATCAGAGGAAAAAGCCAGCCACTATGCTAAACATAAAAGTCAGGCAATGGTAGCACATGCCTTTAATCCTAGCATTCAAGAGGCAGAGATTCATCCAGACCTCTGTGAGTTCAAGGCCACACTGGGAATAGAGCCAGGTGTGGTGTCACATGCCTTTAAATTCCAACGCTAGTTAACTATGGAGGTCTGCAGGTCTGCACAGACAGACAGGAAGTGATGTAGCTAGGTGGAGAGAGGAAGTAATAGGGCAGGGATAGAAAGACATATAGGCATGGGTAGGTAGGTCTCTCTTTGGCTGAAGATTTCTAGCGGTAAGAACATGGCTGGCTTCTTTCTGCTTCCCTGATCTCTCAGTTTTTACCCCAATATCTGGATCCAGGTTTTTTATTAATAAGTCCATTTAGCAATCCATCTTACAAGATCTGTTTATAGCGATAACCTTGAGTTCGAAGGCCTGGGAAAAGGGCTCCAAAGAGAATGTTAGGCTGATGTTCTTCTCTAAGTTTATTGCCTTCTTTGGGACAGACAACATGTAACAGAATAATATGGAGAAAAATCACCAGAACCCAGTGATGACTATTCACACAGAACCCACCAGAGGTGGAAGCTGATGATGGTGCACCTTTCTGAAGGAAATTTCAAGAAGTCCTATGTCTTCCTGGCTACAGGGAGTAGAAGCTTCTGGTCATTTCTAAGATTTTCAAATTTAGATCATTTGAAAAATATCCACTGCAACAGAAACCATGACTGAAGCAAAAACCAATAAGGCTATTTACTGTCTCCTCCCTTCTGAGAATTTGCTGTTCTTGTGCTGTGGAATAATCTTGTACACTGTAAAGATTTGTCACTCAAATCAGTTTAATAAAACACTGACTGGCCAGTAGCCAGGTAGGAAGTATAGATGGGGTGACCAAACTAAGAATGCTGGGAAGAGGAAGGGTGGAGTCAAGAGTCACCAGCCAGACATACAGGAAACAAGATAAGAATGTTGTACTGAGAAAAAGTACCAAGTATAAGAGCTAGTTAGTAACAAGCCTGAGCTACCAGCTGAGCATTTATAGGTAATATCAAACCTCTGAGTCAATTATTTGAGAAGCAGCTGTCAGGCATTTGGGAGTTGCTGGTGGGACAGAAACTTCTGTCTACATCCTTGAGTCTCTAACTTAGCTTTATTCTAGAGTTTTGTCCAAATGTATGTGACTATAATCTATTCAAACTTGGAAGCTCTCGATAGAGCAGCCATTTGCAACATCAGAGCTGTGTGGTCCAATTGTCTCAGACACACCTAGAAGTGTGCTTTATGATCATAGGCAGTTCTCAATCTGATGACTCTGATTCAGTCCCATGTACATTCATCTCATCCTCACAGTAACTCAGTGGAACATGTACTGTTATTATCAGCTCAATGTACAGATGAACACAAGACAAGAAAAGGTTTGTACCTACATGGCTGAATTATAATATTGAGTCAAGATAGATACACAACAGAAAAAAATGTAGAAAATCCCTTTAAGTGATTGTGGGTCCAAGGATGAAAAAGTTTGCAATAGGGGAATTATGGAGGGGTGAATATTTGAGTTGGATATGAACTATTTCACATGATTTAAAGACTTGGCAGAGGAATGTGATGAAGAGTGGGCTAGGAGAAGAGGACAGAACATTGCTGGTGGGATAACCTCTCTATAAGAACTCAGTGGCTACTAGGATCTGAACACTCATACTTACCAAGATTCAGGGTTTCCAGGAGTGGCACACTTTGCTAGAGTAGAGTCTTCTCTTGAACACTGAGCTGGTCTATTCACCAATAGGAACAACTGACTACCTCCCACTCACAAATCCCTGAGGCACTGACTACAAAGTGTGGGAATAAGATTTCAGTAAAAAGTAAAAACCATAGACTCTTCAAACATCTACCCAAGAGCAGAGATCCTCCTGTGCAGTTCAAAGTTGCGTGTTCCCAGAGAGCGGTGACTCTAAGTCTCCTGTGAGCTGAGAAAGAGAAAGAGTAGGACTCAGAGAGCAGCTCAGAGGGCCTGGGGTCACTGTACCCTCTCCTGACAGTTTTTATTTATCCTCAAGTGTACAAGCTCATAATTGACTTGTTTCCTTTTCTCCTAACTTCATTTTCTAACTGGCACATAGGAACATCATGTCTTGTGGTAACACTTCACTTCTGCCCCTTGCTTTATGGAAGTTGGGGTGGAATTTACTGAATAAGACTGAAATGTAAGTGACTTTCCACTCCCTGCAGAGGAGTGGTAGGAATAGCTATGTGGAGAAAACTGGTCCTTCCAACAGAAAGAATAGCTACTTCAACTTAACCCTCCTTAGAGAGAATATTTTTCCCTGGGGCTAAAATAATAGAATTCTACACACAGAGAAAGTGGAAGTAGAGCAGAGACAGAGAATGTTTGGGGGTTGGGGAGCTCCAGAGTAGAAATAAACATGCTGGGAAAGGAAAAGTGTTGGGTGAAATATTATAGAAACAGTCATGCTCTGAATCTGAGGCTGAAGAAAAAGGAATTTGACAAATGGAAGTCTATTTACATAGGGCTCGAAGCCCTGGCACACACCAACAGAAGGTTTTTAGGGAAGTTCTGTATCATCCTTGCATAGGCTTCATCTTGGTAATGGCTTCCTTCATGGTCTATCAAAGGCAAAGATGAACAACTTAGAATTGATAAGTGTCTTCTAAGAGAAGGAGAAGATACATGAAATGTTTCAGCTTTTTCAGTTCAACAACTATCATCCTTGATCACATAATTCAGGACTTCCAGTATGGGAAAGTCTGATACAGCCTTTGTTGACTAGGTCATTCTCATTCCTCACCTCCCATCCCACTTTATACAGTATAAGTGCACAGGAAGATGGATCAGCCAGCTTCATTTCACTATAACAAAATGCTTGAGATAATCAAGTTATGAAGGAAAGATTTACTGTGGATCTTGGTATTGGAGGTGTGGTCTAAGATCAAGTGTCTCCATTGCTTTGGGGCTCTGACTGAAGAAGCATATCATGGCAGGGCCAATTGCTTGCCGAATGAGCCAGCAAGAAAAGGGTAATCCAGGATTCCATACAACACTTTCTGAGGGCACCCCACCAATGACCATTGGAACTTCCAGGAGGTTTTGCTTCCTAGGATTCTACCACCTCCCAGTTACTTCATGCTGGGGACCGAGACTTTAACACAGAGACCGATGGGGAAACCCTCATGCAGACCACAGCAACCAACATTAAGTTTTCCTCTTGGGATGGAGTAAAAGGATACAAATATGCAAAGAACAAATGTCTGAACTGTAAGGAGACAAGATCACCTTAATTTAAATTTGATAAAAAACGAGCATAGGTGTGGTTGCCTAAATCTAGAGCCCAGGACATATGTAAGGGAGAGACTGTCATTTGGAATTGGAGAGTAAACCTGTGAGGCAGCACCCTTCTCCTCCACAGTCTGGAGGCAAGTGTCAGTCAACCATGGCAGTTCTGCATTCCTGGAGCCTCATTCCACTCTGCTTGCTCAATCTCCAGTACACTTCTCCTTCCAACAGCTAGCCTGCCCCAGTGGACACGGACGCTAGGCCAAGGCTGGCTTCTGCTCAGGCTGGAGCTTGCTTTGCTGTACTGGTGACATCTCTTAGGCAGTGACCCTGGGTGGAGGTGTTCAAACATGCCAGCTTTCTCATCTCATGGACGCAGATGTTTGGTACAGTTTGACACAGGAGCTGAACCTGGACTTAGGAGCTCAGCCTGGCTTAGCTTACTTCTCATACTTGTCCCTCTGCCTCACTTGCCCAGTATCTGAGCTAGGATTACTATTGCTGTGATGAAAAAACATGACCAAAACAACTTGGGAGGAAAGGGTTTGTTTGCCTTACATTTCAACATTGCTGCTCATCACTGAAGGAAGTCAGGACAGGAACTCAAACAGGGAAGGAACCTGGAGGCCACAGAGAGGTGGTGCTTACTGGCTTGCTCTTCATGGCTTACTCAACCTGCTTTCTTATGGCACCCAAGACCACCAGTCCAAAGTGGCACCACCTACAATGGGCAGGGCCTTCCCCCATCACTAATTAAGAAAATGCCCTGCAAGCTTGCCTAAGCCTGATCTTATGGAGACATTTTCTCAATTGAGGTTCCTGCCTCTCAAATGACTCTAGTCTGTATTAAACTAGCCAACACAACAGGTTTTCTTATAAGTACATTCTATAGAAAAACAAACTTCTGCTGGGCAGTAGTGGCCCACGCCTTTAATCCCAGCACTCGGGAGGCAGAGGCTGATGGATCTTTGTGAGTTTGAGGCCAGCCTGGTCTACAGAGTGAGATCCAGGAAAGGCGCAAAGCTACACAGAGAAACCCTGTCTTGAAAAACAACAACAAAGACAAACAAATTCCCATTCATATGAATCCTGACCTCCAAATCTGTCTGTTTCAGGGGAACCTTACCTTAGACAGCAGTCACCCAGCGTATCTGGAGGCAACCGATCCAGATGGGTGTGACAGGTAAGCACCACTCAGTGAGTCTAATGAGCCATTCAGATCTTTTCAGCTCCTACCCTGGTCCAGCATTTACACTCTATGAGAACCAAACCATTTTCTCTTTGTAATTCCTCTTTCCATGTACATTTGGAACACTGTACACCTTGAGTTCAGTGTCTCAAATGCTATGAATATATCTGTTCTGAGAGGCAGAAGATCCCTGGGACCTAGACACACACACACACACACACACACACACACACACACACACACACACACAGGAGAACAGACCCTAACATGCACAACCACACAGATTCATGGACGTGAAAGGCCTATATACACCGTTACACACACAAATGTACATACAAAGCACATACATGTGCTCATACACACTGTTTTTGAGGCAGCATTTTGATACATACCTAAGGCTGGCCCATAATTTGCTATGTAACTTAAATTGGCTCAGAATTCATGATCTCCTACCTTAGCCTCCCAAGTGCTAGGATTATAGGATTAAAATTTGACAGGTTGGGATATTTTAGAATCACTTCAGAAGTCTCTAGGAGAGGCCTTGTTTGGAAACCCCTCCATAGCTTCTCTCTTGGTTCTTTAATCAGTAAAATGTTCAGCATATTGATTTGAACTGGAAGAGTTGAGAACATGAGTTGTAAATATTCCCCTCTTCCCTTTAAGAGGCTGCTGTGGAATAATGCTTTTATACACTGGTTTAATAAAATGTTGATTGGCCAGTAGCCAGGCAGGAAGTATAGGCAGGATAAGCAGATAAGGAGAATTCTGGGAAGAGGAAGGCTGAGTCAGGAGTCGCCAGCCTACCATCCAGGGAGCAGCATGTAATGGCACACAGGTAAAGCCACAGAACACGTGGTGACATATAGATTTACAGAAATGGGCTGAGTTTAAGTGTAAGAGCTAGTCAGTAGTAAGCCTGAGCTAATGGCCAAGCAGTTTTAATTAATATTAGCCTCTGTGTGTTTACTTGGGTCTGAGCAGCTGTGGACTGGGTGGGACATAGGAAAACTTCTGGCTACACGAGGCATTCTCTTCCTTATTGCTGCTTTGAAAAACTGTCTCCTCCAAATCACATGTTCAAATTTAATTGTCATGGTAACAGGACAAGATGTAGGTGTTTATGAGGTGACTGGACCAGAAGGGCCCTGTGCTCATGGATGGGACTGATCTTTATATAATAGTTATGTTTTTGTCCTTCTCTTCCCTTCTCTCTTTCTTCTACTTTCTGCCATATGATGATGTGATAAAGTATCTGTCTTAGGGTTTTATTGGTGAAATTATTAAGGTAACTCCACATAGTTAAAAGGGATGTTTAATTTGTGGGGTAACTTACAAGTGAAGGGATAGGTAACAGGATCTGGGAAAGGTGTAGTGCAGTCCTGAGATGTTCTCTGGAGAACTCTGCTCAGTCTACCTTCAGCGTCCAGAGTCCAGGAACCAAGAGAGCTGGCCCATCCAGATCTCAGGTCTTTAGGGTCCTCTCTCGGCCCTGCCTTGTAGGCGTGGCAGTTACTAAAGCCTCAATGGGGGTTGGAACTTCCAGATCAAAGCTGGAATGGCTACCCACCACAGGGTTTTATGGCTGTGAAGACACATCATGACCATGGCAACTCTTATAAATAGAAGCATTTAATTGGGGGTGGCTTACAATTTCAGAAATTCAGTCCATTGTCATCATGGTGAGAAGCAAGGCAGCATGAAGGCAGACATAGTGCTGGAGAAGGAGCTGATAGTTCTACATCCTGATCTGCAGACAGCAGGAGAGACTGCCACACTGGGTGTGGCTTGAACATGTATGAGACCTCAAAGCCACTTCCACAGTGACAGCCTTCCTCCAACAAGGCCACACCTCCTAATAGTGTCACATTCTATAAGCCAAGCATTCAAACACAAGAGTCTGTAAGGGCCATCCCTATTCAAACCACCACAGTATCAAGGCCTTTGCTGGGTTCCTTGACCTTAGACTCCCCAGCCTCTATAGCTATGAGCTAACAGATTTCTTTTCATCATAAATGACCTAGCTGTGGGTGGAAACATTGATATGGTTAAAACCTTGTTTTACTCTTCCAGAGGAAGTGAGTTTGATTTCTGTACCAGGTAGCTCATACCACCTAATCCAACTTTGGGCAACCACCAATGCTTCTGGCCTCTGTGAGTAGCCCTCCCCCCACTCTCCTGCCTCAAATGGCACATATTCACACAGATGCACATATGCACATGATTTAAAACAATAATAATTCTTTAAAAAAAAAAACTGAATTGCTCAGTGTCAGGTATTCTGATTTTCAGACACAAAGCGTAGTAGAACATTTATTCTTCTGGGAGACAGAGATGCTGTAGCAGTGGATTTAGACTTTGTGTCGTGTCTCCTGGCTTGCTCTGCTATTGGTGGAACCATTCCTTGCACTTTCTGTTTTCCTGTGCACATTTGGAGACCTGGATTGCACACCAGTCTCTGTGTGTCCAACAGAGGAAGCATCTCCAGGAAAGATGCATCAGATGTTGCAGTGCGCAGGACTGAGACAGGCTTGCCACGTGTGTATTGGGTCAAGAAACAAGCTTCTCTTTTTCTGGCTGCACGAAGATTTGGAGTAAGAACAGGATGTGGAGACTCGAGCGTGTTTAGCTTCTCGGCCACAACAGGCAGATTCACAGTCAAATATTTGTTTCTGAAATCTCATATTTGTTCATAGGAAATTTAGTTGAAGAATGAGGAAATCTTCTTGATTGATGAGTTGACTCTGAGGTCTTTAGAGTGATAGATTATAATGATTAGTAAGTGTTTGTAAGTTCAGTCATGCACTGTGAACACAAAATCATCACATTAGCATATTTTCCAGATAAAGTTTACTTTGTAAAAAGCTTTCCTGAGCTGAGTCTGGTGGGGCAGGTCTGTAATCTTGGATGCCTAGGAGGTTTAGGATCATAAGTTCAAGTCCAGCCTGAGCCACTTAACAAGACACTGTCCCCCAAAAATACAAGTGAAAAAAGGAGCTGGGGTTAATTTTTAAAAGCTTAGCAATACTGTGTTCATTCAGTTTTTCTACTTCTGGATGGAAATTACAAAATCACGGACAGTACTTAATCCCCTGCTGCATATTTTTTATTGTTAGCCCTGAAACCCAGGATAAATGCCCATTTAACACATCAGACCCCTGCTGGCCATCAGGTTCTCCCCCCATTCCTCAGTCCCTACCTGTTACAGGGTATGGCTGGAATACCTCCTCCTAAGCCTAAACTTCTCCAGCCCAGGTGTTGGGCTGCCCTTACCCCAGCTGCCCTTCCCAATATAACTCAGCCATTCTGCTAAGGTCCTTTTTGGCCAGTTTGGACTACCTTCCTGGCCTCTTGGTCTGCTCTTTTCTTCTCTCCCCTCTCTCCTCTCCCCACTCAGGGTCATGTCTGCTCTGGACTCTCCCAAACGTCTCTGCCTCTGGCTATACTCTCCCTTTTATCTACAATAAACTTTTTCCTCCGCATACCTAGGAACAGTCATGTCCTTTCCTTTTCTGTTTTTTTCTTCATTCGATTATGTCATGGGACACTCAAATGATGTCACCCCATGACCTCGAGTACTCTGGCAGCTGTTGATTAAGAGAACAAGACGAAAGGGATAATCTGGGAGCTCTTCCCAGGCTTTTGGAGTCACAGCCTATGATCCCTTGCAGTTCTAAGATAATGCCGCTAGGCGACGCTGCTGTACAGAGTTCTGCCAAATAGAAACAAAACCGAAAGTTGAGAAAGACCAGATGAGATCACGCCCTCCGTGGGTCTTTCCTTGAGGGGCGGGGGCGGGGGTGGGGTTCAATTAGGACTCTAGACTCAGCAATCTTTCTCTGCTGGCCTCTCAGAGCTCTGCTGGAGGTCAGGGCAGTCAGGAAAAAGGCTCTTCATTTGGAGGGGCTGCCTTGCGGGGGAAACGAGCCAGAAATAGACCTGGGAGAAAAAAAGAAAAGAATGGGGACTTAGCAGAATATCTCAGCCATTTTTCTTTATAAATATAGCCGTCTGCTTCCAACTCTTGCCCATGTCACTGCAGGCCATTAGCGCTCTATTTTTGACTCTGCGGAGCTCTGGGCCTGGTCCCCTCTGCCTCCCGGGCTCTGGGCTCTCGGTTGCTCCTCTCTTGAGGGCAGCACTCCTGGGCCGATGGTTTGACATCATAAGTTATTTTTATACCAGTAGATTGCAGTATCATAATAGCATAGAACTTGCACCAAAGACTGGCCCCAAACCTGGCAGAGAAGAAAATGCTTTCAAAGGTAAACCTATTTGATCTCAAAATGCCTCTTAAAGTACATTATTTACAATCATCACAAAAAGTGTGCCAGAAATCCATGGCCAAGAGAACCAAATTGCCTTTTCTGCATTTTCTTACTCACCATAAGAAGGCTTTTTGATGTCCAGATGAGGCAAGTAGCCACTTGGCTGTGGTTGGGATTTTAATGTACAAGAACAGGACCTTGTGCTGGCAAGATCTGTTAGGGGGTAAAGTGCTCCATGCACAAAAATGAAGACTTGGGTTTGAATCTCCAGAACCCATGTAAACTGGTGTAGTAGCACAGGTTTGTAATCCAAGTGCTGCTAAAGGCAGAGGTAACAGAATAGGAATAGCAACAATTGCCGCGCGCACACACACACACACACACACACACACACACACACACACACACGCACGCGCGCGCGCACACAAGAGAGAGAGACAGAAACAGAGACAGGAGAGAGAGAGAGAGAGAGAGAGAGAGAGAGAGAGAGAGAGAGAGAGAGAGAGATTCAATGTGGTGGAATATGAGAACAGATAGAGAGTAGAGAGAGAGATTAAAAAACAGCAGGAAATGATGAAGACCCAAAGTTGTCCTATGGCACATGGTGCAACTGCATTCACATGAATGTGTACACACATTTGTACAACACAGAGACATCATATGCACACACACAATACTCATACATGCACATGAAAGATGAAAGGAGAGAAGGACAGATAGGCAGACAAAAAGTAAAAAGGAAGAAGGAAGGAAAGAAAGAAAGGAAAAAGGAAAAGAAAGGAAGCCATCAGCAGTGTAGATCAAGGTATACTCTCTGCCACTGTACTCTAGTTGAGAGCTCTGATTGTGGGTGTCTGTGGCATCTGGGGTTGGAAGGGGAGTAATGCATGAAGCAGCAAGTTCTAACTGGGGTCCCCAAGTGGAAAACGGTAGATTGGTACACAAGCAAGGAAAAGCCCCCAAGGACAGTGCAGAATACAGGTTCCACCTGGAGACCGCTTGCTACCATCAGTTTGTCAAGGGTCAGTGGAAGAGATGAAAATCCTCACAACATCGGGGTATAGGAAGCTGAGCCTTAGATAGCAGGATGTGATCAGGAACTTGCTATTTCTTCATTGTTGGCCTGCCAATGCTAGAGCATGACCCTAAAGTAATCCAAGATGGTCAGTTCTTGCATTCTTAGAGAAACTTCCCCCCCCCCACCCCCAGGATCATCTCATTTCATGTCCTCTAAACACAGTAAATTTGGTATCAGTTGTATGTATTTTTTATCATAGCCTCTCCATGTAAGATGCACCCATCTGTAAGCTTGCTCTCAGTATCAGTTGCCATGCTTTCAAGAGCTGTGTATTCTGGGCACATTTGCTGACCTACCAGCTCTTATTCCATCTTTCTTGTTCTCAATAATCAGAACGTGTTGCCATGGGGAGAGAGGTGATTTCATAATTTCTAATGTATGTGGCCAGGAACACAAGACGATCTCCAACAACAAGGTTTTTATTATGAAACTTATGGATCTCTTTATTCCAGCTTAATAAAAACTAATACTACCTTCAACCTCCAATATTAAGGAAGGTAGTGGGCTAAGCAAAACTAATTGTATATGAAGAAGCCTATGAAAATTTACTAGTTTGTAAGCCAATTTAAAAATAAATTTAAAAGGGAGTTTGAACTGAGGTATCCTATATGGGTGAATGATGCTTCTCAAAGCATATGTGGCTTATTAAATGAAAATCTCAGTACTGGGCACAGGTTACTTCCCTATGAGTTACTGGTCAAGGAAGCCTCAGAAGCTTCCAACAGAACACAAGCTCTTGCCATTGCTCATGTGGTATGAAGACCTCATACACTGGTTATAGGTAATAGAGAAATGAAGCTGGAACTGAACAGAAACTCCTTCCCTGCTGCATAGCTGTCACAAAGCTAAAGGCTGCTATACAGTCTGCTGGGTGAGAAAACACATCAATGGTCTTACCCAGCATTGGCCCCTGTATGTTACAATTCCAGTCTGTCAGGAAAGATGTGCCTACTAGTGTAGTAGTGTCATGAGTGTTATAGAGGTAACCAATCACTTTCTAATTGGATTTGAGGCCCATCTCACAGAAGGGAATTCATGCTTTTACTGCAAACATGGCCCACAGCTGGGGAGGTCATGACACCTAGGGCAGAAACCTACTATTGTTGGTTTGCTAAATGTTTATATTTTTGCTTATTCACATAGATTTATTCACATAGATCTCAGCCTTGGTAAGAGGAGGTGCATTTGTGTAAAGGGCAGTGATTAATCTAGAGACTGATAACTAGTCCAAGTGCTGAGAATAACCAACTGTGGGTACTCAGGCATAGCTGGGACATTTATATCACCTCTTCTACTATATGACTCATGAAACATTGCAGAAGAGAGGTTGTAGGAAGAATGTAAGAGCTGGAAGGTAGGAGGAGTGCTCTCTTTTAGCTATAGCCTGGCTATTGCGCTCATTAGTTTACTAATAGTAAATAGTGCAGTTACCTGCACAGGATCAAGCCAGTTAAAATTTCAATGTAGACTGAGTTGGACTCCTGAGGCCCCACCCCTAGCTGTGAAGCTACTGAAAGTTGGTGGTTGATGAGGCATGAAGAATCACTCTTGGAAGTGTAGCCATTGCTAGTTTGCTCATGCCCCGGTGGCTGGTCCAATATCCATGTACACATGGGCATAACTAATTAGACTCAGTGCTCTATGTAACAGAAGAGGATGTGAGGGAGGTGTGTTGGGGGTATGCAGAGCTGGGGTAGGGGTGGGAATAGATATGATCAAGAAACACTTTATATGTTTGAATTTTTCAAAGAATAAATGAAAGTATTGTTTTTAAAAATGACACTAAATCTAATTGACTGTGCTTCATTTGAAGGTCCTCAAAAGACAGAATCAGGAGACTGTATTTGCATGGAGATTGTTCCAAACAGATGGTTGAGGGTAAGAAGCGATTCCAAAAAAAAAGCCAACTCCAGTTTCTGGCGCTAAGCTCCTAGATTGCATGCTAACTTCATGGGAATCATGCAGGAAGATGCTGAGCTCCTGGGTTGCATGCTAACTGCACAGGAATCATGCAGGAAGACGCTGAGCTCCTGGGCTGCATGCTAACTGTATTGGAAACATGCAGGAAGACACTGAGCTCCTGGGTTGCATGCTAAGTTCATGGGATTCACTGCAGAAGCTCTGGTGTGAGGGACTATTGGTGAGAGGCTGTGTCTTGTGCTCTTGGTCTCTCACCAAGCATAGATCACTCATAGCCAGAGTAACTGAGTGAAATAACTACTAGAAGGGAAAAGAATCAAAGAGGGACTCACCTCTGTCTCTCAGCAGGTCCTGTGGAAGGGCACTTCTCACCATCCTCTAGATGGGAAAAACCTTCCAATACAAAAGTACAGAAGACACTGATCTAAAGGACTTTCACCCCTTTAAGTTCAAACTTTCCAGAATGTCTACAAAACCACACAACAGAATTTAAGTGTTTCTTAGGCAACAGTATGGGAAAACACAAATACCCAAATCCAATTACACCCACAGAATGATATTTCCATTTTTCTCCCAGCTTACTGGAAAATGCTTGCAGTCATATTATACTACCAAAGTAATCCACCAATACTCTTGGGATTCCCCGCAAAGTTTCTCTAGGAATTTTTCCTTTGTGCTTAACAGAATGGACACGCATCTCAAGGATTCATCACTGTTAAGACAGATGGAGCAGCTGGTATAGACAGTATTGGTATAGTTGATCCCCTGAAGGGAGATTTCTGAGGCATGACTGTCAGTTATTGAGGGTATACTTGTCAATGTCTTTTCAAGGTCATGTCAACAGTTGTTGCAGCAGGATTTCAGATAATAACCTGTGTGGAGAATAAACACATAGGCTCCTACAGAGGTCATCTAGAGGAGCTCTTGAGTTTGATGATGCTGAGGTCCATCTGTTCATATATCTAATTTCCCCAAATCCACAAATGTCTGGACCTCCATAAACAGAGATCTCTTTTGGAAGTGAATACACCTTGTATAAAAGGTTTCAAAAGGCAGGGCTCATGTTCTTTTTGCAGCGCTTTCTCCTGTGATTCAGTTCAGCCTTAGAGGCGACTTGAGCATGAGGTTATCATTACCGGTGTATGAGGTGTGACCCCCAGGCTGTAGGAGTCAGGGCACTGGATCCAGTCAGGGCCATTCACCAGCATTTCAAGTTCAACACAATTCATGACTGCTTGGCTTGAGTTGATTTTTTTCTCTTTTATTTCATTTTGTTTTTGTTTTTGTGCATGTGTGTGGGTGCAATACCTATGTGGCTATACTTGCATGCTTGTGCATACATACATGTGAGCCCAGAGGATGATGGCCTTAGTGCTCAGGTGCTGTCTACTGTTTTCTTTCTTCTCTGGTGTGGCAGGGTCTCTCCCTGGCTTGGAACTTACCAAATAGACAAGTCTGACTGGCTACAAGGATAGCACTCCACTGAGCTATCACCCCAGCTACAAGACCTGATTTAAAAAAAAAAAAAAAAAAAAAAAAAAAAAAACTTCTGGTTTCTAAAACTGGCAATTCATGTGCTTCAACTTAATTTTAAGCTCTGCTGCCTTAGGCTTATGCTTGTAATTATAAGCCATGAACCAATATTTGATTTTGATAGGCAGGTAACTGTAGCTAGGGGTAATACCAGGGCAATAGAAGGTACACAAAGTACTTGGAAGTTCAGAAATTCAGAGCATGCCTGGAATTCTCAGTAAATGTCATGGAATGCAAATTCTAAAGCTGAGGTCCAGGGTAGCTTACCTGTTCCCTAAACGTCTGAGCAGTGTAGATGCAAGATATTTGTTCTCTGTGAGAGGCATAGGCATCCTCTCTGTCCTGTCCTCTGCACAGTGCAAGACTGGAAGCCGGTGCTCCCCTGATGATGAATTTGAATTAGGTACAAGTGAAAGGGTCCCATGATATAATTGCAGAGAACTACACACAGTAGTAAATGTTTCTCAAAAGCATTTGGTCTGCAAAAATTCTTTTAGGCTTCTAGTGAGGCATCGATCACAACAATTTTTTTCAATCTGTTTCCTATTTAACTTTTTCCTATCCCACGTTCTCTTTTATTGAGTCATTTCCCAAGGCAGAGGGGAGATCAACTTGTGCCTCCCGAAAATATACTCAAGTCTCCCATCAAGTAGTTTCATTATAAAAGCATCTTAAGGAGAAACAGAAAGAGAAGTCAATTGCAGCTGAGCTCAGACTGAGTAATTGGTTTTAATTTTATTTTATGCTCCAAGGAAGCAATTTAACCTAAAATGCCTGGGACCTTTGAGACTCTATACTACACTTCTGAGCTTCTAATGGATGATCATTCATTTTCAAACTTGAAAAAAGGCAATTTCTTTTTTATTTTTCTAATTACTTATTCATTTATTTCTGCACACACACATACACATTTGTATACTGCACAACACATACATATATATTTACACACACGCCACAGCAGATATGTAGAGGTCAGATGACAACTTTCAGGTGTCAGATCTCTGACCTGTAACCTGAAACTGATCACAAAGCACAGAGTATAAATGATCTGTGATGGACCCTGTCAGCCTCTGTCCACTGAACCAACCATGTGGAACCTTGTCAACCTCTATCCCTTAAGTCACCTGGGATGGACTGTAGTCATTCCATTGTCTGGCCACTCAACCAACCATGGAGGATCTTGTCAACCTCTATTCCCTAAGTCACTTGGGATGGACTGTAGTCAGCCTTTATCCTCTGAAGCAGCCATGAGGGACCACCATCAGTCCCTGTCCTTAGAGTCTCCTACTTGCCTTACACAGCATCCAAACCATGTAGAGCAGCAAGGCTGCAGGATCGGTGGGTACTTGAAACATTATCACAAATTTCTTACTCTCAGACAGAGATGACAAACAGAGACAGCACACAGACATTTCTCCCTTAACCTCCATGGTGGTGTTGGTGACCAGCTCACTGTCCCCTGAAAATCGCTTATTTCCTATCATTATCTATTAAGGGATGCCCACAAGCTATGGCTTCAGACAACCAAACATAATTATTTAAAGCATAGATTCTCAACTGACAAGATGGCACAGCAAATAAAGGCACTTGCCACCATACCCAATGACTTAAGATTTGATCCAGAAATAGGTAAAAAAAGGATATTTATAAGTGCTTGACCTTAAGGTTTTCAGAAAATAGTGTAAGCTGGTGGATGAAACTCAATATCAATGTGTATATAAGAATCATTGGAGGAAGTAATACATTACAGCAGGGAAGAGTATTTTGAGACCCCATGTCACAGCTTCGGTTTGGAATGTCTCCCCCAGGCTCACATAAGCACTTGCTGCCTGGTTTGGGATACTGTCTTGAAGGATGATGTGGAATCCTTAGGAGTGTGTCTATGTAGCAGAAGTAGGTCAGGACTTGTGGGCATTTGGAGCTTCAAGGAACTTCTGGTCCTGGTCTGCCTTCAGCTTCCACCTCTGGCCAAGTGAACAATCATTGCCAGTGTAGCTTTTGTACAACCAGGTCTTCCTGCCACTGTGGACTGAAATTTCTCCGAATCCATGAGTCCAAATCAACCTTTGTCCCCTTAGATTACTTCTGCAGTACTTGGTGGATGCCGACCTGGACCTCAGTTTATGTGAGGGCCACTGTGTCAACCACTGGAAATCAAGTGTCTTGTCACTGTGATAGGATAGATAGCCAGTGACTTGGATTGGTTCAGGTCTGGAGCTTGAGAACATAGAAGCTAATCCTGATACAAAAGCAAGAAAATGAGGCCCCAGGTGCCTGGGAGAAGCAGTTAGGAAACCTGCCTGCAACCTTTTGTTTTATTCAGGCCTTTGGTGGATAAGGCGATGGAAGCCACAGGGAAGCCCATCTACTTCTAATAATTTGGATGCTAATTTCCTCAGGAATGCCCTCATAGACACACCCCAAAACTCTTTAATCTGGGCACCCCATGACTCAGGCAAGTTGTCATATGGAAATAACTTCACAGCCTTGGATAAATTACTTTAACTTCTGTTTAGAAGTCTCCCTGTGTGAAATGAATATCATAATAGCATGCACCTAGTAATAGTGTGCTAAGAATTAAATTAGCTAATACGCAGTGCTATGGAAAAGTATCCACTGAATAGCATACTCCATGAACTTTATCCTAGGAAATATAATTGGATCTTACTTCCAAAGGCTTAACAAAGTAATATACTGTAGATCCTGAGAATCTACACCTTATCACCTTTAGTTGTTTTTGTGGGGAGGGCATGCCATAGGGTACATACAGAGGTCAAATAAGCTGAGGGGGGTCTGTGTGTAAATTCAGTAATAATTAATAATTATAAAATTATTTTGCGTAGGTTATCAAACTAAATACTTCAAGAAAGCAGAAAATCAAATATACTACAACATATTGACATTTGTAAATTCCTCAGTTAATTTACATATAATGGCAAGGAGTGTGGCTACAAATACATTTTGGCTGTTTTGCCCCCACATAAGTTCCTT
Source organism: Onychomys torridus (assembly GCF_903995425.1). Lineage (NCBI taxonomy): Eukaryota > Metazoa > Chordata > Mammalia > Rodentia > Cricetidae > Onychomys > Onychomys torridus. The sequence continues at coordinate 80,616,166 of NC_050447.1, read as the reverse complement.
CACCAAAAAGGAGGTCACAGTGCTGTCTGAAACCCTTGTCACAATAAAGGCAGGTGACAACAAATGTTCTAGTACAATGTCCCTGGAATACAGCATCAGAAGGAAGGCAACAGCCTCATTTAGCGATGTTGCATGCAGGTGGGATCTATTTTTAGATATGCAGCTATGTCAGGTGGGAGGTTTAAAAACAACAAAGACCAAGTGGTCCATGAAAACAGAAGCAGCAATTACAGCACACAGCTGCTGTCCTTAGGCTGCTGACCTACTAGGGCTCTTTAATTGTGTCTCACTTCATATATGTTAGGGATGGACACAAGGATGAATCCCACTTATTGACATGGCTGCTCTCATGTTGTCAGTGTCCAGGACAGCATCTTCAAAGAACCACAGCATCACTAAGGAGGATGTTAGAAACACTAAGGTCAAGGACTGCCTTCAGATGTTCTGATAGATGTGTTCCAGAAATCCACATTTTCTCAAGGTTTCTAGGTGATTCTGGTGCAGGCAGTCTGATTCTCAGGCTTTGAAAACACACTGATAGAAAAAAAAAAGCTGTTTATCACTAGAACTGAAATAATGGAAGAAGATGATGACTTTATTAGTGAAAAAAATCAGTTATACAGAAAACATGGAAATAGAAGTCAAAATTAGAGGAAAAGAGAAATCTTTATTAATAAAAAATCAGTTATACAGAAAAACATGGAAATGGAGGTCAAAAATTAGAGGAAAAGAGAAATCAAAGATGAAGGGAAACAATCAAGCATAGTGAAAAATATTAGAGCCTTCCCAGTCAACTTCTTACGTCAGGTGGGAATAATAGAGGAGAATGAGGTCAGAGCCATGGAAGGTCAGATACTGTCTCTGGTCTGCAAACGTCTTCTGGCAGGTAAAGAAGGCAACCAATTTGTTTTTATATGTTCAAGGGCTTAACTTTAGGGTTATGAGACCTAGTCCGAGGCTGCTCTTGAGAACAAACAGAAGAATTAAGGCCTTGGGAGATGGACTTTTTTCATGAGGTGGAATGCTCTTGGTTCCTGCAGTGTGTTTGGAGAATTACATAGACTGGCAGATAACAGAGCAGGAGCTGTGACTGGTCCCCTTTTCAAGGACTGTTGCTTGCTAGGGGACCTTGTATGAGTCAGGGTTCTCCACAGGAAGAAAACTGATAGAATGAATATGTATCAAAGGGGGTTTATTAGATTGGCTTAAACAATGTGATCTCGGCAGTCCAACAATGGCTGTCCTCACACTAGAGGCCAACAAGCTGGTAGTTGCTCAGTCCACACAGCCAGATGTCTTAGCAGTCCAAACCTGGTGCTAAAGGCCTGGATGATTCTTAGAGGGCCATTGGTCTTCGTCTGGTGTTGTAACCTTGAAAAAGCAGGGTTCAGATCACCATCATCATCATCATCAGCAGCAGCAGCAGCAGCAGAGTAGATGAACTCATCAGTTAGAGGTGAAGGCAATGAAGTAAAGAGCAATGCTTTCTCCTCAGACCTCCGCCTATCTGCCGTGAGAAGGCACCACTTCAAATAGCCCCTTCAAGAAGATCCCTCATAGGTGAGACTAGCAGCTTGTGTTTTGGTTGATTCCAGACTCAGTCAAGACACTCACAGACCCTACCTACAGGATCAGAGCGGGGAGAAGAATTCGTTGTTCCAACATACAAGGCTTTCACTTCTGGTATTGAAATGACATGTGCTGGCTCTAGGCCCCCTGACGCTCACATGGTATCTGCACATGTTCTATGATAGGCTTTGGTAGGGAGATGAGATGCAGCCACTTCGATGGGGAAATGGGATGTCTGTCTGTTTGCTTGACAAGTCTTGTTAACAGCCTCTGATTTCCCAAAGTGTGCTATCATCAGATGGCACTGCCTTAAAAGCCTAGGATTTCATGTGTTTATCACACATCTCCACCTTCCCTGGGCAAGTAATCTTGACCTGTCAACAGCTTAGCTTTTCATCAAGTCTCCAAAGAAGGCTCTGTTATTTATGTAAAATTGAAAAGCACAATTCGTCCAGGAATACTACAATTTGCCCCTACGTAAAACTGAAAACAAGAGGCCCCCAGCCCAAAGGACTTTGACTTCTCAGCTTATTTAAGTCTGGCCACAGGACTCTGGCTTCCTTTCAGGATATGTTAGTTTCCCATTGCTATAGCAGAACACTTTGGACAATCAACCTGTAAAGAGAAAAGGCCAATTTAAGCTCCCAACTTTGCTTTCAGTTCATGACTGGTTAGCCTCATCATTTTAGGCCTATGATGGCCAAAACATAAAAAAAAGGGGGAAGATGAAAGAGCTGGGACCCATAGGCCCTTTTGAGGGCATGGCTCTGTGACCAGAAGGACCCCTACTGAGCCCCATCCATATTTCTACCACCTTCTTACTGTGGGACGGTCTTTCTGGATGCTGTGAATATGCGTTGCTACAACTGGTTAATAAAGAAGCTGCTCTGGCCTATGGCAAGACAGGTTATAGCCAGGTGGGAAATCTAAGAGAGATACAGGCAGAAGAAAGGCAGAGTTGAGCAGAGGTCATGCAGCCAGCCAAGGAACAAGATGCCAGCAGACTGGTAATGCCACAAGACATGTGGTGATGCATATATTAATAGAAACAGATTAATTTAGGATAAAAGAACTAGTTAGCAGTAAGCCTGAGCCATAGACCAAACAGTTTGTAATTAATATAAGCCTCTGTGTGTTTATTTGGGCCCGAGCAGCTGTGGGATGTAACTGTTTGGCATGACCAGTGTGTAGATTCACACGGATTCATGGAATCAACACTGAATATATATATGATATAGATATATAGATATAGATATATAGATATAGATATATAGATATAGATATATCAACATGAATATAACCTTTCATGTCTGCAGGGGGGTCCAGCCTCGAAGGACTAAGGCATCTTCCCTTTGCCTAGGGCATATTTATTTACTCTCTATTACAGTTTAGATAGTTAATTTCCATACCTTCAAAATAATCTAAAAGGAGCTCCCAGAGACCAAATGCCAAGTGCAAATTACTTGATTTATCGGGTACCATGGTTTTCTAGGTTTCCTGGACCAAATTTTGCATAGTCCTTTGATCCTTGGGGGACTCTCTGATCCTTGACTCTCAGACAAGATTCACATAGGCAGATAAGAGAAACAAAAGGTATTGTTAAACAAAGGAAGGAGCAGGGCTAGGTGCTGCTCTCTGGAACCAGGCCAGGAGCTCAGCAAGAATGCCCTACAGTGGGACATGGAAAACTTCTATCAACACCTTCTGATAGACCCAGGGGCTGGGGATGGAGCCTTGAATACACAGGCCTTTGGAGGCTATGGGTGGTAGAAGAAAGACCTCACACTTTGACCATTGTATTTAAGGAAGGTGATTAGTAAGACACTCAGTGTTTTCTATTTTAAGCTTCCTCTGAGAAAGGTATTTCAAGTCTTAAGGTACATGAAGGATTTCTAAATCCTTCTAACATGGAGCGACATTTCTGATTTCTGCGTTCTCTGAGTGTCAGGGATCTGGTCAAATCTTCAACCTGCTTCTTCATGAATAGTCTCTCCAATCTGATTGGGTTATACTTTTCTTTTTTTTCTTTTTGGCTTTTCAAGACAGAGTTTCTCTGCGTAGTTTTGGTGCCTGTCCTGGATCTCTCTCTGTAGACCAGGCTGGCCTCGAACTCACAAAGATCCACCTGACTCTGCCTCCCTAGTGCTGGGATTAAAGGTGTGTGCTATAGCCACCAGGTGGGTTATATTTTCTATTTAACAGTGAACAGTCTGTTGCTTGAAAGCTTTTGTGCAATTGCATATTAGACAGGTAAATCTGGAACACAGAGAGAACCTAGGTGCTGGGTGATGTTTTAAGACTCTGTAAGTTCTTGGTTCATCTTCCTGTAGCCTGTATGGCTTTCATACTCATAATTCTCTGCTGTCACTGGCTGCATTTCTCTGTTAGCTTCACTCACATCCATGATGTTTTTACTGCTAAGAGTTTAAGTGACTGCATTATTTTAATATTGAGTTTCCTGATGACCATGAGCAGAGCCCTCTTCCTTAAGTAACAGATGTGACTAAGTGCATGAAATATATTTGATACTGAAAGTGGATATATTTCATAAATGAGAAAGCACTGTGTAAATTTCCTGACAAGGGAAAATTGAAGTAGCATTCAATGGTGGAGCTCATGCTCAAATGTCAAGCATGGTATTATAGGAAGCAGAAATGGCTCCTGTCTATTCAAGTGCTCCATGGCCAGTGAGTACCTTCCTGAGACTCAGCTCAGAGCTGCAATTTCTCTGAGAAGCAAGCCCTCCAAATGATGGCTTCATTAGCATTCATGATGTCATAGCTCCCACTTTCCTTAAAGCTTATCTTTATTTATTTCTATCTGTTCATACGTTTAGGCTTTGGATACTGTACTCAGTATTGACCCACCAAGCTACACTGATATTCTCCTTTCCCGGGCTTAGGCATTGAGGATATCAAAGAGGGTGCAGACACAGCTTTAGAGTTATGAGGGGGACACATGCTAATTGTGAAATTTAAAAATCTCACACACTGACTCCTGTGTATCAGACATCAAGACAATCACACTCACTCGGATTCATTCCTACCACACATGCCTTGTCTGTCTATGGTTCTAGATCAGATAAACTGCAGAATTACACAAACAAATGAATTGCTTTAGAGCTGAAGCTCCAGGTAAGTCCTTGTTTTCTTTATTTGGATTCTAAAAAGACAGCAACGTCAGCTTGTTTTATCTTTCATGTTTTTTTTTCTCTCTCCTTATGCTGTTACTGTAGGATTAAACCTATTTAGTTTTTCACCAATTGAGTTTACAGTAATTTGCTAAATATAATGCATTGCAAGTCAAGTGAAAGGCAAAATCTTAGAAGCTTTTTAAAAAATTTAAATGACATTTTGTGTGTGCATGTGTGTGTGTGTGTGTGTGTGTGTGTGTGTGTGTGTGTGTGTATGTGTTTGTACACATACCATAGTACACAGATGGAGACAGGGAACAATAGTCAGACACTGGTTCTTTTTTTGTGCACTCTGTGGGTCCCAGGTATTAAACATAAGTCATGCTTGGTGGAAATCACCTTTACCCACTGAGACATTTTTCTGTCCCCAAATCTTAGAAGCTTTGAAACAGGTATTGAAAGGTGGCAAGTAAGTCCTGGATGGACATAAAGGAAGCAAAACAGTCTCAAGATCAGGTGACATCTAGTGCATCCAGTTCTTACTAGGATCAACAGACCAAAAGTATGTAAAGCCACAGAACACTCTCTGGTACATGGGGATGTGAAAGTCAAGTAAACGATAGCACAAGAGACTGTTTTAGCTGAGTGCAGATGCAAGAGTCGGTGTTATGTGTGATGCTTGGGGATCAGTGTGAATATGATAAAACACAAGCACATGCTCAAACAAAATGTAGGGCTATAGTGTGGGAGTCACTGACAATGCCAGGCAGTCCATGGTGGGTAGGTATGGTGTGGAGGAAACATAATAAACAAGGAAATCTACAATGCTGGCCTTGGAGAAGACTGAAAAACATGGGCCCCTCTCCAAGGAAAAGGCAGATGATAGACTAGAACACAACAGGGCGCATTGACAAACAGGTATTACTGGTGCTATCTTAGATGGCGGGAGAGTGCTAAAAAGGGCAGTTCTGTTAGAATTCCCAATCATGGCCCTTCCTTGGAATCCCTTCTTGCTTCCAAGTATCCTGGTCTGTGAGTGTAGTCAAAGGGAACAACAGTTCTCTGTCTGTCTCTTTGTGTGTGTGTGTGTGTGTGTGTGTGTATGTGTGTGTGTGTGTGTGTGTATGTGTGTGTATGTGTGTATGTATGTGTGCATGTGTATGCACATGTATGTGTATGTTATTTCAGATCTGTACATCTTCAAAAGTGTTAAGAAGCACAGCTGCACTACACACATGGTCATTTCAAAGAACAGTATGGTATTTTCCAGGTAATTGGCTTTGTTTTGACTTTCTCTTGACCCAGATTCATAGTCGTTGACTCTTAGAGCTCTATCCAGCCTGAATGATAGGCCTGGTCTATCTCCAAATTTAGTCAAGAGCAAGACATATATAAAATAGGTTGGGATCAAAACTGCTTCATTTCTTAGAAACCTTAGACAGACTGCTGACACTCTTCTAACCTCAATTAGGAAACTAAATACAACAACACTTGTGTGGTATCAGGCACAGGCATCCCCATAGGCTGCGATTATCAGTTTTTTTAAGATCCTAATAACTGGAAGTTTTACTCAAAATCACATAGATATTTGTGAGGGAATTTAGACATTTAGACTAATATCGAGATATCCAGACAGGCGACTTTATCATTGTACATTAGTTTCTGGATTCCTAGGGATATTCTTCCACTTTAAAAAAAAAAAAGAAACAAAAAAGAAAAGAAAGGGGAAAATATCAATATTCTCTTCTGACTGTCATGGCTGAATTTTCTAAGTGTAGCCAGTGATTGTTTCTTAACGGAATGTTGGGCATGTGCTTGGAGGAACAGTTGTTCCAGTGTTGAATTCTGTACTTTTGTGATGGACAGAACAAACTTTATCCATGCCTTTTAGGAACACATTTTGAGTGCTGAAATTCTATCGAAAAGAGTGAGAAGGGAAGAGAGAGAGAAAACAAGGGGGGGCTTTCAGAGTTTCTCGGGCGAGAGCCTGGCTCTCAGACTTAATAGTGTTTACAAATGGTGCCTGTTTAACCCTTGCTACTGTTTGAGAAGCAGGTGTCATTACTCTTCCAGAAAGCCAAAGCCCAGAGGAGTTACATAATCCACCAAAGTCACAAAGCTGGGAAATGGCCAAACCTAGATTTACACCTGGCCATCGTGGAGCGCCCAAAGCTGTGGTAAAGTGAACACGAAGAGAAACTGGACTGGAGGAAGTCTCACTATAAAACCCATGAAAATAACCAATGGGCAGGGCCAATGAAAACATCCAAATAAGAGTCCAGCTTATTAGTAAAATAAGTTTTTAAACAGGATAAATAATATTTCTCTTTGTCCGGTCAAATAAGCATATGAAACTTTGAGCATCTCTTCTCTTTTGTCTGAAAACCAGGCTGACTGAATTGCTAGATCTGAAAACAGAGTTGAGTTCTGAGAAGGGAAGCTTGAATGAGGAGAATGCCAGCTTGCCATCAAATCCCATCCTCCATTCTCCCACAGCCCGGCTGACTGCACACTCCAGCCTCTCTTATCGTAGCAATGACCTGGTGAGTTTGTGACTAATCTATCCACAATCTGTCCACTGAACTTTCTCCTAGAACAGACAGTGGTGGGGATCCAGGTTGGCTCACTCAGAGGATGTGTAAGGGGTCCTGACCCAAGGATGAGAGAAACCTTGGGAGGCACTGCCCTGCTTCTTCCTGAAACTTCTAGCTGAGAGATAATTTCCTTGTTCCTCAAGGCTCTGACTTTATGTTCTTCTTCTTGGCAGTTGTTTAGCTTCATCATAACTAAAATAAGGATGAAGTTGTTGGATAAGGTTCCCAGGAGAAATGGACTTGAGTTGGACCTTGAAATACTCATTAAAGATTAATCAAATAGAAAGGAAAGAGGCAAAGATAAAGCAGGAGCCTGCTCCTTATAATCATCTACCAGGGCCTCAGTGCTCTTCTTTCCATTAGAAAATAGAACAATTAAATCTGTCCTTAAGGGGCATAATACCTTATGACAACATGCAAATGCTCAAGTTAAAAAAATACCCAAAGGCAAAATTTCAATAGAAATATCTTTAAATTCCATTAAAGTTACTTAATTAATTCCTTTACTTATATTTTAAGGGAATGTCTAGTGGAAAGTGTATTTGCAGAAATACCAAGTTGAAGGGTAAAAATCAGCTTTAGTACTATGGTTCAACTGAAAAGGGTACAAGTGATTAGAAACCACATCAGCTATGTTATTAGGTATGGGATTTAGTTCTTTTGTTGTTTTTGAAGGGTGCTTCACTCAAACCATGATGAAGGCACAGGATCTGATGCCCTGCCACAAACAGAAAACTGTTTCCAGACCTGAGATAAAACACAGTATAAGACCGACTCCCTGAAAGAAAAGAAACACAGCAAGGGAGACCTACAGTCAGCCCTGCTCTATGATTCCGATGGGCAGCCAGTCAGACAGGAGAAAGCTGAGAAGAACCCACTGGTCTTGGGGAGATGACAAAGATCTGAAAGTCTGCAGGGTTTGAGGTGGCTGGAGCAAAGAGTCCCAGAGAGGAGGAGATGTGTGTGTAGGAAAACAGGTCTTCACAGGTGTGTGGATGGAGGTCACCTTAGAATTGTGGAATGGTAGGTAAATCGTACACATGAGAGTAACATTCCATAAAGCTCGTGGAAGATGGGTTCAGGGGTGCTGGATATCAGCCACAGTGCACAGGGCTGGGAGGTGGTCAACTCTCAGCAAGAATGGTATGAGCAGAGTCCCAGAAAGGTTATAGTTTAGTATTCATCAAAAGCTATAAATAAAGCAGAGACAACGTGCTACATGCCCAGACTTAGTTTCAAAACAAGCTCCCAAAGCTCCAGTTGATTCTCACATAATTTCAGCAAATTTGAGAACAAAGCCCAGTGCGTTCAAGACAACAAAACCTGGCACGCAAGCATCAGCCTAATTACAGCCCTGCTTCTAATGGATAGCTATGATGCAGACGAAGGTGTCACAGGAAGCAGAAAGAGAAAGCTTGTTCTGGAGCTTGAGTGACCATGGGCCCCCAAAACACGGACTTGGGTCAACCAAAAAACGTGTTTCAACATGGAAACAGATGAGAAAAGTGTTTGTGGTAACAGACACAAAGAGTCACAGAGCAAGGCTTCTGTCAAACACATTGTTGCAGTGAAGTGCTGGGGTCTCTCTGCCACAAGTCTTGGCATTCTCTGATGACACCCTTCAGTTTTGAGTGGGGAGAAGTTGGAGCTGTGTTAATACAGTCCACATGATATTGAGAAAGACGCTGGGTCAGACACAGATGGGCAATGTGCTGCTATGAAGGAGTCTCAAGGTAGCCCGGAATAACTTTCCATGGAACTTGCAACCTTCTAGCTCTCCAAAATCAAAGGAATGTCAATCAATAAATCAGCCTTGTAGAAACCTTAAAATAGGTGTGGTTTCATTTCCTCTGGGAACTCAAGTTCATAAAGGAATAGCACGGCACGTTCATCATTTGGGAAGAACATGTAGAGCCCCCAAAGGAGTGAAGACAAAAGTAGAGACAAAAATTAAATATTTATAATAAATTCACTAAAGGATTTATAGCAAAACACAAGCATCATGAGGTAAGATGTAAAATACAGTTTAAAAGAATCTATTGAATTTTTAGGTAATGGAAAAGTCAAAATTTTAGATAAAGTTATTTCAACACAATACAAAGACTATAATCACTACACATGGAAAGGGCAGAGAAGTTGAACTCAAAGCTTTAGAATCTACCTGGATAGAACTCTGGAGAAAATAAAAAGGAAAAACAAAAAGGGCAAGCTTCTCGGTGCCCTGAGGGACAACATTAAGTAGTGAAAACATTTGATTTCAGAATCGTAAAACAGAGGAGGACAAAGCAAGTTAAAATATTATACCTGAGAATATCCAGAGTTGTTAGCAGCTACAGGTATATGGAGCTACACAAACGTCATGCACATTGAAGAGCCACTGAAGATTGTACAGTTGCATGCTACAGTAAAACTGTTTAAAAAAAAAAAAAAAACCTGAGGAGGAGTAAATCAGCAATTGTGGGGGATGAAGGGGACCAAACAGGCAAAGGTGGTAATAGCCATCTCCACACAAGCCAGCAGACAATGGGCTTGCCTTTAACTGTGGCGAAACCCAAGTACACAAAGAAACTAAAACGCAACTCTCACAGAACAACTTCATAACCAGTGGAAAAATCATCAAAGACACAGTGTTGTGTTTGGTGGCCAATGCCTGAAATCCCTGTACAAAGGAGTCTGAGGCAGGAGGATCATAAGAATTTCAGATGAGCCTGGGCTGTTTAAAGGGATCCTGCCTTTAAAAGAAATGTGCTATTACTGTTTAATCTTTTTTGTACTTTAAAAATATTGAATATTAACACAAAATATGAATACAGGATTATTAATTTTGTAACATATGAAAATAAAATGTGTGACAAAGCACAGAGGTCAGAGGAAACAGAAATTGTCTGTAAGTCTGTTGTGTTACATAATGAGCAGCCTACAATTACTTGAAATTAGAATTTAATAAAACATGCATATTGGAAGCCCTATGGCAGTTATTCCAAAATATGAATCCAGAGTACACTCAATAAGCTAATCCACAGGCTGAAAACAAATGCTAAAACTGCATAATACCAGAGTTCAGGACAAGAGGAAGAAGATACGGGTGATGCAGATGGGGCACATGAGCAGGCATTGTTGGGATGCTCAAATGGGTCTACGAGCTCACTGGAAAGCAGACATTGTCAGTCTATAGGAAGAGACAAAACTCAGGTACAGGCTATAGGAAATGAACTTGAAGTAAAGACACAGAAAGGCTAAAAGAAAAGGATCAGGAATATTTACCATATAGACATGTATAATCTGAAAGGCAAGATGACTAAGCCGGCTTCAGTCAAATAGACTCTGGGACGAAACTACCAATGGAAGTGAAATGTTGGCCTCCAAAGGAGTCTGAGGAATATCCCCTTTCCAAGTGTTTGTGGGCCTGAAAGTAGAGCTTCCAATGCATTCAGAGAAAGTGAATAGAGCCAAGAGGGCAGAGAAATACATCAGTAGTTGTGAATGGTAAGGTAGTCTGCTATTAAAGAGAGAACATGAACAGACAGATGCCTAGGACAAAATTTCAGCCAAACCTAATGAACAAAATCAGAAACGAGTGTTCTGAAAGTGCATCTAGAATATGGACTAGGATAAGCCACCCATTCAGTGGTTTAAAAAGAGCCCTAATGTAAATCCGGGAATTCAAACTATTGCAAGCATACTCTCCGATGACTACCAGAAGTCAGAAACTGAAGTAAGTACCTCTTGAAAATCCAAAATACTCAGACATAAACAACACACTTCGAAGTGCGGATTCATGGGCTAAAGAGGCACAGAAATTGACATCAGAAAATACTTCGAATCGCTAAAATGTAAGGGAAGGGAAAATCTGCAACTGTAGATTGCAGCTGATCCAAGGCATGGAGGGAAATCTGAAGCTCCACAGCCACATTAGAAAAGAGACTTCAGGCCACGCCTGGGTGGTCAGCTAGAAACGAAATCCGAGCGTACCTGTCTGCAGAGTCACATTTGCGTGAACAGCATTAAGCTGCGTGGAAGGAAAAGGGAGTGGCAGTCACAAGAAACCAATGAAACATGAAATGTCACTAAATGGAAGTGTGTGTTGATTCAATGAATAGCGCACAGCAGTTTAAAACTGAAGTGATGAAGACTAGCAAAGACTGCGTCACTCACTATAATGCCTATTGTGTTATATGGAGTATTAATTACTTCCTATGAATAAACTTGACAGCTTGGGTTGAATAGAAATTTTCTTAAATAAATTATCAAGGCTGACCCCATCCCTGTACCTTTACTGGCTGCCTGACTGATGTCTGTCTCCAGCCCAGGACCTGACTCCCCAGCGTGGCCCTAAATCAACATATCTGGGGTGTGGCCCCAATCTGCAGAGTTGGAGGAAGACAGTTGACACCGGCCACAGCTCAGACACCAGGAGAAGCCTTAGTTGAGAACATTGTTCTCCTTAACCCAGAAGTTCAGCAGTGGGAACAGTGACGGTGTCCAGCAGCGGACAAGCAGCACATACAGTCCATATCTGGGGATCTCTGCTCATTGCTACTTGGGCCTTGGTGTTCATGGGCAAGTGTAGTCAAGATGTGGCCTCAGAGCTTGTCCAATGAGTGATTAAAGAATAAAAAAACAAATGAACACCTTAATAGTAAAGTGGACTATTACTCAGCCATGAACATAATGCACTGGCTACTGACTGAGTCTCAGAATCAGATGAAATTTTTAAAAGCATTATGTAACTTTACTTATGTAAAATTCTTGCAAAGAGTAAAGGTAATACTAACCTAAAGTGACAGGAAAAGAAAATGTAAGATTCCAGCAAAGGCAATACTAAGTTATAGTGTCAGGTAAAGGATCAGGACTTGTCTGTTCTTACCACTATACTGTGGTCCCTGAGTTGGGAGTCTGACTGGAAAGTCTAACTCTGAAGATGTCTCTCTAGCTGCTCACGTTCAGCTGCCAACTCAGCCCCACAGGCTTGGGCTCAGAGAACCAGACAGAGACAGCAGTCCGTCCCTTGCCCTGGGTCAGGAAGGTCCTTCTCAGTCTCTAGCCTTGACATGGGAGAAACCATTGCTGTGTCTTGGCCTGTGTGTTGGTCTGCGGCTTTGTGGGGATACCTTTTTAATGACCTTCTTAGTTTCTTTACCATAAAAACTATGCCTCATTTTTTAGCCAGAAGCTTATCTACTTCAGTGTTTTGTCTTCTCTGTTACTCTTCATCGTTTCCACTCCTTTCCCAGCATGCACCTCTGTCTTTGTAAGCTCTTTCTCAGCCCCAGCATCTTCTGTCCATTGTACCCCTGCCTCACTGTTTCCACTGCAGCACTCTTGTTCTGAAGGGGCCCTGTCCTGCATCCTTTCTCCTCCTCCTCCTCCCCATTCTGAGTGCTCCGTTCTCATCTGAAAAGCTGGCCTAGTTCTGTCCCCATCTCAGTCTGAAATCCAGGGACTCAGTGACCTGCTGAGCCCTTCCCTTAAGAGACCCAGAAATGACAGAGTCATAAGACAGAGTCTAAACAGCAATGATAAAAACCTGCTGTTACAATTAATTTGACTCTCGATAAAACACTATTTGGTATATGATAGATACAGGCAGATGAAAGCAGAGGAGATGATTCTGTGGGTAACAGCACTTGCTGTGCAAACAGAAAGACCTGAGTTCAAATCCTTATCACGCACTTTAAAACTACTCATGCCTGTAATCCCAGGATGGGGGAGATGAAACAGGTAGATTCTAGGAACTTGCTGAGGTGGTTTCTGGTTTAGTGAGAGAGCCTGTTTCAAAGAAATAGGGTGGAGAATAATAGGAGGAAACACCTGGCATGCTTCCCTGGCCTCTGCACACATGGAAATGCATTAAACAAAAAGACGAAATATCAATCGGGAGACATAAAGTCAAGTTGACTCCCCATCTTGACTACAAAGTCTGGGACTCAAGCTCTTGAGTCTAGGCTCTGCCCTCTACACTGCCAAAATATTCCCCATTGAGGACAGTTAAGTAAAAAACTCATCAACAGTGCAACACAAACATGGCCAGTTTATTACATCCGTTAAACCTCCATAATGTTGAGTCTATGACTCAGGAGAAGCCACCAGCTATTCTTAAACACAATCTGCAGTGCCAGCAATGTAGCTTATTAACCAGCTGGAACATTGTGATCTTAAAGCCTCCTGTTACCTTTAAAGGTTCCTGTGTGACCAAGAAACACAACGTGGACACCTACTTCTCTGAGCTGGTGAGTCAGTGTAAAAGTGGGCCTGTAAGGTGGCTTATTTTAACCTGGGTTCTGAAGGACACTGACATCAACAGAAATGTTTAAAGCAGGGGTGTTCTCAGCCCTCCTGCTGCTGTGGTAAAATACCCTGCTCAGAGCAGTTTCAGAAGGAGAATTTTGATTTGTCTCTCAGTGTAAGAGTGCAGTCCATCGTAGTGAGGATGTGGCAGCACCAGAAGCTTGAGGTGGCTGATCACAGCACATTCACAGTCAAGAAGCAAGACAGCAACAAGTGCTGCAGCTCAGCTTGCCTTCTTCTCCTGTCTTACCCTCCAGGATGCAGGCCCAGGGAATGGAGCCCCTCACAGTGCATGGGTCTTCCCATCTCAATTAACCCTACTAGGGTGGTCTCTCAAAGGCATGCTGAGAGGTTAAGCTAACTCTAGATAATACCCTTAGATGTCTGGAGGTTTGCCTCCCAGGTGATTCTGGATCCTAGTCAAGTTGACAATGAACACTGACCATCTCAGCCAGTAGTTATTTTCATCCCTACATGGTCACACATGCTACTGGAGCTAATGTCCGAGGAAAAACTTCCTCAACCTGTCTTCAGATGCCAAGGCTCTGCATAACTCAATTTGAGTGGTAACAAGTGGGGGGACACTTGTTCCCCCTTGTCCCATTAAGGAACTTATTTTCCTTTGTCCTGATTCACTCATTTCTTTCTTTCTTTAATTCTATTGCCTTATAGCAAGCTTCTACCAGCCAACCCTCACCCCCCCCCCTTTTTTTAATAACAAAGTATGGTGTAAGAAAAACTGTATCCATATGAGTCTTCCATGATAACACATGCACACAAAAAACCAAAACACACAGAAATAAGTTGTGAAACCATGGAATCCCTTAGGTGGTTTCATGTATATCCCAGGCTTACTTCTCCAGACTGGACAGGAACAAGGCAGGTGTACGGAGACAGAGGTCTGAGGCCTGGCATTGGTCTAACATCTGATATTATAAGAAGAATTGTACTCTAGTAAGAGACTTAGGGAACCTTGTGGAGGGTGGGCACTGGAATGAGAGACAGCTCATCCTAGAGGGCCACTTATAAGATCACTTCAAGAAAGAGTAATGGGTCATTGCCACCAACTGATGAATGTGACAGATGATGAATTCCAAAGGATCATGTGTTAGAGGCACAACCGTCTGTTATAGACCATTTACAACCGGATGTGAAGGTAGGAAGCCATGACAGACACACTGTCTTGGCTTTCCCAAAGTTTCTTGTCTAGGAATCTCCATGTGAGTATGAGGTGGAGGCATGTCAGCCAAGTGGGATGAGCCATAGCAGTTCATGCTCAACCTTGGTATTTTCATCTTCCAAAACACGCCCTCATGCCTATCTTAGGATGGAATGAAGAACTCTTGAAGCAGCTCATCACCAAGGGCTTGGAGTTTCTATTTTATAATCCTCTTGGAATGGAGAGGGCCTTTTTTACCTCCTAACTAATCCTCAAGTTCCTCAACAATCGTGATGTCTACCTTCCAAACTATCAAGGTTATTACACTAAAGTTTCTCAATATCCCTATTCTTATTTTCTCTCCCATATAGTTTTTCATTCTGTAGTTCTTTTGTTCTTCCCAGTTCAGCTAAGCTCCTGCCCAGCTGTCTATGGAGTGGGCTGTTAGCCATTCGGTTCCATAGTTTTATTACAAGATGTCTGTATAAAACAGTCAGATTCATTGCAAAGCCAAGATAGATTCACTATTGTCCATTAGGACCAGAGTCCAGTCCATAGCACTAGTACTTTCTTGTCCTTCTTCTCACACCCTGCTCTCATGTCCTCAGCTTTCATTTCTCAATTTCTGGTTGGGCTCTTCTGTAATGGCTTAGGTTCACCATGAACGTAGGAACAGCAGCATCTCATAGACAGAACACCAGCCATTACAAAGCAATCAAGTCAACCACATGACTTATGCCTCGGTCTGTATTACTTCTGTTGGTTCTATTTCTCAGACTGGTTAATGATTTTATATGAGACACTCAGATGTTCAAATAATCATAAATCCTAAAGCATCACTGAATATAATATAATTAACACTATTCGTGCTAAAATGTAGTCTTTAAACCATAATCTTTAAGATATACATATACATACATATATATATATATATATATATATATATATATATATATATATATATATCTTCCAATTATGTGCTTTTGTGAACAATATGAATTATATGAATTGTTTTGTGAATACAGTAGAATATTTTATTAGATGATGATTTGTCTTTTTGTCCTATTGAGGGCAACACTATTTGAAAAGTGTGAACAGTTTGTGTGTGTATGTGTGTGTGTGTGTGCAAGTCTACTCTCTCTTTCCGCCATGTGTGTCCTAGGGATCTAACCCAGGTATCAGTGGCACATGTTTCTCTACCTGATGAGCCATCTTGGCAGACTGGAAGGTATGAGACTTCCACTGCTTTTGGTCTGCACCACTTAATTTCTTTCAAGAAGGACCCACAATGGTTATAATGTTTGCAGTAATTGCTAGCTTTAACAAACATCATTTCAAATAATCTCTTTCAATTGGACAAAATTAAATCACTGTGCAAAGTGAAAGGAATACAATCTTGCCCTCTACATACCAGCATCTGTTTTCTGCTTTGCATTGTCTAGGAAGAAAATAGCAAGTGAAAGAAGCCTTAGAGTACCCGCAAAGATGCTTTCCCCAGACAATAACTGTCACATTCTGATTTGGGGACAGAACCTTCCCAAATAAGGACTTGACCACATATTTTCTAATTAAACTAACATACTTAATTTGGATGGGGTTATAATTGGAAAGGCTAAGAGAATCACCAGTGGAGATAACATGGTAGCAATGAAATCACTGTGCAATTAATATTCTTATCTGTTTTAATTTTAGGTAATAGCACTTCTGCTCTTCAAAATAACATCTTCAGGGAAAGCATATTGCATTCAATCTGTGCTGTGAACTTTTTCAGTTATGGAAGGTACAGTATGTATGTATAAATGAATGTACAGACTGCTAAGGACTTATTTTGGCTCTATGGCAGCCTTGGAAATAGAACTGAGTTTTATATAGCATCTTTCAGACTTAGGGTGGCCCTAAACCCTTTATGGAAAAGTGATATATCTAAAAAGCACCCATACTAACAGCCAAAACATAAAAAAATTCAGCCAATAAACCATTACATTTTTCTATACAATGTCACAAGTTCAGTTTGGGGCTTGCTTGCAAAATTTCATGGTGTAGTGATTAATTTTAAGAACTGCTTAGGTTATTAGTGGGGCTCAACTTTGGTGGTGTCTGTGAGGACATATTCAAGGAAATAAACTGAAGAAGAGTCACCCTGAATGGGGGTGGCACCATCCCATGGGATGGGATCCCAGACTGATTGAAGAGGGGAAAAGAGAAAGCCAGCTGAGTACCACCCTTGTTCTTTCTCAGCTTCCTGTCCATTGGGTGGTGAGCAAGCAGTCACAAGCTTGGGCTGGCACAGCTGAGAGCTGCTTCCATCTCCATGCTTCTCTTTTTGACGAACTGTACTCCCTAACTTCTTCCTGTTGGGTATTTGGTTATAGCAATGAAGAAATAATTTATCCACATGGCTACTTTTACTTTATGAATGCATCTTTTGCAGTCCCCAATGCCCTGTAAAGCTAGAAAGGCCATCAAGGATGTTGTACTGACCTCTCTAGACAGATGGCAGGAGTATCGTTCTTACAAACCAGTCATGGACATGCACAATACTATCAAGTTCAAGATGGTGCTCTGGTGTAGGAGAATTACTTCATCTCAAAAGGAAGGTCTCTGATCTGGTGATGATAGATGAACTTCAGCTGATGGTTTTCTGAGCTGCCCCCCCAAGAGGACTCACCAGGGCCCTTCAGCTTCCTGGTGAGTAAATGTCAATATGTGAGGCTTTCCTCTGTGTTTAGGTTTAACAAGAATGTCTACCGAGGGGTTTCATGGTCTGAGTCACTCTGGACTGACATTACTACATTAACAATAGGATCTTACACCTGCGTGGACACCAGATTTCTCAAACCACTTTTCCACACAGTGTCATTTCTTCCATTAGCTGTAAATCCTCTCAGCTCTACCTCCAAATACATCTCAGCCATCCCCCTTCACACTGAAACTATTAGCATTCTTGCTTAGACAATTTCACTTGTTATCAGAGTAGTAGCCTTACAATATATTGTATTCACCATACTATTACAACCTATTCTCCATATGACTTTAGAAGGCTTTAAAACAGATTGCTAATTGAACTGCTAGTTGAATACTTTATTGTTTTCTAGAGTGCTTGAAATAAACTTTATTATAACACAAAGGCTGTGCATAATCTGGCTCCTTCAGCCTCCTCTATCTTTCTGTCCCTCTTACTCAGAGCCATACCAGCCTCCTTTAAGCTCCTTTGACAAAACCTCAGGCTCTGCCTTCCCTGGGGATACTTGCACCTGCTGCAGGCTCTTTCCAAACACCTGTTCATGTGGCTAAATTCTTGGCACCCTTCAGGCTTTGGTTCAAACATTTCAACCTTCAAGCATCCTTCCCCTCCAATGAGGATTCATGGAGAATGTGAGACTCAGAAAAAAACTGCAGCTAAGACCAGAGAGAGCCTGGGCCTTATTCTTCCAAGTTCTTGTTTGCCTAATTTCCCCATAGCTTGTGTCAACTTATCTTTCATATGCATTTCTCCAGCAGTGACTAGGACATTCGTTATATAGGCAATGTCTTCTAATTGTACTCAGTCATGTTGTTTTGAATCTGGAAAGCCTGGAGGATGCTGAAAATGTTTAATAGTTTCTGAATGATTGACATTAACTCTGGCATGAAGATTCTGACTCTTCAGGAAGCCACACTGATGTATGGATAGTAGGATCCACCATGCACACTTGGATTCCTCTACAAAATCTACACAAAAAGAGAGTTTCCCTTGATGTTCCTTTGTCTGGAAGGATCCTGGAGATTCCCACCCAAAACAGGTCAGGAAACATCTCCTCATGAGTTAGTTTAGGCTCTGTTTCTGACATTGAGCAATATGCTTGCCAGACAAGCACATAGGTCATTTTCTCTTGGGTTATTTTTCTCATTTCAGCATTCACATTGTGATGCAAATATAATTTCTGCATCTGACTGTGACTTAGTGTTACCTGTGGAACCCAGAGGCTCCCACAGTCTCCTGGCTCCTTTGAGCTATTCATCTCAGTCTTGAGCATACCAAGCACAATATGGCCCGTGTCACCTTGCACAGGTAAGCACTGAGAGGGTAACAAACAAGAATCAAACATTCATTCCCACAATTGTTACTGAATAGTGGGCATTTGAGTTTCAGAGTGCCTGGACTCCACTTTGTAATGACTGGATCACAAAATGGCAAGAAAATTTCAAGAATATTTAGCACAGAGGCCTCAAAGATGCACTAAACCTCTGTGTCTGTGTCTCCACCAAGCTACATCTAGTCTCTGTCTCACCTATCCAATTCTTTTCATGGCTGTAGAATCTTCACATAGCATCAATTGTTAGGAAGGAAATCAAACCAGAATATTTGGTTATTTTATTAGTGAATAGTGTAGTTGCCATCTAGATCATCTGAACTCTAAAGAGCTAAGAAGAGAGCACAGGGTTCACCTAGAGAACAGTAAGGGTGTTAGTCAGTGTGTACCGTGTCATAAAATCTAGCTGCAATGCATATGGAGGAGACCACAGAGGTCTCTGGCACTGTTTTTCGAAGTTAGGCTACAGTATGTAATCTGCTAGCATGCCTGGTTACCCTCACTCATCTGGGAGTGCTGGAAACTTCATGTTGACCTCTAGCCTACTAGGAGTGGGCAAAGCTGTTAGAAAGTTCATCTAGGTAGAGATTTGATGAGTTTATTAGGTGAAAACTCTTTCCTCTGTTGTAAAAATTTTAAACTAGCCTCAACATTGCATAATGACAGATATCAGTAGAAAAACTTACTAAATTAGTTATTTCATAAATTAAGATGTATCTCTGCACATATCACCTAACCATGCCAGCTTCCATCACTGGACTCTCAGCATTTCAAATTTGTGGTGCCTCTGAAGTAGCTCCAGGGAAACCACCCAGGGAATCAAAAACTCCCTGCGTAGTGCTACTAATGATTGTACATTTATATGTCTTCTCCAGTACTCAGTAATTGCCAACAAAGTCTCTAGTTATATAAACCAGATATCTATGGTTAGGGTAAGTTAAAGCATGCCAACTGTATTTAGTTTTCAAGAATGTCTTAGGTTGAGAATAATCAAGAAAGCAAGAAGAAGAAAAATATAAACCAAGATCTGTTACCTACAACCTTAGGCCAAGGAAACAGAGGTTCCCCTCCATTCTACTGATGTCCTGCCATTTTGGCATGTTGCAATAGCATTAGTGTGACCTATGGTTTGTAAATGTATCAAGACAAGAAATGAGATGAGCCTGGCATGGTTTGTTCTAACTGAACCCGAGCTGCCTGCTAATAATTGCTTTCTCTTTTGAAATGCTCCCAAGCCTTCTGTTTAATAGTGAATAAAGTCTAGAATTTTGCCCATGAAGACTTCCGATGCCAGTGAAGAGGAGATTCCTGAGCAAAGATCAGGAGTCTAGAGATGTAGCCTTGTTCTGCCATTAGCTAGCTGATGGTAACAGGCAAACACTCAACTCCAGCACATCCTGTTTCATCTGGGACATGAGTAACTCAGAGGCCACACTCTCTATTGTGGCGTCCAGCTATGAAGCTGAGTGTCCTTTGCGTTGCTCTACAGTTCTTGGAATCTACCCTTCCCCCTGATTTGGATGAAAATAGGGACCCCAATTGTTCACAGCCTTTGTGTATTTCTGCTCTGTGCATTCTATCTCCTGTTTTGTGACTAATTAGCGGGTTGAGCAATTTGTCTCAGTTCTGTGTACTCTAGCCACTTTACTTCCAAACTAAAGAGATTTCTGTCATACAGTGTCTCCATGAGCCTGTGTGCTGGGACAGTACTTAATCATCTGCCTGTGATGACATCTTGCATATTCTCAGAGTAAACAAGCATTTTATATTTTCTCCTTGACCACAGAAACACAGATTTTGCATTTCACATTGTGCAGAAAGCCTGGATATTTTTAAACTAGTTGTTGAATAATATCTAGAGTGACTAGCTGCTTTTGTCCTTGCCTTGGACTTGAGTCATCTCTAATTTCTGTGTCACACTGAATTGTTGAGGAACACTCCCTCTCTTTCCCCATTGATCTGCAGAATCCACCTCTTGGCCCATTTGTTCAGACTGAGTCGAAAGTGCTCCCCCCACAGAATGCCCCAGATGCTCGCTCTGCACAGTCTTTGTCCCTGCTTCTGCTTCTTTGTTTCCCAGGTAATGAGTGCTTTGGGTTGGAGAGCTGTTTTGTCCTGGCCCAGTGGCATTGTGTGACTCAGAATAGATGATTCCCACAGGAAGGTCTGATTTGTATCCTGTGACTAAAGACTATAAATAGAGCCTTCAACTCATTCTGGACTCTCAGCTCTCATCTACCAAAGCAACCTGGCCACTTGGCATGGTTACTTATGGCTTGAAAAGAATCACTACATTCTTCAGATTAAAATAAAGAAGAACAAACCTGTCTGTAGGAGCCCAGCATGGCTTCCTCTGCGGTTGTCTTCATGCAGGTGAACTATGCAACTGAAGACAGCTTTCCTTTCAGACTCATTAAAACCCAACTCATTTCAAAGGTGACCATAATAAGGTGTAGCGAGGAAAAGCATAATTCTGACCATTTGCTGAGTCATAAGTATATCTTCCTAATAACAAACAGGGATGGAACATTGCTGCTTAGCTGCATTTGGGGTATGCAGAGCATCCTTTATCATTCTCATTGCTATAATAGGACTGAGGCTTAGTTAGTGCCTTGTCTTAAGATGCAGAACTGTTGAAGACAACTAATTAGAAACTGGACCTAGGATTTATGCTATCTCACCTTTCTTCTACTAGTAACTACCACTTCATTCCAATGTGTGACATGGTGTCCAAAAGGCTGGTCTCTCTTCCTCAAGACTCCTGCCCAAGGCTTAGAAGGGCACTCAGATTGTCCTTCTCTATAAGTATCTCCTGTAATTAAAATCTGAGCCACATCCCAAAGGCTCCCTACTTAGTTCTTTGTAACCTTCACATATTTGTATGTACTTGATAGATTATTTCTCCTTTGAACACCTTTTTTTGTTGTTTGGGGCTTTTGTTGTTGTTGTTGCTTTTTCAAAACAGGGTTTTCTGTGAAATGATGCTGGCTGTCCTAAAACTCGCTCTGTAGACCAGGCTTGGACGAATTCACAGAGATCTGCCTGTTTCTGCCTCTCAAGTGCTGGGATTAAAGGTGTGCACCATGGCTGCCCGGTTTCTTTGAACACTAGGGCTGGGAAGATGGCCCAATGGTAAAAGTGCTTGTCACATAAGTTTGAGCACTGGAGTTTGGATCCCCAGAACCCATGTAAATATTGGATGGGCATGAGAGCCACCTGTAATTCCAGTCCTCAGAAGGTGGCCACAGAGGGTTCTTGGAGTAAGCAAGATCTGGCTTTACCTGAGAGACCCTGCCTCAATGAACAAGGCGACAAGCAATAGAGGAAGACACCTAATGTTATCCGTGGACTTCTATATACACATGCACCCACAAACAGCACATGAATACACATGCACACACACAGAGTTGTATATACAGTAGATTAATGTTTTGCTTCAGGAAAATAAGCTTACAGGCCATAAATAAAGGACTACTCCAACCTCAGAGTTGATAAATGAGTTGTGTCCAGCATTGAGCCTAATTTAGAGGCTCATTCTGGTCATGTGGGTGGATCTCTGTGTACAGCTCCAATTAGCCAACAGTAGACTCTCCATGTTTCAGCAGTTGAAAGAGAAACAAGGAGGTATTACACTCAAATTAAGTCCTTTGAGACACCGGTTGATACAATTCTGCTCTTCAATATTTCATTTACTAGGATTTCCTGGCATCTCACAGGTCTCTCAACTGTATCCATCACATGAATGCAAGCCAGGAAATATAATCAAGTTGCAGCAATCACTTTGACTGTTGACTGGATTATTTGGGAAATTCAGTCATATGATTCATACAAACAGTTAATTAAAATTTAAAATATTCAAATTGTGTTTCTATGCTTCTGTAGCCAAGGTTTACTCCAAATCTCCCTTTGTCAGTTACAGCCCATGCTCTGAAAAGTTAGTAGTAACAGGCATGAAGCTGCAGGCATCTCATTAGGTCCTTGTCCAATGTACTGAGACAAATGGGGTGGCAGAGCATTGTATTTCTTTTAGATGGCAGATAGGGGCAGCTCAGGAGAGCTTGTAGTTACAGTCTTACAAACCAGCTCATTCCAAGAGGCATTAAACCTACAATATCCCACCAGGCAGCCCCTATTCCCTGTAGGAGTCATAAGCATGACAGTTACCCAAATTTTATTTTCATCTTTTTTGTATCTGTGGCATTTACCAATGTCTCAGCTCCAAATCCTTTCCTCTGCGCTGGTGCTGCTGCAGATGGGTCTGAAACATTTCCCCTCAGCTGGGACACAGTATTGAGGTGTGTGAGAGCATAGGGAGACCCTGCAAGGCAAACGGCTTTCTTTTTCTTTCCTGGTACCTTATCCTTCTGGCTCTTACTGTATAGCCATGGCTGCCAGTGGGTGAGTTACCTTTGCATTAGTGGCTTTCTTGCAAATGGGATGAGGTATCTGTCTTGAAGGGCCAGGTGTTTCCAGATTTTTGGAGTCTTATTCCAAGAACTGAAGAAGCATACACAGATTACAATGTGACAAGGGACTTTATTCAGAAGCAAAATGATAATACAGATCAGATATATGGCAAGAGAGTAGAGGGTTCCTTAAATTGGAATTCTCAAGGGCATCACTTTTGGTTGGGGCTTCCTTCTGTGGAGTCCAAGAGGAAGAGAAGGAGTTGATTGTTATGGGAGCAGTATGAGGAGTTCTCTGTTTTTATTGATGAGACTTGGGTTATGGAAACTTTTCTTTTCTGTAAACATCATTTTTCATGACAGATGTGACTTCAAATCACATGTATGCATAAATATGCATAGGCAGAAGAAGGGTAAATAGGATTTCCCCCTAAAAGTTCACTCAGAGGATACAGTTAGCTTTAATGTGCATATACCCAAGCCTATAGGGCATTGCCGTAGGGTTGTCCAGGAGGGACAGTCCACTGCATCGTTTGCAGTGGGGTATATACATTTCCTACGGCAGGTGAGGGCTCCAGGTTGCCATGTGCACTGATAGGAAAGGGATGTATGTGTAGCTCACAAGTGGAGTATCAGGCCACAAAGCTTTGTCCATTCTTGGCTGCCAGTGGAGACTTTCCGAATGCATCTTTCCCTTGGCCATTCTCTCTCAGTAACAAAAGAAGCAGCTGCATTGTTTCTTATCAAGACTCTCTTCTCTTCCCTCAGAAGTTCATTAGATGCCACTGGTTAATAATTGTTACAATAACATTTTTCAATTTAAGTTACTAGTGTGGTTTCTGTCGTCTATGGGAAGCTGGCCACTGTAGAGCTCCAACTGCTGATTTTCTCCTCCATATGCACCTACTTGTAATTTGTGTCTTGCTGTCTCTCACAGTTCTTTAAGGTACCAGGATCTGAGTTGAGTATGTTTCACAGTTGTCCTTCACACCACTGGCTGGTTTACCTCACTCACCTGCTCCATACCTATGCCTTACCCATGTTTGTCCTGGGAAAATAATGGGTCAGGTTTTACAAAAGCTGTGTGAACTTCAGTACAGAAGTCACCATTTTCTCATTGGGGCTGTTTGAAGGGAAGAATCCCAAATGGCCCTGGTTTCCTCTTGTTGATGCTTGGTTAACACTAAGGTGAGAGAACAGGAATGGAAAACCTGTATAGAGGATCTACTCATTTTATTTAACTCTTATGGCAAGCCTACAAAGTGAAGTTATGATTTGTGAAGTCAGGTGTAGCATGAATCTTAACAGGTCTTATTAATAAAAACATACCTGAGCCAGGTACTGGGGTGAATGCTGGAACACCAGAGAAGCAAAATAAGACACAGCTTCTTCACCACGCCAATTCCTCAGCTGATCCTGTTTTCTCAAACTGGGAGCCTCTCTGTCCTCATCTGAATGGGTCTCAGCTGAACTGCTTCTCTGAAGCCTGAATGTTTAACCAGCCTAGTTCCTGGTTTTCACGCCTTATATACCTTTCTGCTTTCTGCTCTCACTTCCTGAGATTAAAGGCTCACTTTCTGGGATTAAAGGTGTGTGTCACCATGCCCGGCTGTTTCCAATGTGGCTTTGAACTCACAGAGATCCAGACAGATTTCTGCCTTTAGAATGCTAGGATTAAAGGCACGAGTGCCACCATTTTCTGGCCTCTGTATCTAGTGGCTGTTTTGTTCTCTGACCCCAGATAAGTTTATTAGGGTGCACAATATTTTGGGGAACACAATACCACCATAGTCAGGGCTTCCTAGACAAATACAAATGCAAATAAAATTATATATGTATTATGTTTATATGTACATAATACATATGTGTAATAGATATTACTCATATTTATGGATCAATAAATATGAGCCAACCAGCCCGACTCTCTCTCTCTCTCTCTCTCTCTCTCTCTCTCTCTCTCTCTCTCTTTCACACACACACACACACACACACACACACACACACACACACACACATACACGCAAGTGCAACATACAGGGAATCTTCATTCTCAGCTTGACTGGACTAAAAGTTACCTAGGAAATTAGGGAAACATACTTCCAGGTCTATCTGGGCAACCATTTCTGAAGAGAACTAGCCTGTGGGTCAGCAAACTGAGAAGTGGAGAGAGGAGGTCTTGTTGTGAATGTGGAAGGTAGCATCCGCCAGGCGGGGGGCTCCACTGGTACTGACTGTGGAAGAGGAGGGAAGCCTGTAGCACGTGCCAGCTTGGTTTGCCTTGACTAGGTGCCTTTTGTTTTCTGGGGTTTGTGTCACTGCACATGCATACCCAGCGCCCCATCCAGTGTGAACTCACACCAACAACTCTTCACGGCTGGTGGTGAGGACATGAGGACTGGTAGCCAGGAGGCAGTCTCCTCAGGTGATGCCATTTCATTGGGCAAAGCAGGATGAATCCCTCAGGTGGGGGAAGAGTGTCTGCTTCCATTGCTAAAGACTGAACAGAACTTAGGAGGCAAGCTGAGTGTTCCCAGATTCCTCAGGATCTACTTACATATTTCTCATTCTGATTTTCAGAATCTCACTCCTTCTCAGTCAATGCTACTTGGATACCTTGTAAAGCTGGGCATTAATGTGTACTGTAGTTCTGTGAAATACTGGATTGGACTCCAAGTTTGGTTTTCACAGATACCAATGTCATGGATACAAGATATAGGGCTTCTTTTAGGGCAGATAAATACATTTTTCAGGTCATTCATATAGTAACTGGATCTTAAATTTTGAATCTCTGAATTTACTTTTTTCTTTCCTTGCTTTGTCCAGAGCAGTGATGAATGAAAAACCAGCCTTACTGGATGTGATAGTTTGACAAAATGTAAGGTATTCATGGAGACATATTATTACAGAACCTCACTTCATGAAATTGTTTGTAGCATTCAGTAGTGATATTTTGTAACTAACATTATGTCTGGATTTTCAGCTCCACCCCTTTCACCAATCCTAGAATCCCTAGAGTCAGTTCATCCTCAATGTTCTGTTTCTCAAGGATCACTTTTAGATCCAAACCATTATCAAAGTTCTTCAGAGAAACATAACCAAAAAGACACATAGATAGATGATAATAGACATATAGATAAGATATAGGAGGTGTTATGGTTTGCACATGGTTTATCTCCAAAGACATATGTGTTTGCTATATGTATATGTGTTTAGGAATAACAGTTTGGCATTGGATAGCCATTTAGGGGCTAATCCCTGGGTAAGACTAATTTGCCCTGTCTCTGAAATTGTTATTTGCTTGTGGCTCTTTATAAGGAGCTAGACCCCTGTGAGAGTTCCTCCATCTGCATTGGCACATCAACTGTTAATGGAATTGTCCTGGTCTTTTCAGGTGTCATGTTGTAGTTGTGGAGATTTCATGGGAGTGGCTTCCCTGTTGTAGCTAGAAGACACACTCTCACAGCAGACTTCCTGGTCATCCAGCACTTAGAATCAGGTTATATTTGGTCTCAAGTATTTGTTACAGCAATAAAATAGGTAGGCACAGTGACTCATGCATGTAATTCCAGTACTCAGAATACTGAAGCTGGAGAATTGCTACAAATTCAAGGCCAGCCTGGGCTACATCTTGAGTTTCAGGTCAGCCGACACTACAGTAGGAGATCCAATCTCAATAAACCAACTCCCCAAAACCCAATAGACAAATGACAAAAGAGAAAATGGATTAATACAGAAGGCAAGAGGTTAATTTTAAGGAATATGGGGCAGCCAGTCTATGAGGAGGCTGCCAAACTCTGTATTAAAGATCTATGACAAAAATGGTCCTTGGTCTTGGGCCACCGACTGATCACATGAAGCCTACCCACATCCTCAATGCTCCATTACCTACAGTAACAACTTGACGGGGAGGGTTCTCATGCCCAGCCCTGGGGTTTTTGTTAAACAGTCTATAGCTCCTGGAAAACATTACACCAAGTGGTGTAAATGCTATATATATATATATATATATATATATATATATATATGTTCCATAGTATATCTGTATGTGTTATATATATATATATATATATATATATATATATGTATATATATATACATATATATATATAAGTGTATAATTTTAGTTAAATATAATATGATTCCCTATGCCTTTTCCAAACATCCTTAGTGTTATTTATTCCTCTTTTTTTTTTTTTTTTTTGGTTTTTTATGACAGGGTTTCCTCTGTGTAGCTTCGTGCCTTTCCTGGATCTCGCTGGCCTCGAACTCACAAAGATCCCCCTGCCTCTTCCTCCCGAGTGCTGGGATTAAAGGCATGTGCTGCCGCCATCACCACCACCACCCAGCTATTCCTCTTTTAATATTGTTCTCATTCCCTCTCCCTACTTAAAGCCCCATTTTCCCATTTCTCCTTCATATTACCTCTATCCAGCTATTCCCCTCCCTAGCGCTTCCAAATAGTCCCCTCACTTTCCTGGTTTGCAGCATTCCAGAATCTATACTTAAATATGAAGACTTGGAGCTAATGATTCTATTTTAGCAAAACCTAATTAGAAACCTTAATTCCTTATGCAATCTTGATAGTTCTTTATTATATAACTCAACATAAACACAGATTTTTCTTTAAGACTAAGGTGTGAACATTTTGGGGAGAATATCATTATTTTATCTACACAACCCAACTATTTTGTAGAAGGTTACAAACAAAGGACTTACATGCCAAGAGGCAGGGGAAAGTTTTATATGTATTTAGAAGAGGGAACTATGCAGAGGATCAGCATCGAGGAAGCAATGCCTTCTCTGGGGAAAAAACACAGGAAGCATCATCAGAAGGCCTGGGCTATGCCAAAGTCATCCCTCCCCACCAAAATCTAGTGGGGTCCAAGGAGAGCAGAGGACCTAGGAGACAGGGCAGCCAAGTGCTCCACTCTGTTTCTTTCCTCTCATTGACACTCAAACAACGACTGCTATACTTGGCTGGAAATCCTGAACCCACAGATTCGCCCACTTCCTTTATTTTCAGGCCTGGAACTGAACCTAGGGTGAGGGCTTCATGAGTACAAAGCAGGCACTCCACCATGGAGAAGTACCCTCATCCCTCTTTGTGCCATATTTTAAACCATAATTTCTTTATTGATTCTTTGGGAATTTCACATCATGCATCCCAATCCTGCTCATCTCCTACGCCCCCATATCAACCCCTCACCCTTGCAGCATCCCGCCACAAAAGAAAATTTAAAAAATCAAAACCAACCAACCAACCAACTAACCACCAACAACAAAATGCTTTGCTCCTCCATATTTCCCACCTCTCTAGCACCACTTCATTGGTCCTAGTGGTATTAGGAACTGCAGTGTGTCACACAGTAGACCCCTTGTCTCATCAGTCTTACTGGCAAATGCTCATTGCAATGAGTCATTGGTCTGGTTTAAGGCCTCTGGTTTCTGGTACACCATCACCACTGAGCCCTCACCAAAACTCCTCTCAGACAGCCTGTGGCCTCCCTGAGTCATGGAGATCCTTCAAGTGTGATTCCACAGGACCAATCCCTTCATGCACTCCAGCAGGACACATGGGGTAGATGTTAGGGTGGGCTAATCCAAGGTTCTGGATGTGGGCCTGGGTGGCAGCTGAGCTGGTATGTGCAGGCCACTGGGGCTGCCCCCTCAGGTGAGGGAAGCCATCAGGGCCAGTTCTCCAATGCCTGTGGTGAGGGGTGGGGCCATCTCTCCGGCAGGGAACAGCTCTTTTGTGAGGGTTGGGGCAAGCTCTCTTACTGCAGTGTCCAGGGAGGGGCTGGGCCAGCTTTCCCAGAGCCAGAGAAGGGTGGGACTGACTTAGCGTGGTCCTCTGATTTCACTCCAAATGGTTCCTCTGGCCTCTTGTGGTAACACAGACCACAGACATCAAGACAGACCCCAGCTGCAGAAGGACCTCAGATACAGACATGGCCCTCAGCAGCAGCTTGGGTCCAGAGGACACCATGGTTTCAGGTGGCAGCACAGGCAGCTCAGATAAACATGGCTCTGGAGAGGGTGTGGCCCAAGGAACTCCACACCAACACGGCTACAGGTTGTGGCCCAGACCTGGGGCTTCCTTGTGGCCTTTAGTGGCAGCACAGGTCTGTGCCACATTTTTATTTTGATATAGAGTCTTGCTAAGATACCCAAGCAGGTCTTGAATGTAAGATTCTCTTGCCTCGCCTCCTAAATGGCTGGACTTAGAGGCATGTGCTGTCAGGGCTGTCTACTGAGGGGGTTCTTAGCTAGAATGTCTCTGGTATGCTTTCAATATTGAGGTAATGGAGTTTGGGTGTTTTTCAAATTAGTATATATCTTTTTTTTCTTATTTTGAAAGTTATCATTTCCCTGGTTACTCTGATAAAGCTTTTTGCCAAACTGGGGGTCTAGGTGAGGACTGCCCACTGGGATTCAGAGAAAATGCATGCTTAACTTTATATATAAAAGGAGGGTTTTCTAAATTGCTTTAGGCTGGAAGGCCTTGGTTCATAAAGTTTATTCCTCAAATACCAAAAAAAAAAAAATAGTTTTTATTTAAAGTGAGTGTGAAGAAAGGATGATGTATATCATGGAAAGTGTTGGAGTCTGTCCTGCTCTGGGGAGATTATGAGAGAGAGGAAGAGCAAAGTTAGACATCAGGGACACCAACCCTTTGCCTAGTCTAACTTGGCTTTCAAAAACCAGGGGGACACAGGACCGAGACTATTTGCATGCATGGCACACTTCCTCAAAGGGAAAATGATGGAGAATGAGGCTGTGAGCAACTAGAAGCTCTGGTGTGAGATGGTGGGGCAAACCACACATGTAAGGAAGCACAGAAAGGCCCTGAGCCCCTCACCCGTGGTATGCAAGATACCCGGTGTCTGTGTGGTGAGATGAGACGTGGAGTTGCTAAGGACAACACTGGAACACAGTGCCAGGGATTTAAAATGGGCCAAGTTCCTGGGAGAACAGGCTCCAGAGATGGCAACAGCTCAGATCACAAAACAGCAGATGGAGGTTCATTAGCTACCAAAATACACTCCTGAACAAACCAACTAGGCCCTGTGATGGACAGTGGCTCTGAAGCTCCAGAGGATGTTAAACAGACCGCTGACTTCCTCCAGCACCATGAAAACCCATTAAGGACCCCTTGCATCCAAATGCCTGGGGGAAAGAGGAGAAGGATGAAAAATGACATTACATATATACATTCATCTTATCAAAGACAGTTTCAAAGTATCTAAACAGAGCCAATGTTTATAACAGAAAGGTGTCTGCAGAAAAGAGATGAAACACAAATATTCCCCTAATGAATGGCAAATTTCAGTTGTCCCTGTCTCCTGGAGACCAAGGAAGACTGTGAGAAGTAAAAGGGGATAGAAAAGCATTTCCTGTGCATCTCAATGTTCATTCATGCTAGAATGAGTTCATCTTGTGCTAGTAACAACTGCTGCACAGTTCATGAGTACAATGGCCCCATCATACCCAGAAGACATTATTTTCCAGAAATCCTCCCCAACTTCTAGTTCTTACAACCTTTCTACCTTACTTTTTCCTGGTATTTCCTGATCATTGATTGGACTGGGTGTTTTTTAAAGACATCTTACTTGGGGCTGAGCCCTTTACAGTTACTTATTTTCTGTACTTGGACCAGTTTTGAGTCTCTGTATTAACCACCATCTCTCTGATAAAGACCTCAAGCTGTATTAGTCTACGGATACATAAATACATATTTTGAAAGCATCCTGATAACTACGTACAAATACAAGTAGTAAGGTCTATGATCTCTCCAGCAATGGACTCTTGGTGAGGTTTACAGTACCAGTCATGGGTCCCCTCTTGTGGAGTAGGACTTCCATCCAGTTCTAAAGCTGTTGATTATCTCCACAACATTCATGCCACTGTTGCATGAATGAGCATATTGGGATGGGTCAGTCATTACTATAATTATTGTACTTCACAAGGTTCACAGCTGGGAAGGAATGTTGATAGCAAAGCAAACAACCCAGCTGCCTATGTATCACCCGATGATGCTATGAGATCTAACCAGCAGGGAGGAAGCTTCCTAGTTGGTACCACTGTAATCTTTCCATACACTGTGACCAAAGTGTGTGGTTTCTTTAACAACTTATTACCCTTCCTATTTAAATCAGTATGTTAACATTAGGGAGATTAATTTTCTTTTAATTTTCATTTTATAAATGGAATTTTATAGAAACTGCTTTAATTACCTCCCTGCCCAGAACCACTTACAAAGTATTAGTTTTACAAACTAGGTGAATATCTTAGGAATATATTTTCATGAGTGATATTTTCATTCTATTTGTCCTCTGCTGGATTGTAAACAGAAAAGAGGAGAACACATCATTATTTCAGTGAGCAAGCACTTTTTACAGTAGCCACAATGTAAGCTTTGCCTAATCACTGAGTCATTTGCAGCCTTCTCTACCATTGTCTCCTTTTTCTGTCTGCATTCTCGGGGATCTTGGTCGGCCCTATTTGTAGGGGTCACTTAGTGTGGGGCACACTTGGTGTGCACCTGGCAAACCCACTACGGTGGATCTGTTCCTGTCTGTGCCGTCAGTAGCTTCAGCCTCTTCCCCTGCTAACTGCCTTCCCTTCTTTCCTGCAACTGCTCACGTCTCCTGTTCCCTCCCTACCACTTCGCTGTGTGTCACTGGGGGCTCGTCTTTGGAGCTCATCTGGTTCTACCAGGCTCTGCCTTTTAGCGTAGGTCTTCCGGCACTTCTGCACTTTCAACATTCTACAGCCATTCTGGTGACCAGTAACTATTAAGTGCTGAACTCTCTACTTTCCTTGTTGCTATGACCAAATACTTTATAAGAAGCACTTTAAGGGCAGAGGGGGCTCTCTTCAGTCTTGTGGCTTTGAGAGGATAATAGCCCATCATGGTACTCAAGCATGATGGCAAGAGCATGTGGTGGCTGGTCACAGTGTGTCATCAGTCAGGATGCAGAGAGAGGACAAGAACATGGCTGGTATATAAAACGTCAAGGTCTACCCCAGCTATACAGTTTGTTCAGTAAGTAAGGCTACACCTTCTATGGGCTCCGGGCCTTCTGAATCAGCACCACCAGCTGGGAACCAAATGCTCTTCCGCCTCTGGGGACATTTCAAATCCAAACTACAGGCTGTCTTTGGCTTATGAGTTTGGGGATGTTCCTGAGCCTGAGGCTATTGGACTTCACATATGTGGAAACTATGGGCATTTTTAACACCAATACTATCAATAAGATTTAACTAAAATATATCACAGGTAAGCTCAAGGGAGAAATTTTTAAAATGGAAAAAGTGTGCTGCAAAGTGGAACCAGTATGCTTGAAGTCAGATTCTGCATGGCTACAAGGGACTGAATGGACTGGAATTTTTCTGTTTTAAGTGAATTTAAGTGAAACAAGCTTCTAAATTCTTGATACAACAACAACAAAAAAATGAGAATAAGTAAGATTAGTTCTTAGAATGTGCCTTCAGGAGGAGATGTGGTAGATAAAATGCCCCTGAGAATTCCTGAAACAATAAGCCATGAAACAGAGTGGGAGAAAGGTGCTATGTAAATGCCATGTTATTTTTATAGCCTCTATAGTTAAGATGCTCCCCAAAGGTCAAGCATTACTCAAAGATAACAGGATCTGGGAAAAGCAAATGTTTCTAGCTCTTTGTGGGCCAGATTCATCATTTGGAAGAAGCTTACAAGGGACCAGGCAAGAATTGAAAGTTGGTGTTAAAATATTAATACCACAATCGACTTTTTAACTCTTATAAATTCCATCTCTAGAGGATCAGAATCCTCACTCATGGACATGTTTCCGCTTTTTGGCACACCTGGATCCTGTATTCAGAAGGCGTATTTAGGGTTTTAGAGGTAGAAGCTGTGTTCTCCAAAACTCTTTTCTCAAGTCAGAGACAGTGCCATGGGAAGCATGCTGAACTTACCAAGCTTGAAAGCAATGCTAGTTGTGAGTACAGAGCTGAACTTAGAATTACAGGGAAATGGGTTCTCAGGACTATAATGTCAATTTTGTATCTTCTTGCCTGAATTTAATATTGGATAGCAACTCTCTTGGATAACATGGGATTACTAAATTCAGATATTAATCTTAAATAGCCATTCCTAGGGAAAATACCCTTATGTAATTACAGTAAGCTTTTCACAGTTTTCTTCTGGATCTCAGCTTAGATGTTTTTTGTTCATTTTGAACAGGGTCTCACTATGTAGTGGCAGGCTGGCTTTGAACTCACTATCCTCCTGCCTCAACCTTCTGAGGGCTAGGGTTGCAGGTGTGAACCACCAAACCTGGCTCATCTCAGATTCTCATTGTGAAAGTTACAAAAGGATTAAGTCAGGAGGAATTGGAGAACCAACTCTTGACGAATCCCAAACTTCTGGAACTTTCCTCTTAGAAGCAACCACAGCACATGTCACCAGCTACTAATGAGGTGTGAGAATGGATATTTTATTTTCTCCCTCGAGTGGCCATGCCAATCATTGCTCTATAACAAAGCCTAAATGTTCAGTGATCATCTTGGATGGATGGTTTAAAACCCACGGAGCACAGAAAATTGTACCCAATACTGCTCCTTTCCTGTTATTTACAGTGTATGATGGTCACTGTCAACTATGATGGTTAATGCCAATTGTCAACATGACAAGATACAGAATAGGCTGGGAGAGGAGCCTGAGGAGAATCATCTTATTACATTAATTGAGGTGGAAAACCCGACCACTGTGGGTGTCACCCATTCTCTAGTTGGGATCCTGAACCATGTAAACAAGAAGGGGGAACTGAATAGCAGAATTAACTCACTGCTCTCTGCTTCTGGACTATGGATGCATGGGAGCAGCTGTCTCAAGACAGCTATCCTGCTATCTACACCTTCCCATTATGAGAGACTACACCCTGGACTGTGAGAAACAATATAATTCCCTTCCCTTTAGTGCTTTTGACAGAGTATTTTATCAAAACAATGGGGAAAGAAACTAAGATAGCTGTCTTCAGACAATGCCATTGGCTTTAAGAGAGGGTAGATGCCAGGCAAGCTGGTTAAAGCTAGTCAGAAATTTCCATTCAATGTCCAGCAATCTGAGTATTACTTCAACATAAACATCATCATGAGAAGCAAATGACTTCATTTTGTAACTTACGTTTCCATAATGTGTCCCTATAAAATCTAAGCATTCTTTGAGCCCAAAGCCTTCCCTTAGGAGACTCACTCAGAAGGCGGTTCTGACATCTTGAGTCTCTGACCTCCATGGCACCTGACATAATGAATGCATAACAAGAGCAAACACAAAATCTATCCTGGAAATGCACCCTCTGGTTATTAAGCAGGGGGTAGAATGGAATTACGATTTATGTTATCCAAGGAGTAGATTTCTCATTAACAGGGTGGTTTCTAATTCTTTCAAAGGCACATTATCTTTGAATAATCATTCTATGTATGGCATTGCTATCCCCACCCTGCAGATGGCAAAGCAAAAACTCCCATTTTGCCAATAGACTGGGCACAAATCCAGCAGTGGTCAGCTTTTACCAGGCTGTGCTATAGAAGCAAAGAGTCCTAAACTCTCGGTGGTGCCCCAAATCCAATTTTATTTTTTGCTAATGTTCAGCATTGGAGGTGGAACAGCTGTGAGTTTGCTGGGCTCTGCTTGGGTTTGCTTCTGTGCTTTTTTATCCTCAGATCTGGGTCAAAGCAGAAGTCTCAATTTACAACTTGCTATTCTTATGGAAGAGACAGAACAACTATGCCACAACCATATGAAGACTTAAAGAACTCATGGGGCCTAAGCAAGTCTGGAGCCAGTAGAGAAAGGACTGCTTTCCTCCCCAGAACTGTCTTAAGTCACACACCAATGAGCAAGCCATGATTATCCTACAAGGAAAGGTTGATTATAGAAAGAGTAAACTTACCACCGCCACCCCTCCCACCTCTCTTCATTAAACAAAACAAATACCTTTCTCCCAAGAAGGTACTATGAATTCTGTGGGCACTTTGTTAAACTCAGGGTCAAAGCCTGTATGTCATGGTAGTCCCTTTACTGGTCCAGGTTTTACTATGCAATTCTCTGAAGTAAAAAAGCATATCATTGCCTCCTCCTGCCCCCACACTCCCAAAGAAACACAAAGTAGAAAAGCACTAGGACAATGGTGATCACCCTAAAAGAAGGAGGATTTCAGGAGGGGGGGGCAGTGAGGTGTGGTTCACCAGCCACAGGGAGGTACGAAATAGCCATTAAGAGCATCATCTTCCCATGCCTGAGAGACAGGAAACTAGAGGCAGCATCCCATTTCACATGCATTCTGCTCGTTGGCTTTCTAGGCTGTCCTCTTCCTGTGATCCTCCTTGGCCACATCTGTAGATGGGTTTCAAAATTAATATAAATTCTAGGGAGGTAGATATTTATTCTTCAGTATCAAAGCAGCGGGTAGAATGGAATTATGATTTACAGTATCCAAAGGTCACTTAATACTTCAAGCCACTGCAGTCTTTCACTTGGTGAAATTATATGAACTAGATTTCCATGAAGCTCTGGTTTGTGGTTGCTGTTCCAGTATAATTAGTGATGCCTTCACTTATCTTAAAATTCTGGTTAATACATTATGAAAAAAATAGTTTTAATTCTGTATTTTTTTCCCCAAAACTTCATCTAGCTTTTCTAGTTTTCACTGTCTGCTATTTCCCTGGCTAAGTAACCACTCATCAGTTCTCTAGATTGGCTGGTATGTTGATCTTCTTAGACTACTGCTACAAGGCTATGCCCTTATTTACTTTTCTATAATCCTTTTCATTTATTTGAAGGGATTTATTGGGAACAACTCAATTTAGATATTTGCACATCAAATAAGCATGAACTGGCTTTGTGGCCTAAACCTTTTTACTTTACCTTGTTGGGGGTGAGAAATAGTTCCACTTCACAGCTCCTTGCATTTGAAAATTTCTCGGTCCTTTGTCCTCACTCTAGTGGCTTACAAAGCAGCCAATTCTTTTCTGAGCTCGTTCCTTTATTGTAGAAGCTTGTCAAATTCATCCAATTACTTATAGGTCATAATTCCAACAAATAGAGTGTGAGTGTGATCCAATTCACAAGTTCATTAAAGGCACTGTCTACCTACCGAGTGTTTGTGTTTGTTTGTTTGTTTTTTGTTTTTTCCAGGCAACAGTTTCACTGTTTTGTCACTTAAAATCGTCAGCTTCTGTCCCAATTTCTTGACCATTATAGCCTAGTCCTCAAGTCGGTTTGCAATTTTGGCTGCTGTTTTAGCAGTATCCCACTTTCTGGTACTAATTTCTGTACCAGTTGGTTTTCTTTAGGGTATGGCATAGTAAATATAACTCATGCACTCCATGGGTTCCAATGAAAGTAGTTTTCCTTTGGTTACATTCTGTCTGCCACATGTTGGCCATGCTGCTCAGCTCCACTACAATTTCTTGACTGGGATTCATGCTAGAGGAGCAATATGAGTAAATTCATTTTGCATTTATGCACTGTACAGTGGGCATGGAACAGTGACCACTCAATCTATCCCAGATCTACATTCCTGTGATAAAGGAAACAGAACTATTTTGTTCAGACAGACAGTCACTACTGATCACCTTTAATTGTTCAGAGACAATCACATGCATATTTTTATGTGCTGAGAAGCATTTTCAGAACCAGAGGCAGCCTGAGTCATGCAACAAAGGGAGAAAACAGGATTTCCAAGGAGGTGGGTCCCTAAGTAGTAGCGATGGTATATATTGTCAGATCTACCATAGAAACTTTAATAAAATATAAAATAGGAATCTAATATTCGCCTTCTAAACACTTTCACTCTTAAATCACTAAGTGGGGGGAACTAAATGCTAGCGTTATTTTTGGGTAGATGCATTATTCAACAGATCATCTGAAAACATAGTTCTAAAAGAAAAGTCTCCATAGATTTACTGAACACAACAGAACAGAAATGTGTTACTTTACATGCACCGTCAGAACTAAACTAAAATGAAAAATCTCTTTTATTAAATAAGATGCAAGGCATGCAGAAGGAATGATGTGTGGATAAGGTCCCAGTAAATACTGGATATACAGATGAATTCATTAAAATTAAGATTTGCTTAAAGTGGAGAAAGTTGAAGAAAAGTCATTGTCATTTGAAAGTACAACTTTATTTTTCTCTCATGGATTCAAAATGTTCATGGCAATGTGATGAGGGACCAGATGACAAAAGATGTCTTTTGTCATCTTCATTAGAACTTAGTTTCTAGGAATTACAAGAAAAGGTAGAATAATAGGTATGCTTGGCCACCTTTAAGGACTCTTCCTGGAAGTCAATAAAAGGCATTTTTCTTCTATCATATTTGGTAGAACTTAGTCACCTGGCTATGCCCAGCAGAAAAAAATTATAGTGTTTGTTTCAGAGTACTTTATGCACAACTAAAGTTCTAAGATTAAATTATCAAGAAGTGAAAAATAAAACAGGGCCCAACCCACAGTCCCTGCCATCCAGTCAGATGCAAACACAGGAAAGAAAATTCAAAGCCCCAAATTGTGTGACATTAAGTAGCCTCTGGTTTTGTTTGTTTGTTTGTTTGTTTTACCATATGGCTTTTCCATGGTGACAACAGCTATTGTTTAAAGCTGAAATTAGAATTTCATGTCACTTGAATTATCTCATTTGCTGTGTGAGCTCAGACCTCCTTCCTCCAGTGGGAAGCAAAGAAACTCACATTCCATATGGTAGCATAGAAGCCACTGTCTGAGAGAGATAGGGAAACTTACTGCCTTTTAAGACCACTGGAGACAGCATATAAGTTTCAGCTTGGTACATCCATTTTTTTTTTGTCAAATTCAATTTTTTACCTCGTATTTACCCTGCCATCCTCATCTTCTTGCTTCTAGCTGTACTTGGGGGGGGGGGCTTCTGAACCTAAGTCCCCGTTAAGGACACCATCCATGGGAGGCCAGCTCTCACTTTTTAGAGGGTTCCTATGAGGAGGAGAGAGGAATAAGGAACTTTTAGATAGAAAGATAGTGGAGAAGAGACAGACAGAAACACAGGATAGCTTCAGGAGGACCTTCTTTCTCTTCAAAATTTATATAACAATGCCAAGGGGAGAGGCAAAAGACCTCCCCCTTGCTAGATCAAAGCATTCCACACAGCCATGTGCAGACCCTTCCAAACACCTGGTAACCACACCCGTGGTCCAAC
Organism: Onychomys torridus; assembly: GCF_903995425.1. Lineage (NCBI taxonomy): Eukaryota > Metazoa > Chordata > Mammalia > Rodentia > Cricetidae > Onychomys > Onychomys torridus. Next base: position 80,577,729 of record NC_050447.1, on the reverse strand, counting down.
ATTTTCTTATGCAGCCCTGCTGGGTAAAGCAAGCTCAGATCTCGCTAGGACACTTCTGTGGGTCTCCACAGTTCTTACTGTTGACTATGGATATTAATCTATAAGGGAAAAGCTGAGCTACTTGCTTATTAATTCTGGCCCTTCACAATTGTTTATTGGAAGAATTCATCTAATCCAACTCTGATAACTCAATCTCTAAAAATCATGCCAATGTTATGGATGACACATGTGTCTTTTGGTCCAATGACAAATGGTCCAGAAGCTAGAGTTTCATTGGTGGAAACTAAGAAGAAATTTCAAGAAAAAAACAAAACTTTCACTCTAAATTTAATCTTCTTATATTAGATCTCTAGAACAAATATTTACTTTTTATAGAAAGCCAAACTATAAACTCATTCTAGCTACCTAGACCATGCAGCCTCAGGTACTAGGTAAGGGAACCAGCTTCTCCAATTTAGGAACAACTAAGAAGCCTCAGGAAACTAGCTCTAGGCATCTGGCCCAAATGGCCTCAGGCACGAGGCAAGAGTTGACTCTCAGAGAAATATTTGGTTGATAGAGAATGTGGTTCTCAACACCAGTCTCCTAGAGCAAAAGAGTATCTCAACTCTATTACACTTCATGTCTTTCCTGAATATTGTAAATGCTTACATGGAAAGAGGAAAGGTAACAGAAACAAACTCTCCATGACATAGTATACTTAAAACATTAGAAACACAGAATAAAGAAAGGATATTGAAAGTTGGAAGAGAGAAAGGTAGACCTATTAGATAACACGTGTTTATTCAATAGAAGTTTTCAAAGACTGAAGGGACTGGAAAAATGTACACCAAGTTCCAAAGGACCACAACTGTCATCCCTGGCCATTATAATACTAGCAACACTGTTTATTAAAATTGAAGAAATAAATCCTTTCCATGATTAAAAAAAAAGCATTAAAGAGACTTATGACCATTAAGACAGCTCTTCAGAAGATACTAAAGAAATACTTCATACTGAAGAGAAAAATAGACATACCCAAGAGGTTACAAGGGAAAAAGAAACAATACTAGGACACTTAATCAAAGGATGTCTAAGAAAACACTGCAAAATTCAATAAAATGACAGGAATTAATAAATATCTTTTAGTAGTAATGCTAAATATTAACAGTTTCAAATCCCCAGTAAAAGAAAGACTAGCAGACTGGATTAGGAAACAGGATCCACCTTTTTGTCTCCTCCAAGAAACATACTTCACCATCAAAGATAGACACCACTGTTGTGGAATATTAGTTTAAGGTATGTCACATTTCTTTATGATGTGGAGGATTTAATGATGCAAAGATGTGTTGCATTCTTTTATGTTACATTTGTTTAATTCTGTAAAGCTGTGTTACTTTGCCTGTCTAAAATTCCTGATTGTTCTAATAAAGAGCTGAACAGCCAATAGCTAGGCAGCAGAGAGAGAGAGATAGGTGGGGCTGGCAGGCAGAGAAAATAAATAGGAGGATAAATCTAGGATCAAAATGAGAAGAGGGAAAAAAAGAGAAGAGGGAGGAACAAGAAAGGAGGAGAGGAGGATGCCAGAGGCCAGTCATCTAGCCACACAACCAGCCACAGATTAAGAAGGAAAGAAAGATATAGAATAAATAAAGTTAAAAAGTCCAGAAGCAAAAGATACTTAAGGAGAAATGGGGTAGTTTAAGTTAAAAATCTGGCTAGAAACAAGCCACGCTAAGGCTGTGCATTCATAAGTGAGAATAAGTCTATGTGTATTTATTTGAGGGCTGGGTGGCAGGCCCCAAAAGAGCAAAAAGAAATACCAACTGTATTTTGGCATCCAACTTGGGTTCTGAATTTCCAAATAGGGTCTGAGAAAGCAGGAGAGAGAGAGAGAGAGAGAGAGAGAGAGAGAGAGAGAGAGAGATGGCTCCTTTTAGAAACTCTGTCATACAAGAGAACACTTAAACAGCCTTTTTTCCAACATAAAGTAGAAACAAAAAAAATGAAGTAAAAATGCCTGCCATAGTGCAGGGCACTGGCATTCCAGTGCTGGAGGGTTGAATGCAGTTCTCAGTCACCTATCCCCAAACTGGGTCCTTGAACTTTAGGCTTGTCTCTCAAAGACCCACAAAGCAAGTGGAGCCAGCTGCCAAAGCAGAGGAAGAGGTCCTAGCCACACTACTTAGCAGACAAAAAAGGCTAGAGATATGCAGTAAAGCAGGTTCACATGGAAAACAAAAAACAAAAAACAAAAAACTCTAAACAGGTTCCAGTGTGTTTAACAATGAGTGTAGACTTAAGAAAGAAATGAGGGGGGCTGGAGAGATGGCTCAGCAGGTAAGAGCACTGGCTGCTCCTCCAGAGGTCCTGAGTTCAATTCTCAGTAACCACATGGTGGCTTGCAACCATCTAGAGTGGGACTTGATGACCCCTTCTGGCATAAAGGCATACATGCAGATAGAGCATTCATAAACATGAAATAAATGATTTTCTATTTTTAAAAAAAGAAAGAAAAGAGAAAGGGATAGACAGTCACAGAAAAATAGTTTAAAATAATAAAGTGAAGTCTTTAAGGAGAGAAGTAAAATAATAAAAAAGAATAAGCCACATAGAGATGGGAAATACACAGGGAGTCTGGATCCTATATAGTATTTTGTTGATTTTGAATTTTTTTGATTGCTGATAAGCAAACAACAGCTGCTAAGAGGGACTGTTGAAATAAAAGTGCCTATATACTTTTGGATGGCCTTAACTTTAAAAAGGAAGTAAAAAGTGCTTTGAGGGGAGAGGTTATGCTTTTGTTTCCATAGGAAACAAGAGGCTGTAGATTCCTTCAGAATTAATATGGATCAGGTTTGATTGGGGGAATCTTCTGAATCTTGACAGGTGATATGTATCAACTTATATCAACCAAGATTACAGCTGGCCTTCCCAGGACTTGGCTATTCTCTCAGTTTTCTTGGGAACCCCTAAAGATGCCTTCACCCACAGACAACAGGAAGCAGTCTAGAGAACATGATGCCCATATTCCTAAGAGGTGGTATGGATGGTTGTTGGTTATTTTGTGGGTTATGTATGTTTATTATTATTTAGGGGAATATAGGAATGTAGGATAAAAACCACTATTAATCTCAGATATTTTGTATTGGCATGGATTTTGATATATTAATACAAATTTGGGGTATTTTGTTATACTGTATATATGTTTCTATTCTTGTTTGGGATATTGTGTTTATAAAAATGCAATGTACAAGTAAGAAATGAGGTTAGTAGTTAATCTTTAATAATCGAACTTGTAGTCACATTAGATAAATTTCCAAGATTAAACAGGTATATTTTAGACAGATAAATGATTTTCAAACATTTTCAAAGACCTACAGAATATGGTATTTAAGATGTTTAATTAGATTATTAAATTAGATTAGGTTTTTCATGACTATGAGACACATTTGCTCCTGGTAGCACCAATTTACTTCATAAAAGGATGAGGGACATTGAAGAAATATGGAGTTTGCTTTCAATGTGTCAAGGCTAGCCCTTTGGGCAAGAAACTGTTCTTGCCTTGTCTACTGAGAGTATGCTATACAGACTGGACAAGCAGGACAAAGGAAAAAGACTGTTGAACTTTGCCAAAACAAGGCAGTACAGTCCTTTGAGAATCCTGCTTCACAGAAGATTCTGACAGATATTCTAGTCCTGTAGGCTGAAGATGGATGCCACAATATTACAGAGGAACTCTGGGTGACTGTTTAGGCAGCCAGATGTCTCTGCTGTTAGGTAATATTATATCCTTTTGGTGTCTTTGATGGAGTTAAAAAATAGAGTTATAGTTTTCCTTAGTTATGATAGAAAGTGAATTAGGCATAAAACTTTGGAATCACTAAAGTAAGATATATAATGAAGTATTTTTTCTGAATTTCCAAATACAACTGGATTGGAAACTATAAATGTAATTCTTACTTGATAATTGTTTTTGTTGTATATAGTTTTATTATGTTAAAGTTAAAACCTTTCATTTTTATTTACACAAAAAGGGGGAAATGTAGAATATTATTTGAAGATGTATCATATTTGTTTATGCTGTGAAACATTTGTTTAATGATGCAAAGATGGATTGCATTTTTTTTTTTAGGTTGCATTTGTTTAACTCTGTAAAGCTGTGTTACTTTGCCTGCCTAAAACACTTGATTGGTCTAATGAATAGCTGAACAGCCAATAGCAAGGCAGGAGAAAAGGATAGGCATGGCTGGCAGGCAGAGAAAATAAATAGAGGAGAAATCTAGGCTCAAAAAAAGAAGAGGAACAAAGGAGGAAGAAAAGAGAGAAAGGAGGAGAGGAGGATGCCAGGGACCAGCCACCCAGTTACCCAGCCATACAGCCTTCTAGTCACCCAGTCATCCAGCCACTCAGCCACCCAGACATACAGGCACCCAGATACCCAGCCATACAGCCACACAGCCACACAGCCAGCCATGGGATGAGAAGAAAAGAAAGATGTGTGGAATGAAGAAAGTTAAAAAACCCAGAGGCAAAATAAAGAGAAATGGGGTAATTTAAGTTAGAAAGCTGTCTAGGAACAAGCCAAGTTAAGGCTGCACATTCATAAATAAGAATAAGTCTCTGTGTATTTATTTGAGAGCTGGGTGGCAGGCCCTCAAAGAATGAAAAAACAAAAAAACAAAAAACCCAACTACACACCACTTTAGGGGAAATGATGGAAAAGGCATTCCAAGCAAATGGAACAAAGAACTAAGCAACTGTATATAGATGTAACCAGCTTGTTAAATAAGAAACACAGAACCGATTGCAGAATTAAAAACCACGAGGTCAGAGTAAGAGTGGAAAACCCTACCCTTCCTGCTTTGGCTGTTCTTCCTCTCCACCAGAGACCTATTTCTGTGCGTCCTGTCTATTTAAAGACTTTCTGTTCTGTTTTCTCATTGGTTGTAAACCCAGCCACGTGACCTCCTCGTCACTGCCTGTTTGTACAGACCTCCAGGTCTTCTATGGTTGGTATTGAGATTAAAGGCGTGTGTCTGCCATGCTGGCCGTGTCCTTGAACACACAGAGATCCTTCTAGCTCTGCCTCCCAAGTGCTGGGATTAAAGACGTGCCCCACTACTCCTCAGCTTCTGCTCTGGCTTGCTCTGACCTCAAGGCAACTTTATTGACATACAAATAAAATCACATTTCAATACAAATAAAATATCACTATATTTCCCCTTTACTATTTTAATAAAAAGAAAAAAAGGAAAAAGTTATAACTAATATAAGAAAAACTATATACAAAAGTACAATGTCTAGTCCATTTGTATTTGTCAAATTCAGAGAAAATAATTCCATTATCTATCCTATTTTGGTAAGTCCAGAATGTACCTGATTCACTTTTTATCCTAACTTATATAGCTAACGGAACTGTCTTATAACGTCTTTCAAATTTATACACTTACAGCTCTTAGTGAGTTTTTCTGAAATCCTTAACAAAGATAATTATAACTATAACTAACTGATCTTCAACTCCCTCAGAGACCCAAGAAGGAAATAATACCACCTAATAAAAAATAAAAACAAGAAGTGCATGCAAGCAGCTTCCAAAAAAAAAAAAAATGTGAGTTGACAGAAACAGCCAGCTGCCTGGACAGTCACCTGAGGTTTCTCCGCAGTGTTGGGGCATCATCTTTAGCCTATAGGCTTAGCATATCTGATAGACTCTTTTGTGAACTAGGATGTATACAAGGTCAACAGTTTGACCTCACATTTGGTGAGAGCAGTCCATGTACCAGAAACACCTGAATTCCATTAGTGTCATGTCATGATTCAGGATTTTAAATTCTGGAAATTATTGATGTTTTTTCAATTCAGCTGTCCATTTTTCTTGGCTGTGTATATGTGGCTTCATCTCAGCATCCTGTTCTTCTCCACATCCCTCTATTAAACGCCAGTCTACTATTAAGAGGGGTGAGCTTAATTATTCTTCAAGAATAACTGTTTCATCTGCTGTTCCATTGCACATCAGAAGCCATTGGGCCACTCCCTGTTCAGCTGCCTTCGAAGAAAAGGGCATGGTACCTTTTACAGATTGCAAAGGTCACTCACTTCAGGGATGGTGTCATATTGTCCTGGCTTCAGAAGATGCCTTTTGTTAAAGCAACAACCACACTTGTTTTGGCAAGAATTGGTAGTCCTTGGTTTAATGTCCTGTTTGTCAGCAGTTGATTAGAGGATACTTTGTTGTCCAGTGGCTAACTTTTGCCACAATGAAAGTTAACTCCATATGCAGTTTCTTCAATGCCCATATTTTCTCTGAAGTAGATTGGTACTGCCAGGAGCGATCATGTCTCATAGTCATAGAAAAAAAGAAAAATTCCTAAGTTATTAAAACATTTTAAATGCCATATTCTGTAGATCTCTGAAGGGTTTGAAGATGACCTGTCTATCTAAAATATATCTGTTTGATTTTGAAAACACACCTAATATGACTACAAGTTCAATTGTAATGTCTAACCACTAATTTTCATTTCTACATATCCTAATAGTTGGTAATACTAACATTCAAGGATTAGCAAATTGTATTACATTGTTAAATGAATGGTATAAATACAATATCTCAAGCAAGATTAGAAATACATGTATGGTATATTCTAACAATCTCAATCTCAATAATAATTTGTATACAATATCAAACAATCCAATTGAATGTAAAGTATTTAAAACTAGTAATTGTCTTTTTTTTTTTTAACAACCACCTTTTGCCTTGCCCTTTTCCTAACTCTTAACAACAACTTGTAACCAACCCTCCTAAACAATGAAAACTATCCCAGACCCAATACCCATAAAAAGACCAAAAAACCACCCACCCCACACCACCCCTTTGGGAATGTGGGTGTCGAATTCTTAAAATTGCTTCCTGCTGGGTATGGGCGAAGTTATCTTTATTCTGAAAAGAAAAATTTTGGGTTAATTGACAAATTCTAGGAAAGGTAACTATATTCTTTGTTATCCATAATGCCAAAGTTCAGGGTTTATCTCAAGTCCTTTTTCAAGTAGTCTTTGAAACTGGATCATCTCAGCTCGCCATCTCAGAATTGCTTTAAGCACTTTGTAGTCCAAAGCTGATCTGTAGATGATGTTTGTCAGCTTAGTGATATTATTTTCCATGTGGAATTGTCGTTGTGGGGCCTCATCTTCTTCCTGGAGATTTCAGTTGAAGTTAGGCCTGGCTGTGATTTCCTGCAGAAAACTGAAAAGAGACTCGAACACAAAGACATGTATAGGCAGCTAATCGAAGCCTTTTCTCTAGAATTAATTAGTACTCTATATGACCATTATTATCTTAACAAAGTTTAATATATATATATATATATATATATATATATATATATATATATATCTTGTAAATTTTGATATAAAATTCATACTTTAAGAAAAGTTTAAAGAATCAGAATAGAATCAAAGAATTGAGATTAATAGTCCCTTAATTAATTTGGTTTTTCTCCTGTCCCATGTCAGAAGAACTGTATTTGCATTTAGCTGTGTATTGTTTGTTGCGTTAATATTTCTGACCAACTTCATTAAAACTTGGTCTTAAACAGTCTTTCCACCCAGCTTTCAATGTTCCAGCTGAAGACTGTCGATTTTTGGCATAGACTGAGCTACAGTAGAAAGTGTGATTGAACAGACAGAGTCAAGAAAAGAACCTGCTCTTCCTCAGCTTCCTGTTCTGGCCTGATTCAACTTCATGCTGCTTCTTGAAGCAAATTTCTCATGACTCTCTTCCTACCCCAAACTTCAGGGAACTCCATTACTATTTCTTGTCATAAAATAGAAAGAAATTGATAGGGACTAGAGAATGCTCATCAAATTTTACTCCAATTTATGTGTGTGTGTGTGTGTGTGTGTGTGTGTGTGTGTGTGTGTGTGTGTGTGTTAGCTGACTTTAAATTGTAAGTATTTCCTAGGCCATATAGCCTGACGTGTAATTTCACACACACACACACAGGTACACACTTGTGTGCACAGGTACATACACATATGGGTATGCATGTATGCGCATACATGTATACACATAAACACAGAGATGATCTTAATTGTAGAACGAGAAGGCCTCAGGTTCTGCCAGTCACATCTCCTTTTCAGGTGACAAGCACAAGCAGTACATTGAAGGACTCTTCCGCAGTCAAACATACCAAAGATGGACCAAGGTCTCCTGATTCCCACCATGTGCCTGTCCATCTCAGCAGTATTTACCCCTGCTTGTACACATGAAAAACCAGCCATGAAATATATCCCAACTTACACACTCTTCCCCAAAAAAGTGCTTTCCAAGTTTCTGTTTGCTTTAAAATCAGACTTCATCATTAAAAGCTATAGAAATTGAAAGACAGCAGGTAGACACACAAAGCAAGAGGAAAGGTGTACCTTGCTTCAACTTTTCTGTGCTTCATGGGCCCTTGGGCGTGTCACATGGCTACAGATGACTGCATGGACAGGACACTATCAGAGGCAAGGATGACAGAGCCTGTGTGTGGCCGAGTTGCAACCTACCAAGCTTCCCAGTGTTCCAGAAAATGAGTCCAGGCTGATTTTTATTAAGGAGTTTGGAAATTGAGTTTCTTAACTTGGTGTTCTTTTTTGTTTGTTTGATTGATTTTTTTATGAGTATGAGTATTTAACTGCGTGTATGTCAGTGTGCTACATTTGTGCCTAGTATCCAAAGAAGCCAGAAGGGGGCATTGGTTCCCTTGGAACTAGAGTTATGGATGATTGTGAGCTGCCATGTAAGTGCTGGGAACTGAATCCATGCACTTCCAGGGCTCTCAACCACTGAGCCATCTTTCCAGCTCTTAACTTGGTGTTCTAAAACAACTATTTTCAGTTTCCTCATGTACCAAGAAATAGTGTCCTTCTGGGACATCCATTAGCTTCGACTTCCTCCCAATTTATTGAGATGTTTCTTGTACTAAATTTTGTCTAAGGCCCAAAAAATAGATCCAAGTTCTTCAACTTACTGTATGTAACAAGTACTGGAAAAAGCACAGTCAAATTCACAAGTCAAATCATTCACCATATGGGCTTGGATCTGTTAGTCTTTAAGACTTAAAAGGGAGAAAAATATTTCTCTTGATCTTTTAATATCTGCACTATGCTGAACATTTTTTATGCTTTCAATCTATTTTTCTTCAGTAAGTTGGGTGTGTATATATGTTTATGTGTAACCTATGTGTTTTGGCTCACACAGATATTATTTATAGTTATAGCATGCATGTTATCACTACATCCATATAAAATTCTGTATAGCAAAGCTTAGACACATGGATGAAAACTCTAGTCAGTCAAATATCAGTAATGTTTATTTCAGCTATCTCGTTTCTCAGAAAACCTGTTGCCTAGCATGAGAGTTTTATATGGAGCTTGCCAAGGCTTAATTTTCCAGTATTCAAGCAGCCCAACAGCTAAGAGCTAGTTCCTATAACCTGGTATGTTTTTTTTTTCTTTTTATGGTATGTGAAAATATCCCTCATAAGTCTAAAAACACAGAACATGGCCTGAGCTTTAGCCTTCTTCTTCCATATTCTGGCAAACCAGTGATTATAAACACAGAGAGTTAGCAATCTTTTGATTAGTTATCATCTGAGGATTTCCTGGAAACTGGTAGATTGTGTACAGAAGATCTGTTAACACTGTATACTTCATTCCTTCAGGTTCTCTCTTTCCTTTCACCTGTGTCCTGAACAATGATTAGAAGTCAAATATTTTATTTTATTTTTACCTTTTTAGAGATTTATTGAGAGAGAGAAGGAGGGGGTAGAGAGGTAGAGAGAGAGAGACAGACAGAGAGAGACAGAGACAGACAGACCGTGCGAAGGAAGAGAGCAGAAAAAGAAAACAAAAAGGAAGTCAAATATTTTAACTTGGGAAATATTTCCTGAATTCATGGAAAAGCACACTGCTGTAAAATGGGGATTCAGCAATGAATGAAACACACTCCAGAGTCCTTAATTCAGCCACGATTCAGAGCAGTATGCAACTCAGTGGCAAGTGAGTGCAGTTAGAGAGGTAAAAGCCTTCTCGAGGCAAGCCAAAAAGAGGACAGGAGCCTGTCTGGTCCATACGGGCAGAAACATGTGTGCTGTTGCTTGAACAGAGAGAGCAAGCAAGTACTTCTAGTCTCCTGGAAATGCGCCTGCACAGTACTGGTCAGGTACGGTTTTTAATACTGGATTTCTCTTCCCATTTTATTTTGTCGTTTGAAGGTCACACTCACATTAAAGCAAAGACACTGGGACAGAAAAGGGAGAACTGGAAGTGGGTCAAAGGCACAAATCACGAATGTCACGGGAGAATAAGTCCCTAGTATGTCTTGGGACAAATGTATATTTTATGTTTTTTATCCACAACAGCAACAACAACAAAACTATGTTTATCTTTCTGTTGCTGACTGAATTGACACAGTAGTATGTTCTACGCAGACCGTCAAGAACTTTTTATTCGTGCCTCGTTTATTTTCCTCCCTAGAGTGTGACTATTGAGTAGCACAGACCTCATCCTATATTTGTCTTCCGTTTTCATTTGGTTAGGCAGTTTTATTTCTGGAACTTTATGGCTTTCACACCACATAAGAGAGAAAAGTCAGAAACCCACTTAGACATTCTATTACCTGCTTTCTCCCCAGTCAACGCTGAATTTGAACACACGGTGTCCCTGAACTCGTATTTTCCTACAAACAAATGTTTAAGGAGAAAAATAGCCAAAATTGGAGCAATGTTAATGCCGTCTTTGCAAACATTCTTGGGGAAAGAATGCTATATACTACTCAACATCTTGACCAGCATGCTCTCTTCCAGAGCTTCATGTGTGTTGAAATACATTTCTGATAGAAATATTTTACTGAAGGATTTTTAACAGGCTCTAAACTTTGAACCAAGAAACCAGGACCAACACTATGAATGTACATATAAAAAATAATACAGATATCAACTGGGCAATTTCATCAGTAACTATAACGAATTCATCTCCTTTACCACGAGAAGGTACTATAGAACTGATTTTCATTGCTCATTAATTTTTGGACTGTTTTGTTTATCTCTTGATAGGTGTGATCAAGAGCTGTAGTCACAGATTCCCCAGTCCCTATTTGTCGTGGGCATCTCATATGGAATGCACATAGTGTAATCAGATCGGCAGAGGTATGGCTGATCCTCATCTCAGGAGAGAAGCATGGAGCTAAACTGGGGGTGCAGCTCCCTTCTCTGCCCTCTTGACACTTGCTTCTTTTTCTGGAGTTGCTTCAAACTTCCAGCAAGGAACAGACTGTTCTGACATGAGCTCATAGCTGCTGCGTTCATTTCTAGCCTCATATTTCAAGATCCCCACAGCACTGACAGCAGACCCCATAGATTCTCCCATGGAGGGAGTATAAAGCATCTGATGTTAGCCCAAATGACAACAAATACAATACTTGCCATAACTGTTTGTTTAGATTCTTTACAAAAGGACAACAAAACAGTAACATCACTTGCAGATGTGATTTTGATGCAGTAACAGCCTTCCTGTCTCCTACCCGGGCTCTCCCTTTACCGTGACGCTCACTAGTCCTGTAAATGGTCCAGGTGCCTCTGTTTTCTCTTTATTCACTGCAGTGCATTTCTCAGATGTTCTTAATAATTCCTTTACTCTGAGACTTGACCACACCCAACTTAAAGTTTCTGCTAACATCTAGTACAGTGGAAAAAAAGCAGTATTTAACTGAAACACATCTTGCAAAATCATGCCTAGTTACCTGTTCAGCTTTACATTATCCCTTTTATGCCTGATGTTTTCCTAGGATTTAGCCCCAGAGAACTTGCATTCTCTAATTGACTTTCCCCTGACCCCTTATCTTAGTGATGCCCATTGGTATAGTATGTGTATGACTGGATATTCTTAGGAGCTGAATGTTCTTAGAAACCTTGTTTCCCTTTATATCATCACAGCTGAGCAGACTGACTGGTATGTGTATTGAATAAATAAATAAGTATAACTGAATAACAGAAACTTTAAAAAATCACAACCACTAGCCTTATGGATTTTACTGATCCATTTTAATGATTACCTTTTTAATCTGTAATCACACTTGGCTAATTACTTATTGCCAAAGATAGGCAACAAGAAAATCACACACACACACACACACACACACACACACACACACACACACACACACACACACACACACACACACACACACACACACACACACACGGAACCAGTGCCACAGATCTATATGTAATTCTTTTGAATAAGTTGGATAAATATAATCAACTTTTGATATGTGAACACAACAATCATTTTCATATAAATATTTTATTGCAGAGAAGTGATTGTTATTTACATGCTGCAACACATCACAACATAAATTTACCAAATATTTCATGGTGGGATGCTGTAGATTCAGATAGTAGTTGTAGAAGAACCACAGGTTAAGTGAAGAGACTTACAGCTTCGTTGACTCTACAACTCTCGGCTGCTAAATGCTAGAAGTCAAAGGCAGTGTGTTGTCAGTCCTACCTATCACCACTTGCATGCAGAAACCTAGGAAGCAAATACAAGACAACTGTCGGGTTTCAATCTGTATTGCCACCGACACTTACGAGGGGTGGGGTCATAATTTATGTTGTAAAGCATTTAATTCTTGCATAAAATATACACTTCTATGAAGACTGATATAAATCTACTTATTTATAAACCCTGGCTTAAAACAAGGACAGGATGCAGCCTGCACATGCACTGAAGAGGACAGCCTAGCAAACGTGTGTGAGACCTTCACACGGTATGCACTTTCTATTGTTCTCAGCCTGGGGAAAGGAGCTTCCAGAACAACAGAGTTCACTTTCTTTTGGTGATAAGTCATGACGATGAAATGCTAGAAAAGACCCCAGACATTTGCGCTGATTTGTGATAGTGGAGAATAACCTACAGGGGAAGGGCAGACTGTCACCAAGGTAAAATTCGGCAAATCTTCTGCTAGCCACATGTCAAGCAGGGTAATCCTGAAGTGCAACAGAAATCAGTGACAGTTGACTGCTTAATTCTCAGAAGTGAATTAAGTGCTAACAGACCTCGGACACAAGTATAACAAGTAAGTGAGTCTAGAAACTCTAAACCAAGCTCACAGATGCTGCTCAGAAGAGCATGCTAAAGCCATCTAGCAGATAGGTTTCGATGGGAAAGGAGAGGGTGACAGAAATTATTGAAGGGAGCAGTTAAAAATAAAATGTCTATAGTTCTCCAAACCTACCCCACCAACCTGAGTAATGCATGAAGCAAGCAAATGGGTGAGGGCAATTTACGCATGGCTCTGCCAACTCTTCAAGTGCTTGCTTATTCCTGAATAAAAAAAATAAACACTGAGAAAAGTTTGATGGTAGATACAAAGAATTCTGTTTCTATCTTCCACTGAGAAATAAGAAAAGTCTTGTATCTACCTTCTGATTCCTTCTCCCCATCTTCCATCCTCCTAGCAAATTCTCCTTGTTGCTCACCAAATGCAAGAATGGTTCCTTTGGCTGGAAATGTCTTGGCCAAATAAGCAGTTGTTCAGTGTTTGTGATGATGGGAGAAAGGCAAGCCTGGGCTGTAGTTTTGAGTGTTTCATTTTTACATAAAATGTGACGGAACTTTGGAATCTCATTTCAAGAAAACATCCTTAGTGCTAAATCAGCAACTCAGGATGTTCATGCTAGGAGACCAGCATGGAATGCAGCAAGTTCTATAAGATATGCTTCGAGGGTTTCAAACAAATCTTATGCTTTGCATTTTGAGCTAGGCGCCTTGCAATGATAGTTTACAGGACTTTTAAGTTCTGGTGCTGGGGAGGATGAAAAACCCATAACATCTTATGGGCTTTGAGTAAATCAGGTTATAAAATCTCTTTGGGATTTGAGCCCAGCAAATTCTAAACCTAGGTGAAGCAATGAATAAAAGCTTATGAGAATAAATAGTTTAAGGTAATTTAAAATATCATATTTTCAGTATGCATAATAAAAATATATCCATACAATGATCTTGATGCTATCATTAATTTTTCTCTTTATAAAAATAATCCCTTGAAAGTGCTATTAGGAGCTACCTTTCTGTCTTTGTTGTGAAAGGCAATTTCCTGGACCTGCAGTATGCTCTCATTCTCACAGCATTCCTAGAGTTTTCCTCTTCTGTTGGTAATAACACACAGCACAGTTTCCTCATTCGGCTTCTTCCTTAGGAAATGGCAATATGAAATACTGAAAGAGTTCAAAAGGACAATGTATTGGGATAGTCTAGCCCTGACTTGGAACAAACAATGAATAAGTTATCCTTAACTTACTGAGACATATGACTAAGCAGGACCACTTGATTTCCAAGACTAATAGAGCTTCAGAGTCCCTACAAGAAGTATAGAACAAGAAACACAACTTATATTAAAAATACTAAGACATTACACAAACTATGATGGGAAATAATAGAGTCAAATCCAACTTCACACTATATAAACCACAGTGCAAACTAAAAGTTTACATCATAACAGTTACGGCTCCCTAAGCCAGAGAAAGCTTACTGTACTCCAAGAATCAACTACAGTTGATAGATAGCAGGTATTGGGTAGTTTGCAATGACAATTGAGTAGCTGTGGATTGCATAAATGTGTTGTGTCACATAATATCAAAGTTATTTGCAAAAAGTATACAATCTGGAATGCTTGAATCTGAGACACAACAATGTACTGAAACATACACTTTAAGAAAATGAGAGCAATCATTTATATAAAAGGTATTGGGGTGCATTAAGTTAGCAGTGCTACCAAGGTTAAATAGGTAAAGTAGGTCTTTTCCATCGGCTACTTCAAATTCCAGTCACAGATATCTAAGCTTTCTCTATCTTAAAATCCATCTTCTGTGCCTCCTGGTTAATCTTGCTTAGGACCATCCATTCCCATGGGTAAAGACAGACAGGGCAATGTCCCTTAAACAAGTTGAAATGCCAAGCTTTCCCCAGTGTTGCTTGGGGGATGACTTTGCACGGCTGAGCCAGACTTCCTCCTTGAGACTCACAGCTGCTTCCAGCCTTCTCCAGCCCATTTCTCCACCTCACCACACACCATGTGCCATATTTCCCCAGGCTGATAAAACTTTCTTGCTAAGTTTTGATTTTCAGATCTATTTTATATCACACTGGGGATGACACTTTTTCTTCCCAAGGTGCTACACTTGGGAAGCGTCCCAGACCTCCTATTTCCGAGGTCCTGCTATCTTGTTTGCACTTAAAGCAGAGGAGGCGGGTAAAGCTACATTTCTTTCAGCATTTGGTTGATCTAGGGTCTCAAACTCCCAAGGACACACTTCTGCTCGTGATGTTAATGGTTGGTGGGAGTTATTACTTGAGTTACAGGAGCCAGGAATGATACCCACAGAGGAAGATGTCTGTTTCTCCTGGTCTCCCATTTGGTTGAGATTTTCATTCTCTACTTTTGATGCCACAGCTTTGGGGGGCAGTTCTTCATATTGCCCAGCACACATATTGGTTGTGTAGAGCTGACTCCCATTCTCCTCTCTGGCTCTCCCTGGGAGAACGGGAGTCTTAGAAATCAGACGATTCTCATCTTCCAAAAGGGACTGACCTTGGCTCTCCCAGGGGCACACCTCTGTTTTGTCTACACTCTTGTGATTGAGTTGGTGAAGACCCTCAGCTGCCTTAGGCTTCTGATGGGACTTCTCCTTCAAGGAAGAAGCTGGGTTTTGCTCCACTTCAGAAGCTGCAATTGATACGTGTTTTTGAGCTTTTGGTTCTGAAGGCACAGGACCAGGAGTCAGGTCATAAACCTCCCAAGGGCACACTTCTCCAATGTCAAAATTGTCCTTTATCTGGTTGGTACTGGGGCTCAGGTCAGAATTGGCAGTGGGGAGGTTGACCCTCTGCTGTTTCATAATCCCGGATTTCTGGGGCTTTCTTAGCTCCTCCAAATGATTGGCGTTTGGGAGGCGGGAATCTTTCGTGTCTGTATGATCCGGATTCGAGTACTTCCTGTTTGACGCTCTATCTTTCGGCAGAGGTTTCTGGGACTTAGATCGGTCTTCCATACCCGAAGTTTGGGTTTTCCCAGCCAGCCCGAGCGTCTTCTCCTTGGCACTTGCAATGACACTGAGTGACTTCTGTAACATGGATGTGCGCGGGTGCCCAGGCTTCTTCTCTGAGCTGAGGTTGTGAGCACTAACTGACTTGCACACCAAAGGCACTGACTCTGTGGACTCCGCCTCGCTGTCGTCTTTGAGCTTTTGTGTCAGTTTTTTACTTGACAGAGAATCCAAGGTCGAATTTTCTGTGGCCTCCTCCTCCTCCTGGCTCTCTGTGGGTAGGCTGCTGGACTCTTCTGTTTGGTCTCTTACGTGGTCATACGTGCTGTGGGATTTCTTGAGAGAGAAGACTCGATTTTTCAGGGATTCGTCTTTGGGTCTCCCCGTGTTCCCTGAGGACTCAGCGGGGTTCTTCCGGACAAGGCCTGTCCCCTTGGCTGCACCATGATCTGCGGCCTCCTTGTCCTCCTTAGAACACTGCCTGCTGACGGTCTCTGGGATCTCGGTGATGCGCCTCATGATGGACCGCCCTAAGCCCTTCTTGGAGCACCGCTTTTTCTGGAGGTGGGGGTTGTTGGTGATCATCTTCTTGCGCTTGTATATTTCTAACTGTGCATAGAGTTTTTTCAGCTCATCCTGCCGGGACAAGATGACATTTAAAAAGGCACAGATTTAGTATTTACAGATGCTTATAAAAACAAGATTGAGCTTTCTCAGACAATTGTAACCAATGCATTCATCAATTTCTCCTTGTTCTTAACTTTCTAATAATTTTGTGGATTTTTTTTTCTCAAACAAATTTTGAACTTTAAGTCACGAATTCATAGGTTTTACTTTTGCTTCCTGGAGCAAAGACTTGGAATTTTCTACATGTTTGGCAAAGATTGGATCTGAACTATAACGAAACCCAGCATCCTAAGAACTGCTGAACAGTAGTAACTCTGTGTGTGTAGGGGGGTGGGGTGGGGTGGTGGGGTGGTGGGAGGGTTGGAAGCAATGTAGCTGTTGATACATCATGACCGACACTAGATGGAACTGGCAACAGCAAAGTAGTCCAAAGCATCTACTTCCTTCAGAGACTGATCCATTTTCACACATTATATTAAAACAAGCCAGTCTCTCTGCTCACAGGTGTATCTTACCTTGTTAAAAGCATGGTATGCCAACATGCCAGTCAAGATTAGGAACTGTGACCAATGCAAGTGTGAGAGCTGAGACAGTTTTGTGCAGCACAATTTTAGCTTGACTCTGCACTGTGGTCTTACTTCACGATGCCATCAGTCCCACACATACATTCTCTTTTTCTTTAAAACAGACAGAAACACGAGTACACATAGATGCTTCAATCCACACATGCTTGTCTGCATCACTGGCATAGACTGAATTAATCTGACATAGATAAAAAGCCCCTTTGGCCTTACCCGGATGTCTTCTGGATCTAGGCTGTGCTCACTCCAGGCTGAATTGATACTGCTGTTCAGGTAGGATCCAGAACGACCCATGTCCAACTCATCCTCATAGGCTTCTGTCGCGATGTCATCACGGGGATTATTGCTTGAATGTGAAAACTGCAATAGATATTCAGCATGAGCCATAGCCGCCGACCCATTGCTAGATAGCTCAACGTCTTCTAAGGGCTTGGCGCTAACCTAATTTCTTCATCTGGATGGAGTCACCCACTCAACGCTTACCAATGATTTGTGGCTGTGTTTGTGATTTGCATTCCCTGGAATGTGCTAGAGCTATTTGTGAGGCAACACCAACTCCGTTCACTATCTCACCCTAACTTATCCACCCTTGTTTCTTTGTTAGGACTCCAGTGTTCATTTTTTGCTCATTTTCTATAATATATTTGCTTTTTGAAAAAGAAAAGAAGTAGAAGAATCTTAAGAAAGTCTCTCTAGGAGAAGCAATTTGATATACTTGTGTATGGATGAAAGTTGTTTTGATATAATGTTATATAATACAATATTTTCTGCTTCAGATAATTAGCCCTAGAGACAGGGATGTGACTTTCCAGCTACTGCATGTGGCTTTAGGTAAAACCCAGCAGACAGGCTATGTGATTCCAGTCATACCTGGGTCACCAGTGAGCTCTTTAAAAGACATGGGACTCCTACAGAGCACAGTACCATCTTGCTTCACTCAGATGGTATTTAAATTAAAATGGAACATTTAACTGATACTAGAGATTTCTCCTCAAGCACACCATTTTTAATCAAGCTCCCTCTTTATCCCATTTTGATTATTTTCATGTGATATTGTTTGGTTTTGTGACATGTCTGCATTTTCCTTAGGTATTGACGTCAGGAAGAGCGAGTTGGGTGAGTGATGATAGCAGGCAGGAAGGAGAGTCAGAACAATCCAGTCAAGCCTTAAACAATGTAGAGACAATGTTTTATGAAAATTGAGATAAAAGTTTAGAAAACATGGATTCTCTTGCCCCAGATTACCAACAGTTCAAACATTTCTTTAAAAATAATAGATCATGTAGAGACAGCTCCACCAGACTCAGACAACTGTTACCAACTGTGAAAATAATGTTGCAAAGGTAAGCAAAAACGGAACTTGGGTGTGTGCACAATGAACTGTGTATTCAGTATCACTTGGGACTTTAATCTTGTCTAATTTTCAGAGTGTATTTATACTTAAAATTTAATAGATTGTGTCTTTTATGATAGAAAGGTTTTTAAAGGCAGTATTCATTCAACAACTAGCCTACTCAGCTATGCTGGTTAGTTTTTAATGTCAACTTGCCACAAGTTAGAATCACTCAAGAAAAGAGTCTCTGTTGAGTACTTGTCTTTATCCGGTTGGTTCCTGGGCATCGTCTCTGTTTGGACTGTCTTGGTTGTTAATTGGTGTCGGAAGGCCTCTACTACTGCGAGTGTCACCATTCCCTAGGCTCTCGGGCCTGAACTACATAAGATGAGACAATGCTAGGTGAAATGATTGAGCAGCATCAGGACATCCACTTTGCTCTTAGCTGTGGATGTAATGTGACTACCCACTTAAGTTCTTGCTCCAGCTTCCCCTTGGTTGCAGTGGACTATGACTTGTAATTGTAAGCAAGATGTACCCCTTCTTTCCGCAAGTTGTTTTCCCACAGAAAGAGGAATAAAACTAGAACACCAATTACCCATGTCTACACAATGACATGGGAAGCAGCAATCTTCCACTTGACAACAATCTGTGTTTTTTAAATAGAACTTATTGAAAAACCATGGTGACTAAATCTTGCTTTTCCTCTTTTCCTGGGAGACCTGTAGGTACCATAGACTTAAAGATATGAGTGGTAAATATGATAGTATCCCATGTCTCACAAGGTTATACCACCTGGAGGGCACTTAAGTGAACAGAATTGTTCTCAACCAAAATCTTTGACACAAGCATGAGTTTAAGAAAGAATCAGGAGGTGGGGCAATAGCTAAACAGTACATGTGTTTGGTTGGCATGTTCCAGATAGTGGGTTTGATCCCCAGCACCACAAAGATAAAAAATAAAAGTGTCAGATATTACACACTTCCTGCTTCATCATATTTCCTTAGAGCTTTATCTAAAATGCTAGTTTAAATATTTATCTTACTCATTCCCTTCCCCTTACCCCACTCCTAAGTACACGTGCCAGATATAGGGGGTGTACTATGTGGGTGAATGAGAATGTGCCTTTGTGTGTGTGTGTTCACACATGCATGTGTGTGCATGTGGAGGCCAGAGCCATGTTGTTCACCTTATTTTTTAACACTAGGTTTCTCACTTGCATAGAACTCTTTTAGCTAGCTAGACTGTCCAGCTAGCAAGTCCCAGGAACCCACCTGTGTCTGACTCCTCAGCACCGGGATTGTAATTGTATATCACTAATCTGGCTTTATATGTATACACATGGATTCTGGGGATTTAACTTAAGTTCTCATGGTTGCAAGGCAAGTGCTTTACTGACAGATGATTTCCCCACCCTGCATTAAATTCGTTTTTTTTGTTGACAAATAATATTCCATTATAAAGATATACCATGTTTTACTTATACATTTATCAGCTGATGAACATCTAGATTGTTATGAATAATGATGCTGTGAACATTCATGAACAAGGTTTTGCATGAATATAGATTTAAATTCTCTTTGTAGTTCAGTAATAATTTATAGAGGGAACAGTCTAAGTATCCATTAATCTAATAAATATATAATTTGTATTACAAATTTTTAAAGAACTTGGATAAACTACAGTAACAAAGTAACCTCTGAAAGCAGTGTGGTCAGTTAACATAACTCAGAGAGGCAGTACAGCTAATATTTATTGTTTGTAATTGTTTGGTCTTTTCAATCAGGTTGAACCTAAAGGTTCAGTGTGAGAAGTGAGATGAAGCCAAGAGTGAAAGACAAGAAACCACAGCTCTGAGTTTAGCTGCTGTAACACCCTGTTTCTCTGTACACAACAGAGTAGTTGTGATAATAATTACAATGCTGTAACTTCTGTAACTATCCTTTTAGCCCAAATTCCAGTGTCATCTTATACATTCTGAATTTTACTTCCAAGGAAACTGAAACTCAGATCAGAGTCTTGGCAGATGTTACAGTACACAGCTAGTTAAAGGTGAAGTCCACATCAGCTGAGTCCTGGAATGCTTTTATTCACTTCCCCTTTTAAGCCTAGGCAAATCTTAACTAGAATATATCACTATAGAGGTTCCTCTATACAAAATATCACACTCACTAATTTTATTTACACACAAATTTTCTAAATTTTTGACATAAGATTCCTCTGGAGGTGAATACAGAGAAGTTCTTAGCAGGACAACTCTTTAAAAATTCCTGCTTGGCAGGAGAGATTGCCCAGCCATTAAGGGCTAGGCTCACAACCAGAAGTAAAACAACTTGCTGCTACTGCCAGCTTCAGCAAGAGTGACTTTGAATAAGTCATAGTGATTGAGGGAAGTAGAAATAAAAATATTTGGAAAGGGACTAAAAGAGATAGTGGGTTCTGGTATAAATTAAGGTCCCTACATTTTATTCAAGATGTTTAATAATTTCTCAAAGAAACAGACACCCACTTTTCTTGAGGAGGAACGTTAGAGACAACTCTGGGAACATCAAGCAAATCCCCACACTCCTTTTGTCCACAATGACAGATATTTTAGGAGAAGTAAAGACTCTATGAGCCTTCAGACAATTGCCTGGCAAGAACAAATGCAACACTGGAGGAATACCTTTGGAATCAAAAGCAGCCCGATGGTGACTGTCACAGTCAAGTGAGTGTGTGCAAAATAGAGCATCAGCATCCAGTCAGGCTGAAGTCTCGAGGCAAGCACAAATCTGAAAGGAGAGTTCTCCATGTTAGCAGTCAAGGTAGAGATTTCTGCTTCAAAACCTAGCAGAAATTTCCTCTCAATGTACTTAGAAGAACAAATGGCTGCTTCTATAGCATATATTTTCATCACAGCAAAAATAAAGGCATACATGACTTTTAGGTTGGCAGAACTGTAAAGTTATTATTTAAGGTTGTACTTACATATAGACTATGTTAATACTTTTATGTTGACATATGTTGATATGATATACATATATACATTGATTCTACAAAGCCAAGAATGCACACGAGTTCAAAATGGAAGCTATAGATGGTAGTTCAGGAAAATTGGGCTGCACATCATATCTGAATAAATTCTTGTAACGTTCTTCATTTTAAAAACATCAATTGAAGTGAATGAGGGAAGGAGTAGTTATTTACTTGTCTTTGTGAATAGTCTCAAAAACTTTAAACAGTAAACAATGCGGTAGATATGTGGATATGCTAATAATTTTGAGATGCCCCCTCATTTACTTTCTCTCTTTTTTGGTGGTGCTGGGGGTCTTCCATGCTATATAAACAATTTTCACCTCTGAGAAGGACACCCAGAAAGAGGAACCTTTTTAAATAAAACATTAGTGCATTCAAAAATTGTTAAATTGTCTTAAATAATTTACAATATAATATTTAGAATAATCTCCAATTGAGGTTTTTCATAAAGCTCTTGTTTAAGCTGGTGAGGAGGATTTAATACTCAAATCTGCTCTAGAATTTCTGTCAATCTACAGGTGCATGCACAAACAGAACTCTAAGAAGACTCATCCCATGCCCAAACCAGGGGCTGTTCTAATATAAAGGTTTTATTGTAAGTGTAATCCCCTTTTAACTTTCCTCATACACTGTATATTCCCCAATTCTCAATGTGCAATTTTACTGCTTTAAAAATTGAAGAATGAGAATTTTGTTCCAATGTCATATAACATAAAATTTGAAAAGCTAACATACTAATAAATCTTATATTATTAAGATTTATTTTATTGTTAAGTGTGTGTGTGTGTGTGTGTGTGTGTGTGTGTGTGTGTGTTTGTGAGTATGGGCATATGTCTGCAAGAATGTGTGGAGATCAGAAGAGTGCACTGGATTCCCCTAGAGCTAGAATTATAGGCCACTTGTGAACTACTCAATGTGGATGTTGGGAACAGAGCCCTGCTCCTCAGGAAGAAGAGCAAGCGCTCTTAACTACTGAGACATCTCTTCCCAAGGGTTCAATTCTAATTACAAAGCAAACATAATAGTGGATAAATGTGACTAAACTAATTATAAAATCTGCAAGGTACCACATTCATTACAATTTTGCTATGTAAATTAATATTACTAATATTTAAAGCAAAATTGTCACCAAGGGTATTGCTTCCTTGTTTTACTCTTCCCTCCTTTTAGAACATCAAGCTAAAATAGAAGCTTGTGGTCATCCAAAATCGAAGGCTATTTCCCTATGCTTCTAGAGATATGAAAAACCAAACTCATCACATATGTAGACATGCAGAACACTGATGACAGCTCACATGTCAGTTGGCTCTTCTAGACTGCTACCTTCTCTAATGCCTTTGGAGAAAAGTGACCTTCCCTAGGTCTTAAATGTATTTAACATGTACTTTATTAGAGGATCTTAAATGTATTTAACATGTACTTTTGACATGATCTGTTTCCTCAAATCATGTGAAATTTTCTTTAATCATTGTAATGGGACTGCCATACTAAGCAGCAGTCTCTGAAGTGTGTATGACACACACATTTTCATGCACAACACAAATGTATACATATGAATGATATGTCCTAGAAAAGTGATATGAACCCAGTTATTTAGTGGCCATTGAAAATACTGGCACAGAAAGGCACGTGAGTGGAAATGGACCTGTGTGTGTAAGCATCCTCTTGTAGGGGAAATCCTATCTCCTAGCTAACACAAGTGCATGCTTTGCATAGCAAGCTTCCTCCTATATCTAGAAGCAGTGGTTCCACACACTTTAAGTGAAAATGGTGACCTTGCAAAAAATTACTTTGAAATAATACTGATATTAATTAATTTCAATTTAATCAGCCTTAAATTACTGCCAGGTTGTAGCTCTGGCTGGAAGTATCTTAAGAAAAGTGCTTTTGTGGTTGTTTTGAAGCTTCAATTTTTAAAACAGTATTTCAGCTTTGCAAAAAATAGATCTCAAATTCAGGAGCATAGCAATATTAGAAACTGTGTGTTTAAAAACAAAAAACAAAACAAAACCTTGAAGACTCCTGAAGGGTTTCTCTGTGCTAGCTCTGAAACGGAAGGATTAGAACAGGCTAGGAGAAAGGTCTTTGCACATCACCCCTTCAGATTCAGTTCTTTGATATTGGTTTGTTTTTGTGTAATCACCCAGTTTTGTAAGAATGAAAGTAAATATATGTATGATAAAATTTCATACACATGTCTTATATATCCCTACATAAAATGTCACACTTGAAGCAGACAAGCAGGAATATGTGTGTCATACTGGTAGCATGTTTCTCCTGATACCAGAATCTTAGTCAACAGTATTTCATTCAAGAAAACAAGGACTAAAATGGATCTTGTTGGTTTAAAATTATTGTTATTGCTTCTTTTCCTGGGGCTTTATAAGCATCAGAATTATTGATTCCATATGTAATTAAGACCTTGGAAAGACTTGATTTTAAAATATTATTTCTATTCCTTTCCTCCCCACATGCTCTAAATCAGTGTTCTATAGACCCACTGTGTGAAACTACAATTTCACTCATTTGTCCTTTCTGGCAATACAGATTCCAAAATGTAAAATGTATCAAATACACACACATATATAAAAATACCTAAAGTGTTATACTGCTGTTAACAGTGCTTATCTTTAGGAGTATAAATGAGGGGCTTACTTCTTTCTTAACTGTTTTATAATTTTTATATAGTGACTATATGTTGCCTTATTACTAAAATACCTTTATAATTTTATCTAAGAAATAGTTTATTTGTCTGTTGATGAAAGGACCTACCTAAGCTAGTTTCAATTTCCAAATCCACTAAAAATCATATTTAGTATGGGACCTAACAGAGGATCTCTAAAGCAGACAGGTACATTCATGCAACTTCTTTGAACTTTTTAAATTTTAACAATTTGTTTCTATGGAAGCTGGCAGCTTATTGTAAGGCAACACATTTTTCTCACTCCTTAGTTCCATTGTGATAATAGCCGGCCTGGTAAACCCCCCATGGGAGTTCTTTATAGGCTTTTAGCCATGGGGTTTGTGAACAGAACATTTGACTTGCAATTGGTTACAGAGAAGCAAGCTTGTTAAATCTTAAAACTTATACTCTTGACATTCTGGAGACTGCTAATAAAAAGTGACTTCACTTGGAAGGTAATCTTTAGCTTTACTCCATTGGGAACATGACAAGGTCTTCTGTCTTTTCTCACATTCTGGACCCAGGGTATTCTTTCTCAGATCTGGGTACTCTAGTCTGGGTGAATTTAAGAAGTCTTCCTCCCTTGGCTTACTTTTATTTTACTTTTGGCATACTCTATTATTCTTCTCAGATTTCCAATGCTTTTTAATTTTCTTCTCTTCTTTTATTTCTCCATTTCTTGAGCTGCAGCAAGACAAAGCTGGGCTAGTTCCCCAACTCCTGACCCGATGGGGTTTCCAGGGCTACTGGACTAGATAATCTCCTTTTTGTTTAAAAGTTTAAGCACTGCATCTGCCTAGAGTTCCAATTGCTCTCTGGCATCATCCCTTTCCAAAGGTAAAAGTTAATATTTTCTGAGAGATGTTGCAGAATATTATTTTAAGGTGTGTTACTTTTGTTTATGTTGTATTTGTTTAACTCTGAACCTGTGTTACTTTGCTTGTCCAGTCTAATGAAGAACTGAACGGCCAATAGCAAGGCAGGCGACAGGATAGATGGAGCTGGCAGGCAGAGAGAATATATAGAAGAAATCTGGGAAAAGGAAATAGAAAGAGGTGGAGGAGAAAGGAAGTAGGAGCCAGAGAAGGAGGAGGTCACCAGGGACCAGCCACCCAGGTACACAGCAAGCCACAGAATAAGAGTAAGATTTACAGAAGAGAACAGGAAAAGCCCAGATGCAAAAGGTAGATAGGATAATTTAAGATAAGGGAAGCTGTCTAGAAACTAAGCCAAGCTAAGGCTGGGTATTCATAAGTAAGAATAAGTTTCTGTGTGTGATTTATTTGGGAGCTGGGTGGTGGGTCCCCCCAAAAGAGCAGAAACAAACCACAATAGAGAGACAATCACATAGAGAAACTTCCACACATTTC
The DNA here is from genome assembly GCF_903995425.1 of Onychomys torridus. NCBI lineage: Eukaryota > Metazoa > Chordata > Mammalia > Rodentia > Cricetidae > Onychomys > Onychomys torridus. The sequence goes on along the minus strand of NC_050447.1, from coordinate 80,552,053 downwards.
CCAGCCTTGTGTTCCACTCCAACTCCGGGGAAGTATGAATGAACCCTAACCCTCTCATCAGGGCAAAGATTCAACTTTTCTAATTACAGTCCTACATGTAATGTTCTCTCAGTATGTTTCAAGCAATTGTATGACATTCTTTTGTTTTCATTAAAGTGCTAGGGTTTGTTTTGTTATCTGGCCCCCGAGATTTTCATTTCATTGTGTATTGTGATGCATGAGAAAGGCCTCAAAAGTCAGATGCACATTGTTTCATCTGGCTACTCTTCCTCCTCATCTGCAGGAGAGATACATGAGACAATTACAGAACAATGGCTAGTTGATAGATATGCTCAGAGATCATGTTTAAAACAAGAGGGTGCCAGAAGTCATGAACACAAGAATGCAGTCAACACAGTGAAGAGAATTCAGTAGAGCCCCCACACACCAAGAGTCTGAGCGCTAAGAGTTTGGAAGTTTAGGCCAGCATATTAAATATGAATGAAAAGAATGAGTTCCCTACAGCTGTTTCATTACATATATGTGTGTTGTTTTACATCTTAGTAACACATATAAATAATATCCCATGATAGCTTGTAAGTAGGTTTACATAATATAATAACATGGAGCTAATCCTCAAAATAAATGAAGTCAGAAGAAAGAAAACCCATCTGAAGGGCCAAGAGCAGCTAAATTCATCTGCTATTTCTGCAACAAATTAGGTATTCATAAACCATTATCCTTCTTAAATGTTTCAATTACTCATCTCTTCCAGCTTAGCTATGTAAATTAAACTGAAAAACACCCCAAAAACACAACAGTGTTTTTACTACCTCCCAGGATCATGTACTGGCTGGTTTTGTGTGTCAGCTTGACACAAGCTAGAGTCATCAGAAGAAGGAGCCTCAATTGAAGAAATTCTTAATGAGATCCAGCTGTAAGGCATTTTCTCAATTAGTGATCAATGGAGGAGGGCCTAGCCCATGATGGGTGGTGCCATCCCTGGGCTGGCGGTTGTGGGTTCCATAAGAAGTGGGGCTGAGCAAACCATGGGAAACCAGCCAGTAAACAACTCCCCTTCACGGCCTCTGCATCAGATCCTGGCTCCAGGTTCTGGCCCTGTTTGAGTTCCTGTCCTGACTTCCTTCAGTGATGAACAGCAATGCTGAAGTGTAAGCCAAATAAACCCTTTCCTCCCCAACTTTCTTTTTGGTCATGCTATTTTGGTGCAGCAACAGAAACCCTAACTAAGATAGATCACTTACCTAATTGTATGGAATATAGCCGTGATAATGAGCTCATTGTGAACTGCGACAGCCATGTAGCGAGGCTCGTGGAAGGCTGAAGGGACGGTTCTCACCGCGTAGCAGAGATAAACACCCCACAAGAGGAATACAAATTCAGCTGTGAGAGGAACAAACAAACAATTCCCCATTAGTTTCATAGGTTAAAAAATAGAAAATGAAACTTCTTTAACATGCTTTTCATCTTAGGAACATAATCTTAGACGCTTGCCAAGTTCCATTCACATCAAGATACAGATGCCATATATTGAATTTTTAAAATTTCTTCAGCAAACCTAGTTTCTCAAAGGTATCCTCTGCTGTTGCCATTGTTTATAACACAATTGATATTCTCATTGTTTTGCTAATATGTGGCCTTTTCCCTCTACAATGACTGTGAAATGATTTTTCCCCATTCTCCATCCAAATGTATGGTGTTCATAGAGAGTCTGGGTCCTCACAAAGTACCAAGACAAGAAGCCTACACAGCTTCTGGAAATGGAAGTTCCTGCTGCGCCAAGACCAACTCAGAGAGTAAAAATAGCCACTGCCGGAACTGTGGGAGCACAGGTTGTTAAACACTCCAAGGCATAGCTTACAAATGAAACATTGTTTCTTCACACATGACAGAAATCCTATCTTTTGTGGGTGGAGTATGGCAACACTCATAAAACCTGCAATCACCTTGTTGGATCTTTGTTCCCCAGAAGGGCAGGCATAATGCACCAGCTAAAAGTGCCTAAGTCGCCGGCTCTCCCTAACGCAGCATAGCCTCAGGCTACGTGCGCTGAAGATAGTTTCTTCACCTGGAAAATGAGGCTCACAAAAGTACACACTTGGGAGATTACTTGCTAACAAGATAAGCTGGCTACACAAAGCACCGAACATGGTTTCTGACTCAATTTTTTCTTAATACTGAGACTCTCATTTGTCAGTTTTTTAAACTGATCACTGCTCCTTTTCGTTGTTGTTGTTGTTTATTTGTTTGTTTAGTTTGGTTTGGTCTTGATACAGGATCTTGCCTTCAGCCCAAATCCAGGGATTTCAGACAGAGGACACCACGGCCTGTTTGAGCATTGCAATTCGAAGCCACTTTGACTAATCCACTTCATCTCTCTTAGTAGCATGACCTTGCTGGAAAATAGCATCTACCTGCTAAGAGCAATCACTCTCATGTGGAGACACCCTGCATGCTGGGTCACCCAGATGTAACCTTACACCTGAAATGCTGGTCTCTATTCAGAGCACTGATTGTCTGTCCACAAGCCAAGCTGTTCTCTCTGCCAACACTTCAGCTTATTTCTAGCAGAATTTAAACATTAGACAGTGCTCCAATTACTGGAAATCCTTTAAATAAACCAATCTGCCAGGAGCTATGCTTAAAACCCGGACATGGACAAAAGCCAAAGAAAGAAAATAAACTTCACTTCAAACCCTCAGTGAGATTTAAGGTAAATCCGAACTATTCAGCTTGCTGGCTGCTGGCTGTATGTGTTAACACCATCCCCAGCCATTACCAGGTGTAGTACCGGAAATAAGACCATCTTCATAGGCTATTTCCTTTTCCAACTTTCATAGCACCCCATGAGTCCCTTACAGTCTACATATTAAGCATTCACTTATATTCAAGGCTCTCAATGCTCACTGTGGGAGCCTCCATCACTTCCTGCTTGTTGTGAACTCACTCACCATAACAATGGCAGGCAAGCTATTCTGAAAAGCCATTTTGATTAAAACCAGAATTTACCTAAATCTCTGCCAATGATTTTGGGTTAAGCTATTCACATCTCTACTAAAAGATTTATTCAAGTCCTTGAAACGTCAGAAATTATTCCTGTCCCCAAAAGGAGATTCCAAGGTCTTCCTGCCTAAGCAGCTGGAGGGATGTTCAGGCCTACACCACCAGGCACAGCTAAGGCCCTCCTTGTCTTCCTATGCTGGTTCTTTACCCCGCCTCCCACTCCCCCTTCAAATGATAGCAGCAGCAAGGAGCCCACACACATGAGATTCAGTAGTATTTGTTGAACCGCATGACTATAAATGCTATCAGCTTCATTAGAGATGTAATGTTCTGTTACCTGCCACTCCATCTAACACTGATGCTTCTGCTGAAGAAATAAACAGGAGGTCTAGACTGGAACCCCTGATGCACTGTTTGTTCTGTTTGCTTACACATCCTATCAGAAGCAAACAGAAACTTAGAGGCACTCTACCAACCGATTCATTCACAATCTAGTTTCATCTGACCAGCCAGGTGATTGGACGGTGACATGGGCCTCCCTCTGGACACTCTGCAAATAAGGCAGGCATCTGGTAGAGCCATGGAAGAGGGTTTTGTTTTTGTTTGTTTTTCCTCCTCTTCCCCCTTTCCATCCTCTTCTACTTTCTCCTCTTTGTCTGCCCATAAAACTTCTGTTCTGGTTCCTCTAGGGAAGCCCATAACCCCCTTCCTTTCTGTTGCTTCCTGATCCATGAACCTTCTTTCGTTGCTCAGGCAGTCTCTGTTGAATTTGATTTCGCCTCACCTTTTCTTTAACTGGCCTGTAAATAATCCAGAAACTAGATTGGCATCCTTATTAACAATAGTGACCCCTCCTTATCAATACATACAACACGTGTACTATTGTGTTGGGAACAAAGGAGTGTGAGAAGCATAAATACTTACTGCACAACTGTAGCACATGGAAAATCCTGTGCTGCAGTTGACGGATGCACACGTAGTTGCCTGATAAAGTAGCATTGGCTACCACTCACTGCGGTGTTTTTTATATATCACCATACTGGAGATCTTAAAGGTAGTTTAATTAGGATGCCACCATGGAGAATTATATTTAAAAACATAAGACAAAATAAGATTTCGCATAATAGCTAAGCTAAACACTAAAATCATTTCATTAGCAGTATCAAACAATACACTCTCACTTAAAAACAATTTATTATTCAAAGTACCAATTAAACTAAATGTGATATATAAGAATTGTGCTTAGACAAAAAAAAATCAGTTTCATATAATTAACTTCAGACTAACACTGCAATTAGTAGAGAAAATATGCAGATGTTACTGAATTCTGCAGATATTACGTGGGAGTTGAAATATGTGTTGGGCTTCTGCTTTCAAAAATAGTTTCTTGTGTTAAATGATCTCTACAGGAGGAAGGAGTGTGGTTAAAAATGGAATTGGCTTTATATTTAAACATCTAAATATGGTTAAAAGAAAACTGAGGTGTTTTATTTTCAGTATAAAAGGGATAACAATATTAAAGTACCATGGTCCTTAAAAAATTAATAAATCAGAATGAAAATTATTCCAAGCTGCTTTTTCAAAAGGCTAGGGAAAACAGACAAGAATTCATATCAGTTCTGTGACACCAAAGATGTCCAGCTCTGTGATCCGAGGATCCCCACCAGTGCAGAAAGGATAACAGCTTCAAAGTACAAAGACCACTCAAACTGTGTCGCCTCTTCGCCAAGCTGGGGAGGCCTCTGTGTTAACAAATGCTACCTCTGTTGGCTACATCAAGTCATTTCAAATAGGAGAAATAAATACATAATTAATAAAACGTCCAGGTTTTGTTTCCTGGGTGTTTCTTTTAATATACTCTTTTCTCGAAATCTGATTCACTTAGAATAATTTATGATCAAAGTAGAAAGCAGTTATGACTCTACCAAGAAGAACCCCAGAGTGGACAGCTCAGAAGTCATTGTTAAGTATAAAATCAAATTGCATCAGCCATTTTTGAGATTAAGGCTGGGGAGATGCCTCATTGGTTAAAGCACTTGCCACACAAGAAAGTAGGTAGGTGTTTGGATCCCCAAACCAATTTAAATGTCTGGTAGGTGTGTGTGTGTGTGTGTGTGTGTGTGTGTGTGTGTGTGTGTGTGTAGGTCAGCTTGTAATTTTAGCCTGGACATGAAGGCAGAGACAAGAGATCCCCATCTCTGGAGCAAACTGATTCTGTGTTTGACTGAGAGACCCTGTGTCAATGATTAAGATAGATGCACACTGAAGGGAGATTCTGGACATCAACCTTGGGCCTCTTCAAGCATGCACACACATGTACACACACCTGTACGTACACACACACACACACACACACACACACACACACACACACACTCCCCTTCCCACATATACACCATGTAAATGAGATGGAAAAAAAATCTTGAGATTATCTGAAATTCCAGAATTATGGGGTTCAAACAAGCACAAGGTGCTTGTCTGCCCTTCTTTTGATTAAAATATGAGGTTACTTGGATTAAAAGATGAATGTGGCTGCTCAGACACATTTTTAAAATCAGAAGTGGCTGCATGTGACCTTGCAGTAAGGGAGACTTTCTGCATGGCTGTGTGGCAGGGAAGTGGTGCATGGTGGGTCCTAACTTGAGTTTATAAAGCTTTATTCAGAGAAGCACCCAGAAGCAGGTAAATATTGCAATACATTTCACAGATGGACCAAAGAGACTAGAATGTTTCATACTCTGGAAGCAAAGAACTGCATGCCTCAGCAGAACTGTAGGATTTGCCTGCGATAATCCCATTTCATCCATGTACACTCAGTGAGCCCGAGGGTAGTTGGGTAGTACTCTCCAGATTATATCCCAGACCCAGGTTTCCTTTGGCTCTGCTGTTAATGTAGGAATAGTCAAGAGCTCTCAAAATGAATCTACCAGGCAACAATCACTTGTATATTAAAAAAAAAAGTTATTATGTTCATTAAAGTTGAACAGATTGTGGTGATCAGAGTCCTATTCAGAAGGACATTCGTGCCCTCCATTGATCTGATTTCATAGCCTTCACCTGTTGAGTATGCCAGGCATTGTGCTAAATGAATGTTATACATTAACCTTTATAATAATAAAGCTTTTGGAAGCTTTATTAGTGTAAGAGTGGCTCCTAAAGAAGTCTGGAGGAGAATTTCTGAATGTGAACTTTCAAGCTTGGGTCCAAAAAAGTTGATGGGAGTGATAAGGAATAATAGGACTATCCACACCAACACTAACAGTCTATATGACTATCCACACCAACGTTAGCAGTCTGTGGCTATCAACACCAACATAAACAATCTATGTAGCTAGCCACACAACACTAACAGGTCAATGGCTATCCACAGCAACACTAACAGTCTATATAACTATCCACACCAACATAAACAATCTATGTAGCTAGCCACACAACACTAACAGGTCAATGGCTATCCACAACAACACTAACAAGCCATATAACTGTGCACACGAACACTGACAGATCATGTGGTGATCTGACTGTTTAGTTCTCTTGCTCACCCATTGCTAGGCAGCTCTCTGAATAGTCAAATGTAATCACCTTGACTTCTATTTATTGCTCCCCTTTTCATATCTCTAGAACCTGGATCAATTTTTTTTTTCAAAACATCTCGTATTTCCAGTGAAAAAACTAAAAGTGAATTTCCCCCTATTTTTGACATATACCTTTACAAATTTCAGAGATTCACAGGAGGCAGCAGAGCCTTAAGAGAATCCTGAGACACCTGAGCCTAGGACACCTATCAGACATCATGACACAGAATGAGTTGAGAGACTTTTGAGGCACAAGGTTGGGATTAGTACAGTGAACTGTGTCTTCCAGAATGTTCTATTTCTTGCATTCTGTGCTATACTTAAGCATTATTATTCTGGTATGGACTCGTGTTAAAATCTTTGTCCTTAGTTCATGGAATCTTAAAGAACTGGGTTTTGATTGAGCCAGGAGGTGGTGGCACAGGCCTTTAATCCTAGCACTTGTGAGGCAGAGACAGTCAGATCTCTGTGAATTTGAGGCCAGCCTAGTCTACAAAGCAAGATCCAGGACAGGCACCAAAACTACACAGAGAAACCCTGTCTCAAAAAACCGAAAAACAAACAAACAATCAAAAACAAATAAGAACTCAGTTTTGGGGAAGGGCCTACTCATTAGGCATAAGCCCCAGAAAAGGACCCTGCTCTCTTTCTTTTGCTTTCTAGCTGCATGAGGTGAGTAACTTCTCCCACCATGGGCTCCCATCATAATGTACTTTCTCTCTACAAACCCAAAAGTAATGAGCCATCTGATCTTGGACACAAATTTCCAAAGCATGGAGCTAAAACATACCACCCCTTCTTCCTCCTTCATTTGTTGAAACCTAGTCCCCTACATATTCAAGCTAACTCACTATGTCATCCAAACTGACCTGGAATTTGCGGTCCTCTTGTCTCAGCCTTCCAAATTCTGTATTGCAGTTATGAACCACCACATCTGGCTAACCTTTTGTTTTTCCTTTGTGTTGCAATACACTGTCTTGTGTAGTTTGTTTTGCAACAAAGATCTAAGAAGAGCTGAAATGACTTAGAAGAAATGGTGGTCATCATTGCTATCTTAACTGTCCCTCAAGTCCTGTTCCAAGGCTGTATCTTCCATTATGGTACCAGTGTGTGTGTGTGTGTGTGTGTTTCATGTATGTTGGCATGCATGTATGTTAGAAGACCAGATGACAACATTGGGTCTCTTTCCTTAGGCACCCTATCTCTCACTGGTAGGGAACTTGCCAAGGAGGCTAGGCTGCTAGCCAGTGGACCCCAGGGATCCTCCTGTCTCTGTCTTCTTGGCACTGGGATTACAACACGTGCCACCACACCTGGCTTTTTTTATGTAGACCATCGGAACTATCTTCCCAGTTTCCATAACTCAGCCTCTCTAACCTCCAAAATTGAGGCAGCAATACTTTGTCTCACTTTATGTTCTTGATACTGTATAGTTGACTGCTGCTCAAAGAAGTGGAATGGGTTTCATAAGAGGTGATAAATAAGAATAAAACCCTGCTTCAGTTGTTCTGAAAACACACGAGCAGCTCTTGAAAAGGTAGCCATAGTTTTTAGTGGAGTGTAAAGTAGGACAAACTTTTATCTTTGACTGAAAATGGAAACCACATTTTAAAAACTGAAACATGCAATGAAGCATGGATTAAGGCATATGGTGTATTAGAATAAGAGAAAATTTATATACAGAACCTAATTCAAAAATATTGCTCTGAGTCAGAGGAGAGGAAGCTTAACCCACTTTCTTCAATGCTCATTCAATGCACTTCTTTAACATCTCACCTATCAGAATGACACCCAGGCTTCTGGGATAATTGTTGAAATCCTCAGAAACAATTGCTGCATTGGAATTTCCCTTTATAGTTCAATTAATGAGTTATTGTATTTTTTCTCAACCCCTTCTAAAACATTTGCAGAGGACTAATTAAATTACAGAATACAGTGTCTGTTTCACAAATTTAAAATATACCAGGAAGGAGGACAGCAAAAAGGGCATGTCACAAAGGAGGAGAGGAAAGTAAAGATCATCTTTCCTGTCATGAGAAGATACTGTGTGGTGTTCTGGACAGAAAGGAGGCTAATCAGTGTCAGAATTCATTGAAAGAGTGATACTTCAAAATTCCCCACTGGAATGTGAATTCAGGCATATTACACCTATTTGCTTATGACATAGTAAACTAATTCATTCTCTCTCTCTCTCTCTCTCTCTCTCTTCTCATGTACTCACACCCTCATCCTTTCCATCTGTGCATCTGTGTGTGTGTGTGTGTGTGTGTGTGTGTGTGTGTGTCTGTCTGTCTGTCTGTCTGGTGGCAGTAAGTAGAGGCCAACCAACATTGGGCATCTTCTTTAATTACTTCCTACCTTATCTTTAAAGATGGGGTCTCGCGTTGTCTGTGGAGTTCACGACTCAGCTAGAAGCACCAGGGATCCTTCTGTCATTAGCACCCTGCATGGCACCAGGATTAGAAGCACAGCCACACCCCGATTGTCACACGGGTGTCGGGAACATGGACTCAGATTCTCATGCTTGCAGAGCAAGCACTTTATTGAGTGAGCTCAGTACCCCGATGCCTTTTAAATGTGGTGAATTAAAATTCATAGCAAGGGACGCCAGGCTCCAAAGCCTTTCCAGAGCCAGGACACATGCCAGGTGTTGGTGGACTTACTCTCTAACGGGTCCTTGTCTGGGATAGTTATTATCTCATATGGCCACTACCAAAAGGACTTGTGCATTAGTGATACAGACAGATGGGACAATGTAGGAGAACAGAAGCGGAAGTAAAGCCAGTGTAGGCTTTTCCTATCTGCTCTTGTGCTAGATAAGGAAAGACAGAAAAATATTTCTCAATTATGTCACTTTGTACCACATTTGACTTGCATAACCTAAATTCTGGCAGAAACTGAAGAAATGGTTCAGTGCTTGCCCAAGTCTGCACTGAAGTCTGGTGTATGTATATAATCATAGACTAGAATGCATAAATGCCCGTGATGATACCACCTATCAACTGGTTTCCTTTGGTTAGTTTGTTTGCACCAAAGAAGAAAGCTCATCACCAGACCATCTTGGCTATTTTCATGCTCCAAGTACAGAGGCTCCTGTGAAGACCTGGCCTGGAGCAGCTAAATCTAACTACAAAGACTGTCGGGTTGGTGAGATGTGGTAAAGTTTAATTCAGACCTGGGAAGCAACTCTTTTCACATCTTAAATTTTACCAATTAGGTAGGAAGTTCAAGGAATGGAGTTGTGATTTCTCAGTATGGCAAACCTTAACGCCATTGTGAAAAGCGCTGATGATGATGGGCAGCTGACTTCCCACTGCGGCAGTTACATTCAGAAGGAAACACATGACTAGAAACATTTTCTTCAATGAGTTTAACTGGGTTTTTATTTAGTTGGATTTTTCTCATTATCTTTAGAGAATACTTCCCAGTTTCAAACTCTCTCTTCAGAGCTCTTAAAGGACAGAGAAACAATCAAAATTTTCATCAAAAGTAAATAAATTCTCTACATCTTTAATATTTATAATTATACCATTTAATGCTTTTTAAGACTATAATTTTTATTTGCCATGCCAAATCTACACCCGCTTTTTATGTGGACTACTGGAGAAGTCAGATGTGACGGAGTCTCATAAATATGGCCATGGCTGCCAGGTGTGCTGGGGCATTCCTGTAATCCCACCCCGGGAAGGCAGAGGGAGGAGGATGAGATGCCCAGAACTAGCCTCAGTTAGCAAGTATGGGGCTAGCCTATTCTCCATGAGACCCTGAACAAAGGTATAATAAAAATGAGCCAAAGTAAAATGCTGGAGAGTACCAAATTAGTTGAGAAGCCTCAAAAATGTGTTCTAAAATTTGAGCATGCATGTTTATATTTAAAATGAAGTGAGAACAGTTGTGTACTTTCTGGATTTTCTAGTTCTAGCAAATCCCTTCCTCCTAATCTAATCTTGGCCACAGAAAGTGCGATGGGAGAGAGAGAGGTGGACTTGTTTTTCATTCTTCCAGCAAATATTTATCAAGAGTCTGTAAGCGGCAGCTGGCTTGCTGAGTGTCAGGGAACCAGTGTGAACCACACAGCCATACAGCAGTGGGCACTGGGGATCACGGAGCTACCAGAGAAGGGAAAGGTGAGGGGGAGATGGAAGGATATGCTCTTCCACTTCTAATAACGTACAGAGAGTGTTTAAATGTACGCCAGAAAGTTTAAAGTGGTGAGTAATATCATAACAGCCTAAGTACTTCAGAATATTATAATAGAATCCTCAGAGGCATGGAAACTTAGAGGAATTATATTCTGCTCTCAGAAAATCCCACTCTGACCTATCTCAGGGCCAGGTAATGGGCTCAGACCTCCTTGTTTTACATGTTCTCTTCTCTAGAATTATCCAGAATTACTGTAGAAATGGCTCTTTGTGTATTTTCTTCTGCTAAGAGGATATCTGCTACTTAATGAGGGTTCCCCCCAACCCCCGGGGACGAAGAGCATAGTAATTGAACAGTTTTATATTCCTTAATCATGAGGATGTGCTCAGAAAATGATGCATAAAACAGTTTTGTCATTGTGTGTACATCACAAAGTACACTTGTAGCAGTGTAGATGGTGTAGGTCAGCCATTCAGTGTGCGTGAAGTATGTGAATAAATGTGAGAAGCGTGATCTGCTATCCTACCAACACAGCATCACATTTTACAGTAAAGCTTTTCTAGGCAGGGGTACCCTCTAAAACAGTGGGTGTCAACTGTGAGTCACAACCCTTTGAGGGTCACATGTAAGATACCTTGCATATCAGATATTTATATTACGATTCATAACAGCAGCAAAATTAGAGTCATAAAGCGGCAAGGAAAATAATGTTATGGTTGTGAGGTCACCACAACATGAGGAACTGTATTAAGGGGTCGCAGCATTAGGAAGACTGAGAACCAGTGCTCTAACAACAATGATGGGTGGTGGAGCACGGTATGGAAGTATGTAATGCAGCCTCTTACTGTCATATCAGATGTTAGGCACTATGCTGCTGTCCTTTCATAACAAGTACTGTGTTCATTTGTAGCAGCACCACAAAACACACTGACCGAGGTATTATATGGGGACATAACAGTGGCCATGCCATCACTGTGTGATAAGGATGCTCAGTTTCATGATAATTTTATGGGACCACCATTATATAGAGAGACTACTATTAGCCAAAATGTTCTTGTGTTGGCATGATTGTACAATAAGAACAGTCATCCAGCAGTGGTGGTGCACACCTTTAATCCCAGCACTCGGGAGGCAGAGCCAGGCGGATCTCTGTGAGTTCGAGGACAGCCTGGTCTGCAGTGCAAGATCCAGGACAGGTACCAAAACTACACAGAGAAACCCTGTCTCAAAAAAACAAAAATAAAATAAAATAAATAAAAAGAGTCTATTGTATTAAACAGCTATATTTGAGAGTCACAAAAGAGCTAGGAAAAATGTGGTCAGAGTGGATTTCTATGAGATTTTGAATGCAGGGGAGTTTCAGACAACAGATCTTAGAAAGTGAGAAGGGTCATGGAGAACAGGGTGAAGGGTTGGCTAACTGCACACAGGTTAAGATGGCTGTCCACTAATGTGGTGTGAGCAATAAAAGGTCAAAATGTGTGTGGAGTTGGGAGATTTACAGATGGGTAGGCCAGAATCCTCTATCTGATGTCACCTACTTGTTATGCTTAGGTGTTTGCTGTTTATGGATGGAAAAGTGAGGCATGGGGCAGAAGGAAATGAAATCAAACTGGAAAGGACCAGTAGGAAGAGGGTTCTAGTTGTCTGAGGTCCTGATGAGCACCACAGAATGGCCAGAGCATAGCTGGAGTTTGTTGCCACTAGGCTGCAGCAAGCTCATCTGATTGTGCCCTCAGGGTCCAAGTTACACATGGCAGCATAAAACCAGGGTTCATCTGCCATCACATTAATCATGTAGTGCTAGGTCACAGGCACCAGGGTGCTGACTGAGAAGGTTTGGAGTGAATCCAAACTATACATTTCTAACAAGTTCTCAAGGGATGACACACTGGGACCACTCTTCTAAATCTCTCCCTTGGAAATGTTCCAACCCACAAGTCACTGGATTTGGCACACTGTACTTTCTATAAAAGCACATAATGAAAGCAATCAAAATTGAATTTATTGGATCATTATATCATTTTCCTGGTTCTCTAAATTTCTGATATTTTCAATAAATTTACCATCAAGCATCGTTCATAATGTGTTCCAACATAATATATTCCAACTCTTTCTACTTAGATATCTCCATCATGTTTGACATAATTCCCACCCACCTCCATCTGTCGCTGTTCCTATCAAATGTTACCCACATATCTTTATAATAACCCAAACATTACCCATGGCTCAATGTGCTTCTACATAAAGATTCTTGGGGTCTTGTCCAAAATATTTGTCTTCCTACACTGAAAAATTATTGTACCAAGAACCTTTTTACTGTACTTTGTTTTTTGATAATTTAATAATTCCTATTTTGTTATAGTAACTAAGAGTAAACACTTGACCAGTAGCATAGGCTTTTATAAACTTCATCTCTCCCAAAAGGTATTCAGCACAGCAGCAGAGAAGTTAGAAGTACTGAAGTGAATCTTACTGATAGCATGTAATTCTTACTTTCCAAGGAAGTTTACTAAATGAATTACAATTCTCAATCATACATCCCCATTTATTTCTGCAGAGTACAGAATAAATTTTTAACAAGTCTTGATTGCATAGGAAGGTTGTGTGCAAAGGAAGCAGAAACACTACATGAGTTGACCATGCTGTCTCCGTGTTTGCATCCTCATGTGTGCTCAGTATTATCATTTTCTTTTGATAAAACATAAACATAGTGGGATTTTCTTCATAATAATATGAGAAAATGACTTTTTCTGCTTTGGTTACCTTGAAAAGTATCAAATAAAACATTAAAGGGTTCTGCTGAATATAAATTTGATATTTATGCAATGTCTTTCTTCTCATAACCACACTAGAGCCAAACCCAGAATTTCTTTCTATCTTTGCTGTTTGCTTATCTTCTGAAAGTTAAATTGCTTAAAATACATTCTCATTACAGCCATGTCCACAGCCACATGACTTCATCATTACAGTATCAGGGTTATAAATGTCCTGAAATACCTCGCCTAGGAGAACTCTCTATTTGAATTGTGAACTAATAAGGACATATCTTGTTAGCTTCTAGTCAAAAAGGCAAGGAGATAGAAAATGAGAATTAAACTCCTATTTTACTTTTTACATATGCTCTTAAAAGAAGGTTGGTTGGTTGGTTTGTTTGGCTCACAAATGGAAACAACACCAAAGTAATAAAGGCTTCTCTCCATCTTTTGATTTTGTCATTTGATCCTGGACTCCCAGAGAATTTTCACCAGAGATAAATATAGGGAAGATAAATTAATCATAGGTTTTAGACAGTCAACTATTCACCAAGAGTGAAGTCAGATCAATATCATAAGACCTTTGGACAGAAAAAATACCAACATTCTTCTCACCTCCTACCACCTCAGAATATAAATCAAGATAGCTACTGTTAATCAGCTAGAGACTAATTGATAATTTCTCTGTATATAGTTGTTACCTTTGTTCTTGGCTTTTCTTACACTTTTTTTTTTTCAATAAAGGAATGAGCCTTTGGGAAAAAAGTGAAAGTTTTTGTTTGCATTCCATATATCATTATCATTTTTGTAATGTTGCTGTTACCAAAATCACATAAAAAGTCCTTTAAACTTAAAGATCAGACTTGACAAGGCTTTTCACTAGACCAATTTTGATGCTGTTGAGAAAAGGATAAGACACTCATGCAAAGCATGAGGTGACCACATACCAACTGCTGTCATGTAATCCCAGCGGTCAACGAGGCACATGTTGAAGGTGAGGTGATCAGATGTTTGCCCTTGGCCAACAAGCAAAATATCCCTCTCCAAGTTCTGGCACATAGAAGAAGTCCAGCCAATGAGAAACCAAAACACTACCAAGAGTATTACTGCCAGCATCCTCATGACCCTACCACCAGTCATGTATGGAATTCTTTGTGCTGTTCTTGAAAGAAACACCTTCAAAACCCTGGAAATGGAGAAGATTAAAATGTGAAGATAAGTCAAATGGTCAGAAGGAAAATCTTTAAAATATGTCATTTTAAATCTCAGGAAATTTAAGCCCATAAAAAATCACCTGTGCAGTTTTAAGATAAGAAACACACAAATGCTATTGTTCATAATTTTATTAAATTCACTTTTGTTCCAATATTATTCTAAGTCAAATCTTCCTGAGCCAGTTGTTTATTTCTATAATGGAACACTACTACTGTTATTGTTCTGTATCTCATTTGATGTAGCTTCTTCTTACGGTTATTTTATCACACTATCAAATAATGCTGTATCATGAAACAATTATAAAAGAGCAACTTAAACATTAGGTTAAGTAGGTAACATCATGTTGTTAAGGAAGAAAGTTCGAATGAGTTATTTAAAAATGTAGTTTTTTTAATGGAAGTTTTCTTTTCTGTAGAGATGGCTCAAATAGCTAAGGTTGAGAACTACTGCACTCTATGACCTAAGTTTAATTCTACTTCTAAATAGTGCAAGAAGGTAAAAATCTAGTTTTACTGTATAGACCCATCCACCCTTCAATTCAATCTCTAGGGTATTCTCAGGTTATTTTAAGCTCCCCACTCTCATCCTAATATTCCACAGAGCTGTGATTGGAGACTCTCAATGCTAAGCAGTGGGTCTCCTAATTCCTTTCCTTCTAAGGTGTTCACACATTCCCATTTCATTTTAATTTTTAGGTAAAACCTTCTGAGCACTACCAAGCCTTGTAATTGGTAACTGAGCTCTCACTGCTGTGCTTCCAACTAGTTTATCTGCTAACTTGCTAGGAGCCTTTTGTATTTGTCCCCAAGCAATGCCCACTGTTACACTATAGGATAGAATTAAATAGTCACACAATTATATATGATTATGACATACAACCATAAATATTTTTATAAAGTTTGCCTGAAATGAATCTAACAGCTGCTAAAATAAGATGTTTTCTTGGGGGAAAGTGAGGAAACTGTAACATACAGAAGCAGTAAGTAAACATAAATCTAAAGTGATTCTATACTCAGGTGACTTCCAAAGCTAAGTTCTTGTTCTCATTTTAAAAACCAATATTGCGAACACAGTGTAGCTACTGTGACAGTGTAGGAGATAAGGCATCTAGTGACTTATGCCAGAAGAACAATCAGACTCAGAGTAAAAGACAGGATTTTATGTATAAGACTGATGAATGGCTATTTGTGTGTCATAATTCTAGCATTTATGCATTTCTTCATGTCTTCAAATAACTTTACCAATATGTGGACCAATTATGAATTCCAACCATTTTAGATTTAAAAACCTTCCATTCCAATTAGCTAGTGAATAGGCTCAATAAGAACTCTTTGGAAGCTTTTTGAATGGAATGGAAGATTTTTGAAAAATTATATTATTCTAATTCTCTTTTTTTAATAAAAGAAACTTGCAGTCACTAAATATATAGAATTGCTTCTGGCTATAGCAAGGTGGATTCTAAACTGGAAATGACTATGTCTTTCAAATGGCAATCCTGACTCCTTTGCTGGTTTCCATATTTTAACTAGGACAGAAAAGGACAAAATTACTCCAAATTCATTTGAACATCTAAAACTAACTTTAAGGAGAAACAGTAGCAAGCATGTGTGAGGCTTCATGCAAGGCTATGTGGGGAACAGGATATGATTTCTGTCTTCTAGAATACAGCTTCCAGTCAGGGATCAGGAGTCCCTATGGGACCCTGCATCTGCAGGCATTGTGAGAATTTCCTAAGGGTACAAAGTTTCTGAACATACAAAAATAGAAAATCAATGAAAAGCCAAATGCGTATTGAATTGGAGGTATTTCTGGCCATGATGCCCATGTTGCACAGCCTCATTGAGGTAGCCTCAGTGCTAGTTCTGAACACAGAACATAGCCCACATTGCACTGTGCATACTGTCACACCACATGACACAAGCAAGTGTTGCTAGAGACATATTGGCTCAGACCAAGCTGCTGCATGCTGTGAACATCAGTGTTTTCACTGTGCACTTAAGTTTTCTGCTCCTATAGAAACAATGACCTAAATATGGAAAACAAAAACTATTACAGTTTTCTACTGTCTTTTTGCTGCATTTGTAACATTAGTAAACCTTGGGTTGCTCTTTTAGAATATTTTAAAAATGGATTTTATTTTGAGTTGTTGACTTGAACTTTACATGAAAACTCATGAAGTAACTTTTTTCTTGGGGTTGGGGCAGAATTTTTGAAATGGCCCTAAAACACACCTCTGCTATTTTGTACTTTAATACATATTTATGAAAAGTTGCATTTCACCACCAACTGTAAAATCAAGATATCGAGCTACCTGGAAAAATGCTGAAGATGCTCTATTTCCTACATTATCAGATATATCACCAAGATTTAACTCTTCACATAAACAATATGCAAGTATATTCATTTAATTTGTAGTATTATGTGAATTTTCTTTATCTTTTCATTTATTTTTACTTTTTTGAGAAGTTCATGCATGCTATTGTATTTAGATCATTTCCATCCCTCACTCTCTCCATCTCCAATTCCTCCTATCTCTCCCATTTCCTCTCAAATTCATGATCTCTTCTTCTTTATTTATTTTTTATTTTATTTTATTTTGGTTTTTCAAGACAGGGTTTCCCTGTGTAGCTTTGCGCCTTTCCTGGGACTCATTTGGCAGCCCAGGCTGGCCTCGAACTCATAGAGATCCACCTGCCTCTGCCTCCCGAGTGCTGGGATTAAAGGTGTGCGCCACCACCGCCCGGCTTCTTCTTTCTTTATTAATGTCACATACACACACTGTCCTGAGTCCATTTAGCACATCCGTTTATAGCTAAGCACTTGAGTTTGGATAACCTATCCAGTAGCTCATCTCTGAAAAAGATGGAGTCTCCCTTTCTCAGCAGCCACTGCCTGTAGCTCATCATATGGGCTGGGGCCTTGTGAAATTTCCCACCCATACTGGCCTATCAACTGGTGTTATAATTATGCAGGCTTTCTTTAGGTAAGCATGTTGTTGAGATTTCACAGGTTCCATTTTCCTGCCGTGTCTAGAAGACACTACTGAGCAGCAGACATCCTATTCCCTGGCTCTCACCATCATTCTGCCCCATCTTCTGCAATTTTTCCAGAGTCTTAGGTGTAAAGGTTGTGTTATAGATGTATTCATGATGGCTGGGCACCCACAGTTATTCTCTGAAGTTTGACCAACTGTAGAGCTCTGTAATAACCTCCACCTGTTGTAAAAAGAAGCTTCCTTGATGAAGGCACTTATCTGTGGATATGAAGATAGGCCTTTAGAATGTGGTTAGGAATGACTGGAAAGTGGCAGTAGGAGGTTCTCCTCTAGAATCCATGACTACAGTGGCCACAGGTGGTTGGCTGGGTTTTCAGTCCCAGGCATGACTGTCAACTTAAATCCAATTAAGCAGCTGCTACTGAGCTGCAAAATAAATGTGCCTCTGTTGCACCCCTGGGGATATCTCATTAGCTGGCCATTGTTATGGACTGTAGGCTTCATAGTTGGGTGGGTCTGTTGATTGCTTTTCTCCCTTGGTAGCTTGCATAGCACCTTTGGAAGCTTTGAGTGCTAGTGCTCAGGGAGGAGGCTTCCAGATCATTGCCAGCTTGATTCTTCAAGTCCTTGTCTGAAGTGTACAGTGTCTTCAGCAATAGGGACTTACCTTCAATTTCTGGCAACAGCAATAGCCTACATTGTTTGGGGAGTCTCTTGAACCCTGATTTCATCTTTAATAAATTGTAAAATTATACATATACCAAATAATTGTTCTAATTAAAGATTCTTGGGGCCAGTGAAATGGGTCAGTAAGAAAGGATGCTTGCCACCAAGCCTGATGACCTAAGTTCTGTCCCTGGAACCCACATGGTAAAAGGAGAGAACCTAGTCCACAAAATTGTCCTCTGACTTCCAGATAAACATTGTGGCATGCACATACCCATGCAACATACACACATATGCATACACTAAATAGCCAGACAGATAAATACACAGATAGGTAGGTAGGTAGATAGATAGATGATAGATAGTTAGATGATAGATAGATAGATAGATAGATAGATAGATAGATAGAGCATGCAGGCATAAATAAAATGATATTTTTTTGTTTGATACTAGGAATGGAATGCAGGGCCTCATGAACACAAGATTTTTCCCTTACTGCTGAGTCATGCCTCTATACCTTTCAATTTAATTTCATTATTATTAATTATAAGTAAATTATCAGTGTATCTATTTTATATACCTATATATACCTAAATACCTAGGCATGTATAAAATTTTCCCATATAGAAAGAGGCCATGCGGGCTCCTCAGCTATTGGTTCACCTTAGTGCGTGAGCTGGCTTTTTGGAACCTAGGGCCTATGCTGAGACAATTTGCTCAGCCTTGGTGCAGGGAGGAGGGGACTGGACCTGCCTAAACTTAATCTACCAGGGGGGAGACCTTGCCTTGGAGGAGGTGGGAATGGGGTGCATGGATTGGGAGGGGAAGGCTGGGGGGTGGGAGGAGGGAGGATGGGGAATCCATGGCTGATATATAAAATTAAATTAATTATAAAATAAAAAATATTTTAAAAAATAAAGAAAGATGCCATGCATAGAAAAAGTTTAACTCTCTGTTTTAAAGCTTCCATCCTAACTAGAAATAAGTCTGAAATTGTTACTATTGTATGAAAGTCCCAGAAAGTAATAAAATTATTATATTAAAAGTAAAATCAACTGAGGGAATAAAGAAATTGTTATTATATAAAACAATATATAGTCATGAAGCTGGTAAGTCTATTAATCTAGTGGGAAGCATGGTGTTGGATCCAACCCTTGCTGGAGATCCATACCTAGAAATGATAGAAAGTGACAAGATGTGAGGAGGAGAGACAGGGGAGTTATCTTGAGAGTAGAGCTGATGGAACTGCTTGGCAGGAGGGGGTGTTTGCTTCCAAACCTTGCCCAGGACTCCTGGGTGCTTTTCAAGTTCCTGCAGGGTTGTTTATTTTATATTTTAAATCAGATGAAACTGCTGCTTTGGAGAAAATTGCTTGTTACCTATGCTTTATTTCTGTGACAAAGAAATACAGAATGATTTTTTGTTTCTGATACCAAATGTTCATAGAAACTCTGAAGTTCAGAGAGTGAACAGTAAATTCATTAAGTACCTTATAGTCTCTTTCAAAATACTTCTTAATCTCATCTTATCTCATCTCCTCCCTTCTTCTCTCCCCCTACGTGTGTGTGTGTGTGTGTGTGTGTGTGTGTGTGTGTGTGTGTACTCTCGTGCAAGTGTGTGTACAGTCTAGAGTTTGATGGTGGGTGTTGTTTTCTATTATTGTTGTTGCTGCTATAGAAAGGGTTCTCTCACTAAATCTAGAGAAAATTAGTTGGCTAGACTGACTGACCAGTGAGCCTCCAGGGTCTGCTTACCTCTGCCCTTCCACCCTGCCTTTCAACACTGGAGTTAAAGACACATGCCTGACTTTCATACAGTGCCGGGGACCCCAATTCATGTCCTCATATGTATCAAGGACTCTACCACAGAGCCATCTCCCCTGCCCGATGAATCAGATGAGTTTTGATTGCACAGGAAATCAATATGATGTGAGTTTGGATATTTTTAATAAAGAAATCCCATTTCTAAATTACCAGAAATGCTTATGTTTTCCAGATGACCCTTGGGTACTCATTGTACAACCTGATAACTCAAGATTGCTATAAATCCCAAAATCTCTTTTCTAGCGAGGAGAAAACAAATAGCAAAACAAAGCCCACAACTCTCCCAGCACTGGTTTTACAACTTTCAAATAAAATACCGTAAAAACAAAGTCTAAACCATTTGGAATGTGGGTTTGTTAAATGGTGTAAGATGCATTTCTAGACATGCCATAAACAAAGTGGGGAAACCCTGGTCTATCTTTTAAAAACGGAGCTCTTGTCAGTTTGTACTAGTTGGCCCCTAGAAACTAAATTCTAAACATGATTTCCTAGACATGCATTTGTATAAAACAGCTATGAAACACATTCATACACACATACACATACACCTATACACATACAGACATGTGCACACATACATATACACACACACATACACACAACACATACACATATATATACACACATAGACACAAATGCACGCGCGCACACACACACACACACACACACACACACACACACACACATATATACAAAGTTTCTAATGTAAATGACATTTCTATGATCTTTACATTTTACTTTAATTTTGTCTCGTTTTTGAGCTAGAGTTTCTTGGTGAAACAGTTCTGGCTGTTCTGGAACTTGCTTTGCATACCAGGCTGGCCTTGAATTCATAGAGATCCACCTACCTCTGCCTCCGAAGTACTAGGATTCAAGATGTGTGTCATCATGCCCAGCTACTTTAAATTTTTTAATTAAAATAAAATTACAGCTTTCCTTCCTTCTTTTCCCTCCCTCTCCTCTATTGTTCTCCCTCCCCTGTTCCCTCTCAAATTTATAGCCTCTTTTTATTTGACTATATATATACATATATATGTATAAATGTGTGTGTGTGTGTGTGTGTGTGTGTGTGTGTGTGTAAATAAGTGTACAAATGCACCTGGGTGAGTCCTTTCAGTGTTGCTTATATGTATATATTGTTGCTTCTGTGCATGCATGTTTTAGTACTGAACAGGATAATCATTTAGGGGGCTCGTCCCTGGGAAAGACTAATTCTCCCTCTCTTAGTAGTTTTAAATTGTCGGTAGCTTTTCTGTCTGTATCTAGGGGTGGGACCTCAGGACATTTCCCCACATCCACGGTGGCATGTCAACTGGTGTTGTCATTGTTTAAGCAGTCACATAGTTGAAATTTTATGGGAGTGGGCAAATGTTTATACAACTCTCTTCTGGGGTGGGGGAGAGTTGCAAATTCCATTTGTAAAGGAATAAGAATTTAGAATGAAAAAGGAATACATAAAGCACACTTTTGTTTTTCATTACCACTGCCTCACACGTGCGTGAAAAAAACTTGTAATTTTGAAGACAGAGGGTACCTGTCCCAACTTTCCCACTCTCCACATTTCTAGTTTGAGCTCACACAACTACTTTGTCAGACTTTATATTTAGGTTCCTATCACATCCTTCTAGGATTTAGTTGATACTTTTCTCTCCTTACCATGTGGGCTTCCAGCTCTTGACATGCATGAGGCATGGGTCCCCACTGTGTCATCAGACCATGATTTTCCTCCCTGTCAGTTCCTTTTCAGTCTTGGAGCCATCTCCTTCCTCAGCCTTCCTTGCATGTGGCAGTGTTTTTCAAGGACCGTCCAAATGTCACTCCTGACATTCTTTTTTCTACAGAGCATACCCAGGCAATTGCACCCACTCCTGTTTCACTTGTCAGCCACCAGCCAGTCCCACATCTACATATTCAGCTTGGAACCCTCTCCTGAGCCCAAGATGGGTGCACTCAATGGCCTATCACAGACAAGCACATCCCCAATTAAAACCCTCCTTTACTCTGCCCTCCAGTCCACTTGGCTGTATGTTACCCATCTCCATGGATACTGTGACCTAATTGTACAATGCAGAGACCTAGGAATGAACTTTGGTGTTTTTCCTTCATCTGCACTCCAGTAATCAATTGAATCATGAAGGGCTTGGTTTCTGTGTCTTCTCTGTCTTTCAAATCATCCTGCTTTTCTCCATCTTCACTGCCACTGTATAACTCTTGTCCATTAATTTGCTCCCATAGTAATGTTCTAACTTGTCTTCTTACGGTCTTGACAGTCTATAATCCACAGCATACACTGAGGCTACACGGTCTTTCTATATCTTTTTTCTGGTCATGGTCTCCTTTTTACAATCATTTTGTGGCTCTTTACCTAACTCCTCTCTCTTATGGTAAAAGATCTCTGAACAGTGGCTTCTCCTCACCCAGCAGCTGTCTCTCCATTTTCTCCTTCCTACATCCATGTAGGGATCATCTATCTGGGCATTTGTTTTCAGCAGGTGTTAGAAGGGGGAAGGTGATTTTCCAAATAGATTTCTCAGGCCTGGAAAACAGATCTTTACCTTTTATTATGATGTGGCCAAAATTTAATGCCTCCAGTAAAAGAAAGTTGCTATTCTTACAAAATGTACGTGTCTTTGTGATTTTGCAACATCTCTTTCATTTGCAAAAAGGAATAAACCTATTCATCCTGAAGCCAGCCAGGTTTCTATTCCATCCATGTAACCAGAGTGACCCAGCACCATGAAGGTTTGCCTCTGCCTTTAATTTCTACTAGTCTCCTGAGAAACGAAGCATATAAAAGGGACTGAGTCGCTACCTGTCACTCTGCTTCAGTGGTGACAAATCCCCATGTTCATTTAATTTTCATCAATTTTTCAAAACTTCATTTTCAGAACTGGAAGCTTCTGATTTGTTCACTAAATGGATTTTTAGATCAGAATTAGAGAAGGATAAAAGGGATTGACACTGTCTGGATGAAAATAAGTTTTAGCCTTGCCAAACATGCAACTTCCCAAGACTTTGAATTATTGCTACTATAAGAAAGAACAGTCACAGCTGGGCTCTCATCACTTTGTCAGTCTCTGGGTGGTCTTAAACTTGAACCTCTCACATCATCTTCCTTTCTTCTCACCTTATCTCAGCTATGTAGGATAAGGAGGAACCGTGACGAAGGGAAAGAAGGAACAAAGAGAGGAGACACACAGACCTCTCACACATCCTCCTGGATGGTTAGAGTTGGAGGATCCTAGTTTGATCCTATACCTGTGCAGAGAGGATGTGGAGGCCCAGGAAGAGGAGTTATTCATCCAGATTAACAACTAGTAAGTGGCATAATAATGACAAACATTTACTCTCTTATTAGTAGGTTTTAGTATTCTACCAAAGGGAAATTGGTAGCCTGTTCAGAACTGTAAGGATTTTATACAGCACATGACGTGGCATCTCTGAACACAAAACATCTTGTCATGTACAGTGGATCCTCATTATGAGGAAAAGCAGACTTCTAATCAGAAACATGAAGGATCGGGCACAGCAGAATGACATATTCAAATTGTCTAAAGAGAAAAATAGGGAAGGCAAAAACACTTGGTTAACCAAGAACCCATGGCTGGTAAAATTCTCCCTTAGAATGAAGGTAAAATTAGAGCAGTCTTAGATAAATAAAAAAAAAAAAATTACACTCATTTGTTTCTATTGAGCATGCCCTCTGTGAGATGCTGAAGGAAGGCTTTACACAGAAACAAAAGGACACAATATAGAAACTCAAAAGCACATGGAGATATGATATGTCTGGTAAAAGTTACTAAGTCAGTAAATATACATGGTATTAATGCATTTTAGCTTGTGACTCTTTTTTACCTATGTGATTTCAGACACTATGCAAAGCAAATATAAATCTATGTTGATGGGCATATGATATAAGACATCATTTTCAACATGAACAATGCCAAAGATGACACAAATATACATAAGTAGGTTTTTTATATTACCCAAATCAAGTTGGATTAATCTGAAATAAATTACTATGAATTTAGGATATAATTATAATCTCCAGAGAAGTCACTGAGAGGACATTTAAAGCATGTACAGTAAGATGAGACTAGAATGGCACAGTAGAAAGTATTGATTGCTTACAAATGTAGGAAGACGCGGAGGAAGAAAGCACAAAACAAATGGCATTTGATGTAAAAACAAATTGCCAAACAGAAGAAGTGCTACCTTGCATGTTGCTATGTTACATGCAAATTGGCTGAATTCTTCAAGCAGAGTGTGGAAATGATAGAACTAAGTTTTTTGAAATTATCCTGTTATCTATAAGGATCTCACTTTGGGTCCAGAGAAACAAAGAGGTTGAAATTTAAAAAGTGAAAGAAAAACAACCAAGCAGGAGTGAGGCTGGCTAGAATAGTATTAGAACAAAGACACTGTAAGACAGGATTTGTTAAGAGATGAAGAATGCCACTATAATACTGAAAAACTGCTAATCCATCAGGATGAACAAGGGCAAATGTGCAGGGGGGCTGAGAAGATGCTCAGTGGAAAAGTACTGGTTGCAGCAGTGTAGGGATCTGATTTTGGATCCCTGGCACCTAAGAAAGAGCCAGTGTTAACAGCGTGCACCTGTAACACCAGTTCTGGGGAGGCAGAGGCACCTAGGGCTTTCTGGCCAGTCTAGCTGAAACAGAAAGCACTAGTTTGAGCAAGGGCCCTATTTCCAAAGGTAAGGTGAAGAAGCAACTGAAGAAATCAGTCTGAGATCAACCTCAGACTTCCACATGTGCCTGCATGGTGAGTACATCTGCACATACAAGGTGAGCACATGCACATACATTACACAACACACACACACACACACACACACACACACACACACACACACACACTTGATCAATAGGTAAATGCATATCCATCATATAGCAGAGCCTCATACTATATGAAGCAAATTCTAACATAAATGAAGAGTAAAAATAATACACGGACACTAACAAGAAAACAGACTGAACATTACAAACCAATGAGGTGTGTCCAACCCTTTGCCATATACCCCAGGATACTTACAAATGCAGCCAACACAAAATCAGTACCCAATTAAAGCTTCCAAAGTCTAGACATGTCTTGTCAGCATGCACAGAATACCCTGAACAGCAGAACACTCCCCAGAGTTCGTGGACAACCTCCCAGGACAGACCAAAGAAATCCCAGTCAAGTTAACACCATTGAAATCATACAAACTATCATCTCAGATCCAGTGGATTTAATTAAAAGTTAATCAAGTAAGGGGAATCTGTAAAATTGCCAAAAGATGGAAATTAAAAAAACAAAAACAAAAACAAAAACAAAAACCTCTTAGCCAATGGGTGAAGGCAGGAATAAACAAGGACCATTAGAAAGGAATTTGTGATGAATGGACAAAAATTCAACACATCAAAGCTTGAGAGTTGTAGCAAATTCCATGACTGTGGAGGGATTTATAGCTGCAAATGATTATTGTATAATAAAAGAGCCAAGACATTAATAATCTAAACTTCAACTGTAAAGAAGCAAAGACCAAACTGATTCAAAGCAGCTGAAGGAAAGAAATAACTAGAGTGGAAATAAATAAAAGGAGAACATAAAACAGCAGAAATCCTCAATAAATTGAATTTTTTTTAATCAACAAAATTGACAAACCTTTAATAAGACAAGAAAAGGAGGAAAAAAATGAGGCAAATCAGTCTCAGAATTGTGATTCAAAGTGGAGACACAGTCCCTGACCTTACATGAATAAAAATGGGTGCAAGAGAATACTAAAAGCTATAAACTGTATGTTATATGACTGTAACTTTAGTGAAAAATACAATGCTTCTCATTCTTTCAGAAAAGCAGGTTGTTGTGTGTGTTCGTGAACACTGGGGCCCTTCCTCTTGGAATCCTAGCATATCCACCAACTGCCACCCTATGCTTCTTCTCCCTCCTGAGGCTGCCAGTGAGATTCCTTAGGCTCCAAAACTGGGCTCTGCACTAATCTGCCAGTGATGTGACCATGTCAAGATGGTATAAACTGTTCTTCATCCACAGAAATCCATCGTGGAATCATAGATCCATAAGAAACGATGGAGGAAATATGATCATATGCCTTGTTTAAATCCATCAAATAAAAATAATAATTAGGTTAACTGGGGTAAGACCAGGCCTTTCTTTAATTTGGCATACATGCCTGTTTTTAAAATGGCTCCCTTGAATCTATTTCAAGGAAGACATTTTAACAATATTATAAATAAACCAGGTCTGCTGTAAGACATTTTGGTTTTAAGGTCTATCACAAAAGCTTAGTGAGAACACACTGAAATGCAGATATCATGGGTCCCTCCTACCTGTCTCCTGCCTCCAGCTTACTGGCAAAAACATACTTCAAACACAGTTAGGATTATCAGTCCTCCTGAAGACCAAGGAATTCAGATCATGTGTAGGACTTTGACATTCCTTCCTTTCCTTATATCTACAGTAATTTTCAACTGGACCATTTTCTGCCAAATATCTCTTAAAATGGGTTCTGTTATTATAGGTCAATTATTTAGCACTGATTAATCAGCAAAACTACTTAATATACCATGTTATTATACAACATGATTTACATAAACTATAAAAACACATTCACTACAGATGGCTGCTTAATTGAGCCATTTAAATGAACAATTTTATTACATTCTCAAAGGGGGAACATCAATAATTGTAGACAGCACTAAGAGGGGAATTCCTTAGACTAGCCAAAAGCAGTGGAGTTCATTAGAGCAAGAACATTGTCAAAAATTTATAAGCTGGAGCCGGGCGGTGGTGGTGGATGCCTTTAATCCCAGCACTAGGGAGGCAGAGCCAGGCAGATCTCTGTGAGTTCAAGGCCAGCCTGGGCTACCAAGTGAGTTCCAGGAAAAGGCGCAAAGCTGCACAGAGAAACCCTGTCTCGAAAAAACAACAACAAAAAAAAATTACAAGCTGGGATGACAAACATAAAAATGTTCCAGAGAACCTTTAGCAGCAAAGTGGTTGGCCAACATCCCTAGGGAGAGAACTGAGGCGGAGAAAATGTTTCATAGGCTAGAGCCCAGTCAAGCAGGCATTGAATGAGCTACTTTAGAGCCCGAGCAGTGGATTACCTGTGGGGTCTTCTGCCGCTTGTTGAGGCTGGTGACTGAGTACCAGCTACAGTGTGGTTTGGTATTGGTCCCGGGGCAGGTGTTTTGTCTCATAAGTTCTCAGGATGGTATTTAACAAGAGAAGGTGTTTGAGCTGTCAGTATTTACATGGATCTTCTCACATGGATGAATATTGTAAGGCAAAACATTTTCAATCAAGGCTACTCAGACTAAAGTGTGGCAAAAAAAAAATAACAGCACACATTTATTTTTCTTTCTAAACACTGTTTCGATCGAGTGTATCAGACTTAATTTCCTCTACTTTTTCGGTCTCTATAACAGAGCTGAACAGAAAAAGAAAACTGTTGGTCTAGCAGGGGACCGCAGAATGATGACACAACTCTGCAAGAATAAGCCTGCCATTTAATATAGGTGCTCATGTTAGCAAAGGGCATTTGTGCACTAACACCTTTTATCTGTAATTAATCCCATATTGAAGGTGCTTTAACAAACAATATTTTTTAACTGAAGTTAACCTTTGCATTCACCTTAGTCTATCCACAGTAAAATACACAGGATCCATAAACTAGCGGGAAGGGCATGCAACCTCAGAAGTAATGGGGGACCAATGTATGTTATGTACCTAGAGTACATAACAACCTTTGGATTTCATAATGCTTTCAGCTGGCCAGAGGGTTTTTGATCCTGACACAGAAGATCTTTCTGTGGTGGTTTTAGAAATTAGTTCTAAAGTGCCACTGTGGCTGCCTTTTGGATACTGACTTGTCCACACTTTGTGTTGACACTTGATTTACAATTCTGTGTAGCAAATTCATTGTAGGAAATACTCATCTATTGACATGCAAGTTGATTCCTCTAATGAAGATATAATACACAGCGAAAAAAGCTAGAAAAGCATGAACAAATACAAAGAAAGAAATGAAAGCCATCTACACTTGCTCTAGTCATATATAAACACTTTCAGAGTTTGGGTAAATTTTAGTGTATTTTCTATGCATACATACTTTTGTTTTTCAAGACAGGGTTTCTCCCTGTAGCTTTGAAGACTGTCCTGGAACTTGCTTTGTAGACAAGGCTGGTCTCAAACTCACAGAGATCCACCTGCCTCTGCCTCTCGAGTCCTGGGATTAAAGGCATGTGCTAGCACTGCCCGGCACAAACATACTTTATAAGATCATTTAATGTCTCTCTTGCTTCCTTCCTTTGAAATGCTCTGAGCACTGCCATAAACCTTCATGATTGCTGGTAGCACACACTACTCAATCCAACTGTTTCTTTGATATTTCAATGACTATTCTTATGGTTAAACCTTTGGACATACATTTAACTTTTACTTTAGATTTGGGATGTGTGTTTAATTTTGACATTAAATTTTGAACACACCTGTGATGTTGACTTTAGATTTTAGAAAGTAAAATAACTTAGTTTTTTTTCTAAAAAGTTCTTAATACATATGACAAAATATAGCTTGATTGTTCTCACTTTTTACCACATCCTTTAGTGTAGTCACGGGGATCTTGTCTCAGTGGATAGCTGCTTTCTTGGCAATTACATGTTGTAGCAAAAACCCTTTCCAGTCAAAATCAGCACACTAGGCTACGTTTTTTCTAATTAATTACTACTTTTTTTGAACATTTTTCCATTAATAAAGGTCATTTACATGTTAACTTTGGAAAATCATATGTTTAATTCTCATCTTAAAAATTAGATTGTACTTTAATTGTTGAGTTATAATAATTCCTTAAGTCTTCTGGATTCCAGGTGTTTATTAGAAACATTAGTTCAAATATTTTCTCACATTCTTAGGTTTACTTTTTACTTTCTTTATAGTATCTCCTGATGTACAAAAAAGTGTGTGTGTGTGTGTGATATGTTAATGTGTGTATGCACATATATACACACTCACTGGGGCCAGAGCTTGACAGTGGAATGTCTTCAATCACTGCTAATCTTATTTGCTGAGAAAGGGTCTCTTCACTGAACCTACAGCGAGCTATTTCAGACAACCAGCTCTGGGACTCTGCCTGTTCCCACCTCCTTGCAATGGGGTTACAGATGCACACAGCCATGCCTGTCTTTTTACTGGGTACTAGGGATCCAAGCAAGGGTCTTTGTGTTTGTGTAACAAGCACTTTACCTACTGAGTCATCTACCTAGCTTCCCAAAATCCACAAATTTGAAGTTCAATATTTTTCTTATTGCTTATGCTTTCACTATCAACCCGAGGATATGAATAACTATGCCTGTATGTCTTTCCAAGAGTTTTGTATGGCTAGTTCTTACATTTGGGTATTTGATCCATTTGGGATTAATTCTTACACATGGTGTCAAGTAGAAGTATAGCCTCACTCTTTTACTGAGGTTATCTTTCTGCCCCACTGAGACAAGATCTCCGTGACTACACTAAAGGATGTGGTAAAAGTGAGAACAATCAAGCTATATTTTGTCATATGTATTAAGAACTTTTTAGAAAAAAAACTAAGTTATTTTACTTTCTAAAATCTAAAGTCAACATCACAGGTGTGTTCAATTTTCTGCAATTTTCCAGTAGCATTATTTGATAGACTGTCTTTCTCCATTACATTATCTTACCCTATTTATCAAATGTTGGTTAATAATTAATTCATGGATTTAGTTGGTCTACATTTTCTTATTCTAACACTATATTTCATTGCTTGCTGTTGCCTTGAAGTAAAATCTTTAAAATATTTTTTTCCCTGTTAATTAAAGAAAACTATGTGTTTGGCTGTTTTGTCTTATGTGTCTTTGAAGAGAGCATGAGGCAGAAGATCTCTGAGACCAGAGTTACATATGGTTGTGAACTGCCATGTGAGTGCTGGGAACTGAATCCAGGACCTCTGGGAAGAGTAGCCAGTGTTCTGAACCTCTGAGCTATCTTTCCAGCTCCTTTGGGGTGAGCATTGACATCAAGAATTATGACTCCTCTAACTTTGTTCTTTTTCAGGATTGGTTTGTGCACTCTGGGACTTTTCCATTTCTATGGAGAGTGTAGGATTAGTTAAATTCTGAAAAAAAAAAATGAGGCCTTGAATCTTTGACAGAGATTGTTTAGTGAGGGACGTATTGCCACCTCAACAGTGCTAAGTCTTCTAAAGAGCTAATATGGACATCTCTCCATCTATTTGGGTCTCAATTTTTTTCAACAGTGCTTTATAGTTTCCACCACTTGCCTTGCAGTGTTTCTCAGACATATTTCTGCAAACTTATTTTAAACTAATGTGAATTTTCTTCTTACTTTGAGGTTTCATTTGCTCATGCATAGAAATGGAATTGATTTTGGATATTGAGCTTTGGATATTGTAATATGGGAGACTCATTTATTAGTTCTGAGTCTCTCCCAGCAGTCTTTAAGATGTTGACCTACAGAGAACTATGCTCTCTGTAATAGAGACAGTTTTACTTCTTCCTTCCATCTGTGAAACTATTTCTTTCTGTGGTCTAACTGTCCAAGAAAAGGCTTTTAAAAGAACATTGAATTCAAGTGGTGAATGCTTCCACCTTTGTCTTGCTCCTAACCTTAAGAGGTAACTCTCAGCCTTCCACCGTTAAGCATTGTGTCAACTGTAGCATTTTGTAGATGACACCATCATATTGTGAGTTTTCTTCCATTCCTACTTTGTTGAAGGCCTTTTATCATGATAGGATGTTGGATTTTGTCAAATGTTTTTTTTCTGCATTTGTTGAGATAAATATGTTTTATTCCATATTATATTAACATACTCTTTTAACTCTGATTGATGTCTTTCTATATTGACACATTCTTGAGTTGCTGGGTTAGATTCCAAGTCATGGCCTCTAGTCTTTTTTTTTAGAAGCTAAGTTCTGTTGAAAATACTTGGTTAAGATTTTCTTTTTCGCCTGCCGGTGGTGGCGCACGCCTTTAATCCCAGCACTCGGGAGGCAGAGCCAGGTGGATCTCTGTGAGTTCGAGGCCAGCCTGGGCTACCAAGTGAGTTCCAGGAAAAGCACAAAGCTACACAGAGAAACCCTGTCTCAATAAATGAAAAAAAAAAAAAAAAGATTTTCTCCATAAGTGATTTTGGTTGGTATCCTTCCGTTCTCATGATACAGTTATGATTTTGTAATTAAAGCAATACTAGTCTCTTAGCATGAGTTGGGAATATTGCTGCTCTTCTATTTTTAGAGTGGTCTGTGAAGAACTGGTGTGAAATCTGTGGTGTAATTCATCATCAAAGCTATCGAGGCTTTGGATTTCTTTTCCCCAGGAAGCTCTTTTGATCATTAATTAAATGCTTTTCCTGATTACAGATCTTGTTGAGACTTTCTGGTTTCTCTCCAGTCACTCTCACTTTTTGACTTTCCAGGAGTATCCAGAATAGTGGTACTTTAGTATTAAGTTTCTGGGGGTACAATTCTATTACTTGGGTTTGACATGTGCCAGTTGCGAGTGACAGGGAGGAGAGTGGCCAGAAGTCAGGTGAGCCACTGCTGCAGCAGGATGATCACAAGTGCATCTCTTGACAAAGATGCTGAGGCTCTGGCCCTGAGCACAGGCAGCAGCACAGGTGACAGCCGTGAACATCAGTGAAAGCAGACGACGGCTTGCAGGAGCAGAGTGACTCACCTTGGCTTTTGAAGAAGCCCGGCTTCTTCTATTTTTGCTGCATGGAACAAATTAATCTTGCTTCATACTCACTTTCTTATTTACTTTACATACAGAAGAGAGATTATTTCTACTCAAGGACATCTAATATGTGGACAGAGGAATGTGGATAAAGAATATTATGATAATAATCATATTTGGAAGCTATAGTATGAGAATACTAATTCTGAATTACCAGATGGGTTTTATTTGTTGTTTTAAAAGTGATTGGAACACATGTATACATACAGACATGCAGAGAGTTGAAAAGCAAGCAATGAAAATTCATATTTTAAACAAGGCACATAGCCATGAAACTGTATTTGAAAACAAGGGTCTTTGCTGAAACTCAGACATAAAATATTGATGCTATCATTAGAAATGAGAGCATATATAAAATATTTTAAAAATTGAACTCAAAATGGAAAAGCCATGGGTGCAAATTTTATAAAGTACATTTTAAAGTTGATTGTCACACAAAAAAAGTAAACGGAACAACTGGACCAGATAAAATAAGCAAGGCTGTAAAGCCTCATTGGCTTTCAGGGTAACCTGCATACCTGTCCCACCTAATGTATATCTGAAAGAAGGAATAATGAAGAGAAATTTCACTTTTATTTCAATTTTTATTCAAAAGTAGTTATAGATGTTCAGGATTCTGACTATATACTTTAGTTAATAAAAGGCATCTTTTTATCAATATGCATGCATCGCCCAAGTCTTGTACTTCATAGGAGAAGACATAGCTGAACATACTAATTTATAAACAGAGCATTTCAAGATAGAGTCCCTTTATAGTTTCTGCAAATGACCTGTATACATCAACACAATCAACAGCCTTGGCCATTCTGCTGGAGACCTTCAGTGTGTTTGACAGACCAGGGTCTAAATAGTACCCAGAGGAGGCAGAATGGCAGGAATGAGCAGAGATGAATATCTTCCAGCTTGTTAGACAGTTTACAATTAAGGAGTAGCTCTTTGAAGCTTAGGAGAATGTAGGTGTGACATTGCACTATACATTCCTACCTCTGTTATAAATATCTTGTGTATTGTCACAATTTTGAAGTCATCCTTTACTGTACATTTGCTTATAGACTGTTTACCTTGTTTACATGAAGCCTTAGTCCTTAGGTTATTTTGGTAGATAAGACTTATAGATTTATAGTCACCTATGATTGTCATCACTATAGTTATGTTAGTTAGGTTATCCAGATTTACAGATACATAGGTCGGATGGACAGGTAATCTTCAAAAACTTCATAGACCTAGAGAATATGGCATTTAAATAACTTAGAATTCTGTTGATGTGAGACACAATTGCTCCTGGCAGCACCAATTTGATCCTGAGAGAACATTGGGCTTCTAAGACAATTCCATTTGGAAGTTTGTCTTCTTGGCACAAAATGGCCTACTGGGCAAAGAACTGCCCTTGCCTCAACTGCTGACAGTACGAATGCTGTCCTTCTGGACAAGCAGGACACAAAGAAAAGTGACTTCTGGACTCTGCCAAGACAGGGTAAGATGGTCTTTCAGAATTCCTGCTTCTGAAAATGGTCTGTCAGATACTCTAGGCCTCTAGCCAATTTGAACACACCAACGATGCTGAGAAACATTAGGTGACTGTCCAGGCTGCCAGCTGTCTCTGTCTACTCTTGCAAGACTCCTGAAAGGTGCTTGCATCCATCTTCCATTTCTCAGGTACCATTATATTCCTTCTCTGGTCTTTGATGAGACTGAAGAATAGCAGTTATAGTTACAACTTAGTATATATATGTATACACACACACACACACACACACACACACACACACACACACACATATATATATAATATCTTAGGTAGAACATATTAAGTATTAGATTCAGGTTCTTTAGGCTAGGACACCTTTGGAATGATCTTTGTAACATGCCATTTACCCATGTTCTAGACTTCTCTGGATTTTAGTATGTGTTTCTTGCTTGATATTGTTAGCATTGATTGTAGTTCCATCTTATCTAGGTCATTATCCCTCATTACTCCTGGACAATATTTGATTACCATTCCTTTGTATATAGTCTTGTATTAGATTAGAATCTTCTTATTTAGACAAAAGGGGGAGATGTAGTGGGTAGCCATTCCAACCCCCATTGAGGCTTTGGTAATGGTCACACCTACAAGGCAGGGCTGAGAGAGGACCCTGAAGACCCGAGATCCAGATGTGCTGGCTCTCTTGGCTCTGGGACCCTGGACGCTGGAGGTAGACCAAGCAGAGTTCTCCAGAGAACACCGCTGGACTGCGCCATACCTTTGCCAGACCCTGTTACTTATCCCTTCATTTGTAACTTACCCCACAAAATAAACCTCCCTTTTAACTCCGTGGAGTGGCCTTAATAATTTCACCAATAGAATTGTTTTCATGGCTCCTTGAGGGGTGGCATTCATAACAGATCACTGTGTGCAAGGTCACAGGGATGTGGTTTTAGGGTAGTTCCAGATAGACTGCAAATATGCCAAGAAAGGGGGGAATGAGAGCCTGGAGGAGAGAGAAGGAATGTGCTGTCCAGCTCTTGGGTTCACAAAGGACTCCCTCCCTTCTGTTAGGTGATTTGAAGTCTTGGGGCAGGGAGTTGCAAAATATAAGGTATGCAGAGCTCTGGGGTATAGCCACACAGAATTTCTGAGGATTGGCCTGAATCTGAGTGGTCCGTAAACTAGCATGGGTCTCTGGTGTGCTCCACACCAATGCTTTCAACTAGTGAACTTATGAAGCAAATTGCTATTTGTTAAGAGCCAACTGACTTTGAAGCCTTCCCGATTCATTAAATGCCATTTAAAATATTAAGTACCTTTACTACTTGGTCTAGAGTAGTGTTTCTCAACCTGTGAGTTGCAACCCTTATGGGGTCTAATGACTCTTTCATGGGTATTGCCTAAGACCATCAGAAAACACAGATATTTACATTACGATTAAAGACAGCAACAAATTATGGTTATGAAGCAGCAACAGAAACGATTTGATGGTTGGGGCTCACCACAACATGAGGAACTGTATTAAAGGGTCACAGCATTAGAGAACCACTGGTCTAGAGAGAACCCAGGCTATCAGGGAATGAGATATAAAACAGGAAAAGAGAGACTCACATCCTTTAAAATCTACTTTTCCAGTTTTCTAAGAAGCCATATTTAGAGTTCTATACTGCCACTTTGCTAGAAGGCATCTAGTTACTCTCCCAGTATATGGAAAGCAAAGGGTGATGAAAGGCTTGGGTAACTTTCTGTTCACCCCTAACAATTTTCTTAGGCTTTGGAGGTTGTTCCACTTCCTGTCCACATTCACCACTGACAGGGAAGAGACCTTCCTTAGAAACAGAGAACCAATCTTTTTCTCTGATGATCAATGTAACCTTCAAGAAACACCACCCTGAGCACTACTCCACTTGAGGGTGTTCTGTATCAGGAGTACTGACCAGTAAAGATGTAAAGTCATGGGGGCTCTGCAGAAACAGGTTGGGAACAACATCATTCCTAGGATCCACAAAGTAAATTCTCACTTTCCCTAGTCAAGATGCAGTAACCACAGCTCTGTATCCAAAGGATACTGTCAATGGTATATAATTTTGGCTGAGGTGGTCACTCAGCTAGATCTGTTTAGAAATGCCTCATGTGTAAACATCTTGGTCATAATTTGGCACCTTGATGTGGCTTAGATATGACAGAGGATATTTCCCAAAGGTTCAAGTGCTAGAAGATTGGCCACAGGCCATGTCTTAAGGGCAGAACTTTAAAGTTGGGGGGCTAGTGTGTGAGCCTTCAGCTTATTGGGGTCACTGCTTCTGGATTGATAGATTAATTCAATTATCTTGGGATGTCTGAGTTAGCTGCTTCCTCTTTCTCTTCTTGCTCTTCCTCCTCTTCAACAAGGTCTTGCTTGGACTCACCAATTTCCAACTTAAGCCTGCTGGGGTCAATGATCTGGACCACTATGGGCATCTCCTAAGTTCCTTCTTGAAAACAGATATGCCTGGCCTCTAGAAGCACCCCCCCCCCCAGTCTTTTGCTTCTAAATGAAACATGATATTATTAATGGCCAGAGATACCATTATGCTATTTGGATGTTCAGGCTTCAAAACTGTGAGACAAACTCTCTTTCTTTATAAAGTTAGCCTAACTTTAATTCTTTGTTATAATAACCAACTATGCAGACCTTAAGTATAAAGAACAAACATAGGAAGACTTGCAGAGAAACCTGTGGAGAGTCTCAGATACTTGCACAGCTACCCAGGAATGAAGGTTGGTATTTCTTTGTATGAATGAGGATTGAACAACAGCACCCTGCTCAATGGCTTTTTAAGGATGATGGGTATACCTTTATCAATAAAGTGACATAACCGTTCTTCAGATATGTGTTTAAAGCTCTCTGCTAACAATAATTGTTACAAGTCAACCTTCATCACATTCAAGTGCTGCCCCTGTAGACATCCACAAGCTTGCTTTTCTATTTCTTTAATAATTTAAGATACATAACTGTAATTTATTATTCAAAGAATACATAGAGAAATAGGAATAAATACCACCCACTCACTTCTTAAATTTCACTAGGAGACGAACTAAAACCTAAAAAATAAACCTTCCCCAAACTGTAAATATTTGGTGCTAATGAGTACAGTGCAGAAAACTGCTCTGGGTTTTACAGAGAGCTGAGTGCTGAATAATGCATGAAGGGACAAATCCCAGGCCATATTCAGGGGAGGGCTTTCCACGGCTTGCTCAAATTTTTATTTTAAACGGCACAAAAAGGCCCTTTTGGTATTTTCTATTAGCAAAAAGCTAATGCATTTTCAGAAACATTTATTATAGGGAATGAAAATTTCTTTTAGCATTGTTTTAAAATCTGTATCCTTGTGAGGTAAGAGCATCTCTTGTTTTACTTCCTGAAGACACACCTGGCCTTTCTAAGCCTAGTGATAGTGCCTTCCTGATTTTCTGTTTGTTTGCTTAATTGCCTTAAGACTCTTATCCTGTTATCCAGGAAAGCCTCAATCCTATTCTGCAGGCTGACCTCAAACTCATAATCCTCCTGCTTCAGCCTCCTGAGTGCCCAGATTACCCACATTTCATAAGCAACAACAACAAAACCACAGTCCATGGAGCTGCTAGCTGCGCTTTTGATCCAGCCCACATCATTCATGGACTAAGACAAGTGTGTCTGTGGTCGATGAAGGAACCTTTTTTTTTTTTTTTTTTAAATAAATGAAGACTTTTTCAGCTACTTCAGTTCTTCTGAGCTGGCTAAAACTGCCCCTGCCCCGTACTCTCTTCCTGATTTTCTAAAGAATAAAGTGCTTCTGGTTCAAATAAGTTGCTCTGCATGGATGGCCTGCCAAGAATGGTTAGTAGAGAACTTAAGCAAATGATAAAGACAGTTAAAAATCTGGTCTGGGGTTGGGAGTATAGCCAAAGTGGTAGAGTCTGTGAGGAGGATGTGTGAGGCCTTGTGTTCAATTCCCAGCTCCACAAATAAATAGATGGAAAAATGACTGGTGAGTAGATAGATGGCTGTCTACTTTGTATTCCTGTAGATGTGGTTAATTCAAATCTATGTGGCTCCACCCTCCTCTCAGAAAAGCCCACTGTAGCTCTACCCCACTACTACCCAATCCTGTGCTACAGGGTTAAGAATATCATGGATCTTACAATTCTATTCTGGATTGTTATGGTGTCTTTGGCTGTGTGATGCTTATCCATGGGGAAAGGCCACTAGAGAAAAGAGAGGTCTGATAAATGTGCATGAGCTTTCAAATCCCAAGGACGTAGTGTACTGACATGGCAAAGGGAGAACCAGGAAGAGCATGCCAATTGGTCTACTCATTTTCTTTCATAAAATAAGTAGGCCTTATGATTTTTTCAGTGTTAGAGGCTAAATTCAGATTTAAATGAATCCTCCTAAAATCCAGTTCCATGTAGTAGTTTACCCTATGTACACAAAAGGATCCTGAGAGCCAACCCAGACTAAAGGTAGTATTTCTAGAGCAGAGCCAGTGAGGTTTTGTTTCTTTCCCATCATTTTTTTTTCCAAATAGTTGGTGCTCTAGAGACTCTATAGACATGACATCAGTCAGCAAGAGAGCAGGCAATGGAGAAGGAAATGCTGAACTCTTGAGGGAAAAGGCTGAGAAGCAGCTGTGGGTCTCTCTTGCTTACCATATGTTCCAACGTCTACAAAGTCATTTCATATAACCATACTCACAATTTCCTAGAATGTTCTGCTTTCAGAAGCATTATTTTATTTTCCATGTATTAAAAAAAAGATAACTTAGATATGAAAATGAAGTTGCCATGAGAATGAGGCTATAACATTCAGGATATGCTGAGCCCCAGCACAGACTATTTTGACTTTTAAAATACTGGACAGGGTCCTCCTGGGGCCTGGCTTTCTGCATTTCCCTTTAATTCTATGTTCTTTCTCATATTGTTCCAATGATCTACCCTTCAGTTTAATTTTCCCACACCCAGTTTCTGTGGCTTACAACTAATAACCCCAACCTGAAATATTCAAATTCTATACCATCCTTATAATCTCACAGGTGAGATAACAATTTGTAGATGATAAAACTAATTTTTAGATTATTTTGTTTTTTTGTGGAATATTTATTTAATTATGTAAAGATGTGTTGCTGTTTTACCTTGCCTGCCTAAGGCACCTGACTGATCTAATAAAAAGATGAATGGTCAATAGCAAGGGAGGAGGTACTGGTGGGACTTACAGGCAGGGAGAGTAAGTACAAGGAGGAATTTAGGCTGAGGAGGGAGAAAGAAAAGGAGATGATGGGGGACACAAGGGGAAGACAGACAGACACAGAAGAAGAAGGAAAGTAGGACATAGAGAATGAAAGAAAGGTAAAAAAGCCCTGAAGCAAAACATACATGAATAGAAACAGGTTAAATTAAGAGTTAGTGGGACAAGTCTAAGCTAAGGCTGAGCATTCATAATTAGTAAGTATCCATGTCTTTATTTGGGAAGCTAGTTGGTGGCCCAAAGGAAATTCCAGCTACAGGTTTTGATTTTGTAAGTAGATAATGGGAAAGCTAAAATTCAAATTCAGAATTATCAAGATTTATGTCACTCTTCGCCATTGTATCATTATAAAAGAGGTCCTTTCTTGACTCAAATCCAGTCAGAAAGTGTCTACTGAGGCTCCAATCACTAAAACTACCCACTCGTCAGCAAATACAGTACATCAAATACATTACACCAAAACCACCATCCAACAAATAACAGTATGTCAAATACAGTGAGTCTACCACCAGCAAATACAGTGCATCAAATTCAATGCACCCACCACCCAACAGATATTGTACATCACTGAAGATGGGAGCTGTGCTTGTTAAGTTTTGTCCTGTTGACACAAACTAGAGATATTGGAGAAGAAGGAACCTCAGTTGAGGAATCGAATCCATCAGATTGCCCTATGGGTATGTCTATAGGGAAATTGTTTTGATTCATGATTGATGTGAGAGAACCCAGCCCACTGTGGACAGCACCAAGCATGGACAGGTGGGCCTAGATTGCATAAAATAAATAGCTGGGTGTGGTCTGGAGAAGCAAGCCAGTTAGCAACATTCCTCTGTGGTTTCTGCCTCTGCTCTTGCTTGAATTCTTGCCTTGCCTCATCTTCTTTATGGATAAACAGTGATGAGGAAGAAGGGTAAGAAAATGACCCCCATCTCCACCAAGTTGTTTTGGGTCATGGTGGCTTATTTAAAATAATGTATTTAACTTTATTTTATGTGCATTGGTTTAACAGTGTCAGATCTCCAGGAAATATAGTTACAGACAGTTGTGAGCTGTCATGTGGGTGCTGGGAATTGAACCCAGATCCTCTGGAAGAGCAGTTGGTGCTCTTAACCATTGAGCCATCTCTCTAGCCCCAGGTCATGGTGTTTTGTCGAGCAGGAGCACAGACCTGGAACAATCAGTCATACTCTTAGAGTGCTCACATTTTTCTAGGAATGCTAATAGCTCAGTTTATGGATGAACAATACTATAGTTGGTTACATTAAGGCAATAAAGGAAAAAAAAACGAATACAAGAGTAAGGCTATGAAATTCATACAGGATTAGAGTAATTTTACTCATTAACTTAGAAAAAGTGTCTACCAGTTTTAAGCCTTCAGCAAAGTAATTCTCCTTTATTGCAGTGATTTCTAGAGACTTATGGAGGAAACAGCTTCCATCCCAGTCTTTAAAATAAGCAAAAGATGATTAAAGAAACCAGTTTCCAAAATTCCAATTATTTCATATGCCCTCAAGGTTGCTGCTGTATCAGAATCAGTTAAAATCCTCTTTAAATCAGTTCCCATGTGTTGCTTTTAAAGTATTTTAAAGGGAACTTCATAGTGTTACTATAAAGGAAAAACCTAGATAATAGTTTCCATAAATTATCAGAGGCTACAGAAGTAAATACAGCAGAACAGAATGATGACTCTTAAGGACATGGCACTTGAGTGAACAGCTCCAAGCCAGAAGGTTGGTCTGTGCTCTTCCAGACAAATACGAGTGTCAGTGTGATGGGTGCTAAGAAAAACTGAGATACTCCAAACTAATCCTTCTCCTAGAAATAATCTGGAGGATTGAAAGGGAACCTGAATGGGAATAATCTTCTCATTTTATTATTTGGTGCTATTGAACAATGTCCTCAAACTGCTTTAAATATCTTTCTGCAGGCCACAATGCTATGTGTTCCAAGTACTTGGGTCACCCTGAGGTATTGTATGGTGAGCAGGGAATATGAATGGAACTATACAGTTTAGAGATCTGTAACTGATTTTTTTTGCATTCATTCATTCATCCATTCATTTTTTCTTTCATCTACTAATGTACTAAGCACTTCTAACATGTAGGTCACAGGACTGCCTGGGATTCAATGGCTAGACTTTCACTCACTTCAAGAAGAAGATAAATTACAATGAAGACTACCACTAAATTAAAAAAATGATAAAGCAGTGATAAGATTATAACATATATAACAGCAGTAGTCTAGAAGCAAGTGAGGTCTTGATCAAGTCACAGGTAGGCAATTCTTTCAGGAATCTAGAATGCTTACCACCTATTGTAGATTGCCACCAATGTCTTGCGTCCTTTGGGTGAGCACCAGTTGACAAATAGAAATTCTATATGGAATGGAAACCCAGATGGCACTACAGTAGGACACAGTGTGTAGACAAGGTAAAGGGAGAGCCAGGAATGCCATGCAGACTGTCTTCTTCTTTTCTTTTGTAAGACAAAAAGGCCTGTGGTTTCTTAGCATTTGAAGCTAAATTCACATTTCTATTTGCTTTCCTAAAACCCAGTACCATAATGTTGCTAACTTCACTGAATATATACAAAAGGAATCCTGAGAGTCATGGATTATCTGGATCACTCTCAGCAATTAAGTCTCAGAAAGGAAGGAAGGAAGAGAAAGATGGAGGGAAAGAGGAAGAGAGGAAGGTAGGAGGGAGGGATGGTCTTGTGTGGGAGATAAAGTCATTATCATATTTTAAAAAAGATTGTAATGAAAGAAGTTAAAGAAACATAACACATATCATTGCATTGAAAGTAAGCCTTGCATGAGCCATGGCGGAACACCTTGACTAAGAAATACTTCTAGCCAGATGGGTACAGAGCAGGATGTTCTGCCGTCATCAGAACTGCCTCACACTCATCAGTACCAGGGGCTTCAGCATCTTCCTGCAGACATTTCCCCTCCTTTTCTCATTGGCCCAACTTCACCAAGGCTTCTTTTAAACTTGCAGATAAGAGGGAAGGGACAGCCTAGGATTTCCAGCCACCCCTAGCACCATGGGCAGGAAGTTTATTTAATTGTCTTATTTTCATATTTAGGTGACCTTGAACTAAATGTAAGGGAACTTACAGTATCCTCCATTTTTCAAGGTTGATAAAGCCTGAAGAAATGGGTAAATAACTTTTAAATACTTTTTTTATTCTTCTAAATAATAAAAATATATCATTTTCCTCCCTCAAACCCCTCTTAAACCCCCTTGCTCTCTCTCAAACCATGGCCTCTTTTTCTTTAATTGTTGCTATATATTACATATATACATATAATATACTCCCAAATAGATAAATACAACCCATTTAGTCTGTATAATGTTACTTATATGTGTGTAATTTTGACTTGAACAAGGATGACATCAATAGACATACTAACATGGAAGGAAAAAAATCCCAACCCTAGACAAATAACTACAGGTAACTAAGAAATTATTAGATCTGGAGAATTAGTCTTTTCCAGGGAAGAGTCTCCAAATTTGTTATGCAAAACCATTAAAAAAATAACTTTATCTTGGAATGTCAACTGGGTTATCCTGGGGCATGGAAAGTGTAGGGGAAGACAGCAGTTTTGGACAATGAGTGAATTGCTGACTTCATACAGAATGACGCTAAGCATTACTTCAGCTGGATTGTCTCTCTACCCTGTTTTAGATATTAAACACTGTTAACATCGAACAATGTCATGGTTTTTATTTTGTTCAGAGTAACTCCATCCTATAATAGAAACACAATTTCTCAAAGCACCTTGTTTGAACCAAAGAATGTAACAAACACCTCTAGAGGGTGTCAAAGTTGGGTTCCCATTGCTGTGATAAACCCATGACAAACCCAAAAACATCTTGTGAGGGAAAGAGTTTATCTCATCTGACACTTCCAGCAAACAGTTCATCACAGAGGGAAGGCAGGGCAGGGACTCAAACAGGTCAAGAACCTGGAGAAAGGAACTGATGCAGAGGCTGTGGAGGAATGCTGCTTATTGGCTTGCTCAGTCTTCTTTCTTCTAGAACTCAGCACCACCTGCTCAGGAGTGGCACCCGCCACCCACAATGGTCCTGGCCCTCCCACATGATCATTAATCAGTGCCCCCACAGACTTGCTTATGGGCTAGTCTAATGGAGGCAATTCTTCAGTGGAGGTTTCCCTTCCCAGATCACACTAGCTGTTGTCAAGTGGAGAAAAGAACTAACCAGGATGTGGGAAACACGTGTGTGTAAATCATCTTGCTATTTACATTCATGAATAATGGCCAGCTCAGTTTATAATTAGTTGCTAAACTGAACAAGTTGGTCCCTCTGTGGGAATAAAGACTGATGGAGCATAACATACCTGTGAAGCTTGAGAGTCACAGTACCATAGACAGTAGCAAACCCGAGAAGACGGACCCATCTTAGGAGAATACAACGGAATGTACTTGGCTCAAAGTACAGAATTACAACCTGTGGGATGAGACAGAGAGGAACCGTCAGCATCAATTGCTGCCCCACAGCAATTTCTTTCAACTGGGTGCTTAATAGGTATTAATTTTGACATAAGCATACATTCACTGAAATAGTTCTTTTAAATGCTCTTTTAATTCATTGCTGAGAATGAAGAACTATGGCATTTCTCTGTTGTTTCAATGAAACCTAAATTCTTGAAAACCAATTTCAAGGAGTTCTGATCACCTGCATCCAAGGCTGTAGTATGCAAACATATATATATCTCTTTCCTTTTAACATAACCTTGCAGATTGCTTTCCTCTGCCTTTCTCACTCTCCTATGCTTCTAGTAAGGCCCTTCCCCCGTGTAAGGCAGCCCTGACAAGGTTTTCCACACCGTACCTCTT
The DNA here is from genome assembly GCF_903995425.1 of Onychomys torridus. NCBI lineage: Eukaryota > Metazoa > Chordata > Mammalia > Rodentia > Cricetidae > Onychomys > Onychomys torridus. The sequence goes on along the minus strand of NC_050447.1, from coordinate 80,508,484 downwards.
AACAATCCACCCACCACTCTGGTTTTCCTACTTCATGTGAGTCAATGACTTCACTGAGTCCTTGCATCTCACTTCAGAGTTTCAATAAACAGAAATGAAATATTCCAGATGTTCTCCTACAGGCTGTTGAGGCCAAAAAAGAAGCAGGAGAGAGACATGCATGCCAAAGATTGTACTAATGAAATACAGGAGCTACATTATGCATGTGAGCAGCTTCAGTGGGGCCACAGAAAAGTGACCAGTTCTATGGGACGGACAAACACATGTACAAGACACTCCACTGCCTTTCATACACTGCTGAGCAAATTTCAGCAAGTACTCATAGAAAAATTGGTCTGACTCTGCCAGGGAGCCTTGGATAGTGCTAACGGATGAACAATGTTGCAAGGGGAGGCTCACAATTACCTGTTAGATCAACAGGTATGAGCTTATTTTGCTGAAGTAAAGGCCGTCATAACAAACTCTGGTGGTGGCTGTGGCAGGAATCTTAAAAGTTCTTATTAATAAAATCAAACCTGAGGCCAGGTATTGGGGTGAATGCTGGAAGATCAGAGAGATGGAACAAGCCACAGCTTCCTCACTTCACCAGTTCCTCAGCTGGTCTTGTTTCCTCAGAGTGGAAGCTTCTGAGTCCTCATCTGAATGAATCTCAGCTGAACTGTGCTGCTCCAAAGCCTAAAAGCTTAACCAGCCAAATGCTTCTAGTTTCTGGCCTTCACACCTTATATATCTTTCTCTTTCTGCCTTCACTCCCTGGGATTAAAGGCTCACTTTCTGGGATTAAAGGCACGTGTCTCCATGCTGGCTGTATCCTTGAACACACAAGAGATCTGCCTAGGTCTGCCTCCCAAGTGCTGGGATTAAAGGCGTGCACCACCACCACCCAGCTTCTGCTATGGCTTGCTCTAACCTATTTTCTAGCCAACATTTTTGGCTCTGTATCTAGTGATTGTCTGTTCTCTGACCCCAGATAAATTTATTAGGGTACACAATATTTTGGGGAACACAATACCACCACAGGTGGCCAAAAGCCTGAGTGTCACCTTTGGCTTTTAAAACTAGATGTGTGTATAATGTGGGCAGCTAACATTGCTCTCAACCACTGTACAAACACAGTCCCTCTCCTCTGTTCTCTAAAATGACGTTAATTATATAACTCTTTCCCATTTCTCAACTATTTGAGAAACAGAATGAATATTTTAGGAAATTGGAAAATAATAAGACAAAAGTCTCCAGGAGACATTTTTCAAGATAAAAGTAGGCTCAAGACATCACCACGTTGTGTCTTCTGGAAGTCAAGTAATAACTTTCGACTTAATTTTTTTCACTTACAAAACATGTATTATTAATTTTCTAACTCACTGTGTGTGTGTATGTGTGTGTGTGTGTGTGTGTGTGTGTGTGTGTGTGTGTGAGAAAGTGAATATACACATAAAGCCCTACCTTTAAGATTTATAAGAACAAAATTTGAGCTCAGAAAAAGTATATAAACACAAAACCACTTAAAATTTTGTAAATTTGTGCAATAAATTCTATCTCATTAATTGTAGAAATATTTTCTTTGCATAGGAAAGCAGTGGTAATTAACAGTTCTATAAAGCCAGTGTCATTGTTCAGGAAGGATTTGATGCTAAATGAGGAAGAGAGAACTTAGGGCGCCCATCTTGATACATGACTAAGGGATTTGGGGAGCACCTTGCTTCTTCTCACGGCAAAATGAAATGCAAGTTAGACACTAGAGACACCAGAGTAGAAAAATGACAGCACATGGATCTCAACTATTAGAAATGGATTTTGAGATTATATTATTCTGTCAGTGTGGAATGCTGGGGGCACTCAGTTCTGAGTTGCAGATAGCTTCCCATTGTACAGTAAGTTCTGCAAGGAATAGGCAGAAGGATAAGTAGTTAAATAGCGCCAAGTGCAAAGAATACCTGGTAAATATTGGCTAATTTTTTGTAGGAAAGTTATTTTATTCTTTGTTGTGAAAGTTACAGTTTTCATTGCATTATAATTACACCCCACTGTTTTCATGGATGATTTTCTACCCTTCCAGTCATTCTTTCTTTTGAGTTTCTATCTTTTCTTTTGGCTATATAGCTTTTTCATATCTTATATTTTAATCTCTAAACCAAAAGTAGAATTATAGAAGGGCACGGGTCTCTATATGTTCATTTACTTTATAAGTAGAAAAAAAATCACATTATTTTCTTAACAATCATTTAGATTTTTTTAAATGTTATTTTGAAAATAAACTATTTGAAAACCCCTAGGACTCGCTGATCATTGCTATTTTAATTGACATATTCAATATTTATTTATTCAGAATGGAATTTAGAAGCCCTAAACACAAATTAGCTGTGTATTTGATCTTCAAAGAAGTTACAAATGCACAGAACAGATGTTAAAAATATTATAAAAGTAATGACATGTTCATATGAAATATTATACAGGAGTTATTATATTCTAGACACCTAATTGAGCGTGTTTTATGTACTTAGGTTCATTTAGTCCCCACAACACTTTTTACCTACGGACCTTTATAGAAGAGAAGAGAGGCACTGAGAACCGAAGTAACGTGCCCAGGGTCTGGTAGTTGGAGATGTTGGTGACAGGGTCTGAACACAGGTATTCTGTTCAGAGCTCAAGCTTATGAGAGCTATGCCCACTAGCCTCTCTACTCTCCTAGCAGGAAGGGACTGATGTCGTTAACCTATGACCTAAAGCATAAGGAGGATTTGGAAGAAAGGCAAATAATTTCAGCAAAATTGAATTTATTTCAACTGGGAGTGTGAGCATCAGAGCAAGGACCTCAGGAGGAGTAGCTGTAAATGTGCAGTTGAAGTCACAGCTGGAGGGACGCAAGATGGAAGGTGGTGTGGAAATGTCTAGTGTGTCTGGCTACAGTGAGGAAGGATAAATAAAGAGAAGCACACATGACCCAGCTCTGAGACAGGAGTAGGGTGTGCCCAGAACACTGGATGGTTTGAATAACAGGGGGAGGAATCTGTAATTATTCCATGAGTACTCCGTCAAGATTCTTCCTGCAGAGATCTGAATATTTGTTAAGGAACTCATCTAGCAACAGGCTGTCATGGGATTGGTTGGACGACAGAACAGGAAGAACCGAAGGCAGGAAGATTGATTGGAAGGGGGAAACAAGCTGGAGTGCTTCATCCTGCAGACAGATTGCCTCTTTTTCCTTGTTTAATTCCATGGCTTTCAGTGCAGGTCCCAAACAACTGTAGGAATGTTTCTGCTCACATCGCCATCCTGCTTAGGACTTCAATGGCTCTCAGACTCTTAGGAGAAAATGAAAATTCTTTCAAATGGTTGGCAAGGCTCAGCCCCTCAGAATCCCATTCATCTCTGCTGTGCCATTATCTTGTTCCCACCAAAGCCTGCAGACCCTTGCACATGTGGCCTCTTTCAATGGATGTTCCTTGCACAGTCTCATGCTTCACCTGTACCAGGATTATTTCTGTCTATCCGTTTGGCTTTGGCCAGAAGAGTCCTTCCTCTGTGAGGAAGAGGACTTCCTGTGTGATGCCTCAAGGTGTCTACTTGTTCATCACATCTCTCCTCTAGCAGGGGCAGGCGCTGTGGCAGCCATGTTCATCTTGTCTGTTTCTGTGACACCAAGACTGAATCCTGGCATGCAAGAAAGGCCTCCATTGGAGTGTGTCAAATGAAATAAAGCCAACAAAGCTATAAGGGGAAAAGGTACCACTTAATGTAATCAGTGTAGAGAGACCAAGAATTCAGTCATTTGTTAGAACAAAGGAAAGAATAACGGTCTCAAGAAAACATCTGATTATTCCTTGAGGCAAAGGAAAATAAATATTAAAGACATATGAAGAGTGTAAGCCTGGGTGCCTGAGAGAAGGATGGTTGTGTTTGAAATGAAGCCAATTAAAGGAAATGATGTATAAGAACAGAGTAAATTATGAGACTTCAACCTAGGTACTTCCCTGTCACAAGCTCAGGCTGGCATCCCTGACACTTCCCACTCCTCCCACACATCTTCAGAGTTCCGTCTTATTTGTACATTATTTACTCTTGTTGAATGCTAAGCTTCCTTCATTCTCTCGACAGCTCTATTTTGAAGTAATTATTTCTGTAACTCAGTTGTGTAACATATCTTCCTTGCTGGGACATAATATATACAAGAGCATTTAGCGACGAAGTCCATGATCTGTTCTCCTGCTGACTGTAAAGGGCAAGGAAGCTACTTTTGCAGTGTTATTGATGATTTCAGACTCCCAGTTGAGAAAGAGGGGCATAGAAGGCCTCTGTGACAACTTCTACCCCACCCCTGCCCCAAAGTAACAGCCTAGACAGAAAACCATCAAGGAGAACTCTTAAGAACTGTGATAAGGGTGCTGAAGTATAGTTCTCCACAACTGAGGGCTTCAGGCAGGGGTGGGTGTGGGGAGGACTCAATCTTCTTTAAGGGGCTGGCCACCGAGGCTTTGAGCATGCTCCAGTGAGTCTATGGGCAACACAAATTGGGCTTTTTTTCTCTCTTTTCTTATTCTTCTGTGTGTGTGTGTGTGTGTGTGTGTGTGTGTGTGTGTGTGTGTGTGTGTTACAACCAGAGGGCACTAACCTGGGAGTACAGGGAAGTGAATGTGCTCAGGGTTCACGATGTGAAATTCCCAAATAATCAATAAAAATATTATGAAAACAATTGCAAGCAATTCCCTGGCACAGTGCTTGGCTATAATTGGTAACAGATCAATCTGTTATACATGATATGTGTTACGCATGATATAGGACTTTTAGATACACACAAATGGAACTGAGAAAAAGAAGAAGTGATGGGGATGAAGTACAAGCTTGTTCTTTGATAAGTTGGGAATAAATTGCCTATAGGATCACTCAGATTTAGGTCTTGCTTACTGGTATGGTACATAACAAGAAAAACACACCCAAGATGGGTCTCTAAAATTTTGTTGTCTTATGACATGTTAAAATTTACATACTAACATATAATTTAACAAAATGGCTATGAAACACATTGCCCTTGCCCAACCATAAGTTAATAGCATTCTATAACAAACCCTTGTAGGAAAAAAAATAAAGGAAAATTAACCTGTTAAACTGAAGGACTAATGAATGATGAATCTGTGACTTAAAACTGACAGCTCTGCCGGGCGGTGGTGATGCACATGCCTTTAATCCCAGCACTCAGGAGGCAGAGGCAGAGGCAGGCGGATCTTTGTGAATTCGAGGACAGCCTGGTCTACAGAGTGAGTTTCAGGAAAGACGTAAAGCTACACAGAGAAACCCTGTCTCGAAAAACCACCACCACCACCACCAACAAAAAACAAAACAAGCAATAACAACAAAAAACTGACAGCTGCCATGTTCATGGGGTAAAAATAATGATAGTAATGGAACTGCTGTGGCTTCAATGTCCCCTCCAAAATTCATTTTGAAGTTCTTGTCACTGTAAAAGTACTAAGAGGTAGGGCCTTCAAGAAATTGCTAGGCTACGAGAATCTTGCCCTCATGAAAGGGTTAGGGTCATAAGGCGACAGTGGGGATGTTTCTGCAATGGGCTCTTGGTAAGGGTGAGTTCAGCTGTTTTTTTCTGTGTCTTGCTGGTGCTTGCTCTGCTCTCCTCGTCCTTGCTTAGCACCTTTCTCTGGTTTGGTTACATGGTTCTTCCCACCACCCACCAAACTAAGCTGAGCTTTGTGTTGTTCTCCTACCATTTGCTCTCACTGGATGCTGGTCCTACACTCAATGGGTGCTTGTGCTTCCCAGCATGCAAATCTGTGAGCAGAATAAGCCTCTTTTGTTAACAATTGGCCACCCTATGATGTTCTATTACAAGTGCAGAAAATGGACTGAGACATGTGTTCTGTGATATTTTATTTGTGTCCGGACAAATAAAGCTTTTCTGGAGATCAGAGGGCAGAGCTAGCCACTAGCTAACCATAAAGGCCAGGCAGTGGTGACACACACCTTTAATTCCAGCACTTGGGAGGAGGAAGCAGGAGGATCAGGAGTTCAAGGCCACCCTGGACTATGAGAGGTTGATCCAGTCTAAAAGAGAAACAGAGCCTGGCAGTGGTGGGTTTTGATCCCAGAACTTGGCATCATGCCTTTAATCACAGCACTAGGGAGGTGGAGACAGGAATATAAGGTGGGTAGAGATTGGATCCTGGACCCATGTAGTCTGAGGATTCATGGAGGTAAGAAATCTCTTGTAGTTGACTGCTCTGCCTCTCTGATCTTTCAGATTTCACCCTAGTATCTGACTCTGGGTTTTTATTTAATAAGAATAATTAGGATCATGCTTCAGACACGCCACATATTGATCTCTGTGCTATGCTAATATTGATCTTCATCACCCATGTTTTGGGTCCAAGTACATGTCACCATCTTTATTTTAAGGGAAAAGAGACTACATGTCAGTGATCACAATAACTAATTTGCTCCATGTTATCAAAATCATCACTTTTAGAATCTGAATCCATAGAAACTTCCTTTATTGGAATACATGCTGAAGGCAGAATTCCAAAATACTACTCTACAGGAAAACTGTCTCCACTCTTTCCCTAACACCAGAGGCTAATGAGAGCTGTAAAGATACATCAACTATGTGGGGAACATAATGGGAATGTTCCACTCCATCTATCGAATAATCCAAGTACTGAAGAATACTCCTAATTTCTGTATGAATGGACACAGTCTAGGAATCAGGGACGACGTAAAGTAAACATCCCAGGCTGAGGGGCTTGCACGAGAAAAGAAGAGATAGACTCAGGGACAGCAGAAGAAGTTGCCACACAAACCTACTGATTTCCTCCACATAGTCTCTGGGAAGCTCACACTGTTGAGAGGTTCGCTTCCTCTACCATCCTTGTAAACAGTGACTTAAGTGTGAAAGGATGACCCTCCTCTGTGAAGAGGTTGGTTTCTAACCATGGGCTCGTTTATCTAGATACTTAGAAAACGTATCAGCCAATCTTACTGATGGGACTGGACACTTTGGGCACTAATTTTTAAATTTTCATTATTCTACAAATCACTACATAGTGGCAAAAACCTTCTATGTCTTGCCCTCCTGTTCCAGTAAATCTACTTGTTTCTTCAGTTAAGACATTTTGTATGTGTAGTGCTAGAGATTGAACCCAGGACCTTGAGCATACAAGGCTTCTACCACTGAGGTATCTTCAGCCCTTGGTTATCTGAGACAGGGTCTTCCTGTGCAGCCTTGAACTTGTTTCATAGCCGAGGATGGCCTGAACTTGACCTTCTCCTGCCTCCTACCTCCTACATGATGAGATGGCAGCATGTAATAAGTTATGACTTTAAAGTATACGGCTTGAAGTCTGTTGGGTTACAATCTTCCTTACATACTGAAAACAGCTAATAGTATGAAAAAGAGAACTAGAAAGAAAAAGAATATTCATTAGGCCTCTCAAACAGTCACAAAATAGAAGAATGCTTTTGAACTGAATATGTATTTTCAAAGGATAGTCACAACTTTAGAAGTGGAAACAAGATCCATGTTGGCTCAGCAGACAAAACACCTAGTGCATTTCAAAAGAGATGTTTAGAAGTACATTGGTTAAAAGCCAGCATGGTCAGACAGCCCTCCTGGAGCTCAGGGAGGTGACGGTGTAATGCTCATGGTGTGATGCTCATGGTGTGATGCTCATGTCTAGCCCGGTACTTTGGGGACCTGAGCACTAGTGGTAAACAGCAGTGCCACTTTCCTAATTAACACGAGGGTCAGTTGCTTCAATTCAGAGATCAGGTGAATTAAACAATTTTTGTGGGTGAATGAAGTATTACATGCTTTGGGGTTCCTGTTAGCAGGGGTTGTGAGGACAGTTTGGTTTAGAATAATATTACTTGTTAATAGGAGATATAATAATGGTAATAAACCTTAAATTAATTGTTTAAAGTTTCATTCAAACTCCAAAAAATAAAAGTATAAGTTACTTGATGCAACTGTACATTTGCACAAAGACCATACATGTGACAGGAATCATTATTATGATTATATGCCCACACAGCCATGGGCTACAGCTTATTATTTTGTACTTGGCTCCTATTACTACAAAATTACAAAAAGGAATGAATCATCTAAAATATAAAATGTACAGATAACTTTAAAATTATAAAATACTTGGAGGTCACTGGGTCAGTATATACAATGCACCTGGTAAGTCCTTTAAAAATCTCCAATATCCCTGAAAATACGAAAAGAAATTAAAAACTAAAGATAAAAGATGACAGGCTCGCAAAGCCTTAGTAGTGACTATACTTGCTGCTTGGAAGTGTGTGTCTAATTAAGAAGTACCATCTAAATGGGGCCTAACCTTCAGTGGGGTCTAACCTTGGAACCCAAAAGTTTTCACAAGATAAATATCTTCTAACTTGGTCACAGTTTTTACCCCAGTCAGCATGGGAACCTTCTGTCCAGGACTTTTCAACCTCATCAGCTTCTCCTCTCCCAGGCTATTCAAGGACCAGGGTGCCCAGAGACAGATGTGGACCCTCAGCTTGGAAAGAGCATGGCAAAGTGAGGGGAGCCATGTGCTGGGGTGCATAGTGGGAAAGACAGGCCTCTTTCTGGACTCAGTTTCCCTACAGGGAGAGGTTCTTCATGGGAACAGCCCAACCTAACAAACAGAACAAACACACAAACACATCACTAAGAGTGACTGTCTTGAGAATTCAGAGACTCAGATTCCAAGTTCAAAAGAAATGTTTTGATCAAAAGTAAATTCTGGTGCACAGTTTATGAAGGATGGTTACCTCATCCTTCCTGATCACATTCTCACAAAATGGATGAGTACAGAAAAGTTTTCTGGAGATGCATTTAGTGGAAAAAAAAATATCCAGTAACAACATGCATGAACTACCTGATGTGTTACTAGACATGCTTAGAATATATGTGCATGTGCGTGTCTACAGATCTGTATCTGTATACAGAAATGAAAGCATATTTGACTATTATCCTAAACATAGCACCCTTATTTTATTCCAGAAAACAAAGCAAAAGGGGAACAAGCATAAATGGAACATAGAGAATATATTTTATTATTTATTCTTCTTAAGAATTTCACCCTAAGATTATGCATTTCTTAGTTACCAAGAAAAAGTTCATAAAAACCTGTGCCTTTGTCTCTGCTTCCTAGGTTCCCTCTGGATGTTATAAAGTAAGTAGTATTTTCTTTTCTTACTAAAATACATTGAGAGAGAGAGAGAGAGAGAGGTAGGTAGGTAGGTAGGTAGGTAGGTTTAGGTGTAGTCTTCACCCTTCATTGAGAAACTTTTTAGGAAGAAGAGACCCCTACAGAAAACCACAACAAATCAAAATGCAGAGCTGTGGAACTCAGTCCCAGTGGATACATCTCAAAACACTCCAACACTGAAGGCTCAGGGAATACTGTGGAAGAGAGAGCAGCAAGACTGTAAGAGCCAGAGGACCAGGAAGTTTGCTGTGACATTGTGTCTCCTAGTAATGCCATAAGCTATACCCAAGTCTCATCAGCATGACCTCCCAAATAAGAGCTGAACACGGAAGACACAAATGGACATATTAAAGTATATGAGGACAAGTCTGTGAGGCCTTAGACCTACACAAAGAACCATAGGCAACTGAAGAAAGTTTGGAAGGAAAGGGTTATCCCTGGCAAAGAGTAGACCAGTTGGTTATCCAATGCCAAATGATCAGCCCTGGTCACACACATGTAAGTAACATTATACAAACTGATCATGTTTTACTTAAGAATATATATGTATATACATATATAAATGCAATAACAATTAATGAAAAAAGAGGTCATGAATTTGAAGGTGACTAGAGAGGAGATTATGGGACGATTTGGACAGAGAGAAAGAAGGAAACGGAGAAGTGTTATAATTATAATCTCAAGAATAAAAATTTTAAAGGAATATATTGTATGAAAATTTTTTGGTAAGAAAGCACTACTTTATGACAATATAAATACACAATTGCATGTGTAAATGTATGTCTATACATATCTTACAAGGTTTAGTGTTGGCAGTGATACAGTGGTCATATTGTTAGTTATGCATCCACACATCAGCAGTTTACAAGGTAAATATAATCAGAGAAAAAGTTAATCTAAAATAACTAACCAACATTGATTGTCAGTGCTCAGTGGATGGTAAATAATGTATTTATATCAGGATAATGCTGAAAAAGTGTAAGACCTCAAACTTTAAGAATGAAATGATTTTGTCAGTCCCCACATATCAAGGCTGAAGTAGATAAAGTAACTGAGTCCTTTAAAAGGACAGAAATAGAGTCAATAAGATAATTCCTGGGAATGGGTTTGCTTTGGTTGGGGGCTTCCCAGTGTGATTGTGTAGCCCGTGTACTGTACAACCAGTATGGGTGCTTTGAGTACCTGTCAATAACTACTTTAGACTCACCACAACTATATTCTGCCAGAGAACATTAAATTACATTCAGGAAAGGGTGCATTCTGGGAGAGAAGCAATGTCCTTGTAAGTGTCTTGTATCTCTGCCATGAAGAGGATTGGGAACAATCCTTTTGGAACATTCCTGTCCCTGAGAGACCTGGAAAGGTCTCATTAAAAAGCAAAGTGGGTTTCAGCAGATGAGACTGAAAGGTGCTTTGCCATTGAGTGCTTGCTTCCTTTACCAAATGTAGTTACCCCTCTTTTGATTCAGTTCTCACACTAATCGAAACATAATTGTAAAGTTTTGAAGCCTCTCTTAAAATGACTCAAAAATGCGGTTTATCTGTGAGCTAAAATACTTGTCAGGGAGGTAAAAATATCTCTCTTGGGAAACATACAGTTTGGGAACAAATGAGCTCAGAACACTATCAGAGCTTTACTGGTTTGGGATTTGTTGCCTTTATCATGGACTAACACAGCACAAGATTGCCCACTTCACTCTGCTGGAAGGCCATTGCAAACCTGGAGGCCGACTGTGCACTGCTCTGTCCTGAATGCAGACATCTGTAAGAGAGTTGTTTGGATTGCTGCCACAGTGATACACCTGGTTTAGAACTAAATACAAATACAATGCACTCAACAAATTAGCTACCACCAGGAATCAGAATAGGTTGAACAGAACAAGAACTATTTTTAAGTTGTGCAAATACACAAGTTAGAAGATGGGGACTGCAGCGTGCTTTGGTTGATAAAACAAAGTGGGCAAGGCCAGTCCAGGCTCCATCACTGGTGAAGCAAAGCTCCTCAGCTCGCCTGGTTTCCTCAGCAGCTCAATGAAGGTGTAGTGCTACAGAAGCATTTAATAACTCAGAGGGACTGAGGAGCACCAGCTCTATAACCAACGTACATCCTCTCTCTCTCTCTCTCTCTCTCTCTCTCTCTCTCTCTCTCTCTCTCTCACACTCACACACACACACACACAACAGGGTTTCTATGTGTAACAGCCAGTGTCCTGGAATTTGCTTTGTAGACCAGGTGGCCTCAAACTCACAGAGATCTGCCTGTCTCTGCCTCCCCAATGCTGGGATTAAAGGTGTGTGCCACCACCACCCAGCAGGAATCATTCTTGATATTTGCCACATTGCAAATAACAACTGAGTCTTCTCAATGGTATGTATCTTCAAATACCAACAGAGATGACACTGAATCTTGTAGAGTAGAGTAAGTAGGTAAAGGGAAAGAAGTAGAGAAGGCAAACAGACCATGAATCTTTAAAGAAGAAGAGCAATCAATATGATGGATAAAGGCAGGGAGCCTAGGCAGGTTTGTTACTTATCTGTGTATGATTGGTTACTATAAGCTCATCAGCTTAAACATCACTCACTTAGCTTAGTCTTATCTTCAACCAGTCAGAATCCAGATCCTGCCAGCTTCAGAGTCCTTTACATGTGTGCATTCACACCCTGCTCATGACTAGATTCCATCTGAAGGCTCAAGGGGGAGATGATAACTTCTATACACATAGGGTTGTTACTGGGGTTCAGTTGCCTGGGTCAAGGAGGATCTCCATCCTGGCTTTGGTTGGTGGCTGCTCTCAGTTCCTCCGCAGGTAGACCCTCTTAGTTTGTCATCTTACTTCAAAATGCCAGCAAAATGGAAGTTGTACCTTTGGAAATCTGTTGTAGAAGTTATGTTTTCTCAATACTGATGCATTTAACTGACTGGAAACTGGTACGCCCTTGGTGTCAGACATGGGGGTGGGAAGGTGTAATGTTTGCCCCATTGTCTTCAAGGTTTTTATTTGCCTACTCATTTCTTTTGAAATAAGACTGTTTACTCCATAGTAAGTAGAAAGTATATAACTTGTTCTTTTAAGGATCCACAGCTGAGTTTGTCTAGAATCACAGAGAAGACTTTGAACTTGCACTTTTGAGAAACAGTAGCGCCCTTAAGAAGGAATGCTGACTCTAAATGCATTTGATGTTACAAGATGAGCATGGGCCTGTAGAGGCCAATGTCAGAATGCTATAGCTTGGATTTGGACGTTTCTCCAGGGACCCATGTATTACAGGGTTAGCCCCCAGCTTGGTGCTATTGGGAGGTGGAAGGAACACCAAGAGGTGGAGCTAGTGGAAGGTCTCTAAGAGCCAGGAAGGAACAGTGGGACTCCAGGTGCACTTCTTCCTTTGTCTTTCAAGTCCAGGCCACGAAGTGGGTGCCTTTGCTTTGCTGAAAGTCTATGCTGTTAATATGCTGCCCCATCACATGTCCAAAATTTCCAGAGCCACCCAACCATGGACTGAAAGTGCCTGAACTATCAGATCAAATAAACCTCTCATGTTTACAAGTTGATTGTTTCAGGTACTGTGATGTAGTAATGGACAGATAACTGATAGGGAGGTTGTTCTCACTTTACTTATGGGAATGCAGAGGGGATTTATGTCCACAGAGTCATGCAGCTAGAAGATGGCAGAGCTGTGTCTTAAACTCACTGGCACTTCAGCACCATTTTAGTCTCTCATTACTGAGGAAAGACAGAACACAAAATGAGGTGGCCTTCAATGGAAGCTGGGTGTTTTAGAATGCCTGATGACGTAACAAAGGTTCAAAGTACCTAACAAATGAGTTGAAAATCATAACATTATTTATGTGGAAAAATATTTTTTCAAGAAGATCAAATGAAAAATATGATGATAAAGAATGCAGTTAATAAATTGGGTGAGTGAGTGTTAAAAACAAACTGAAATAACTCATGAAAAGAAACTGTAAAAATGACCACTACTTCAGATCCAGAACTTTAGAGTTGGAGAGATGTACCCACAGTTGTCTGAAGACTGAGAATCCAGGAACCATCTCAGTGATCTTCAACTCTGGACCTCAGCTCCATCTACAATGGTTGTTCTTGTTTGGTTTGCTTGCTTTTTGTCTGTATGGATGGATATATGCTTGCATGAGTTTGTGTGCACCATGTGTATGCAAGAGCCCATGGAAGCCAGAAGAGGGCATCAGATCCCCAAGAACTGAAGTTACAGACAGTTGTGAGCCACATGTGGGTGCTGGAAACTATAGGCGGGTCCTCTACAAGAACAGTAAGAGCTCTTAGTCATCGTGCCATCTTCCCAGCCCCTACATTGGTTGTAAAACACTAGGAAGTCCAGGAAACTTTGGATTCAATAGGGCCTGACTGATGAAGTCAACCTCTCCTCCTTTATTTCTTGAGGATCCATGGGTCATTTGAAGTTCATTGGGGTTAGGGACAGCAGGGGCTATTTCATAGACCAGAAGCCAATCTAGCAGACTGTGTAGAGCCAAGGCTCAGAAGGCCTGGGAAGAGTGAGGAGAAAGAAGTACAAAATGCAGTAGGGATTCTATTTCTGTAAAACTGCCCTACATACAAATTCATTATAAAATATGCAAAGATGTCTGTCCAAGAATATTCACGGGAACAGTGTTTTCAAGAGAAAGTATTCTTCACAGATGGAGGGCAGAGTCAAGTCATCTTTATTACTGCCACACAATAGAAAATCATGGGACTTAAAATAATTAAGAAGATCAGACTGGTCTGTTCCTGTGAAAACACCCTGAAAAGAAACTGTCAAATGATAACATGTTTCAGAGAATAGCCTGACTGTCTGTAGTCTGTTAAGAGGAACATTTGGATGCATAGTCAATGAACTATTAAGGCTGTTTTGCAGTATGTGATTGGAGCATTGAAGAGTCGAGGAGGGAGAAATGGATTTCTAGTCCTAAAATTGTATGCTTTGGTACTCCCTCCCACCTCCATGAGGATGTGTCTCCTTTAAATAAAGGAGTTTTCAAATGTATGAAAAGGGGCTGTGGAGATGGCTTGGCTAGGAAAGTGCCTATAACTGTCAGGATCTGAGTTTAATCCCCAACACCGATTAGAAGCTAGGAGTGGTAGGTGCACATCTGTTACCTCCGTGCTGGGGAGTCAGAGGAGGCTGATCCCTGAGGCTTTCTGGCTGCAGCCAGTCTAGCAACATCAGCAAGTTCCAGGTTTTATGAGAGACTATGTGCCAAAGAATAAGATGGAAAGCCACAGAAGAAAACATCTGATGTTTACCTTTAGCTACTCTATGGTACATATGTGTACATGCACACACACACACACACACACACACACACACACACACACACAAATACATGAATGGATTTCCAATTACTTCATTGCTTCATTATAGTCTCTATAAATATCTGACTCTTAAAGTGACTTACAGATGGTATTTTTTAAGGACTTGGGATCAGAGAGCAACATAGAGATGTACCACATTTAATACCTACCAAGAGACGTTGGTGCTGGGATTAGAGAAAATGATGTAAGAGAAACCAGCACATGTTAAGAACCTCAGACTTCAATATACAAAAGGGGAACCAAAATCATAGAAAAAGAGCCAACCTGTACCAGGTGAGAAGGGAGGAATTGATGAACAGACACAATATAAAATAAAAGCATTACACAAAATAGCAGAAGTTGTTTTAAAATCCTGAATGGAATACACAAAGCTGTAGTGGGAAGCCATCCCAGCATTGGCCTGGAAGTTCCAACCCCCATTGAGGCTTCGGTAATGGTCACGCCCACAAGTCAGGACAGAGGAGGAAGCAGAAGACCAAGGATCGGGAGGAGGTCTCTTTCTTGGTTTCGGGACCCTGGACGCTGGAGGTAGACTGAACAGAGTTCTCCAGAGAACACTGCTGGACTACCCTATACCTTTGCCAGACCCTACAACCTACCCCTTCAATTGTAAGTTACCCCACAAAATAAACCTCCCTTTTAACTACGTGGAGTGGCCTTAATAATTTCACCAATACAAAGCCTGTGGTCAATTGAGGAACCCTCCCTGATCCCTAGAAAGGCTTGTCCCCAGCAGTGGCCCAAATGCTTAGTTTAATATATAGCTTCTCTTCTTTTTCACTGAGCCTCAAATAACCCATTTATAGGAGGAAAAACAAACAAACAAAAATCTTCTTGTTCACAGTCCGAAGACTCTTATCAGTGATTCTCCTCCCTAATTGACTGAAAAAAAATTGCAAACCATAAAATAATAGGCCCCATAGATCACAGTTTAAACTGAAGCCTAAAATTGCAACCATGCAAACCACACTCACAAATGAGGCTCAGAAGGGCCCTTTAGCTCAAGTCTCCCTCTATGGGATATGATCACTGCAAACATAGTAATCAAAGCTCTGGAAAGAAATAAGAAGATGTGGGTGACCCTGCATAGTCAATTGCTGATTGGACATTCTGTAAAAGATAACTGTGCCTGGGCCCAGGATGAAACTCCGTGGTGGTCAAGTCTCTCCTTGGATGCTTGGGGCCCCACCTTTCTGTCCTGTTATCACAAAATAAAAACCAGGAAACATCTGCACTGAACATGTGACTGCTCCTCTCATCTAGTATTGAACTGGGTAGTACAAGCAACCTGGAGTTGGGCATCACAGGAACTCAAACAGCACTAGTATTGAACTGGGTAGTGCAAGCAACCTGGAGTTGGGCATCACAGGAACTCACACAGCACTAGTACTGCACTGGGTAGTGCAAGCAAGCCAGAGAGGTGGCAGAAGGATATGCACTTTACAGGCAAATGCTTGAATGCCTGCAGTGGGTTTTGCTATCTATGCAGTGGGTTCAGCTTCTCAGGAGATCAGGTGGGACACCAAAGAGACTGGAGGATTTGGAGACACAATGACCTGCTCGGCAGCTTACTAAATATATAACCTTTCATATTTATTCTGCCCTCTCCTCCCCCATTCAGAACCAGAACTAGTGGTCTTCTCTCATGGAAGAAATGGCTATAAGAGCTAAAGTAATATAATTATCCCCTCATCCCTGTATGTATCTCTTAGTCTCTACTGGGATAAATCCTTTATATTCTCATTCAAAGGGAACAATGGGTGATTCTGCATATCCTTACAATTTCACTCTAACAGTAAGTAACATAAATAACATCAAAAATCCTCTGACAGGGTGTTCTCTGCCCATCACCTCAGCCTGACTCACTTCTCATCCCATCTGAGATGGCATGCCCTTATTACTCAGCTTCGAATCAAAGGGGCTCACCATAGAATTCTGCAGAATTCCTCAGGAGACAGCGACAAATGGGTGTTCTCAGTAGATTTCTAATCCTCCTGCTGTTTTTTGGAGAAGGGTTCTTTTTTTAACAGATGAGCACTGTACTAATAGAGACCAACACATACATGCTTTTACTGTTTCATTATACACCTGGCTTTCTTATTTCCTTACTTGAGATTCTTAGGGTAAATGATTTGACCACTAGGACACCTTAGCCCATTCAGAGGTGGAACTTTCCTAAATTACCTTTTTTGTTTTGTTTTGTTTTTTTGTTTGTTTGTTTGTTTTGTTTTTGTAATAGAGATTGTCTGGTCACAAAAAAGTAGAGTTGGCTTATTGTCAAGAGTCAAATCAGTAGATATTCCAGTTGGATTTCTGTTGCTGTGATAAGCACCATGAACACAGAGCAACTGGGCAGAGGAAGGGGTTTATTTCATCTTATACTTCCAGTTTACAGTCCATCGTTGAGGGAAGTCAGGACAGGAACTCAAGGCAGCAAACTGGAGGCAGGAACGCTGCTTCTGGCTCCCTCATCAAGCTTTCTTAGACAGCACAGGGCCGTCTGTGTATGGACGGTGGTGCTCACAGTGGCCTGGGTCCTCCCACATCAATCAAGACATTCTCTCACAGACCTGGTCACAGGCCAATCTGACCTGGAAAATTCCTCAGTGAAGGTCCCCTCTGCCCAGGTGATTCTACCACTGCGTCAAGTTGGCAACAGAAACTGACCAGCATAGCAGGTGTCCTTCAGTTTAAGGGTTTCAAGACCAGATGAGCCAGGTAATTAGACACATTTAGAGAAATGTTCTTCCTCTCTATATTGAGTTTCATCAAAAGCCCAGTCCTTCCACATCGCTGTCATCGCAGGCCCAAGGGCCTGCCCTTCCACACCTCCCTCCTTCAGCTCCTGCTCTTTCCTCTGCCATGCACCCTCGCTTGATGGTTCCTCCACACCTTACCCTACTTTACCCTCTTCCTCAGGTTTAGATGTGACCGCTCTGCCACGCCTCAGATCCTAACACTACCGGAAAAGTCCTGTCATTGAAATCTCTTTCTCACACACAGCAGGTCACACTCCACCCCTGCTTTTCTTCATGCCTTAATTTCAACTGCCCCATGCTTAATTAAATCAAGATATTCAGCCCCTTGATAGATTTCTTTGTCTTTGCACACTAGCTGTGTCTGTTCCCTGATGGATTTCCTTCCTTCTCTGCTTTATCTGAGTCCATGGTTGAGAGTCCCAAAGCCTCTCTGGCCTCAGGTATCCCATTTCTGCTTCAGGTATCATCCCACTTCTGTCCATTGACTGTGGTGAAATGTCCCCACAGACTCCTGTATTTGGCCACTTGGTTCCCAGCTGGTGGTGCTGTGTGGGCAGTTATGTAACTTTTAGGACACGGGGCCTTCAGGACAGATAGAGGTCAGGAGGGGTGGGTCATGAGAGTCCTGGCCTGGGCCTGCTTGCAGCTTGGGCTCTCTGCTTCACGATCACGACCCAAGTATCTAGCCACCAGTCTCCACAGCTGCAAGTTGTCCTGGACTATAGAACCCTAAATTCCAACCCCAAACAAACCCTTTCTTTCTTCTTTAAGTTGCTCTGCCAGGTGTTTGGTTTCAGCATTGAGAAAAATAAGGCAGGAGTCCTCCCCCTAGAGCGCCAAGCCAGACAGAAGACGCTGAACCCCCTCACACTGGCACGGAGCTTACATTGTGTGTGTTCTATGGCATCCGCTGAACCCCAGCACAAATTCACATTTTCTTCTCCCCCATCAATTCATTACCAAACATCTATTCCTCTCAGGCTTCCTATGCTTAGAAGATGGATTTCTCCCATTTATACTTCAAAACAATCTAAAGATTACAGAAAAATTTCAAGGCCAGCATAAATTTCCCTTTTCTGCAACCATTTGAGAATAAATGACTACCCAGATATCCCATCCTCCTCTGGTGCTTTCAGCTCAGGTGGTAAATGAATCCCATGTGGTTCAGTGTGAACCAACCATTCAGATTCTGACCCTCAGACTCAGCCCCTGCCACACTCAACCCCACTTCCTGCACCCAACTCCACCTACTGTACCCAATCCCACCTGCTGTACCCAACCCCACCTACTGTACCAATCCCACCTACTGAATCTGACCCCACCTACTACACCCAACCCCACCTACTGTACCCAACCATCCTTGATGCATCCAAACCTCACCCTGCTATACCCAAGCCCCCCTTGCTGCACATAAGCCCCTGCCCTGCCACAACGAACCCTGCCCTGCGGCACCCAAGCCCAACCCTGTCATACTATCTTTAGACTTGCCAGGTTTTCTTTTTTGATAAAGCTTTGCTGTTCCATCAGACTTGGAAGCCCACTCTATTTATCCTTCAAGATGAGGTAAAATATCTCAGGGGTCAGAGAGGTTTCTAAATCTTTCCCAGGAAACACTAGTTTCATGATCTATATGGAATTTACTGTAGTGTATTGCTTTAGTAATAATCTTTTGAACTTTGTACTTCTCTTATCTGGTGTTTCTTGGGGGTACAAATTAAACCTATCCTGCATGGGGCTGGAGGTTTATTTTTCTGTCTGATTCACAGGACCTGGAACATAGTAGGTCATTAATATCTGTTAGCCACATGAGCCTACCAGTGTACTCTCCATATTTAAGAGTATTTTTTAACACAAAATAAAAATATCATAATATTTACTCCTGATTAGATACATTTTATTCAATTAAGTTTACATTGCTTATAATAGCCAACAAGTTGGTCTTCTTATAAGTCCTTACTATGCTTTATTAGTTCTCTCTTCTAGCACCAAGTAACACACATCCATGTTCTAACCATACTGCTTTTTATAGTTCCAAATGAAAACATAATTGGTTTCCAGAACTCTTTGCCTATCTGAGAAAGAATGGTCCCTATAGGTTCAGATATTCGAATACCTGGTCCCCAGTTGGTGACACTCTTTGGGGAGGTTTAGGAGGTGTGGCCTTGCTGGAGGAAGTATGCCACTGGGAGTAGGTTTCGAGAGCTAAAAGACTTGTGCCATTTCAAGTCAGCTTTCTCTGATTCCTGCTTGTGGTCTGAGATGTGAACGCGCAACTATTTCTTCCTCCATGCCTGGTACCTGCTGCCATATTTCTCCACTTGATCCTCTGTGCCACTACAGTCTTTACTATGAAACACATTTATTAAGAAACATACTGCATTGCATTAAATACGCTGCTGGGTAGTATGTTCAATTTATGCTTATTGAATGAATGGATAGATTGACGGACATATGAAAGTGTTTCACCTTTAGTTATCATCAAATCCAACCAAGTGCTCTAATATATGCAGGCACATGAGCATTCCCAAGTCATAAAGAAAAGGAAGAGGTCTTAGACAAGAGTCTCAGCAAGTACTCTGCCACTGCATTCCTTTGAATTTTTACATAAGGCCAGCATGTTTGGGTCTGCTATATAAGTAGTGTAATTTTAAAGGTTCAAATAAAAGGACAAATTACTCAAAAGTGTTTTGCTGTTGTTTACCATAATACTTAAAGTCTACAACTAGATTTCTTTTTCATATATTCAAAATGTCTCCAAAAGAAACTCATCTGAAAGGATTAATGTAATGACAAATAGTCAGAAGCCACTCAGGACAGAATAAGTTCTTGAAGGAATGAGTACAGAGCAGTTGAACTCTCAAGTGAACTAGAAGGGAAGACATTTAGGGCCTAACTTACTACTGTCCAGGAGGCAGACTCCTGGACACTAGAGACAGCTGACACCACGTTGGAAAGGTCTTGGTGCTAAAGCTAAAATGAATTGCAAAGGGGGAGTCAGAGACAGGCTACAGACAAATCCTTGGTCTGTTTCCTGTCTTGACTAAAAATATGTTTCCTACCAAGAGTGTTATCAGTATCAGAAATTAATGTAAGTAATGCCTTAGACATGACTTTTCTCTGGCATGTGCTTACTTATGTGGATACATTTTCTTGATTCTGAAAACTATTATTCTTCAGTCCCTGGTGCAGTCTCACTAGCAATGTCATGTGCTTGCTACAGATGGACAGGGCAAAGGTAATCTGAGTCCTTCAGAGGGCTGTCAGCCTGAACTCCTGCCTTCTCAGTGTTCAGTCAGGTGTGCAGTCCTGTGGCTGTTCTGTTGGTAATTACTGTAGCACTACATATCACGTGGAGCTGCTCTTGAACTTCCCAGAACTAAAGTAAAACAGAGCATCCATCCTTGAGCTGGAATGACTACCCTCTTGGTGCTGTAACCAGCTTCACATTACAACACTCCTGCACATTTAGAGGGCCCTGGGCATGTTGCAAAGCGGTTCATATATATTATTTTTCCATTAGAGTTTCATTCAGGAACTCTGACCCTGGGGAGTTGCCACTGGAACGACAAGTGGGTGATGCAGTCTTACAAAGGAGTTAGATAAGAAGGGCCGGTAGGTTTTGTCCTTTCTAACTCAAAATCATGGAAAAGTGAGAAAACAGTGAGTAAAGATACATGTGGGTTATAGATCAGTGTGCCTTGGTGAGAGAGGGAAATGTGGCCCGCTGCAGGCCCAGGGTACAAACCAGGGGGATGCTATTCAGAGAGCATCATGCCAATGGCCAGGAATGAGTAAATCCCCTGAAAGAATGAATTTCTCCTGTGGGCTGTCTCAGGCATCCTGGGACTGCACCCTCCATTTTCACAAGGAAGTTATTGTGAAACTATAGTTTACAGTTACAGCTAATGCTTTTGTATAAGTGACTCTTCTACTGTGCTTTTATTTTCTACTTCTAGCCTTTACTAAAAGAACCATTGAGAAGATAAGGTGACACCTGAGGAGCCATGACTGCATCCAGGCCACCTTTCCTCTCTGCAAGGGAAGGCTTCTGAAATGAGGGCTTCTGACCAGCAAGGGTCTTTAGTTTTCATAAATCCCAATTTATCCATTTTTGTCTTTTGTGATCAGTGATTTATGTGTCCTTTTCCTGATTCAAGATGGTCACTTTTTCCACCTCCACTACATTTAGCCAGGTATTTCAAGGGCATTTATTAATAGGGAGTTTTCTCTCCGTTGAAATGCCTTGAAATCTTTCTTTAAAGAAAAAAAAAATCAATTGATATGAGTGGATCTACTTCTGGTTGCTTTCTTTTGCCCCATCGATCTATTTATCCCCTCTTGGAACAATTAACACCATATGAAGTCCTAAGCTTTAGAGTAACTCCAGAATCTGATAGTACAGCTCTCTAGCTTTCATTCTCGTTGAGTATTGATTTAGAGCATCAGGACCCTGTGCTCCTCCTTATGACTTTGAGTCAGCTTGCCAAGCACTGCGACTTGAGTCAGCGGGACTCTGGTTCACAGAGGCAGTGGTTCTACAGCAACACTTACAGTCATTAATTCAGTTTATCATGTGCTTCTCTGTCTAGATTTTCTTTAATGGGCAATATCTTCAGCATAGATGTTTTCCATAAATTTTGATAAATTTATTTCCAAGCATTAATTTAATTTAATTTACTATTAATTAAAATTAAACTTTCAATGACTAGATGTACTCTATCACCTGAGAAAGGGTCCTCTTAGTCATTTTACTGAAAGTTTAATTTTAATCATAGATGCAAGTTGCTTGCAATCAAATGCTTTTCTGAACTGATTGGCGGTATCATATGAATTTTCTCCCTTATCCTGTCATTGTGGCAAGCACATTAGTAGTTCAAAGACATGCCATTAACCTTAAACATGGCTCCAATGTGTAATCTCTTTAATGTATTTCTAGATTTAATCTGCTAATATTTTGGGGGGAACCCGAATTTCTCTTCACTAGGATCTTACTGGGTGAGGTCATTCACATGCAGGTCGGCTTTCACAGGCTGTGGTGGTAAGAGCTGGGAAGGCTTACCCTTGTGCTGGCTTTTAAGAGTTATGGAAGAATGCCTTGTTCTTTAAGCATGTAACATTGTGATCAAAATCATCGAACACAGTTTTCTTCCTGGGAAGTTTTAAAATTATAAATGTCATTTATGGGATGTGAGTTCATATTTTCTAGCTCATCTTCTGTTGGGTTTGGTGAGCTTATTCGTTGAATATCCACTGTGTGGCTTACTGGCATGAGGTTTTTATTACCGCGCTGCCTCATCATTTTGCAGTCTCTGCAGGACTTGTTCCCAATATTGGCAATTGGTATGTTCCCTTTTCCTTGATTTATGAACTCTGCAGGTTAGATAAAACACCCTGGTTTTAGTTTCGTCTATTAGTTGTAGACTTCCAAGATGTTCTTATCTTTACTTTTCTCCTTGAATTATTTTGAGTTTAATTTGTTCTTTTTCTCAATTTGTAAGTTAAAATCATAGTTCATATTTTTAACATTAGCATTTAGCTCTACACAGTCCCCTAAAAACACTGCTTTGATCATATCTCACAAATTTAAAAACCTTGCATTTTCTTTATTATTTGACATAGTCTTTACTTCTATTATGATTTTGTAACTGTCCTGGCACAAATTAAGATACTTTAAAGAAATACTTTGTGTCTCTCAATCTGACTATCTGACTATTAAAAAAATGGACACCAAAGAAATGGGCCTTTACCATGATGAGAGAAAGAAAAAGAACCAGCCAGAGCGGAGACTTGTCTCCAGGCAAGAGTTTTCATGCAGTTCTACAGGATGAGACTGAAAACCAGACAATGAGGGGTTAATGATGGGCAGAACCACATCCTGAGCTGATGCTTAGATGTGCACACATCCTTAGTCCTCTGTTTATATTTCATCTCACTTCATGACCCTGAAGAAGGCTTGAGGAGTTGGCATGGATCTCTTTGGCTTTCTTTCCAATGTGGCCACATTGAATAAAACGCCTTTTCCTGCTTCCTGCTTTTATTTGGCTCTTTCAGTTGGCTTATTGAGGACAGGTGGCTGGACCTGACTTGGGGTACAAGGTTGTGACCTCACCAAGTTCAATAACACTTTTATGTTACAAATTGTTTAATTTCCAATCACATGAGGCTTTTCTACCAAACATACTATTGACTACTGATTAAGTTCTAATTGAACTAATAGAATGTACTTATTATAATTGGTACCTGAAATTATTGGTATTCAACTTTATGGTATACAGATTGATTGCTGCCTTTGTAAACATTACATGGATACTTAAAAAGAATATGCATTCTTCTGATGTTAGGTATAATGGGCTATAATTTATAGCTGAGCCAAGCTTTTTCAAATCTTCTACATCACTGTTTATTTTCTTGGTGTGTTTGTATTATTTATTATAGAGGGCTGTAAAATATCTCTAATCTGATGCATATTTAATCTATTCTTTTAGCTTTATACTACTATCTTTTAAATCTTATTCATTTGAAGTCCGTTGTTATGGGCACATGCTTAGCATTTTCATGGCTTCCTAGGTGATCTGTTTTGTCATTACATAAAATACCCCTATTTTATATAAGTATTTTTTGCTATAAAAAAATCTTCTTGAGACAGGGTCTCACTCTGTAGCCCTAGCTGGCCTGGAACTTGCTATGTAGACCAGGCTGCTCTCGAAATCACTAACTTCCGCTATCTTCATGTCTCCTGAGTGCTGAGATTAAAGGCATATACCAGAATGATTTTTCAAAATTACATGTGGAAGGAGATCAAGGAACAACTTGGAAGTAACTGTTCTCTCCTTCCACCACTTGGGTCTCTTATGCGATAAGGTCTTATCTCATCCAGCCACCTCACTAGTACTTCTTGAAGTCGTATGGGTCTGTACTAGAATCACATACGTTTGTGTGAATGTCCATGTGTGTGTGTGCATGCATATGTGTGAACCTATGTGTAGAAGTCAGAGGACAACCTTAGCTGTCATTCCTAAGCCACTGTCCAGTTTCCACTTTGTTTGTTGAGACAGGGTCTCTCATTGGCCTGTAGCTTACCAAGTAGGCTAGGATGGCTAGCCAATAATGCCCAAGGATGTACCTCTCTCTGTCTCCCAACCCTGGGATTACAAGCATTTGCCCCCATGCCCATGTGGGTTCTAGGGAATCAAACTCAGGTCCTCATGCCTGTATGACACGCACTGAACTTACAGCTGTCACTTTGGCCCTCATGCTAGTTTTTTTTTTTTTTTTTTTAAATCAGTTTCCCAATTATTTCTTTCTTCCTACTTGTGTCTTCATCTCTGAGCTGCATCTCTAGTATTATAATTGTGGCTTACCTTTCATCAGTCTGGGGGCCTGCCAAGTGTTCCCTGCTTCTTAAGTGGGTTTCCACTGCCTCCAGTTTATCAACCTTCCTCACCTGGGCTGCAGGTTTTGTCTCGTGTTTCCTGCCTGCTTGGCCACTGAGGACCAGCCCTGCTTGAGAAACCTGGCAAATTTCTCTGCAGTCCAGTGGGCCCAGCACATCTACAATGAGGTTAGAACCCCATCTGTAGGGAGGGAGTCCCTTTTCATTCTGATTTTCTTGGAATACTCTTTCCTGAGCCTTTGGATGGCATATTCTCTTCACATCTCTGTGGCTGTTCTCATCAGTTTCACCACTGTGCAAATTACTGCATAGCTGACTTGTGTTTGGGCACAGATGGCTATATACTCTCCCCTGGATCTCGCTCTCTCTCTCCCACAATTCACTCCCTTCATTTCCAGCTTCCCTAGCAGAGCTCAACTCTGGGTTCTGATACCTCAAGACAAACAGACTGATGCTTTTTAAATGCTAACAGGGCACACTGTCCTACCTGTAGTGCCTGGTTAGAAAACCTCCTTGCTTACAACACTATTTACCCTTCTAACATTAGAGGCTATGGATCAAATAGGTAAGGGTTACCAGTGGGAAGGTTGGGGGGTGGAAGGGGAAAGAAACAAAGGAACAAACTGGTAATTACTGTAACCATTTTTAGAAACTTAAGGAAACAGATCTGACTGTAAAATGTTCATGCAAACCATTGGAATTGTATAAATAAAAACTGTTTCTATAAATCAACTGAATCCCTGTAGACCCCATATCTCCTGTCCCTTTATTTAGAGATTAAATTCCTTTCACTTTCTGGCTCTTTGTCAGTTTCCAGTTTTGTTTTGCTAGTTTGTTTTAGTTGTGGCTTTATATGTTTTTCAGTTTCTGTGACCATTATCTGTTGGAAGGTTAATTCAATATAAGCAACTACTACCGGAATCATAATTATTACACGACCTTGTAAATGGCTTTGCTACAATGTAATTTGCATGCCATGACACATTTTCATTTAAAGAATACAATTCAATATTCTACTATATGCCATAGTTACACAGCCAGCACCACAGTCACTTTTAGGTTTTAATATCTCCAGAAGACACTCCAGAAAGAGGAGCAGTCATTCCATTGCCATAGGCAAACACTAATGTAATTTTTATCTCTATAAATCAATTAGAAAGAATTCATCTAATGGAATAATGCAAGTCACAGTCTTGCAATTGTTTTCTCTAATTTAGCATAATGCTTTCAAGGTTTATTATATGAGAACATGTGTTTACATTTTCTTGGTTCTATACCTAGGAGTGCAATTGCTGAGCCATATGGTAACTCTATGTTTGACATTATCAATTTGAGAAATCACCAGCAGTTTTAGGGAGTACTGTACTGCTGTACATTTCCATCAGCAATGTGCAACTTCTCCAATTTTTCTATCTCCTTATCAAAATCTGCTATTGCTCATTTTTTATGATAGTCATCTTCACGGATATTAAATAGACTAACTTTGTGGGTTTGGTCAACATTTCCCTAGTGAGTAAGAATGCTGAGCATCCTTTCATATGCTTACCAGTTAACTGTGTTTATTGTGTGGTATATATCTGTATATATTTGCTTTTCTAAAGTGGGTTGTTTCTCTTCTTACTGGGATGTGAATGTTCATCATACATTCTAGATATACACTCCTTATCAGACATGGTATGTACACATTCTCATATACATTATTTCTTTTCACTGTCATTTGTTAAAGGTGTATGTGTGCACACGCTTGTGTGTGTGTGTGTGTGTGTGTGTGTGTGTGAGAGAGAGAGAGAGAGAGAGAGAGAGAGAGAGAGAGAGAGAGAGTGCGTTTGTGTGATGTTCATGTAGCTACCAACAGAGTCTAGAAGAGGATGACAGATACTCTAAAACTGGAGTAACAGGCAGTTGTGAGCCATGTAGTATGGGTACTAAGACTTGAACTCTGGTCCTCTGAAGAAGCAGCAAGTGTTCCTGATTGCTGAGCCATCTCTCCAGCAGCTCTTTTCATTTTCTTCCTCCTCTCCCCACCTCCTTTACCTCCTCTTCTTCTTCGTTTGGTTTTTCAACATGGGTTTCTCTGTGTAACAGCCCTGGATATCCTGGAACTCACTTTGTAGACCAGGCTGGCCTCAAACTCACAGAGATCCACCTGCTTCTGCCTCCTGAGTGCTGGGATAAAGGCATGTGCCCAATTCTTTTCACTTTCTTAATGGTATAATTTGCAACATGTTTCTTCTTTTCTTCTTCTTCTTCCTCCTCCTCCTTTTCTTCTTCTCATTTTGATGAAGTCCAACCTGTTTATTTTATCTTTTATTACTTCTGGTTTGCATTAAAAAAGGAAATCATTTCCAAACTCATACTTAAAAAGATTAATATCTACATTTCCTCCTAAGAGTTATACAACTTTTTTTTTGTCCATATGATAGTCAATTGTTTATTGAGGTAAACTTCTCCTTAGCGCACATATTCATGTTTCTTAGTTCAGGAACACAGGTCAGCAATGAACTTCTAATGAGTGCAATTCAAATAATTCTGTACATTCTGAAGTCACTTCCCACTCTGTGACTTCATACCAGCCTTCCTCATCTCTTCAAAGTCCCTCATGGAGTCATAATACCTATAGAAATCTGCATACACCTTCTTTCTGGGTTCAGCCACACTCAATAGGAAGCGGCAACTCCCAGGGCCATAACAAATGCACCAGCAATGTGAACCTGCAGGCTTTTGGCCAGAAGACTACACATATGAGGTTTTGGCAATGCACCAGAACTCATGGTAGTGAATGTCCTCTATATCAGCATACTTCCTGGTTCTCACAGAAATGGTGAGTTATACAACTTTTAATTCTTCCATTTACTTCAGAGTGTTTATACAGTGTGCACAAAGTGTCCAACTTAATTATTCTGGACATGGTTGTTTCAACCTTCCAGCACCATTTAGTCAATATACTATTCTTTCTCCATTAAACTATCCGCATATGCTTATGCATTGATCATAAATGTCAGAATTTCTCTTGAGGCTCTTCAATTTTATTCAGTTGACTTATGGTCTATCACTCTTTTGGGTCGTATACTTTTGTAGCAAGGTTAATGGCAGCTAATGTAAATCTTCCAAATTTATTCTTTTTCAAAGTAGTTTAGATACTGGGCCTCTTGAATGTTCACATAAATTGTAGGGTGAGCTTGTGAATATTAGCAAAAGGAACACTGAGCTTTCCATATGCTTGCACTAAGTCTGTAGATCAGCCTAGACATTAAAACCTAAGTTCTACAAGCATGGACTACATTAGTACAGCCCTGTGGTGTCCTTCAATGGTTTACAGTGTGTATTTTTAAACTGTGGAGGGTTTTTTTTGTGGGGGGGGGCTTAATTTGTTTGTAAATAGTTTAATATTTTAAATGAAAACATTTTATTGATTTCATTTGTGGACTATCCATAACTAGTGTCTTAGTTAGGGTTTCTATTGCTGTGAAGATACACCATGATCATGGCAACTCTTACAAAGGAAAAACATTTAATTGGGGTGGCTCGCTTACTGTTCAAAAGTACAGTCCATTATCATCATGGTGGGACATAGCGATATGCAGGCAGACATGGTGCTGGAGAAGTAGCAGAGAGTCCTACATCTTGCAGGCAACAGGAAGTGGTCTAAGACACTGTGCAGTATCTGGAGCACATATGAGACCTCAAAGTCCACCTCCACAGTGACACACTTCCTCCAACAAGACCACACATTTTAATAGCACCAGTCTCTTTGGGGGGCCATTTTCCTTCAATCCACCACAGCTGGTTCATGGAAATAAATGTGATTTATACACTGACCACATATCTTGCACACTTGCTGAGCATGCTTGTTATTTCTCATGGTGGTTTTTTTTTTTCCTTCACAGTTTCCTTCTTAGGAGTCTCAATATGTAACATTATCTTATCTATGAGTAAAACAGTTTTACTTCTAGCTTTCTAAAAAAGAAAAAAGAACTGCTTTTTTTTTTCTTCTTGGGTTTTTTTGTTTGTTTGTTTGTTTTTTGTCTGCCTGTTCTGGCTAGACCCTCTAGCACAATCTTGAACAGAAGTGCTGTTAGCTAATGCCGTTGTGCATTTCTGATTGCAGGGATATATTCTATGGATGTTTTCTGGGTCGACAGGGTTGACAGTATTTCTTTGCTGCTCTTCTGTTCAGCTCTTTTCATTTATCACCAGAAGTACTGAAATCATAAGCCTCCAGATGTAAAATAAAGTTGAATATTACTTATATGATTTCCAAAAGCAAACAAACCAAGAATCCAAGGAATCCGGCTCCTGACGACAACCTCGGTAAAGTTCTTCAGGTGTAACCACAGGCAGGGCTGGTGGGGTGACATACTCTACCGTACCTGGTGCCTAGCCTAGCCCTGATGCATTGTGGACACTGCCCTCCAAGTTTATTGCCCCCTGGCAGATTGTGCTTTTATCCCTATCTGTGCTCTTGGTGTATCTCCATCTTGAGGTTTCCTACTCAGAAGATATTGAAGACTTTCCTCATTGTCAGTTCAGTAGCCATCACTGTCTCATGTCTAGTCCTTCTATCCGCTCTGTGCCCTTAAAGCTTTGAAGGTCCCTGGGCAGTGGTGGCGCACACCTTTAATCCCAGCACTCTGGAGGTAGATAGAGCCAGGAGGATCTCTGTGAGTTCCAGGCGAGCCTGGTCTACAGAGCAAGCTCCAGGACAAAGTACCAAGACTACACAGAGAAATCCTGTCTCGAAAAAACCAAAAGTCAAAACCAAAACCAAAACCAAACCAAACTAAAAAGACTTCGAGGGTCAGCATTTTGTGCAGTCTTAACTATGTGGTGAGTCAATCCCCAGTGCTTATGCTTATCCATCTGACCTCAGCGCCGCCTTGTACCACCCACGAGGGAACTGTGGAATGCCAGTGCTTTCCTGGTACTCACCTCAGATTAGCCTCCTGATCACACTAAGCACTTAAGGCCCTGGCTCTGGTTTTTGGCTCCTTGCCTTAATCATCTATTCTGGTGCTTGGCCGCTTGGCCGGCTCCAGGTCAAGCTCAACTCCCCATACTATGCTTTATTGCCACTTATTTTTTATTGCTTTTGTTTTTTGAGGTCTAAAAATAGATAGACATTGACTGAAAATAATAAACTTTTGCATGTGCACACTCCATAAGTTTATAAATATACCTTAATTTTTATCATTTGCAAATAAAATTTAAAACTTTATGTATATCAAGTGGAAGCTTCCTAGTTTTTCCTTCATCGTCTTCTCCCTTCTTCACATGAATTTGGTGTATGCTAGTCAGTGCGTTTTCTACATTTGTTCCATTTGTATGCATTTTTCAATAATACATAGCCTGACTCTGTGAGTTTTAGATTTTTATGTAGGAACTAAGTGTGGCAGTATATAACTGAGTTTCAAGCACTCTGCAGACCGAGGCAAGAGGATTGTTTGAGCCTGAGTGTTTGAGAGCAGCTTGGCAGTATGGCAAGAACCTGTCTTAAAAATAAACCTCGTATTTAAGTAATAAGTTGCTCATTAGCCTGCTACAACTCACAGGTCTGTTTTTATAGTAAATTACACAAAACATTCAGTTTTCATCAGGACAGGTTAACCTTACCTCATGCCTAAAACAAAAGAAAACTGCATGGAAGCTAGTGTAATTGTGAACAGGGTTACAAAGAAGAGGGTCACAGCTCTGTTGTGGTTGAGACTCTATGTATAATATATATGATGGAGACTCTATGTACAGGATATATGACAGAGACTCCATGTAAAAGGTATATGATGGAGACTCCATGTACTAAGATATATGATTGAGAATCCATGCACAAGATGTATGATTAGCCAAACCAGGACTAAACCTCAAATCTTCTGATTTCACCACTTCCCCCACTAACCACTGGTTATTAAACTGAGCACTGTGGAGATAGTGCAGGGATTATTTCTAAGGATCAAAGGAAAATGTCAAGGAAGTTGGTCTCTGGCCATCTGTTTCCTTTCACCCAGGGTGCCTCAAATTTCAGTAACCAGGAAGGACTAGTGTCTTACACTGCTGTTTGTCTATGCAGGGTACAGTGGCTCGGTGAATGTATTCCAGCAGTATTTCTCATGAGTTGTTATTTGTAGGATGTTTTCTTCTATTGCCTTCACAGCATCAGCAAGACACCATTTTTTTGCTAAACTTAATTGATGGTGTCAACCAAATACTCACATTTTATTGGTCCAAGTTACCAAACAATATTACTGTCATCTTTTTGTCAGTTTATGTAGTATGCTAAAATAAGTAACACGCAAGGATTTACTACATAATAGAAGCAGTGGGACTAATACACTACTATATAAGATGTACATCTTTTATTCTCCTTTGGATCATTCATAAGCATGTTTGAGTTGTTAGTCCAAACCAAATTCTTTTTGTTTATCACTATCAGGATTCAGACATTAACTAATAAGACTCTTCCCCACATCTAATTCTGAACACTGTGATGAAGTTGAAAGCTCAAATAGTCACAAATGTGTCACCTAACCCTACTTGCCTGACAGGAGAATTCAGGTGACAATGGCTAGATGTTTGCTATTATTTTGAAAGCTGACCATACAAAGTTTCTGCAATAAGAGAGACTCATGTTTTATTTCTTTCTTTTAATTAAGAATTTTTTTTATTTGTTTTACATACCAACCACAGATTCCCCTCTCATCCCTCTTCCTGTCCCCCCCCCAGCCTTTCCCGCAACACACAACCCCATCCCCTCTTCCAAAAGGGTAAGGCTTCCCATGGGGAGTCAGCAGAGCCTGGTACATTCAGTTGAGGCAGGACCAAGCCCCTCTCCCCTGCATCAAGGGTGAGTAAGGTGTCCCACCATAAGTAGTGGGCTCCAGAAAGCCGGCTCATGCACCAGGGATAGAGCCTGATTCTGGGGCCCCTTAAACAGACCAAGCTACACAACTGTCAACGGAGACTCACTTAAAGAGAACTTTGCATCAGAAATTTTAGTCACATCCCACGGGATACAATTTATATTTACTTATTTCTTCCTTATTAAGCATGCAAACCAATTGCACTTGGTAATAATATGCAGACAAGAATCTTAGACTTCTAAAATTATAAATATTTGAAAATGTTTTCAAGTCAAAGAAATTTTGGAGTTGTCCCTTT
Source organism: Onychomys torridus (assembly GCF_903995425.1). Classification (NCBI taxonomy): domain Eukaryota; kingdom Metazoa; phylum Chordata; class Mammalia; order Rodentia; family Cricetidae; genus Onychomys; species Onychomys torridus. The sequence goes on along the minus strand of NC_050447.1, from coordinate 80,476,611 downwards.
CCCTCTTTGCTATAAACAGAAAAATACTGATGATTCAACAGCTTTACCTTAAAATAATCTAAGTGATCATCATGTCAGATAATTGTTGTAATATCCTTAGAGTTCTGAAGGACTATCTCTTATACGATGCAATCTTTTTCTTTTGTCATGTATATGTATGCTGAAGATTGCTGCAAGCACATTTCTCAACAGACACGCATCAAGAGCTAAGCTGCAGGAAATCACAGTCCCAGACACTCGCAGCTATTTCTAAATGTCTGAAAAAGGCACACGAGAGTGCTCCATGCTCACAATGAATGCTTGTGCAGTGCTGGCTAGAGTTTGGTAGGTGGATTCTAGTGGGGTGTTGTCAGCCCTCACTGAAGACTGTTTCAGAAAATACTCTAGAAAGCCATTGCAAAGTCTGAAAACTCAGCAGAGCTGTCTCCTGAGACTCTGGTACTCAGCATGGAGCACACCTATGCTAAACAGGTGGCTTTTGTCTCAGGCAGGCTCTAAATCACGTGACGATGTTATGTCCGCAAGCTCCAAGTCTGCTTTATGATACTGGCCGTGCTATGAAACTACAAAACCATACAAGGTATATCCAGGAGACTACCTACTTGTTAACAATTTTTTGCTATTAAATTTTCTTCTCTTTTTAATTTCTATATTAAATTGCTACGTTTTAATTTAGAAACTATCTTTGCTACTTTGTTTTTCTATAGTTTTCTCCACAAACTCCTTTAAAATTGTGTGTGTGTGTTTGTGTGTGTGTGTGTGTGTGTGTGTGTATACATATATGTATGTGTGCATGTGTGTGTATGTGTGTTTTAGGAATGAGCATACATTTTAGAAGACATTTACATAAGTTTTTCAAAATCCTACTTTACGCATTTCACAGTATAAAAACAAGATCAGTCATTAGTGTGGCTCTTCCATTGTTATTTAGTATATTCTTGGGGATATCATTCTGTCTATATTTTAAAACTTCAGTGAACAGTACTTTGAAACAGATTTAACTTATATATAGCCTATTGGCTTTGAATGCTTCAGAAATAACAGAGGATGTTCAAACATTGCCTCCTTCTTTCCTCACATGTGCATGTGTTTATTTAGCTCTCTTGCTATTTGGATAGATCACTGATTGACGAAAATCTACCCTTCAGGAAGAGAGATCAGCTGAAGTCACGACCTACTTTCTAAAGGATAGGTCCCATGAGCTCCATGGCTGTTAATGAATCTTCATGGAAAGTCACTCTTGATGATGATCTGATGGAAAGTGTAATTAAGTTAATGCTCTTATTGCTGTAGACATTTTCTGTGGCTTCTCTTCAGTGCTTATTTTCAGAAATATATGTCATGAAATGAACGGTCCTATGACTGGCTGTGGTGTCCTGTGATTGGCTGTGGTGTCCTGTGATTGGCTGTGGTGTCCTGTGATTGGCTGTGGTGTCCTGTGATTGGCTGTGGTGTCCTGTGATTGGGTGTGGTGTCCTTTGACTGGCTGTGGTGTCCTGTGATTGGCTGTGGTGTCCTGTGATTGGCTGTGGTGTCCTGTGATTGGCTATGGTGTCCTGTGATTGGCTGTGGTGTCCTGTGACTAGTTGTGGTGCTCTGTGATTGGCTGTGGTGTCCTGTGATTGGCTGTGGTGTCCTGTGATTGGCTGTGGTGTCCTGTGACTGGCTGTGGTGTCCTGTGATTGGCTGTGGTGTCCTGTGATTGGCTGTGGTGTCCTTTGACTGGCTGTGGTGTCCTGTGATTGGCTGTGGTGTCCTGTGATTGGCTGTTGTGTCCTGTGATTGGCTATGGTGTCCTGTGATTGGCTGTGGTGTCCTGTGATTGGCTGTGGTGTCCTGTGATTGGCTGTGGTGTCCTGTGATTGGCTGTGGTGTCCTGTGACTAGTTATGGTGCTCTGTGATTGGCTGTGGTGTCCTGTGATTGGCTGTGTTGTCCTGTGATTGGCTGTGGTGCCCTGTGATTGGCTGTGGTGTCCTGTGATTGGCTGTGGTGTTCTGTGATTGGCTGTGGTGTCCTGTGATTGGCTGTGGTGTCCTGTGATTGGCTGTGGTGTCCTGTGATTGGCTGTGGTGTCCTGTGATTGGCTGTGGTGTCCTGTGATTGGCTGTGGTGTCCTGTGATTGGCTGTGGTGTCCTGTGATTGGCTGTGGTGTCCTGTGACTAGTTATGGTGCTCTGTGATTGGCTGTGGTGTCCTGTGATTGGCTGTGTTGTCCTGTGATTGGCTGTGGTGCCCTGTGATTGGCTGTGGTGTCCTGTGATTGGCTGTGGTGTTCTGTGATTGGCTGTGGTGTCCTGTGATTGGCTGTGGTGTCCTGTGACTAGTTATGGTGTTCTGTGATTGGCTGTGGTGTCCTGTGATTGGCTGTGGTGTCCTGTGATTGGCTGTGGTGTCCTGTGATTGGCTGTGGTGTCCTGTGATTGGCTGTGGTGTCCTGTGATTGGCTGTGGTGTCCTGTGATTGGCTGTGGTGTCCTGTGACTAGCTGTGGTGTTCTGTGATTGGCTGTGGTGTCCCGTGATTGGCTGTGGTGTCCTGTGATTGGCTGTGGTGTCCTGTGACTAGCTGTGGTGGGGTTCCAGCACTTTAAACAACAGCTTGTGGTACATGGAGAACCTGGCATTAGATTCTTAAAGAGATACAACTTAGCTCAGCATTTTAATAAATGTTTTAAATACTGTGAAACATGGAGACAATCACATCTGCTTTTGTGATAGAGGAATGTAGACTCTAAAGGAGAGAGAACATTCAGCTAGAATCACTTCAAAATATTGGCCAAGGGGTTTTGGTTGAGAAATGTGAACAGGGAAGGAAGTGGGACAGAGGAAGTCCCCAGAGATGCAGCTTAATGTAAGCCTTAAATTACATAAGGGTTCAGCTGAAGAGGGAACCATCAGCCTGAGGCTGGGACTGCACCCCGAGGTTAGGAGAACACAAGTATCACCTACTCACTGATGCACAGTGCTGAAAATGAGAAGAGAGGTCAGAGCTAAAGAAGGGGTCAAGCTGTTGTGGGTCGTGCACACCACAACAAGGACAACAACCTTTTATTCCACAGTTCTGTGAAGTCCTGGGAAGTTTTGGGCAACAAAATAGTGTAACTACATTGAAACCTTTGAACCTGTGGCCTGGTAATGGTGGTGTGAACAGATTAAAATGTATTAAAGAAGTCCAGCTGTGAGAGATGCCTAAGGACCTGGAGAATCAGAAGTCAGAGACACAGAGGGAAGCATCTAAGCTTGGAACTGGGGAGGCAAAGAGGGGAGGAGTGGAGGGAAGGGGAGAGAAGGGGAGGGAAGGGGAGGGAAGGAAAGGAGAGGAGGGGGGAGGAGAGTAGAGGACTTCTGGAAGGAAATGGTTATATTTAGAGCATAATCCCAGAATATAAAGTGCCTTGTTTATTTAGAGTCTGTTAAGAATTTGTTTCCATTCAGGATAATATTTATTCTGTAGGCTTAGAATTCTGAACGTAGAACAAATCAGTGCCCTCTCCAGCCTGGCTAAATGGGAACAGACCCTCAGAACTAACCTCATATTGTTCCTTTACTTTATAGAAAATATATGGATGGAATAGAATTGTCTCTGTCACCATCAATATAAGAGAGAATGTTTAGAGAACATCTGTGTGTTAGGAATTGCCTTAAAGTTTACACATGCGATGTTTACTCTTAGTTGTTGACTTGTTTAGATTAAAGCCCCTGCAGGAGAATAGTAAAAGCGTACAGCTGGATGTGTCTGGGATGTCATTTGCAGAGAGAAGCATCTCAATCTCTCACTATTATTCTCTCCCTCTTCCTCTCCACTCTTCCCACCCCATCCCACCCTGCGTGGGCTTTTATGATGTGAGATGTCTTGTTTTCTTCAAAGTGATGGACTGAAATCTTAGAAAACATGAGCCAACATTGATGGGACAAGTATGAAAAGATGTAAAAAAAAATATGTTCTTATTTAATCTTGATTGTAACTCTAATGGGTACATACTATCATTTAACAGATAGAGAAACTGAGGCATATAAAGAAGAGCCATTTTCCTAAGATTGTACAGCCAGTAAACTGTAGGGGTGACATTGGGTTCTGGATAGTAACACCTGAGACAGCATGTGGTCAACCTTACACACACCTGTCTCCAATCACACAGCTTGTGGATAAGCCAGATTGAATGCTAGGGTATGCAATTGAGGGCATGTCAGAGTATTTAAAAAAATTTCACAATGAAGGATAAAAACATGTCTATCTGAGTTAGAGTGTATCTATGACAAATGGTATGAGTCAGTCAAGCAAAGGCATCCTCCTTCATGAGAAGCAAGGTCCTCAGTGATGATGATTTGCAATGAAGGCCCCTCTCAGGGGCTCTCAGTGGCTCTAGATGATAGGTAGCATATTGGAGGCTTACCTTGGTTAAACTTCAGTCTGTAAGCAACAAGATATCTATGGACATGTCTCAGAAGTTAAATTACAAATGTGTCACCATGTGGAACCTGGCCGAAGCTAGACAGTAACAGGTAATACTGATGAATTAGGACCTGTGCTTTGACTGTGGGTGAAAGCAGTAGATCCTTTGCAGCTAACAAGGAGCAAAGGAAGTTAGGTCGGAGACCTAATGAATTTCAGGAGAAGGAAGAGGTACTTGGTCAGCCATTCTGCCTGAGTGGTTCATTTATTCTGTCATTGACTCACCCGTTTAGTCAACACACATTTGAATTCATGTGACAGGCATTGTGCTAGACAAGAACAGTACAATAGGAAATAAAAATGTATTCTGGCTTGGTGGTGATGGAGCATGCCTTAAATCCCAGCACTGGGGAGGCAGAGGCAGATCTCTGTGAGTTCGAGGCCAGCCTGGTCTATAGAGCAAGTTCCAGAACAGCTAGAGCTGTTACATAGAGAAATCCTGTCTCAAAGAACAACAATAACAAAATGTATTCTGAGCTCATAGAACTGAACTCAGATAAAGGAGAAATGAAATGGCATTAAATATAAGCCATAAACATGACCAAAGAAACCACAAAAGTAAGGAACAGTGTGAGTCTTGAGGAGTGACCAGAAGGCCCCACTGGGGATGCGACCAAGAGGCAGGTTGGAAAATTTGTCTTTGTTATGTCATGAGCTGTTTGGTGGACGCAACCTGAGGCTAGACTCTCTCCATGTTTGAGTACATGGCGGATCAGGTGTGTTCCGAGGAACCAGAGCAGGGTTAGAAACACCCAGAGGAACTCTGCTAATCCTGAGATGGTAAAGAATGTGAAACAGTGAGGAGAGAGAACCTCCTTCGCCCGAGCTGACTGCACTTCTGTCATCTGCTGGTTTTCCTCCTCATAACAACGCAGAGTCTTGTCGACAGATCCCATGATGAAGAGAAGCACCCATGATGAAGTTTGAGATGTTTTTACTAATGCTGACATAAATAATCAGATTTTGATTTCATATTTTTTTAGATTTTATCTGCAACTGTAAGGTTATGAGTTCAGACTAAGAACTTTAAAATCACCCTAGACACTCATACATGCATACACACTATGGACATAAACATAAATAAAAACAGAGCAGTAACTTCATAGTTAACAGTAGCTATAGCTAAGTTTAAAAAAGGAATTGAGAGAGAGAGAGAGAGAGAGAGAAAGAGGAGGAGGAGGAGGAGGAGGAGGTTGGGGAGTTCACTGAGGAATTACTCAGCAATTCTGACCAGGTGACCTTGTCTGTGAATGAACTGGTTGAATTACAGCCCATGTTTATCATTTTGCCATATGTTATAGTTTGGATGCTAAATTCCCTCCAAAAGCCTATATTTCAGAGGCTTTGAAGATTAATTTGTTTTTAAAGGTGTGACCAAAGTCTCTGACATAAATCATCTTTTAAAAAGATTTAGTTTGGCTTGCACTTAGGAAGAGTTCGTTGAGTTCACGGTTGATTGGATTTGGGCAGAATACCAGTATGGCAGGTCTGGGTAGCAGAGAAATTCCCTCACCTCATGTGGATGTGAAGCAGAGAAAGAGGTAGGAAGAAGTCAAGAACAGGTACCCCCGAGGACCTCCTTCCCATGACCTGCTTCATGTAGTTGGGACCCACCTCCTCAAGTTTCCACCTGCTAGACCAAACATTCAAATCGAGAACCTGTGAGGAACATTACAATTCAACATAACGTGAACAAGGTATTGCTCTGGAGAGGCAGTAGAACCTTCAGGAAGGTAGGGCTTTGCAAGAAGTCCTCAGGTTACTGGAGGGGTGTGTTAAAAGAGAACTGCCAGGCCTCTGACTGTCTTCTCTTCCTTGTGTCCTGGCTTAGGCAGCAAGTGGTTTAGATTTACCTTGTGTTCTCCCAGGGATACAGGGATGATTGATTATGGACTGGAACTTGCAAAGTGAAATTTCGCTTGATAAGTTAATGGTCTTACTATGTGTCATAATAGTGACAAAACACTAACAGGTCATATAAGTACCTACAGGAAGGAGCTTACAAATACCACAGCATCTTTGCATGCGAAGGGTGCACGTGCTGGGAAAAGATGTGCACGCACCTGAGAGCCTTGTCTTGCTTAAAATTGAGTCACAGTCCATCCCTGGTGGCAGGGGTGGCTTTGCCTGATCTTGGAATCTGCCACTTCTCGGTCATTAAGTTTGCACGCTGTACTTTTGAAGGATAATTTCCCAGTGCATAAAACATACCACCCATATAGGATTCCCACTTTCGTGGTTGCAGGCAGAACTTGTGTGGTCAAAAGATGAAAACTCAAAACCAAGGAAAATAAATAGTAACTATCTAAACCAGGCATGGTGGCACACACCTGTAATCCTAGCACTGGGGAGGCTGAGGCAGGATCATGAGTTCCAGGTAGCCTGAGCTTCTCGGTGAGATCACTGATTGTTGGGGACCTGAGTCTGTTTATGATCAGTGAATGGAGACTTACCAGATAGCAGTGAGATGCCCCCTTGTCCCTTACCCACAGCACCGGTTGTGGGACAGCTCTATAATCATGGTTCTGATTACAGCATCCTTCAGGGCTTCAGTTATAGCTTCTGGTTACCTCATGCATCTTATCCATGATAATCTTCCAAAAGCACTGATATGTCCTAAGTGCTGAGCTAAGACTCTGGGGAGGGGCACTCATAGAAACATCCTGGCTGCATCACTTGAATCTGATCTGTTGTCAGTCTTGGAAACTGTGAGTGGCATGAGGCTATACAAGCCTATCGCTGTCTCAGAGGTAGCCTAAAATAGTATCGGACTCAGACATTTGTGGTGTGGGACTATCCCTGTGCTAGGCTGTCTGAGAGAGAGAGAGAGAGAGAGAGAGAGAGAGAGAGAGAGAGAGAGAGAGAGAGGGGGGGGGGAGAGAGAGAGAGGAAGAGAGAGAGAGAGAGCGCTTCTAGGCCACAGTGTGTGTTCTGTGAAGAAAGTAGCAGGTTTCTCCAGAGGCAAGAGCCCTATAGAACCGAGGCACAGTCCCCGGTGCTTTTGCATGCTAGGGAGAGTCAACTAGCAAGGGAACACCGACAGGAGATGAGGAAGAGGAAGCTAGAGGTAGGGAGTAGGGCTCACACTGTGGCCCTGCTGTTCATGAACAAGGCAAATGGGTCTCCCCCACCCCCTTGAGACTGGGCCTCTCCCTACCCAGCAAGTTCTTCCTGGAATCCCACTGCCCCAGCCTCCCAAATGCTAGGATCATAGGCATGTGCCAGCATGCTTGGCTTAGTTTCTAATGCCGGGCAGATCCTGTGGGCAGCCACTGAAGTGGGAATGACAACATTCTCCTGTCTAGCCCACAGGCTCTGAGGAAGGTTTCAAAGGCTTTTCAGATGTAACATTCCCAGCTGCTTGAACTGGCCAGTGAGTCATTTCCAAGGTCACGGGGCACCACCCAGTCCTCGGCAGCTCCCAGGTGACGTTCCAGGCTCTGTATTTTCACTCAACAGTCTGTGCATGGCTACTCTTTTGTAAGCAGACAGCAGGATGATGGTTAGCTCGGTGAGGGAAAGACAACTGGCAGACTGCACACAAAGACATATAATATAATCTCAAATGATCACAAGGATAAAAAGGACAAGATCTGATTACAGCAAATAATGGAAGAGAGATTTTGTGAGGTGGTTAAGAAGGATCCCTCACCAGAGGGTAGCACTGCATGCTTTTAATCCCAGCACTCAGGAGGCAGAGGCGGATGGATCTCTGTGAGTTCAAGGACAGCCAAAACCTCCTTAAACAGAGAAACCTCGTCTCAAAAAAAACACCACCAACAAAAAGATCCGTCTAAAGGCAATGGTGCTATGCTGTGACTAAAGGTGGAGAAGCAAGAAGTGTGTGTGCCCTCTGTGGAGACTGTGGTGCCCACCCTGAAGAGTCTTATTGTGCTGAACTGCTCTCCACTGTTCCCAGCAATTCTCTACCCAGAGCAGTCTCTAGATCTCTGTTTATGTAAGACCTGGGGGATTTCTTCTGCCCACCATACCCTTAGCTGGTCTTTGACCTTGCTCTTTTCAGTATCCCCTTCTGGCTTCCACTTCCTACTAGAAATGATCTCCATAAAGCATCCATCCAGCCATACACTAGACAGGCAGATGTCAATGGGCACTGCATAACTTTCAATGCTCCAGAACAGTTTTCTTCAGTGTGGTGTGCTCGATGCCAAACACAGCTGGAGACCTCCAAGCAAACTATTTGTAGAGGAATAAAACGTCCAAATGATTCCTAAATTAATTTGATTGCACACAGCAATCTGTTTCTCCCCATTCTTATACCTTGCAGCAGTTTAACTGATATGCCAACAAGCTGCCATGTGCAATAGTTTTGTGGCTGTGAGCCTTGTTCATGAGCAGTCATTTCACAGTGAAAGTACCTTCCCAAGGTTTAAGTTCATGCATTTCCTCCAATATAAACTCAGCCACTGTTATTGGTTAGCAAAGGGTATAGAACACCTACCAGCCTTCATGGTTCAATTCCAAATGAATACAATATGTTTACTTAGTTAATATTGGTCATGTCAAATCACTGTATGCAGGTTACATATATCACATTCTAAAGCCATGTTGCATTATATAGCAACCTAATAAAGGCCTTATTGGCCTTTCCTTCAGGACTTAAAGGTGATCCAGTGGCGACTTTAGCCTTTCCTGTTTTTTTTTTTTTTTTTTTTTTTTTTTTCTACCAAAAAAGCAGGCAGCATTCCCAGGTGCTTTGAAAAAGTCAGAGAAGCTCATTAATGTAAAAGCAAATGTCATTCCTAAAGTGAACACGGGCCTCACACCAATGCTTCCTTCCATATTTATCCATCGTACACAGAAATTCTAATTGGTAAAATTCAGGTTTTCACAGAGGTCCTCAGCTCTTGGCAAACCAAATTAAATAAAAACAATGACTGTCACAGACGACAAGCTCAATTATTATCAGGGCTAAGGGCAAGAATTCATTTCTTCCTTTGAAGACATGGGACTAGTCATCAAGTTAATGTGTAACTGAAAAGAAATTGACCAATATTGGGTCTAAGAAGAATTAATTCATTCTGCTTATTTTTAAAAAAATGAAATCTGGTTAATCCCATGCTGAAATCAAATTCAGAAAAGGAAATTTAAATCTACTGGGCTCAAAGGCTTTCCTTTGAAATTATAGCAAACTCTGAACTCTGTTATGGCCTCCAAAGCCCTCTGTAACTGAGTCCTTCTGCTTTACTCTTAATCCTGCTACTCATCACCCTCCTAGCCTGCTGGGCTTTATTTCCCCCAATTAGCATCCATAAACATGGCTAAGTTGACTGCCATCTTGGAAAGTATTCCTTATACATTGTTGCTGTGGGAGTTCTCATGAGCGGCTCCTCTGTCCATCCAGCATCTCATGATTTCAGAATCATCTTCCCATGCTACCTTCAACTCACCATCTCTTCCCTGTTGGATATCCTCCATAGCAGCCATCATTACCTGACAGTTCCCAGTGTTCATTAGTTATGTTCTGTCTCCCATACTACACTATAAGCTGCATGAAAATCTGTCTTTAACTGCCGTATCAAAAAAAAAAAAAAATCCAAAGGGTAAGCCATTCAGACTACACAGGTGATGAAAAGGAAGGCATATAAGTAAGAAGAACAAGAAGGGCAAAGAGCAGCCAGGGCTCTAGGACAGTGAGGTGTACGAGGTCACTGTGGGAAACCTATGCTGTCTCTGGGAGCTCCTCTGAATGTGAGCTGAGCATTCACTGTGAATCTCAGCACAGCTGAGCAGCACCCTGGGTATGGAACAGTAAGCCCGTGGCATTTCAGAGAAGGTAAACTCTCCTTTCTTGAACTTCTTCCTAAATCCAGACTTGAAATTATAATATATCATCTCTGAAATAAAATTCTTCCAAATTTTAACTAAAATTAGAGAACTTTGTGAAAAGAAAAGATATCAACTTCTGCCACTTTGCTATTAAGTAAATATTCAATCTACAAGGAAAATAGCCTCATAGAACTCAGACGTTCCTTCCTTTCTTGTTAACATAGGAATTCAACTGTGTGTGTTTCTAAATCTGAAGTCTCTGCAGGAGGCCCAGATGCCAGGGCCAGGAGCAGGCCTTGTGACTGCCAGGCATCCTAAAGCCCTCAAACAAATAATGCCGGTCTCTGAAGTCTCAGTGCCTTAATATAATGCTTTCCCAGGGAACCTGACAGTTCCAGGCAGCACCTACTGCATCACACACCAACATCCGCTGAGCAGAAGCTGTTTAAAGTAAGGTGACCCCATTCACCTCCCACACAGTCCTGAACCCAAAGCAGTTTGCTGCTCAGGGGGCAAACTGTGGGAGTAATATTAGTCATATGCAGTATCTACTTCTACTGCCAAACTACAACCCAAATCTAGACATAGGAAGCCAGGTTTACACATACTAGTCAGACAGCTTGGCCTCAAACTAGCACCAATATTATGTAAACATGCATGGCTTTATCTTCCACACATTACAGAATAAATTGTCGACCCTGGGTGCACATGAGAATCATCTAAGGAGGTTTGAACAAGCTGATTCTCAGGTTCTATTCAGACCAGTTACAGTAACATGTAGCATGAATCTTAAATGGTCTTATTAATAAAAACAAACACAGGGCCAGATATTGGGGTGAATGCTGGAAGATCAGAGAAGCAGAACAAGCCATTCCTCACCTCGCCAATTCCTCAGCTGATCCTGTTTCCTCAGACTAGAAGTCTCTGAGTCCTCATCCAAATGGATCTCAGCCTAAGAGCTTAACTAGGTCAAAAGCTTCTAGTTCCTGGTCCTCATGCCTTATATACCTTCCTGCTTCCTGCCATCACTTCCTGGGATTAAAGGTTTATGTCACTATGCCTGGCTGTTTCCAGTGTGGCTTTGAACTCACACAGATCCAGACCTATCCCTGCCTCCTGAATGCTAGGATTAAATGTGTGCGCACCACCATTTTCTGGCCTCTATATCTAGTGGCTGTTCTGTTCTCTGACCCCAGATAAGTTTATTATGGTGCACAATATTTTGGAGAACACAATACCACCACAGTCACAAGCTCTTTGGGGAAGGGGTGGAGACCGAGGCACCAGAAATGTTCGCAGATACAGGATGATTGTAATGTCTGGTGTTTGCAATGTGTGGCAGAGTTTGAGAACCACAGCATTACAGAAAGACCTGCATTCAGCCATGAGAGTACCTTCTAGAGTTGCTTTAAAGAAAAGTAACTATTTCTTGCATTTATATACTCAACATGCACACACACACATACACACATACACACACACACACACACACACAGAGAGAGAGAGAGAGAGAGAGAGAGAGAGAGAGAGAGAGAGAGAGAGAGAGAGAGATGTAGATTGATTTTACATAAAAGACAGTGGCTACAACTGTGTGTGTAAATTGCAAGGGAGTTAAGGGGAATTTGTTATATTGGTGTCTCAGGTTGTGAAACTTAAGCTATACATTATGATGTATATCCATTTCTTTATGTCAAGTAAAAATAAAAAGGAAACCAAATAAAAGTTCACTCAATCTTTCAGTCTCTATGCCTTACTTCCTTTTCATTATCCAAATTATATTTTTTCATATTTTCTTTAGGATTTTATGAAAGGATACTATATTTACATCATTTCCACTCTGCCTTCTCTGCACTCCAACTCTTCCTGTGCCCAGATCTCAAATTCATAACCTCTTCTTTAATATTATAGATAATAATAGTTATATGTATATATACTTATGTATATTGTCTTAGGGTTTCTATTGCTGTGAAGAGACACCATGACCACAACAACTCTTATAAAGGAAAACATTTAATTGGGGCTGGCTCACAGGTCAGAAGTTTAGCCCATTATCATCATGGCAGGACATGGCAGCATGCAGGCAGACCCTGTACTAAAGGAGCTGAGGGTTCTGCATTTTGCAGACAATAGGAAGTGAACTGAGACACTGTGTTGTGGGAATTTGATCCAACCAGCCAATGGTATTGGGGTGACTAGCCTTATGGGGCGTGGTCTTCTCTGACTATGTGACTGAATAAGAACAGAGCAGTGGGGTCCCATGCTCTATATTGAGTGGTTGAAGCAGGAGCAAGTAGCAGAGAAGTGTGGCTTGTGGTTGGTTCCTGTCACCCTCTGAACGGCAGGACATGGACAGCTGGGTCAGCAGCGGTGTCTACTTTGTTCTGTGTCATGAATGTATATCATTGATTTCATTTCCCTAATAAATTTCATCTGGCCCATTGAATTGGTGTCCCACTTCAACACTGGGTGTGGCTTGAGCTTATATTAAATCTCAAAGTCCACCTCCACATGACACACTTCCTCAACAAGACCACACCTACTCCAACAAAGCCACACCTAACAGTGCCATTACCTTTGGGGGCCATTTTCTTTCAAATCACTAAATATATACAACCCACTGAGTCCATTTAGTGTTGTTCACAATGTTTGTATTAGAGATGACCACTTGGGGCTGGGTAATCAGGAGTCTCAATATTTTCAAATGCTATTTCCAAAACGTTAAAATTTTCTAGAACCTTGAACATAAAAACAGGTTATAATTCAAAAGTCCAGGGTTATTTTAAATAGTAAAATAATTTCTCTGTAGAAAATAGTAAAAATGATAGCATTTCCCAATAAGTCCTTTTAAGCCAAATGATAGCTGAATTTATACATAAATATTGATTAGATTCTGGGATAAAGAAAAAACCCATTTTCATCTGTTCAGAGAGCTATGTTTTACTTAAGCTGTGTATTATTTCCCCTGAAGTTGTACGTAAAATGCTTTTACATTCAAAAAAGGACAAATACTATAGAATTGTATTACTATAGAATATACAAATTTATAGAGACAGAAAGATTAGATGTTATCTCAAGATGAAGAAGAAAGGAATATAGAGCAATGATTTCCTAAGTACAGAATCTCTGTTTTGTGTGATGGAAAAGTCCCACAAATGGACAGTAGTATCAGGACATAATATCATGAATGTAATAAATCAATACAATTAATGCAATTAATGAATATCATAAATATAATTATTGACTGAATACTGTGAATGTAATCAATGAATACCACAAATGTAATTAATATCATGAGTGTAATTAAAATAAATAATTTAAAATTTAAAAAAAATTCTAGAACTGTGTTTCTGAACATTCCTAATACTGGGACTCCCTGACCCCCCCCTTTTTTGGTTTTTTTGAGACAGGGTTTCTCTGTGTAGCTCTGGCTGTCCTGAAAGTTACTTGGTAGACCAGAATGGCCTCGAACTCAAAGATCTGCCTGCCTCTGCCTCCTGAGTGCTGAGATTAAAGGTGTGCTCCACCAATGCCTGGCTGCTGGGACCATTTAATACAGTTCCTCATGGTGGTGACTCCTCCAATCATTAAATTATTTTCATTGCTACTTCATAATTGTAGTTTTGCTACTGCTGTAAATCACAATGTAAATACCTGATATGCAGGATATCTGATATGCAACCCCTGTGAAAGGGTTGTTCAACCCCACAAAGGGGTCTTGACCCATAGGTTGAGAACCACCAGTCTAGATTCAAATAAATCCATGATTAAAGTGCGATAAAGTCAAATGATTGTGAGAAGTTTAAGGATACCATTAAAATTAAAATGGTTCTCTCTGTCTCTCTCTCTCTGTCTCTCTCTCTCTTCTCTGTCTCTCTCCCTTTCTCTATCTCTCCTCCCCCTCTCTCTCCAGGCTGGCCTGGAATTCACTATATATTCCAGACAGTCTCAAACTCATTGCAGTCCTCCTGCTTCAGCCTTTCAAGTGCTGGAATTACGAATTGTACAACCACATCTAGGTTAAAATGATTCTTTCTTGATGATATATTTCAGAGGAAATGAAAAAGTCTCTTTCACTGTAATTGTTCAGCTAAAGGTAGAAAGGTATCTTTTTTTCTTAATTTTTCAGGTACTTTAAAGAATGTAATTCTATATTTTTCATCCCTTCTGCTTCTGCTTCTGACCTTCTTGAGGTCATTCCTTCTGATTCTGATTCTGATTCTGACCTTCCTGAGGTCATCCTTTCTGATTCTGATTCTGATTCTGGTTCTGATTCTGGTTCTGACCTTCCTGAGATCATCCTTTCTGATTCTGATTCTGGTTCTGATCTTCCCGAGGTCATCTCTTCTGATTCTGGTTCTGATTCTGGTTCTGACCTTCCTGAGGTCATCTCTTCTGATTCTGGTCCTGATTCTGATTCTGGTTTTGGTTCTGACCTTTCTGAGGGCAGCTGTCATTTCTCAATGCTCTGCTTTGGTATTTACTGTGTGCAGCACACCACATGTATTGTTTGCTTAACAGATATTTTATGAATGGATGAAAAACTGAAATGGCAGAATAGATGGAAAAGATCTCCTTAAAGAACTTAGCTCTTGAATATTTTAGACACATCAGGTGAGCATGTATGCTTACTTACTGATAGTGAATCATGTTAGCTCTTGATAATACTTCCTGGTTTTTTTTTTTAAAAACAAGGCTAATATTTCTTATTATTAGTGGCAAATTTCTCTGAGTGTTGGTGAGAGCTATGTTTCCTTATTTCTTAAAATGCTCCCCAACATCTACTTTGGGTGCAAATACATTTGGAAATGCTGTTTAAACAAGGTTAATCATGGCTTTTATGTTCCAATATATGTTTAAATCTCCATTTGTACTGAGTGTGTAATACTCCTCATGTATTTAGTCATAGAAAAATTTAAATGAAGATCTTCTGGAATCACCTTTTTCATAGAATTATTCAGTTTGGAAAACATTAGCTTCCATCACACCAGCAAAATTCCTTAGTCTAATGTTCAGGACCTTAAAGACCCATGCGTCTCTCCTATGGCCTTACTTCTTGGGTCTACTTAATATGTACCACATACACTTACAGTCATTGCCTCATTAATGATTCTTATTATCCCTAATGAAGATGGATTTCCTCACCTCCTGTGTCTATCTCTACTCCAAACTCAGACTTCATCTTTCCAAAGCCTACTGCTCTTGTCCAGTCTACAAAGTTCTCACTCTTAGATGCCCATTACCGCTGTCTGTTCTACCCAACAGGTAGCTGGCGAAAAACTGCCTACGGCTGCAGTGACCATTTCTCATCTAGTGATATTTTTCAGCTGTAAATAGTGCATAATCGCTTCTAGACTTCAATTCCATGAGGACCAGAGCTCTGCTCTTTTTAAGACAGTGCCCTCGGTAGAGTGAACGCTGAATGCCAGTTAATTGTTTCTTCAGTGTAAGCTCCTGTGTCTCTTGGAACTTAACCTTTGGTACAAGATGAGAGTGAGGACAGCTGCTTCCACTGTCAACAGTCCTTCCCTGCCTTTCAGAGGCTTCCTTCCTCATCCAAGCATCTGTTTCTAGCTAACTGGGAAAGCACCAATAGTTTCCACTAACTTGACCATTTTGAACTAACTTGAATACTAACTTGAACTTACCTTGTTAAGCACTTGTTAGCTACAGAAGTAAATTAAGGCTGTTCATTTGTTTAGAATGATATCCAGCAGTCTTGTGTCACTAAGGCCTAGCCCAATATTGTAAAGAGGTCCACACCTACAAAGTGTCTTTCCATATCTCATGTTATAAGATGGTGGCATTCCAAAAACAGTCTTTTCATAGTTGATGTTCAGAAATGATTGAGTGGTTTATAGACTTTTGATAGCTAAGGGTGTTAGTTTGTTAGCTTCTAAGTGAAGGAGGTACCTTTAGGGGGAACTCTTATATTAATGGCATCTTCTAAGCAATCTTTTCTTTCAGGTAAAACTTTTGGAGAAAATGGACATGCCCAGACGTGTTCCCACCTGGCATCTTTATGACGCAAGCTGAGTACATTCGAAAGTATACCCTTTTGCTGTCTTAACCTTGGAAATGTGCCCTTGAGCTAAGCTTGCCTAATAGTGTGTCTGCTAGTTTTCCATCTAGAACCTTGATCTTTAACTGAACATGCTCAGGAATGTACTCTAAGATATTTTCTCCGACGAATACATACAGGCTCTACAAACAAACCCTGTATGTTTCCTTTTCCCAAGGCCATTACTGTGGATATAACCCTTGGACTCTCCTCACCTGCAGCAGGTAATATTTCTTTGCTCTTTTGGCTATATTTGCTTTTGCCTTTCTTTGCATACACTAAGATGAGAATCTCCTGCATTTCATTTCAAAGCTTCCCAAAATCCACTTCACTAAACTGAACTCACTAGGAAGCAGAGCTTGATAATGCAAAGAAAGTTCGATGGCTAAGGGGGTGGCAAGTGTAACTGTGCTGATATTTTCAGGGCAATACAGTATTGTATTATCTTTAACCAGTGGGTTCTCAATCACAAGTGATTTTCATCCCTCAAGGAACATTTGGAAGTTCCCAGAGACACTGTCAGCTGTCATAAATAGGATCAGGATGCTACCAGCATGCAGTTTGGTTGAGACCAATATGCTAAACATCCTCAGTACACTAGGCAGACCTCCAACAGAATGAGGCAGTCCAGAATGCCAGTAATGCTGGACAGAGAAAGCTTTCTCAGAGAAAAACGGTGGAAGCTAATGGAGCAGACAAAATCCCCTGGCTGGTGAAGAAAAGAAACTTGTTTAATAAAATGCATATTAGTAATTTTATGATGCACGCTGATGATAATTTTTAAGACTTCTGTTTTCTCTAATAAATGGAAACCCAAGCTGTGGGAAGATTTAATAGAAAATTTACTGACAACATACAATTCACCATTGGGCAATTTCTCTAAGTGATAGGACAGCACACATCATTAAGGAAAACATTAAAATACCGGAAAAGAATGATAGCTTACTATAATTCCCAGGGTAGCAAGATCAGAAGTGTTGCCTGTGTAAATGCTTAGCGATTTTCTTATCTGATAAACAATATTCAGTGTGCGTATCAACCTCCCTGCACCTGCCCTGCTTCTCATGTGCCTCTGTAGCAGCATTAGAGATTACATACATCTCTAAACAATACAAGCTCCTCCCTCTCTTCACTCACCTGCACTCCACAAATCTGCTACAATGGCTCAGGCTCCAACAACCACGGCTTCCAGCACTTTATAGTGGGCTCACCTTTCCTAGGGCTGCTGACAAATGGAATCATAGTGGATATGTGCTTTT
This sequence comes from Onychomys torridus, assembly GCF_903995425.1. NCBI lineage: Eukaryota > Metazoa > Chordata > Mammalia > Rodentia > Cricetidae > Onychomys > Onychomys torridus. The sequence continues at coordinate 80,459,051 of NC_050447.1, read as the reverse complement.
GAGTGGCAATGTGTTCAGCTTGGGGTGAACATATATGTTGACTTATAGGTGGTTCACAATTTTAGTCTATGAGATTTATAAATAATAAAATTTATTCTTAAATAGGTCTTAATTAAATACATGTTTAAAATAATGTCTGCTAGTTTTGTTGTTATTATTTTTTTATTCAAGGTGTCACTAAGTAATCTAGCTTGACCTAGAGATCAGTCTGTAGCCAAGGTTAGCCTCAAATTTGTGGCAATTCTCCTGTTTCAGGCTTACAAATGCTCAGATTACAGGCACCAGCTACCATATCCAAATGAAACCTCATTTTTAAGTGGTAAATAGGGGCTCGAGGGATGGCTCAGTGGTCAGGAGCACTGACTGCTCTCCCAGAGGACCAGGTGTGGTCCCCAGCACCCACAGGGCAGCTCAGTCACCTGTAACTTTAGTGCTATGGGTACCACTTCCTTCTTCTAGCTTCGGCAAGCACATGCTGTGCAGACATACGTGTAGGTAAAACACCCATACACGAAGAATAAGTAAATGAAAATTTGAAACATAGTGAATCATTTTAAACTAAGAACTTTGCTGTGGAAAGGTCTGAGATAGCCTTGAATGTGATGGAAGAGAAAGGACTGAACATAGAGCAGCAGTTCACGGAAGTCTTCCCTAGGAACCTGACCTCACATATGAGGTGTCATTATGTGGGTGAAGAGGAGAGGGTGTGCCTAGGGTTGCGAAGTAGGGGCAAGAGCCATCAATATGCGAGACTTGCCTTCCTGGAAGTCTTGTGGCTTCACTCAGCACTCTGTGTTTATGAGACAACCTGGGCATGTTTCCCAGGACAACAAGCCTTCTCAATACTTTTAAATTCCTACAAGGCCTCTATGCAGTGCACATTACTGACACCTTCTACGGGTGTACTGAAGAGACACTGGGGTGTAGATTGAATGGGGATGAAAGAGGCATGCAAACAGTGAAAAGGACCACTCGCTGAGTGCCGCCAGCCCAGTCCCACCCACAGGAGGGAACCACAGTTTCCTGGGGAAACTACTGAAGGAAACTTCCTGAAATGGCTCCAGATAGCTCCAGTTTCTAGAGGTTTTAGTCAGTACTTACCTTATTTCACATTAGCAAAAAAAATCATTTGGAAGAAAACATTTTTACTTCCTAATTTTTCTTCTGATTAGTATTTCAGGCAGAACACAAGTTTTAGTTCTATTCCTTTCTTCTAGGCATTTTGTTATACATTAAAGTAGACAATTTTCCTAACTATTACCTTTTTGAAAAAAAAAAAAAAAACATAATCTATGTCGAAGGGAATGAGCTCTAAGTAAAACAATGGGTTTTCCCCATTTATCCCACCAGCTTCAGCATGCTATACTTAGTGTGCCTACACCAGACCTTAAAATAACTTCCAAAAGGTTTTGAAATTAGTGCACCCTAAAAGGAATTGAGTGGGGGGGACCAAGAAAAATTTCACCTGAGGTGAATTCCTCTTCAGTAGTTACCTAATAGTCCTGTGGGTTAAATAAGCGCTTTCTCTTTTGCCTGGATCACGTCGGTTACATAATTCCTTTCTTTCCAAGCAAATGGGAGAAACAAGAGAGAGGAGCTATGTGAAGGCTACAATTAATAATGACAGGCAATTTGCCACAAAACCAGGTCTGTGTTGGCAGTTGCATAACGAGCTCCTCGGCAACTTCTGTTTTCTTCCCAGAAGTAATGTCTGAGCAGAGTCGGAGACAGGACTGCTCTCATGTTGTCTTCCCTCCCTCCAAAGATTACACACGTGCACTGTAGTGCAAACGGGTATCCTGTACAGAAGACACACCTGCTTGACCACAGGATGGTGAGAAACCCAATGACTGTGGAGAGGCTGGAATGTTGCAGGTCCAGGGCCAAATGACAAATTATCCCGGACTATCTTAGCCTTTAAATAGTCATTGACTGCTCACTGCCGTATGGGAGCTGACACCTTTGAGACTAGGAGGTAGATCCCCCTGAACATCAAACAGACCCCTAGCTTCTGTAAACCGTAAGGCCAAGAGTGTCCGAGAACACCTGAGGCTTCTCACTGAGCTTTCTGTTCTTCTGTAACCCACCTGTCTGCTGTTCCCACCAATGTATTTGAAAGGTGTCTTGAGCTCTGGTTTTCTTCGTCCTGTTACTGTAAAATTTCATGCAACTGCTACTGTGTTGTAACACAGAACTAGGGTGGCCGGAATCTGTGTTCCCAGTCCATGGTCAATCTCACTTGGCTCCAGAAAACTATCTCTTATCTCTTCCAAGTTGAGAGTTGTGCTTTCCTGTCAACAGCAGGAACCCACAAGATTCGAGAAGACAAGTAGAAAATGAAATGCCCAGGACAAAGAGTTGGGGTCCTCTTTTACCCCAGCTTTCCAGATCCATGCGTTGTCCTCTGGAGGAATGACTATTTCCAAGCCTCTCTCAAAACCAGGAGAGACTTCATTCTCAGTGATGAGGTTAGATAAAAGGAAGTTTGCTAATCTCTCCCGCTTCACCCTTCCCACTCCCTCTTCATTGCATAGAGTCAACGTCCAGCTGGACTGGGTGGCTCACGCCTACAAACACAGCACTACCCGGGAGGCAGAAACAAAAAGATCGCTGTTAAGTTTGCAATATTCAGGCTAGCCTGGGCTATAGAGTGAGAGGCTGTCTCAAAATAACCACAATAACCTACATACAAAGAAACTAAATAAAGCAAAATGAAACACACCAGAGTAATAGTGGGAGTGTGGGCGTCTTGGGGAATGGAAGTCATTTAATCTTCCTTCTGTCATTGTGAAATACAATCTCCTTTAGGCTGTTTGTGCCCATGCTTTTCCTTAGTAGAGGAAATATGGCTGGCATTTTAGAGCTTCCGCTCTTCTGTGTCATGGCATGTATTCCATCCCAACACTGCTTCCCAGCAGTTATTTTATGACCTGTATTTTGAGCTCGTAAATAATCATAGTGATATTCTTTTTAATTACCTTATTTTGTGACCAGTTGTTTAGTTCAACTGAGGAAGCATACAGGAGACTTCTTGAAATAAAAGCCATGACAGTTTTGTGGTGTTCTTTCAGAGAAAGGATGATGTACCTTATGGTTTGAACAAAGGGTTCCTTGGCATCTTCTTGGAGCTTCTTAGCAATACAAATTCCATGGTAGGTCTGTTGTAGACCTACTGAAGCTGAAGGTGAGGGGTAAGGCCAGTCATCGGTGTTCACATATCCTAGAGATGCTGGCTAAAGATGGAGAGTTGCTACCCTAGGACACTGTTTAATTAAACCACCTTGAAAATGTGGCAGGCAGTGCTCTAATTACATACATTGTGCATGCATATAATCATTCAATATCACATAGTATGTTTATCATTCCATTTTACAGGTCATGAATATGTGGGAGTGGCATATAGATACCAAAGTCCATACCCTTACCCTCTAAAGCCCAATATTGATCAGAAGTAATACCAGGAATTCACTAGCTAAAGTATTAAAACTCTCAGAAAGCAACTGCTTTAACACATTTCAGTCATGCATCTCCAGAACATTCTTTTTTTAACTTAAGAAATCTTTTATTCATTTTATATACCAAACACAGATCCCCCTTTCATCCCTCCTCCTGCCCCCCCAGCTTCCCCTCAGTCCCCCCACTCCATCCTCTCCTCCAAAAAGGTAAGACCTCCCATAGGGAGTCAGCAAAGTCTGGTACAATAAGTTGAGGCAGGTCCAAGCCCCTCCCCCTGCATCTAGGCTGTGCAAGGTGTCCCACCACAGGTAATAGGCTCCAAAAAGCCAGCTCATGCACCAGGGATAGATCCTATTCCCACTGCCAGGGGTCCCTCAAACAGACCCAGCTACACAACTGTCTCATTTATGCTGAGGGCCTAGTCCAAAGCTCATGAGTTCCCACTAGATTGGTTCAGTTGTATCTGTAAGTTTTCCCATCATGATCTTAATGCCCCTTGCTCATAGAATCCCTCTCCCCTCTCTTCGACTGGACTTCTGGAGCTTGGCCTGGTGCTTGGCTGTGGCTCTCTGTCTGTTTCCATCAGTTATTGGATGAAGGCACTATGATGACAGTTAGTGTATTCACCAATCTGATTACCAGGGTAGGCCGGCTCCAGCACCCTCTCCACTGTTGCTGTAGTCTAAGCTGGGGTCATCCTTGTGGATTCCTGGTAATTTCCCTCACACCAGGTTTCTTCCTATCCCTATGATGTCTCCCTCTATCGAGGTATTTCTTTCATTGCTCTCCCACTCCATCTCTGTTCCAGTTAGACCATCCCACTCCCTTATGTTCTCATTCCCCCATCCCCTAATCCCAGTTTACTCAGGAGATCTCAAGTATTTCCCCTTCCCAGGGTAATCCATATGTCTCTCTTAGGGACTTCCTTGTAACTTAGCTTCTCTGGAACTGTAGGTTGTAGTCTAGTTATCCTTTGCTTTACATCTAGTATCCACTTATGAGTGAGTATTTGGTATTTGTCTTTCTGAGTCTGGGTTATCTCACTCAGGATGATATTTTATAGTCCCATCCATTTACCTGCAAATTTCATGATGTCATTGTTTTTTACTGCTGAGTAGTACTCCATTGTGTATATGTACCATATTTTCTTTATCCATTCTTCCATTGAGGGGCATCTAGGTTGTTTCGAGTTCTAGCTACTACAAATAATGCTTCTGTGAACATAATTGAGCAAGTGTCCTTGCGGTATTATTGAGCATTCATTGGGTATATGCCCAAGAGTAGTATCACTGGGTCTTGAGGTAGATTAATTTCCAATTTTCTGAGAAACCACCATACTGATTTCCAAAGTGGGGGTACAAGTTTATACTCCCACCAACAGTGGAGGAGTATTGCCCTTGCTCCATATCCTCTCCAACACAATCTGTCATTGGTGTCTTTGATCTTAGCCATTCTGACAGATGTAAGATGGTATCTCAGAGTTATTTTGATTTCCATTTCTCTGATAATTAAGGATGTTGAGTAATTTCTTAAATGTATTTCTGCCATTTGATATTCTTCTGTTGAGAATGCTCTGTTTAGATCTGTAGCCCATTTTTTAATTGGATTGTTTGATATTTTGATGTTTAGTTTCTTGAGTTCTCTATATATTTTGGAGATCACCCCTCTGTCAGATGTGGAGTTGGTGAAGATCTTTTCCCATTCTGTAGGTTGTTGTTTTGTTTTATTGACCATGTCCTTTGTCTTACAAAAGCTTCTCAGTTTTGGAAGGTCCCACTTATTAATTATTGCTCTCAGTGTCTGTGCAAGTGGTATTATATTTAAGAAGTAGTCTCCCATGCCAATGTGTTCAAGACTACATCCTAATTTCTCTTCTATTAGGTTCAGTGTAATGTGGGAATCCAGAAAATTCTTAAGCAGCACTCCAGTTTACTCACATATATTTGGTCATATGATTCTGTCAAAGCCTTTGGCAGCCAATTCTGACACCTCTTGTCCTGCAACAGTCCGTATGGCTGGCAATTCAAATTCTTTTCTACAAGTACTCAGAGACATATATCCTTATTTATTTATTATTTTTCTATTTATTTGCTTAATATGTATGGGTGATTTGCCTACATGTGTGTCTATGCACCATTCGTGTTTCTAGTGCCCACTGAGACTAAAAGAGGGCATTGGATCCTCTGGAACTGGAACTGGAAATGGTCATACGCTTCCATGTGGGTGCTGGGAAATGAACCTGGGTCCTCTGGAAGAGCATCCAGTACTCTTAACCACTGAGTCATCTCTCTAGCCTCTATCTTGAATTATTAATGTATGCCAGACACTATGCTGCCATCAGGGAATGCAGCTAAGTAAGAAATAATACAGCACATATAAAGCAATTCAGACATAGAATGTGGGATACAACAAGAAAGATATCTGATAAACGTCAGTGGGCATTGCCATTATGTAGGTAATGTGAGGGAGGAAAGCGATCAGGATCATGGGATCACACAGGCTCAGCTGATGCTGTAGCAGAACAAAAGCTGTGCTGCTGTGCTTTCCTTCTAAGTCTGTGACAGTGCTAATGGGGAGAGCAGCACACGCTCCTCTAGTCTTCTCCTTCCTCCTCATCTCCACGTGGGGAACTCCACTGTTTAATGCTTTTACAGAGTCACCATAAGACTTTATGTAGAACTAAATCATGGGTTCATTTCTCTCGAACAGAAAGGAGCAGAAATAAAATCTGCTTTCTATAAGGAAGAACCAAGACAACACCTGAAGATAAATGTTCTACTTCCCTGAAGTCAAGACTGCCAGGGTGAAAATGATGCCATTTGCACGGGACCTAAATCAGGAGGGTTTTCTGTACTCAGCTTCCAGCTTCTACAGTCAATATCTCATTTAAACAGTGTAGGAGAAGTAGGTGGGATGAGGAGGCCAAAGGTTACCAAGTGAAGAAATAGGGAAAGAATGCTAATACTTCCTAGTATCTCATCAAGAGCCACCACTGCTTTTTACAGCAGCCAAAAAGGTTTTATTAAAATTCTGTGTGAACTTATGTCACTGATTAATTCAACTTTCATGCTGAGGATTTTGGTCCACACAATTCAGACTATCTAGCTAATGATTCAGTGTTTGCTTTATGCATTAATACCCAGAGTAACTGAGTCAATGTTACAGTGAAGGCTTCTAAGGCAGCCATGGGCCTTGATGGCCTTGTCTGGGTGGGTTGTAAGAACTGATGCACAGGCTGAGCAGTTGTGGTGCATTCCTTTATTCCCAGCACCCAGGATACAGAGACAGGCGGATCTCTGTGAGTTCAAGGCCAGCCTGGTCTACAGAGTGAGTTCCAGGATAGGCTCCAAAAGCTACACAGAGAAACCCTGTCTCGAAAAACCAAAAAAAAAAAAAAAAAAAAAAAAAAAAAAAAAGATGGACAGATAACTTATCCTCTAGTTATCCTCTTATTGCCCCAGTTCTCTGTAACTTTTCTGGAAAGGGCTGTTTCTACCTGCTGTCTTTCTTCCCATCATCATTTCTGGTCACTCCTGTCAATCATTCAGGTCATTTGGCTCTACTCCCATCAGGACCATCTTATCATCTTAACACTGGAATGCAATGACAATTCTCTTGCTTCATCTTGAGAGATGAGCCAGTAACATCAAGAACTGACTACTCCCTCTTTTTGAATCCCAGTATGTACTTTCAATTCATCAGATGACTTCTCCGCCAGCTCATCTCATTCCTTTCTCTGGATCCTGTTCTTCTAGACTTCATCATCATTAAAGCATCTAACTCATTTCAAACTCCAAATGAATTGAGAGATGAAGGCAAAAATATTCATTGTGATACAATAAAATTATGCTCTACTTATCTATTCCTCAGCTTAAGGATATTACTATTAGGTAAAGATTTCCCTCTTGTCTCCTTTGGGTGTCATATTATCCCCTTCTCTTTCAGCAGCAACCACCTTCCTGAATTTTGCATGTGTTCTTCTCCTCTTTCTTTATTATCTACCTCAGGAGGTCATCTCCCTACACTCCAGCAAACATATACGTCAGGAAGTCATCTCCCTATACACACCCCAACCCATATACACACACCCCAACACACACACACACACACACACACACACACACACACACACACACACCCCTCCTCATACCCCAACACACACACATAAACTTACTCTATACACATGGGCTAGCATATCTGCAATATTCTGTGACTTCTAGCATACATTTTAATGCAAGCATTATAGGATTTCTATTATAGCATTAGTTGTAAGTGGATCTATGTGGAAAAGGTTATATATAATAATATTGTATGTAGATGGGGAGGTGGAGAGTTAATGAGTCAGAGCCTTTTGTTGTGTTAATATTGACTATGATTTCCCAAGTAGAAGCAAACTTATTTGACATTTTCACTGATCATCTTTTATTTTATCATATCTGATGAGATGTTGTGCTGTACCAAAGGCAGATATACCATTGTTCAGAGAGAAGTCTATATAAGCAATTCAATCTTTTCATGTCCTTTTGTGGGGAGCTGTCTGTGGTCATACTAGGACCTATGAAGTGGACAAGACCATCCAGCAGCAGCAGCAGTAGCAGCAGCACCACCAACAACAACACCAAAACCACCACCAACACACTTCTCCACATTTTGGAAAGCATGATGAGAGGCAGATACTGGCTACAGAAATACAAGTGTGACCAACCAGTTGAAAGATTTGGATTAGGGTGGGTACATAGATGAGTTTGCATTTGAATTGGTCAAATTTGTATGTTTTAGTCTAATCTGCTATAACAAAAATGCCAAATATTGATAGCTGTTAAACTAAAGAATCACAATTCAATAGACAAAAAAAAAAATGTTTATTTCTCACAGCTCCAAGATCAAGGCACTGGCAGAACTGGTGTCTGGTGTGGACCTGCTGAAGTGCAGACAGACAAAAGGGGTAAGTCTGTTCTGGGATGATTTTGTAAGGTACTGGGCACATTCATGAAAACACTGTCTCATGACCTAATCACTTTTACAAAGTCTCTCCACCCTAACAGGTTAAAGAGATAGACACATTCAGACCATCGAAGTCCCAAAGCCTGGTGATGCCTTTGAAAATAAATGTGAACGTGGACCACTAAAGGTTCGAGAGATTACACACATACATATCTATCTACAATGGTTTTGCTTATTTTTTTTCTTTTTAACCTCAATGATACTGAAGAAGAAACCATTTCTTGGGGCCAATGCTGCTTTTGTCTGCAGTTACTTTCTTAATTATTCCCCGAACATCAGAAAGTATTTCATGATGCTTGTCATCCTTTCTGTATTAGGTCCCTAGAGAGGAACCTGGACACTGCTGTATCTGACTGCTCAGAGCCTGTTTCCTTGAGATGGTTAAAATTCTCTAAAATCAGAGATACTAACAGAGGATAGCTAAAACTAAAATCTAATTTAATTAAGCTTTACATTAACTAAAAATAACTTATTAGATGTTAATAATGGAAAATGACTTATACAATTCGGGTTAGCACAGGAAAAATTAAGATGCACTTTTGTCAGAAAGAGAGAGAACAGTGTGTGTGTGTGTGTGTGTGTGTGTGTGTGTGTGTGTGTGTGATTTGATCCTCAAAGCCTAAAGTATTTACTATTTGGCCTTTTAAAGACATTTTCACCCATTTCTGGTCAAAAGTAGTCACACAATGGGTCTTCAATACCATACCACAAATACATTCTGTTCAAATTATACAACATGAATTCAACATATGTGGTAAATTACTCTGGTACACTGTTGGCTGAATCTGGCATCAGCCATGTCCACGAGCTGCCCATATCACAGCATGACAGCTAATCACTAGGGTTCTGCTCTCTTTGCCTCCTAACACTGGTCATTTAAATTTGTTAAAGCGAACTGAGGCCCAGAAAACCCAGTTCATTTCATGAAGTTCTAACATATGATTAAAGCCATAATCCCTCTTATGCTGTGGGATGTTCTGTATGTTAATTGTGTTGCTCTGATTGGTTAAAATAAATAAAAATGCTGTTTGGCCAGTGGCCAGGCAGGAAGTATAGGCGGGACAAGAGAGAAGAGAATTCTGGGAAGTGGAAGGCAGAGAGACAGACACCGCCAGCCGCCGCCATGAGAAGCAACATGTAAAGACACCGGTAAGCCACAAGCCATGTGGCAAAGTATAGACTAACAGAAATGGGTTAATTTAAGATAGAAGAAGTAGATAACAAGAAGCCTGCCTCGGCCATACAGTTTATAAGCAAAAAGAGAGAGAGAGAGAGAGAGAGAGAGAGAGAGAGAGAGAGAGAGAACACAAGAAAGAGGGAAGGAGGGAGGAGAGAAGAGAGGAAGGGAGGGAGACAGAAGGAGAGAGGCAACAGAAAAGTGCCCTTGCATGTCTCACCCAAGAGCAACAGTCTTAACCCACAGACTGTAGTAAGCCCGTTGGAAACAGGTACTTTGTTCTCTTACTATTTTTCACTAAGAGCTAAAATGCCAAGCTAGGCCAGAAATGAAACAATGCTTCAGACCCTGTTTCTTCATTTGGAACCATCTGACTGTCGAATTCTCTCACAGCAAACATCCCCTGACTTGTTTCCATGAAGGCAATCTTGGCAGCCTTCAAGATGTTCTTAGTGCAATGCCTAAGCACACTGTGACTGTAAGATCTGACTTACACTGTCGCTGTTTCTATCTGCATATGATCCAATCCCAGATTCTCCTCTGCATTGTGGTGGTTTATCCTCCTTCCCTAATTAATCTCTTCTTGTTTGTTCCAAAATAATTGATTATTTAACTCCATTTATAAATATTTCGAGGATTTGGGGATTTAGCTCAGTGGTAGAGAGCTTGGTCCTGAGCTCCAAAACAAAACAACAACAACAAAAGAAATATTTTGAAAATTCAAGGAGTTCCTCCGGAGACCCATCAGCGGAGGGCACTCCAGGAGACAGTCCACACCTCACACCATGGTTCAAGGGTGGAGCAAACCAGGCCTGCTCCAAGAACAGCAAGGAGGTCAGTATTGTGGCAGAAGGAAGAAGACGGGATAGAAAAGATGAGGAGCTGGGTTCTGTAAGGCTTTGTGTGATGTTTCAGACAGGACACGATGGATAGGAAGACGAGGTCACTTGGGTGGAAGCAACAAGTTCCAGGCTAAGAGGATAGCAATGCAAGGGCTGGGGTGTTGTCGCCTGGCCTGCTTGAAAACAGGGCACTGGTGGTCTGAATAAAGTGGAGAGGTGGCTGTGATAGTGTTTGGGCAGCAGTAAGACTACCTGACTTGGGTTTTAACCGATTCCAGCTTCCCTGTTTAGAAGAGGTTTTGAGAGGCCAAGAGTAGAAACAGTGAGACTCGTCAGATGCCTACTGCAACAATCAAATTCATCTTGATGGTCATTCAGACTAGAATGACAATGGGGCCTTGAAATGGAGCTAGGCAGTGGTAGGCACACCTTTAACCCCAGCACTTGGGAGGAAGAGGCAGGCAAATCTTTGTGAGTTTGAGGCCAGCCTGGGCTACAGAATGGATTCCAGGACAGCTACTCAGAGAAAGCCTGTCTCAAAAAACCAAACAAAATAAAACAGAAAGGAAGGAAGGAAGAAACAAACAAAGAAGGAAAGAAAGGTTCTGGATGTGCTTTGAAGGACTTTTAGAAAATAAAAACCACACTTCACATCCACTGAGATGGCTCTGACTCCTTAATAACAACGGAAAATGAGACGGATTGCTGAGGGTGGGGGTTAAGTGAGCATCTCTGGTGAGGTGCAAGCGGTGCACTCACTTTCAAAACTGCTTTGTAGTCTGAAAAGTTCATGAGCACTCGGTCTCATATTTCTGTGGTGCTCCCAGTTTGCACGGCTGTCCTCTGTTTTCTTCTGCTCTCCCTCTGGGTCTGTGGTGCCCCCGGTTTGCAGGGCTGTCCTGTTTTCTGCTCTCCCTCTGGGTCTGTGGTGCCCCCGGTTTGCACAGCTGTCCTGTTTTCTGCTCTGGCTCTCAGTCCTCACCCGCAGCCTCTATGGCACTCTCAGTGTAGTTTATTCAGCTGGGTTTTCCTTTCTATAACTGTAAGTGTTCTGGCTTTATTTTCTTTTTTTTCACTCTACTCTTGCTTTTCTGGAACAATTTTATCTATTTTTCCTCTTTTCTTTGAGCTTGTTCATTAGAAGGAATTTATTTTCTGTGCTGCACTTCAGGCAATGAGAATTGGTTATTAAAACCCTCTTTTTATTTTCTTGTTTTGTTCTAGCTTGTGATAATTACTATATTTCACCAAACCAAAACACTGTTTATCACAGGTAATTTAGTCAAATTCATGTTTGCCCTATCAAAGATCACAATACTACTGTTTTTCACCAAACGCTAAAGGTTTCAAATTTCAGTTGGTCAAGGTGCTTTCAGTCTACTAAACCTTTCAGCTAAAAAGATGATGGTTGGATAATATCTAGCCTAGCCATGTCCCAATCTGTTAGCCAGTTATTACAGGATGCACACCCTAGGTAGCTCTGTGCCCTTGCATGGTGGTAACTACTCCCATGACTGAACTTTAAACGTGTTGTACAGCAATGTGGGCACAAGCCAAGTGGATAAATGGAACCACAGTTTGGGGACACCTGTAAGCATTTTTTTCTGACCTTATAACCAGCCTGTGGAGGAGAATAGAATGTTTTCCCATGAGATTGCTCAAACCACCTTGAAGGAGGAGGTCCAGACCTCAGATAATGCTTCATGATTAGTACTTCAACCAAGGCTTCTGAGTTAGTCTAAGCTTTGAGAAGCAGAGACTCCATGCTTTCAAGCTACTTTGCCATTTGATAACTATTCCCTGCTTTTCCCCCAATTGCTTTCTCTTATTTTCTCTGGCAAATATTATATATTATGTAATAAACCCAAATAATATAATAAATATAACATATATATAATATAGGTTCTTTTGAAGAACATATCCAATGGGATAAATATATATCAGAACTTTTTAAGTCAGCTCTAAAATAGTAACAAGAACTAAATGACACCAAGAAGCTAAGAACCAGTGTTACTCAGGTGTCTCAGCTGTTGAAGAAGATCCATGTTAACTAACTGTCACTAGGGGTGACTATCTATAGATACTCAGTTCACAAGGCAGGATGTCTTCATGATCCCAAATCTGGCACCAGAAGCCTGGAAATTTTCCTGGAGAGCCACTGATCCTATATCCATAATGCAAGTTTAGGAACACGGATATTTTCTGCTATCCGTGAGGGGAGCAGCAGCAGTAGAGCAAACCAATTGGGGGGCAAGATGGAAGGCCAAGGGGTGAAGAGAGAGCATCTTCCTTCTGACATAGCCTTTACTAGCAGAAGACGCCTCCCCACAGTCAATCAAACAGTCAGGACAACTTTCCAGGTGAGGCTGCCTACTCAAGTGATCCTAATTTGTGGCAAGTTGAAATTAAAACCAACCACAACAGATATCAAACCAAGTGGGTTGGAAAGCCTCACATGAGATGGGTTCTGGATCAGCTTAAAAACACTAGCCCAAAGGAAAGTATCTCAAGTAAGGGTGAAGATTATCAAAATACACTTATTCGCATAGGAAATACTCAAAGAATAAATAAAACGAACATTAAAAAATCACTAGCCCATACATAAAATTAGAATCTCCTATCCTGTACACATCACAGTGAAAGTGAATGTCTCAGAAATGGGTTGCTACCATTCTCCCCTAATGGGAACCACAACCACAGAGCCTTGCAGAAGAGGCTGGTACCAGGACTAAGGGGAGAAAAGGCTAAAATTATTCTGGAACATTCTGCTGAACAGATAATGGAATCATAAAAAGGATGGATTTTTGTCTCCTTTGTTTTCCTTCCTGTAAAGTGCTGGGAGCAAAGTCCTTTTGCTTTCCTCTGCATGTGACTGTCACATGCTCGGGGTAGCTTTCTTGAAGTTCCAAAACAAGCCAACTTAGGTTTGTGCTGATCACAGTAGAGATGATCTCTTAACTGGTTTAGGTTCTTTCTATGCCATTCAAAACAGCCTGACCGACATTAGGCTGAACTACAAACTGCCACTTTTGGGATAAAGCAGTTGAGAATTAGAAATTCCAGATGATTCAACTAAATGGTTCCTATAGAGTAAAGGAATCCCCAAGTAAGTGGCTATGTGTTATTGACATAGGCAAGACAATGTCAAGGGCTGGGTGACCTCAGGCTTGGAGATATGCCAAAAACTTCCTCCTTGGGGACCAAGTTTGAAAGAACATTGTGTGCAGAAAATGTCCACCAGAACTTTCTCCCCCAAGATGTTTATGCCCTAAAGACAGCTCCCCTATAGAGAGTGCTCCTACAGATATTAGCTAAAGCTGTCTCCCTGATCCAGCTGTAGACTTTAAGCCCTGCCTTCTTGCTCAGTAGTATGCTATAAGCCCAGCTCTATGTTCAACTCTGCAATAAACACTAAGTTTCTGGGGTGCTGCAGTGTCTCCAGCAGACAGCCCAGTCCACCTGAACCCTGCTTCTGCACATGTTGCTTCCTGTGCATGTCTGTGTTTGTCTTTTCCTCATTCCCTCCTCATCCGAGTCACATCTGTCCCTGGAGTTGTGCAAGAGGTGGCAATGGTCCATTCCTACTTACAAGGGATTTTACATGGGTCTCAAACCAAACCTTTAACTACCAAAACCCAATGTCCCCTTTCATCCTTTGTATTTTCCATTTCCACCAGATGAAGTAGGGAAGATTTACTGATTGGGCAACGAGAATGCTTAGCTCTCCCTGGCTCCCTATAGATGTTGTTTCAGGATAGTGAAGAGACAGGTATGGAAGCTGAAAGACCAGTTCTCCTCTTAGCTTTGTCATTAAGTAGCTGGGAAAAGTTTTAGGCATACAAACATCTCCCAGCCTCTCCTGTTTCATTTGCAAAATAAAGAGTTGAGGCAAATGCTACATTATAACTTATCTCTCTTCAACCTCAAGCATTTTACTAATCTTTTTTTTTTTTTTTTTGGTTTTTTGAGACAGGGTTTCTCTGTGTAGCTTTGTGCCTTTCCTGGAATTCACTTGGTAGCCTGGTAGCCCAGGCTGGCCTCAAACTCACAGAGATCTGCCTTGCTCTGCCTCCCCGTGTACTGGGATTAAAGGCATGCACCACCACCGCCCGGCTATTCTTTTATATTGGGCTGGGGAGCTTAAAACATGTATCATATTGACTCATGTATTGGTGCCCTTTATTGACGGGCACATCACAAACCAGTTAAGGAACCCACAGGATAAGACAGCACAATCAACTGAAATGGATGTGTTTGTCAAAGGAAACAAACTTTTAGACTTACAGTGTCAATAATAAGTTTTATAAATTGAAAATGCCGTTTGATGCAATTTGACAAGAAGCATATACTTTAAGGTTTGTTTTTCTCCTCTGAAAGTCCATTTCATTTCTTTTATAGCTATACAAAAAGTATGTAGGTGAACATGGGTGATAAATCATTTGCTCATAATGTATGGGCCTCAAACCATGAGACTTTTGAGAATCTGTAAGAAAAGGCTTCAAAAGCTGCAGCTTGTGCTACCAATTATAACAATGCTAACTTTAGTCAGATTTCGGTTTGTCCTCGTCTGCACAATGATGATAATGTCTAATTTGGACTCTCCAATGTAAGCATTGTTATGAAATCGTCTGTAGTGCAAGATTGCTTAGAAATGGCAAAAATAACCTTAATTTTTGCAAATCTGGATGACAATATGCAGCATAAAGAGAATATAAAGTTCACTACATAACACAGGGAAGCAGGGAACAGCCCAGTCTGCTTTTATGGAAGAACCCAGCCCTAGAACCTATTTATTTTATTCAAGCGTACTTTAAAAAGCTGTAATTCCCAGCAAATTTCATGAGAAGTTCTTCTCCATAGAAGGAGCTCAGAAAGTAGGCAAGGTATTTCAAAGCTGGAAAGGTTTTGGTCACATTTATACCAAGTGGACCTTTTGACTATACAGGCTGAATATCCCCCATCCAAACTTGGTTTCTGAATTTAGAGCCTTGTAGGATACTTATTTCAGATTAGCGATGTCCAATTGCTATAGTCTATGATTATATTTCAAAATGCTCTCCTATCAGAAGCACTTTGAGTCCCCTTTCAGATAATGGACTTTCTATTTGTATTTGGTTTATCTGATTATTTTAACATTGAATTCAGAACAAACAAAACTATTTGAAAGTTACAAACTTCTTATCTACAAATTCTAAGCAACCCAGGTCACCCTGCACCATCGACTAGATCATTCTTTTTCAAGATTGGTTCATACATGCACATCCAGGCATGCACCTACTTCCATGAAGGACTTCATATCAGTCACCAAAATAGCACTTCCTGATCTATTATGTGAAGTAAAAGGCTTCTCCTTTCTAGACTCTATCAACAATGCGTTTTAATCTCCAGTGTCTCCAGAATCGTACACTATACTTCTTAGTTTAATCCATTTTAAATAATGTGTTCACTTCTGTCTTCAGAATGTGGACACCATCATAGTTAGCTTCAGTTATCAACTTGCCACACCTGGAAAGAGCCAGCCTTGGTTGAAAATTGCCTCCTCAGAGTGGCTTGAGGGCATGTCTATGGGGGCATTTTCTTGATTGCTAATTGATATAAGAGGGCCCAGCTTACTATGGGTGGCACCCTTCCTAGGCAGGTGGGTCGGAGCTGTAGAAGAAAGGTAACAACACAGACCAGAAGAAGCAAGCCTTGTAAGCATCATTCCTCCATGGACTCTGCCTTAGTTCCTACTGCTAGGTTGCTGCCTGGAGTTCCTGCCTTGGCTTCCCTTGATGACAGACTGTAACCTGTAAACCAAACAATTTCTTTCCCGACATGGTTTTGGTCAATGTTTTATCACAGTAACAGAGAGAAAACTAGAACAGACACTAACTTAAGGATTGAGAAACAGGGATCTCAAGGAGTTACAAAATGAACTAAGGTTATAGAAGGCGAAAGAGGCAGCTAAGGATGAAGCCAGCAGGGGGAGCCACACTGGTGACGCTGGTGCAGAGTTTGCACGGTTAGTTTTCCTTTATATGGAAGATTATGGAGAAGTGTTGCCTTTACGTTTTTTAACTATCAAGTGTCTCTCCTTTTTCGCTGTATCTAATGTCACCATGGGTATAAGGCCATCAAATGATTTTCAGAATGTGTTCTACTCAGTTAAAGGATCCCAAATCACTGTGTTCAATATTTAACAACCAGATATTGTTATTTCAAATGTTCTACTTTTCTATAACAGCTCTTCTCTGTTACAGGCTTTACAATTCTTCTATAGATTGTAGGTGATGCTCAGAAATATCACTTAAATAAGCATGCACCTCACAACAAAAATGAGCCAAAATTTTGCTCATACCATAGAATGACATTTCAAAGATTTTTTCCCTATCTGTAGACACTAAAAACAAATAATAAAAGGGCCATGATTTTTACTACTGCCAAGTATAGCCTGTGTAAGCCATTGCAACAGGACAGAGGCTGGGAGCAGAAGGGAGGGATTGCATTTATTTGAGAACAGAAAGAAGGTCATCTAGCTGGGGACCAGAAAGTGAGGAGGAAATAATGTATGGTGAGACAGAAGAGGCAGGTGAAAGACACATCATAAGCCAGGACAAGGGTTTTAACTTTTCCTCGACAAAGACTGATGTGACACCAGTACAACAACAGATTAGAGCTAATATTTTTAAAAGCCTATTAATAGCTGGGTAGCTAATTGGTTTAAACCCAGCAGAGGTTGATGCAAAAAAAATACCAAACAGATAATGCAAAATATATTCACATTATTAAGATAATTCTTCAGATTAGTCAGGTCATTTTAAATCTTCCATTGCCTTGTTAGGTAATTCAAATACCTGCCTGGTAGTTCTATGGGAAGATTAAATATTAGGGTGCTTGGCATACCACTTACAGAGGCAGAATATTACAAATGAGAAATATCCAGCCTATAAACTCTATGTTGTTTATTTATTAATTGCAATACATACTACTATGTGAGTTAGAAATGTTAATGTAGATGTTTTCTATGGGGACATAAAATCTGATTTTCTCAGTTCCTTTAAGATACTATGACAAAATATCTGAGACTAGATGTCTTATAAATAAAATACAGTAGATGTGTTAGCTAGTGTCATGTCAACTTAACACAAGCTAGAGTCATTTGGGAAGTAGGAACCTCAATTGAGAAAATGCCCTCACTGACTGATTTGTAGACAAGTCTGTCGGGCATTTTCCTGAGTACTGATTTTTGTGAGAGTGTCTAGCTCATTATGGGTTGTGCTACCCCTGGACAGATGGTCCTGGACTATAAGGAAGCAGACTGAGAAGTCATTAAGAACAAGCCAGCATGCAGCATTTCTCCTTGGCTTTTGCATTGGTTCCTGCCTTGAGTTCCTGCCCTGATATCCTTCCATGATAGACTGTGGTGCAGAAGTAAAAGTGAATTAAAGGCTTTCTTCCCCAAGTTGCTTTTTTGGTCTTTTTTTTTTTTTAAAACAAACAAACAAACAAACAAACAAAAACACAAAACAAAACAAAACAAAAAAAAAACCCACAGCAATAGAAAACCCAGCAGTAGAAGACAGGAAGACAAATGGAACAGAATTTCCTCCATCTAGCCCTTCCAGAAAGTTATGCCTCCCAACACAGTTGCAGGTGGGTTGCTTCTCATGCATGAATCTGGGGGACATATTCATTCACAGCACTGATTATATCTGGATACATTTGGATTTTGAAGAAAATAGAAAATGTAATTCAAGACCTAAATAGATCAAGAATACTTGTTCTAAATTGACTGAGAGGACAGGAACAGAAAAGTAACGGAGAGGAGATAACCCATATTACACTTGGCTTTCTAATTTATTGTAAGGATTTTGCTTTTACTGGGGAACATTTTACAAGTTTTGAAAAGAGTAACCCAGCCAGTCTAACTTTAATGTTAAAAGTGGCTAATGTTCTGAAAATAGGTTGTAAGAGGCAGAAGCTAAGAGAGGCCTCTGACAGACTGTCATAGTAATCCAGGAATGATAGATCTTGGTTAAGACCATGGTGGTGGCAGGGAGCATGGTGGAGCTTGGTTGCATTCCAGCTGTATTTTCAAAGGTTGCCTGGCTAATGGGAGAGCAGAAGAGGAGTCAAGAGTCACTGCAGTGTTTTGACCTTGCTAACTAGAAGGATCCAGTAGCCTTGGATAGAGATGAAGGAGACTGATTTTTAGGGAGCATCAGATCTGCAGCTATCAAGTTTTCTTGTGACCCCAACAGAGGTGAAAGTAGGCAACTGAATATGAGTTTGGAGTTCAGGAGAAAGGTCATGTCTGGAGATACAAATGGAGCGGCCATTAGCATATACACAACACTATTTCAAATGGTGTTGCTAGATTAGATAGTCAGTTATAGAATCCACTAAGAAAAATTCTGAGGATGGAATCCTGAGGCACTTGGTTATTGAGGTGAGAGAGAGGAAGAATAGAGAAATTTGAGTGGGAGCAGAAAAAAAAAAAAAAAGGAAGAAAAGAACATGATGTGGGGCCAAGCCTCCCTTTTCCCCTGACACCATCTCACTTCAGATCTTGGAAGCTTAATTGATTACTGTATTTCCTAGATTTGACTGGGATGCAAGCCTTTCCTAAGTACCTCCATGGCATGCTGCTGTCATTACTCTGAGTCTTTGTCATACTGTATCACAGGGATCTGTGCTGGCTCATTTCTTCCTGTAAATCATAAGCCTCTTTACAGAAAAAAAAAAAAAAATCAAGAGTATTCCCAGAAATTACCTTCAGGCTTATCACATGATAACTTCAGAATGCCAATTGTTGAATTGAATTAGTAATTGGTGTTTATCATTACAAACTCAGTGCCACAATGGTAATATGAGTCTGCTACTTACATAATAACTATGTAAGAGCATTACACATACACATACATTTATTTCATTTAATTTATTTTTCTTTGTATTTTCTCATAAGGAAATTTCTAGCATTACCTTGTTGTTAGTGGTTCTGACTTATATAAGGGAGAAGGAAGAATGAAAGTAATGCTTCTGTATATGTTAAACATATATACTAAATATGAAAGTAATGCTTCCGTATATGTTAAACATATATACTAAATATGGCCTTCATGTGCTACCTTACCTAAATATTTGACCCTTTTCACAAAACTATGAAGAAAAATACAACTAATTTACAAGAAAAAACCCACAAGATTTAGAAATGATACATAGATATCTAAGATAGGAGTCAGATTTACACATCTACCAACTCTTTGGTAATATACAGTACGTATACAATATGGAAAATCAAAACGAAACAGGTGACTACTTTTAAAATAGCAGGATGTCACTTACCGGAAAGTATAGGAGCAGAGACCCAAAGAGTATTGTTTCCAACAGGATGAGGCCAGATGCCCTGATGCTCTAAAAGACAAATCAAGAATGTCATTGTTAACTTAATTTCCAGGCAGGGAGGATTTATGCTACTGTAAAAATGCTTCAGCCCTGCGAACAGCATTCTTCTGGGGGAAGTTAAGTAAATAAATTAAATCTAGCTAGTGTTCAGGTGGGCAAAGAGTTGACAGACGAGGGAAGCCTGATTATGAAGTGATAACAGGCCTAAAAATGTCGCCAGTGACTTCTGAGAAGCCGAGGTCATTACCTTGAAGATTCCTACAATCTGAGAAATTGTGACCAACAGAGATCTTTTTTCTGTTTCTGAGACATAAGCCACCAGTGCCTGAAAGCATTTTGTGGACACCTGCTGGATCACTGTGGAGGGTTAGGACAAAGTCTTGGTGTGGGAGCTGTAGAAGGGCCTGGCCTCTCAACAATGTAATATGATACCCACAACACAACTTCATTGTGTAAACAATATGAATCACACTAGATATAAAAGGTTTCTCAGCTGGGCGGTGGTGGCGCATGCCTTAATCCCAGCACTCAGGAGGCAGAGGCAGGCAGATCTCTGTGAGTTCGAGGCCAGCCTGGTCTTCAAAGCAAGTTCCAGGAGAGGCACCAAAACTACACAGAGAAACCCTGTCTCGAAAAAAACAAACAAACAAAAAACGTTTCTCACCTTAAGTGTTATTTATCCTACAGAATTTTCTTCAAATAGACTTCCTAGTATTTAGTTTCTAAGCATGAATGTATCTAACAATCTTATGACTTTTTTTATAATGTGCAAAACAGAAAATTCTTAAAGCAAGACAGTGTTGAGTCAAGAAAGAAAAAAGAACAATCCTAGCTTTTAACAATAAATTTGGCTTCAATGAGCTAAAGTTTCAAGATAGGGTATGTATATTAATTACCAAATCAAACAAAAAATTAGTCACTGTAGAATCCCTACATTTTCATTAAATGCAATATAAAATGTGCATACAAATTGCCAACATATAGTTGTCTTAACAGGAAAGTTATGTGAAGTAAGAAAATTAATTCTGCAACAACCAAAGGATACCAGAAATCCAAACTAAGACAGTGCGTTCTATTTTTTTGAAAATGATATGATAACTGGATAGTCAGAAAAAGAAAATTTTAGTTACTCTTTCAAAACCTTGCAGGATATTAAACAAACATAGTTGTTTTATGTAATCCTTCAAAGGAACTCATAGCCATGAGTTTGAGAATAGTATACTGTGTCAATCATTTGTGTAACTTCTTCCCCCCCCCCCTTTTTTTTTTTTTTGCTGTGGTGCTGAGGATGGAGCCCCTGGCCTACATATGCCAGGCAAGTAATTGTACCTCCTATCTACTGCCTCTAGATGCATTTTGATATTGATAATTGTTTTACCTAGTAGATGTTTTGATGTGGTAAAAAGACAATTTCTAACATCAGTATTTGAGTTTAGGCTGGTAGAATTTCTAAAGTGGTAAATTACATTTGACAAAGCAAAATCAACTTACGGATTTTTAATAGCTGTATTCTAATTTTTTAACATGACACTAAGACTCAGACTCCAAACCATTATGCAAAACTTATAAAATAATCTATGCAATGTTGACAAAGGAACAGAGAAGGGAGCTGGAGAGTACAAAAGGAAAGTTTTTGCAGTTAATTCTGTCCCACTGTGAATTCTGAAATAACTACTTAAGCAGGCAATGAAAGAAGCTACTTCAGTGGCCTTACCCCATAAAAATGAGTATTTTAACACCTTGTGGTAGTTTGAGTATAATTGGCCCCCATAAGCTCATAGGCAGTGGCACTATTAGGAGGTGTGGTTTGTTGGAGTAGGTATGGCCTTGTTGGAGGAAGTGTGTCACTGAGGATGGGTTTTCAGATTTCCTATGTTCAAGATACCACCAGTGCCACAGTGTACTTCCTGTTGCCTTCTGATCAAGATGTAGCCAGCACCACATCTGCCTGCATGCTGCCATGCTCCCTGCCATGATGATAATGTACTGAACCTCTGAACTGTAAGTAACCACCTCAAAATCCTTATAAGAGTTGTCATGATCATGGGATCTCGTGACAAAATAGAAACCTTAAGACATACCTTATTAAACCCAGTATGCTATTAAACAGGAAGTAGTTAAAATGACTAGCATTGGACTTTGCACATAATTGTATATCTAGTTTTTAAGTCATAAAGCAGTACCCAGCTGACAAATTTGAAAACTCTAGGTATATAGTGATAGCAACAAAAAGTGTTTCATGTTTGGGACTGAAAAACTACAGAAAATACTGAAGAGATGGCTCAGTGGTTAAGAGCACATACTGTTCTTACAGTGGACCTAAGTTTGGTTCCCAGTGACTATGCCAAGCAGCTCACAACCATCTGTAATCCTAGGTCCAAGGAACCCATCACCCCCTTCCTTCTTAACTCTGGGAGCATCTGCACTCATTTGCATAGACATACACATAATTTTAAAACAATACATAAACTATAATAAGAAGTAAAAATCCAAAATTACCCCAGAGGGGCAAAGAGCCCAGAGATGGGGACCCAGAAGTCCTCTGTGTGTGATGATGATGTGATATGGTGGCATCTTCCCTTCTTCAATGTCTTCTGATTATTTTAGGCGCAGGAGACTATGTCTGTGTTTCAGCCATTACTACACTACAGCAGTAGCAGTTATGTATGTTTACGTGTATTCTCACAACTACCTTGACATTAGAGATATATATACCTCTTGCTAGCTTCCATCCTGGCTGAGCAAGGAAGCCCAAAATTCTAGCTTCTAAACTAGAACACCATCCCCTGCTGCTGTGGTAGTACTAGAAATTTTAACTTGGACGAAAATCTTTGCCTCATAATTGGTACCAAAGATTCATATACAATTACTATGAGTGATCCATGGACTACGGTAATAGATGTGAAGCAAGAAGAGGTGCTCAGTGATGGGAGAGAGGGAACTAAGAAATGAAGACAGATAAAGGAGATAATCATCAGATTCACAGAGGCTGAGATGAAAATTCACCTCCTAAACAGTTCTGCTTGAGATAGAAATAGTAAAATAGAGATCATTTTAATTGGAGTTGTGAAATGGGAAATTCAGGGGAGGGAGGTACTTCCTTGAAATACAGCCAACAGTATATGGCATGATGCTGTTTATATAAAACACTTAGCTAGCACACATGTGTATCTATATAAACAAAGGTCCAGGCTGTGCATAGCTCAGGGTAGCTGTGAATGCAGTCCATCACATTGTAGATAAACACCACATCAAAATATCAGAGGCTGGGGCACCCTTGGTCCAGAGGATTTATCCTAACTTGACAGCAATGGTTTCTTCTAACGAAGAGAGTATATTTGGGTATAAGAGAACTAATATAGAAATATCACTTTTATTGAAGGAAATATAATTAGATATTGCTGAATTATAAGCTTTTTAGTAATTAACTGAAGAAAATCTAAAACCTATTAACTCAGCCATTATAAAATTATATATGATTTTGAGTTATAATATGCAAAGAGTCTAAACAAAACCTTTCTTCTAACTAATAAATATGATTGCAAAGCCTTGACTAGAGAGGGGATATTCATCTTCTTCCATTCTTGCCATGTATTCCTTCCCCACAGACATGACAAATTACATGACCAAATCAAACCTGTAGCTCAAATAAAATGCTAATAACATTTTACTAATTTTATTAAATTGTGTCAAAGCCAGCTTCTACCTCCCATCACCCTAGTTTGCAAAGTGCAGAAGTGCATGACTCAATACACAACTGCAGCCTCTAGAGGCAGATTTGCCCCCATGCAACAGCCCCAAAGAAGCCTAAGCCACTAGAATAATAAGAGGACAAGAATGCTGAAGGCTAAGTTTTTGAAAACAATTAAAATGCCTTGTTATTATTTCCCTGACTCTGTGACTAGCTCTACTTCATGTTTATATTTTAAACAGTTTTTCACCTCTAGGGAAATAACACATCTTGCTAACACAATGCAGCTATTTTTGATCATTGCCAATGTCTTCAACCTTGGAGTATTTAAAATTTCCTTACATTACAAAAGAAACCTCTGAAAAGGAAAAGGAAACATTTTAAACAGCTCAATTTCAGAATCTATGTGCAAACTCTGAGATAGCAATAGGATTCTATTTTCAAAAGGATGAATCAGCACAGGATCAGTGAGAAATCAAGAGTTCACAAATCTCTCATTTACAGAGTGACTTAGTTGCACTAGCAGAAGAGATTCATGGGGTTGACCTTTTCTTTTAACTCTTCTGTTTCCATAGAGAAATTTACAGATTGTGATATATTGTGTTCCCCAATGTATTGTGCACCCTAATAAAGCTTATCAGAGGGAAAAGCCAGTCACTATAGTAAACATAGAAGTCAGGCAATGGTAGTGCACACCTTTAACCCTAGCATTTGGGCAGAGATCCATCCAAATCTCTGTGAGTTCAAGGCCACACTGGGAACAGAGACAGGTGTGATGGCACACACCTTGAATTCCAACACTAGTTAACCATAAAGGTCTGGAGGTCTGTACAGACAGACAGGAAGTGACAGAGCTGGGCAGGAAGAGGAAGTGATATACCTGGGTAGAGAGAGAAAATGAGATTGCAGGGACAGAAAGGCACATAGGCATGGGTATACAGGAAGTAAGTCTCTTTGGATACTGAGGTGGTGTTGAGGTAAGGTTGGCTGTGGCTTTCCCCATTCCTCTGATCTCTCAGTTTTAACCCCAATATCTGGCTCTGGGTTTTTATTAATAAGACTGTTTAGTAATTCATCTTACAGAGGACAGGCTTCCTTTCACTGACTCTTGACAAGCACTTGACATAATGATACAACATAGTTTGGAAACAAAGTGGAAAGAACAGAATTAAAATATGAAAGATTTGATATTAAGACACTGATGCTTTTCAAAAATATTATTCTTTGCTCTATTGAAATGAACTCTGAAATCATTCACATCTTATTTAGGGTTTTTTATTGCTGTGAAAATAAATCATGACCACAGCAACTCTTACAAAGAAAACATTTAATTGTGGTGATGGCTTACAGTTTCAGAGCTTCAGTCCATTATCAACATGACAGGAAGCATGGCAGTGTGCAGGTAGACATGGTGCTGGTTACATCTTGACCAGAAAGCAGCAGGAAGTCAACAGACTCATTGGGTGTGACTTGAGCCCTCAAAGCCTGTCTCCACATTAACACACTTCCTCCAACGAGACCACACCTATTCCAAAAATGCCTAATAGTGGCACTCCCTTTGGGGGCCATTTGCTTTCAAACAACCACAGTTCAGTTTGATATCCATCTTTTAAAAACATAAATGTATTTTATATTAGAAAATTCAAGAGATTTCACAAATTATTACTCATTTTCACTTGATCACTAAGTAGCAAGAGATCTAAGTAATAATTAAACATTGATTTCTATTTAGTCTAGGACAGTACCACTCTGAGCAAGCCAATTTCATCTAATCTCTCAAGTGTTTTGGTTTTGAATTAGGTTTGCACAGAACTACAATCTTCAAGGCACTGTTTTCAAATGCTAATGTCCACACATCCTCAGCCGTTGGCTGGACAGCAGACCTCCTCAGCAGGAAATAAATTTGAGACTTGGGGTAGAACTTCTCAGAACTGCTAAGTTTGTTTCACACAGTTTCTTCTGTAGCTCACGAAACTGTGCAGTGACTAGAGCAGTCAAATGAAGATCTGCTTCTTATTTTCTTGACATTGGGAGGTATGCTTCTTATTTTATACGTGTAAGCACACTTGTTTATTCTGACAAGAACTTTACAAATAAAATCATAGAAATACGATGAGCATTTTAACGAGAAAACCAAGAAATGGTCTAATGAGATGTAATAGAAGCTCTTTACCTGCAAGACGAACAGAGCACTTTGAGAAACCTACAAACAGTAATTGTAATTCTGCAGCTGATTGGTAAGCTGCGAAAGTGTGGTGAAGGCATGGGGAGCCCAAAGTACTTCAGATGCAAAAATGATGGAGACAGAAATTCAAAACTCAGTCTCTAAAATGGTTTTCAAATTTCTAGATGGTGTGGAGCAAGCTGGATTCTGACTTGCCTGATACTTCTGAGCATTAAGAACCAAATGAGTATTATAGAATTTGTTTGTCAAGGTTTAATACAAATGTGTATTGTATGTTAAACATATTCTCCTCAACCCTCAACCTCCCTTTTCTCATTCCTCCGCCCCCAGTAGACCACTTTTTCCCTCTAGATGGGTTTAAACACAGAAACTTAAAGATGTTTGCCAAAAGACAAAATGAAAAGTACAATGGAATAATAATTGGCTAAATGACTAATTAACTAATTAGTTTGTCTTGTTTACATTTTCCTTGTCAATTCTAACCTCTTTTTTTCATTGAATTCTCCTGTCATCTTTGTGCTTATTAGCAATCTAAATGTTTGTGGTTAAGTAATTATCTTGATATTTTCAGATTTTTATATCTTACATCTTGAATGTGGCTCAGGAAAGATTTCAAATAATTAATTCATAAGTTTTAAGTTGATAATAAGTGCTAACCCTTACATACAAAATTCAAAAAGGTCATACTAACTGATGGATATTTTAATTGGTTTCTTTCTTCTCTGTGATGGATTGCTTGCCCTAAGATATACTGTTTTATGCATTAAGGATCAGACTATCAAAAAGTCATGAGTGAAGTAAATGAATATATGTAAAATTTGATGATAGAGAGATTTGACAGTAGAGAATTGTTAAATGAACAGATGAAGCAGTCAACAAATGAAAAATATCTATCCTGTAGAATGGGAAAAATATCTGAACAACATGTCTCATAGGAAGTTACTGATCAAAATATATAAGGAAATCACATAATTCAATAATAAATAACACGATTTAAAATGCCAAAAGGTATGAATGTATACTTTTCAAAATAAGATAAATAGCCAACTGTTATTTGAAAAAGTCCTCACAACATCAGTAATCATCAGAAAGATGTAAAAAAAAAAAATACAAGAGAAAACCCAACATAATATTTTCTTATATCTGTTAGAATAGCTGCTGCCAGAAAGATAAGATATAACAAGAAGGTGTGAAGAGAAGGAGCCCCTGTGAGCCCTGTCACAGTGTTGGTGGAAATGCATGTTTCTGAAACCATGATGGCAACCAGTACAGTGGTTCCACCAAAAAATTAAAAAGAGAATTATCTTACAGCCCAGAAACCCCCCTTCTAAGTATATCCAAAGAAAAAGAAATTGTCATGTTGAAGAGTCAATAGCCAAGATTCCGAATTGTCTAAGTATCCACTGATAGACAAGACGACAGATAAGGATAGGACAGTGACTGCTAGTGGTCAGAGAAAAGAAGAAATGAAGAGATGTTGATCAGACTGACAGATGAGAAGAGCGAGTTTCTAGAAACCTGATGTGCAGCATGGGTAGGGTTGGAAGTGGATTTGTGTGATGGTGATCCATGCTGAATAGTGTGTGCCAAGTCATTGCTTCATGTGCCTTGGATATACATAACTGTTACTTGATAATTAAATATCTTAAAATAAAATGCAGAAAGCCACTGCAGCACCTCAGTGCCACAGCAAGAC
Organism: Onychomys torridus; assembly: GCF_903995425.1. Taxonomy (NCBI): domain Eukaryota; kingdom Metazoa; phylum Chordata; class Mammalia; order Rodentia; family Cricetidae; genus Onychomys; species Onychomys torridus. The sequence continues at coordinate 80,431,613 of NC_050447.1, read as the reverse complement.
TGAAGCCTTTGCTGAGAGCAAGCTAAGTGAGCAGGCATGCTTCCTAGTCTCTTCTTTCTTCAAAGCAAGAGTCCATTCAATGAGAAAGTTGCCTTTGAAAACAAGCTTTCTCCATTGAGGAAGTGTCATTGGCGGGTCTGGAGAAGCAACACTCCTCCACTCTAAGTGTGCACTCCATTTCCTGCAAGTATTCTTGATTTCTTTCTTCCTTATCTTTTGAAGGCCAAAAAAAAAGTATATAAATGCATAAATTCCAGCAGTGAAAAGCTGACTTCAGAGAAAGGATAGGAAAAATCAGAACCAGGGTACAGAGAAGTAACTCAATCATTGCTAGCTCACTCCTTCAACAAGTTTTTTCCCCACTGAAAACACATTTTCACTTTAACAGAATGTGTTAATGAGGATGGCGACAAGGAGCATGGAGATACCTATAATGATGAGGACAGCTGGGCTCTTGTAGAAGCCATCATTACTCCAAGTCTTCACTCTATTAACTCTCACACCAGCATTCAACCCTCCCGGCAAATGTGGTTACTATCATCATCCCTGCTCTGAAGATACAGAGCCTGAGGTTTAGGGAGGTTAAAATGTTTGGCCAAGAGATTGACAGAACTCATACCTAGGCTACACAGTAATGTTGCTCAACTTTGCCCTTGGACTTTCAAAATCCAATTTTGTAAAGCTGCCATTTAAAATATCATCTGAGAGGTGCTCCTGAAGGCCTCCTTTCCTGACCTCACTCTGAAATACAAAGACACGTGAAATAAGAAACCGAGGCCCTGCTGTGAACTGCCAATTCAAAAGCAGAAACAGAAATGAAAGTGTGGCTCTCCATAAGCAACTGGGAAATGTAAATTAAAATGAAACAACAGTTGTCTCAGCATCTGTGGGGAACTAGTTCCAAGGTCCACCACAGGCACTAAAGTCCCTGATGGCCAAGTCCTTCATAGAAAAGGATGTAACTTTTGCATAAAACTTATGCACATCCTCCTTTGCATATGAAATAATCTGTACTGCTCACAGCACCCACTGTAAAATTTAGTGTAAAGTGCACCCTTCATGTTGTTTGGCTTAAAGTAAAGTGCACTGCTTAGGCAATGTAGCCATTGCCTCTGAACTGGAAACATTACCCCGTGAGGGAGTCTCACAGTGAAAAATATAAAAGGATCAAGATCATGAAACTTACCAGGCTCAGGAAATTCAGAAAGTTACAAGGCTTACAAGGCCCTCTTTCCAAGGCTATACAAGCAGTAACCAAGGAGAATCTCTTTAGTGGAGCTCCCTGAACATTGAGCAGGGAACTTCAAGGCTTCTAGCTTTCCTGGGCCCTCGCTCCTGCTGGGGTTGACTGCTGGCTAGCTTTTACTGTCAACTTTACAGAGACCCAGAGTCACCTGGGAAAAGAGATCCCCAAGTGAGGAATTATCTCAATCCGATTGTCCTATCTATGTTCAAGTCTATGAAAGAGACTGATAATTGATTTAAGGAGGCCTAGCCTACTATGGGAGGCACGTTCTCTAGGCAGTTGGACCTGGGCTGAACAAAAAGCTAATTAAGTCGTGATCCAGGGAACAAGCCAGTAAACAGCCTTCCTCCACAGTCTCTGCTTCAAGTTACTGCCCTGATGGAGTTTCTTCTCTGACTTCTCTCAACAGTGGGCTATAACCTGTAAAATGAGCCCTTTCCTCCCTGAGTGGCTTTTCATCATGTCGTCATAGCAACAGAAAGGAAACTAGAAGAGCTGGTGTTTTTAGTGCTACAGCTGCCTGTGAGCTGCTGTGTCCCAGTGAGGTGCTGTGAACGAGGATTTCCTTACAGGCTCAGACACTTGAACGTGTAGTTGCCACCATTAGGTAGTACTCTTTGTGAGGTGTTAGGAGGTGTGACCTTCCTGAAGGAAGGACATCACTGGGGGCAGACTTTGAGAGTTTGAAGCCTCATGCCACTTCCAGACCACTCTCGCCGCTTTCTGTTTGTGATTAAAGATGTGATTTCTCATCTTCTTCCTGCCTCCATGCTTGCACCTGCTGCTGTGCCTCTGGATCTCCATGGCAGACTCTTATCCCCCTAGACCCTAAGACGAAATGAACTCTTTCTCTAATGTTGCTTCTGGTCATGGTGTTGCATCGCAGCATCAGAAGCAGTGAAGATATGCAGCTAGTAGCCACTCACAAATGATCCTGTAAATAATCCTAGTGAACTCATTCATTGGTTTACCAAACTAAACTTAGGTTAAATCACTTCTTTGGTCTTTTTTCAGTGCCCTGACATGAGTAGATATTTGTTCATGTCTTCCTCAAGAAGAACAATTACACAACTAATTACATAATTGACGACCAGAACAAAGTCTATGCATTCAGTACAGATACCATATTTTAAAATATTTTACATGTACACGTCTTAAGCTATGGATGAAGAATACACAAATGGGATGAGCCAATTGTGTTTTTCTTCCAATCCAATAGATTGAAAAAAATTTAAAGGCTGATAATATCAATCACCAGAAAAAAATACTAGGAAATGAAAACTCCATACTAATATTTTAAAAGCTAGTGAAAATTTAAGGCTAATTCTTAAGAAGAATAAAATGTACTCCAACTGCATAAAGCCAAGCTGTATGTCTGTTTCTTCCAGCATATTATTGCTTAGAAATAGTGTTTATAAACCTATGGTTAAATTCTACCCTGTCCTGCTTAGGTATAAACCTTCTTTTTTCTAATCAGTAACTTCTTGAATTCAATCTGATGTGATTTTTTTCCCTATTACATTTTAACTGTTTACATTTCAAACAGGACTTTGTGGCCTTTCAGTTTGTAAGTGACTCTCTTTCAAATGTTGTTTTAAGCTTAAATGGCGACATAAAGATATGGAGAACAGCAAAACCCTAAGACCATCTCTAAAACAAGCAGCAGATCCCCTGGATTGGTCTTGCATTTCTCATCTATTGATCTAAAACATCTCTAGACATTGATGATTTGTTTCATGGTTGTTGGAGGAAAATAAATGTTGTCTATATTGGCTGTTAAATATTCCAATCAATTTACATCATAATCAGTTGTTATTACCTAGTGTCCACAGCAACTGGTTCTGGCAGACACGTTTTTATAGTAAGCCAACAAAGCTAGCAAACAGGTTAGAATTGATTTACGCATGTCACCCATGAAATTATTAAGTAAAATGCTTTTAGTATAACTGATTAAAACAGGCAAAATTACACATCTAGTCATTAACATGGATGAACTATATGTCAGATAAAATATAAGAACTTCTGAAATCTGAAATAGATACATATTGGAAGCCATGGATAAAATATGATCTCAAGGTAATATTAAAAAATAGTCATTAAAACAGAATGGATTCATTAATACTAAATCAATTCAGAACCTATCTAACTCAAAGCTTCCTGTTTTTCAATCACTGTTCTATGATATGAAAGCACACACTGTGGGGGCTGTTCTCAAGCTCACAAAATTGACAAGAGTTTATGACTTACTGACTTACACAAAGCTGCAAATAATAGAGCTATTTATCTCAAGGCACTGAAGATTAGTTCCGATACATCAGAGTAAATTAATCAGGGCAAATGGTCATGAGAGTGAACTGAGCAGATTTCTAAATCTTAAAATACAAATTCTTTAAGTGATTTTTAAGTGATGTTTTTCAACCTTCTCTTGGTGACACACAGCAGGAGTTCACCTATTTTCTCCATATTCCTTCTCTTGGGTGCCTCTTTCATTGCCTAGCATGAAGGCCCACCCCCTTGGATCACCTCAAATCTGTCTCTATTTTGGACCTCTCCTGTATACCAGTCACGATTTGTTCAACTAGTATTACAAATGACGGAACCTTAGCTCGTGTAAACCAAACTCAACTTTGTATATCAAAACTCGTTCCTTCTAATTGCTCTTCTCCATTACTGGCTTCAAACCCCAGGTAAAAAGTGAAGTTCGAAATGTCAGCGTAGTCCTGGTCTCTTTTGACTTTCTCACCGTGGTTGCTAGCACCGAGCCGTTTCCACCCGCTCTGCTGTTTGGGCATCATTCTCGTTCTTCTCCTCCTAGGGTTGCTGTCTCCAGTCACGTTTTCACTGCTTCTCTTCCAAGCATTAGAACAGATCCAGAACTGGGCTCTGTATTTCCAGTTTCACACTTTCTAAGCTACCTTCCACATTTTGCTAGAGAGACTTTTGCAAACTACAATTGCACCATATCATTTCCTTTCATACATCTTCACAAATCACAGCAGTGGTGTGCTATATATAGATCCAAATCCCATAAGCTAGCACTTAGAACTTTCCCCCTTTATCAAACACTACAGTTGATGCACCGCGCGCCTCACAGCCAAGCCACTCTGAATAAACTGTGTTCTTTTTAACCAAGACCTTTACAGATGTAGTTCCCTTATCTAGAAACCTCCTCCACATCTTTCCAAGGATTCCAACATCACCTTTTCTGAGAAGACATTCCTGATGTTCCCACTTAGTATCAAGTTACTTTCTCTGTACATCCATCATACATTCCTACCCTCCCTCCCCCACATCCAGTGTCTCACATAGCCCAAGATGGCCTTGAACTCACTATGTAGTAGAAGAGGGCCTTGGATTCCTTATCACCCTGCCTCTTCCAAGTGCTTAGATTATAGGCATGTACCACCACCACCTGTCTTTGTTTTCTCATTTATTATTAATGCTCATGTTCACATTTTTTTTTACTAGTCACCTGAAATAATGGATGCACTCCTGATAAGTCTAAACAGGGCTTTGTTCTCCTTTTCCACTTCAAGCTTAATCTTTATCTGTGGTGTAGGGACAGTCTTCCTCCAAGTCATTAGTAACTAACTTGTCATATGAGTGGTTTGAGAACTCTCACTTAGACCCAAAGCAGCAGTGTGCTTTCCTTAGAAGGATAATGGCCTGGAGCTTTTCCATAGTCAACCAGAAACATCTGTCATAATGTCCTCTAGTGAACTCTGTCTTAAAATTGTACTACTTTGAAACTCAATGATATTATGAAAGTTCCAATTTTCCCTTGGATGTAAAAGTGAACATGGGAGATTAGAATCAAATCAATTGTTAACGTTTTTATACACTGGTGGGTTTTTTATCCATTATTACATTGAACATACCTAGTATATGAAAGAGAGCGAGAGAGAGAGCGAGAGGGAGAGAGAGAGAGAGAGCGAGAGAGCGAGAGAGAGAGCGAGAGAGAGGGAGCTCATTTTAAGGGGAAGGTTATCTAGACTGAGAGAAGCAGTTGCTCCAGATATCTTAACTACCAGAGCTGATTTTCCCATCACCAGATGACATTCTAATCGGACAGTTTGCATCTAGTGAGTGTATTCTAATAGGTGGAGGTCAGAGACATTACAATACACAGGATGGCTCTTTCCAAGAGAGATCGTCTTACGCACATGGAAACAGTGTGGGGCTCTATTAACAAGCTCTACAGGAAAACTGACCCAGGTTGCAGGGAGACACAGGAAAGAAACTTTGCCAGGGTTGAGGCTCAGAATGTGCATCATTGAACGTTTTGGATGATTTAAGACCAGAAATCTGAAGAAGGAAAAAGACCTGGCTTGGTGGGTCAGTGAAAGAACTGTGGTAATATTCCAAAGAGAGGAACAATCTCAGAGCTTGTTAAATACAGCAGTGTGGGTAGAGAAAATAAAAGAAAGAAAGAGGAACAAAGTCAATGTGGTGTGCCACTACCACACAGCAATGAACAGTCATCAGAGTTGTGGGGGAAAAGGGACTAATGTGAAGTGATGAGACTCAGTTCAGGAGAGTGCTTTCTGGCTGCAGCCTACAGGAGACATTGAAGGGGACGCGGATGCATGCCGGGAGGAGCTGTAACAATGAAGGCAAGGGACAGTGAAATCCTGGACTAGGAAGGCAGCAGTGGAGTCAAGAAAGGGGAATCAGGCTGAGGGTATAAGACTGGTAGGACTCCCTGGTACACTGGTGGTGAGGAATGAGGGCAAAAGGTTGATGTGTCATGGATGATGCTGTGCTTCCAACTGACTCTCTGACGCATGGCAGGCCATTACTTAGACTTCAAAGAGTGCAAGCAGATGAATTTGGGCAGAGGAAGATCCAGAAGTTGCTTTCAAACTTACTGATGCATCAATACATAAGCAGAGTTACCCACTGAGCAATAAAGACTGTGGATGTGGAGAACAGAGGAAATGCTTGGATTTTCCCAGACAGAGAAAATAGAACAGAGGGTACTGGGTTCCAATGAACTCTTGCTGCCTCTAGACTTAAATGCCAGCCTCATCCACTATCTGTTTTGTTGTATCTTTTGTGGTCGCGTCTTCTTGCTTATTTTCCTTATTTATCTTACTGGTGAGCCACTACTGCTTGCCTTCTGCATTACTGGCTCATTTTTGTGTGTGTGCCTAACTGTTCATTTGCTTTCAGGAAAGCACTCCTCCATTTGCTTATTTGTATCCATGAAAAAAACAACCCCAGAACTCCTTTCTCCTTGAAGCAGCTTTCCCTGACCTTCCCAATCGCTTCCTGCTGCTAACAACCAGAACTGTTATATCTGAGACTTTCTTCCATGTAAATTTTCTTCAGCTATTTCATGGGCTGGGGTAACTAGTTCAGTGATTTAATAAATTCACGGAGTGAATCTCTCCACTCAAGCCCCATAGCTCCCACAGCCCATAGTCCTTGGAGAACACAACACCCTTTGGTATTATTTCTCTCTGTCTAAGAAAGCAATTGATGGTGGTAACTAAAAGCTGTGGTGCATCTATGACCTACAGGCACAACACTGGCAGGCTTTATCCAATCAAACATACTGATTTTCAGTTTTACCTCTAGACATAGAAAAGGAAAACTTCAAACTATAAGTTAATGTTCCCCAATCTTAGAAGTATATCACAAACACCTAAGAGAATCAAAAATTCTACACATGGAGAGAGACCTTATTTGAGAAACTCATTCCTGAGGTTTGAGAATAGGTCTGCTCATCCTGAAATCAGAAGGTTCCTTCCAAACCTAAGAACACAGGAACTCATAGTCTCCTGTGAATGGTGAGGACCAAATAAGTGTCTAAACAGGCCAATTGGGACCTAGATGCCAGGAAGATGGGTGCTGTACAATGAATTCTGAAGCAGAAAATGGCACAGTAGGATTCAGGCAGCCTTGATGCTGCTGAGACACTAACTGTCACCTGAATCTGGTTTGGGAGTGCTGGGAGCCAGAGCAGGGCATCCTAGCTTTAGCAAAGCATTTGTGTACAGTGAGTTAAGAAAGTAGAGGTGAGTGAGAAAACTGTATGCCTAGAAATAGTCTGTAAGCTCAGAGACACAGGTAAATAGGCAATGTCTGCAGGTGATGGAAGCTTCCACAATGATTACACTAAAGTTCTATTGCCACAGGTCAGCAAAGGTTATGTGCTTTCTTTCTAAATGTATTCAAAGCTTTTCTGCTCTTACTATGTATCTTGCTTCCTTATCTTTATTTTTTATTAAAGGAAAAAAAGAGGCCAAACATTTTATAAACGAGACCTTGAGCCTATTTTAAATGTGGGTCTGGGAACTAAAGCTTGACTGCACTACTGAAATGTCAGAAGCAATCCCATCTGTAGTGTGTACTCTGAAGTGGAACATTCATATCACCTTTAACAACCCTCAGAATGACATAAAACAGTATTGTTCTTCAATCTAAGAATAGTTGTTAGAGAAAGGATAAAATAAACTGGGAAGTCCTATCTCTGCAAATAAGAATTATGACCTTGCTGATTAGCATTATAAACGTAATATAAATTTCAGAGACTTGTGCAAATCACAATTCTTTTAAAAAGGCAATGAGAATTTTCTTCTCCTGAGCTCAATCTTTCTTTAATAAGCCAGAATTGCCATGGCAAATGTCTCAGGCACCACTGGTTGCATGCCATTATGGATCACTGAGGGGAGATGAGATGCTATGCTCCACTTCTGTAAAATTAGTTCCCTGTCAGCTAAGCAAGGGGTGGCTGGAGAGGCCTTCTTTTCTCTTTTCCTGGCTATTGCGATGGAACCTAGCTCAAAGCTGGGTTGACACAGCCTTCATATAAACAAGCAAACCCCCTATTTCAGGGCTGCATAGAGGGTTCATTCTGAAGATGTTGACACAGGCTCAGGAGCTCAGCCAGTGCTCCATCATCTCTTTCTCTCACAAGAGACAGCCTGGAGGCAAAGTTTAGATCCCCCAGAGAAATCTATCACTTCTTAATGCTGGTTCCCAGAAAACTGTACACCAGAGGTCCCATTTGCCCTCAGGGAACCAGATCGTGAATTGCTGGAACACAGAGAAGAGTTTGACTGACCTATGGATGCAGAAGAAAAGATAAGATGTAGAGAGAGGGGCCTGGTTTCATCAGCTCAACTCTGAAAATCCTCAGCTGACAGGAAAAGCACAGAACTGGCTGCCGCTGCCCTGCTGCAACCACAGGGCCTGTGGTCTTAACTGGATGGAGTGAGCCCGCTAAGGGAATAAAAACACTTTAGGCCCCAACATACATGTGGGAAGAAATTGATGTAAAGGAGCTCTGGGACTCCTGAAGGGATGGCTGCTGATCTGTGGTTTAAGAAACAGATGGAGGAGGAGTCAGAAAGCAGCACTAAAGATCAGAAACACAGTGAGCATCCCAGGGAAAAGCTGGGAACCAGAGGCTGAGAGCTGAGGATACTAAGCAGACTGACTGCCCAGGAGCTTTGTTCTGGGAGGAAGGAGACTTATCATGTAAAGGGCAGACATGAGGATTTTAGGCTTTCCAAGCCATGCTGCTTGTATTGCAACTCCTCAGTTCTGGAGCCAGTCAGGGACAACATGCAGAGAATCAAGGCTGTGTTCCAATCACATTTTATGAATGCTGAGATTTAAATTTCACACCATGATATAGTTATTTGGGTATTCTACATAATGGGCAGTAGGTCATAAGTTACTGTTTTCTGCTACACTAGACATTCAGACATACGGACTAACCCCCAGGCTTCATCTTTAACTAAGTGGGCCAAAGTACGTATCTCAAGATCCTATGACAGGCTCAAGATGCCATGCAACTTTACCATGCCCACTGATAGTACCGAAAATCTGCTGCCTCCGTTGTATTTGGAGGACACTGTCATTTAATGATCAGTGAACTGAGGATTGTAAAGTCACTCTAGAGTATCTCTAAGCATCAGTTTCCCCATTTGTAACTGAAGATGCTAACTACTGTCATTTCTTTCTCCCCTGCGGAATTCTCTAAAGTTAATTAATGGTCACACAGATTAATGCTGTAAATGCCCCGAGAAGCTCGAAGGGATCCTGTTATAAATCTGCCTTAATGAAAAGGATAAATGGACACAAAGTAAAAAGCTATCTACAAATATTTACAAATTCCTTAGACAATACCCACTTAACACAAGTGCCTGGGAGTATTTCCTCTCTTTTCATCTTTCTGTCTTATGCTCAGCAGAACCATTTTCAAAGACAGTCTCATTTTGTTAGCTTTGGCTGGTCTGGAATTTGCTAATGTAGACCAAGCTGGCTTTGAACTCAGAGCTTCCTGCCTCTGCCTTTGCCTGGGAGTGCTGGGATTAAAGGCCCCCAGCATGACAGCCAGCCATTCTCAGGAGAGTCCCTGAAAGTATATGTGGGCTTGCCCTTTCCTTCTCTACCAGTACCTATAACAAATTTAAATAATCTCAAGGCTCTCCATTCTAGTGAAGTAAATGACCACATGCTGGATCCCCCAGCCAGAATTTCTTCAACTTCATGTCTCAACCACAACTTTTTCATTTCTGATGCATCAGCCCCACAGATAAAATGCAGCCCTTCCCCTATCTCTGATGGACACCCTACATTCAGAACAGTTCTCTTCTGCTGCATTCTTCCCTATTCTGTGTTGTAGTCCATTATTGCCCTGTATTTTTCACATGCTTATCCCACCTTTTAAAAATTTATCAATATGTTGCTATCTTTAGAATTAAATGAAAGTCTCCCAACCCTCAGGCTCTCTCCCCTTCAGCCAAGTGGTCACATGTCTGCTTACCTCAGCAGATGGCAGGCTTCTTGAAAGAATGTTTTCTGTCTCCACCTTTGCCTTCCTGCCTTCAACTCACCTCTTACACAATGGCACTCAGGCTTCTGTTTCTATAACTGCTTGGCAATTGCCTGGAAACTTTATCAATAACTCCTCAAATAATCATCACATCTATGATGATCAATGGTCAATAATTATCAAATGTAGTAAATGCATTTCTTTTTTTAAATTTCTAATTCATTTTACATACCAACCATAGATTCTCCTCTCATTCCTCCTCCTTCCCCCCACCTCTTATCCCCTCTTCCAACAGGGTAAGTTCTCACATGGGGGGGGGTCACAAATAAGCCTGTTACATTCAATTGAGGCAGGACCAAGCCCCTCCCAGCTTTACTAGGGGTAAGCAAGGTGTCCGACTATAGGTAATGGGATCCAGAAAGCCAGCTCATGTGCCAGAGAGATCCTGATCACACTGTCAGGGACCCCTCAAATAGACCCAGCTACACAACTGTCTCCCATATGCAGAGGGTATAGTCCAGTCCCATGCAGGTTCCATGGCTGTCGGTCTAAAGTTCAAGAGTTTCTATGAGCTTAGTTCAGTTGTCTCTGTAGATTTCTCCATCATGATCTTGACACCCCCCCCCCTTTGCTCATGTAATCCCTCTTCCCTTTCTTCAACTGGACTTTCAGATCTTGGCTGGGTGCATGGTTGTGGCTCTGCATCTGCTTCCATCAGTTACTGGATGGAAGGCTCTATGATGACAATTAGGGTATTCACCAATCTGATTACCAGGGTAGGTCAAAGGATAATCAGACTACAACCCATAGCTCCAGAGAAGCTAGGAAATAAGGAGGACCCTAAGAGAGATGTATGGATCACCTTGGTATGGGGAAACAGAGGAAATCTCCATTAGTAAACTGGGGATGTGTGTGGTTGGGGGGGGAGGAACAGAGGGTAGAGGATGGGGGATGAGAACATGATGAACTGGGAAGGCTGAGCTGCGGGAGGGATGGAGTGGGAGAACAATGAAACAGATATCTTGATACAGGGAGACATTATGGGGTAAGGGAGAAACCTGGTGTTAGGAAAATTCCCAGGAATCCACAAGGACAACTCCAGATTAGACCACTAGCAACAGTGGTGAGGATGCCTGAACTAGTAGATGCATTTCTCTCTGGAATTTATGGCAAAGATGAAAAGCTGTGATTTATTATTTTAGGCTTAAATAGATGATAGTGTTTTTACTGATAAAATTCAATCACTCTCGAAAATTCCAATAGGATTTTTATATTGAATTCAGTCAGCTTCCATAAATGGTATAAGAAACGCTGAAAATATCCAACTTGGTTTTAAGATTAAGACCCTGTGATACTATGGGAATTAGAACACTGTGGAGAGGGGACAGCTACCAGCTACCTTGTGCTTTTTGATTCCCTGCCCTCTCCACTGCTGTTCACTGCCCCAGCCCGGCCCTGTTTCAATCTTAATCTCTCTTCATGCCTCGTCTCCATCAAATCCCCCTATTCCACTTGACTTCCAGCTCTGTCTTCCACCACCCCTTCCTTCTCTTTTCTCCTCTCTACTCCAAAGGCTGTTGCAGATGTCTTAATCTAGATACACGTCCTGAATTCTCAGGTATTCACGTTTTGAAGTATTGCTGTCTACTCGGTGCATTGTATCCTTTGTGGAAATAGAGGTTTTAGACACGCACGTGCTTCCTCAACCATTATTTTACCATTCACTGATGAGGTCTCCAGTGAGCTCTGCACTGCCACATCCTTGCCAGTGAGCTCTGCACTTGCCACATCGCAGTCTGTGCCTCGCCGAGTCCCCACGGCTTGCTGTCCCTCTCTCTTTCAACCAGCGCTGGCTCCTGGATTCTGGAACATGGCAGCAGTCTGGGCTTCCTTTCCTCTCTTTGGCTGCTCCTCACTCTTCTACTTCACCCCAAACAGTGAGGACTCCAGCCCTGTGCACCCCTTCTGTCCTCTCCACACCCCATCCATAGTCTCACCCCATCTTTTTACAGTCCAGTTTCCCCTGCCTTTGTGCTCACGACTCCTGAGTTATGGCTCTGTCTCCAGATCCCCTACTTAACCTACCTGACAGTTCCACTTTGATTTCTTAGAAGTAGGTTAGGTCAGATCTGAAATTCAAATTTAAGTGGGAATACTGTATTTTGTTTGCAGAGCTTGTCAAATCTAGATCAACTGAGCATGTCTAAAATAGAACTTCTGAGTTTTTTTTTTCTCTGTGAGCCTTTGGTTTCCTAATTTTAATGGTCAGTACTTTGTCCAATTCCACAAACTATAAAGCCAAGGGAATCACACTTGACTTTTCTATTTCCTTTCATCTCATATCAAAATCTTCAGCAACTTCTGAGAATCCTTTCTCCAAATGAATCTCAAATATACCCAATCTCCCCCATCCACAGTGCCACTGTGGTCTCTTGTTTATAGTATTCGGTGAACTTAACACTTTCCCCATTTTACACTAGTCCCCCACTAATCTACCACATAGACACTAGTTTAATAACAATAATAAAGGACCATGAATAAATAGGATCTCAGTAAATGGAATCATCTGCCCTCCTGCCCCAAACACTTCATTGCCTTTGAACTGGACCTCAGGTAAATAGGTTGTTCACAATGACACTGCACTCCCAACTACCTCCCTACACTCACCTTCTTCTCTCTCCCTCCGGGCTTCTGTCCTCTGCCCTGCAGCTCACAGGACACTCCGGGCTTCTCTGTGCTTCATCACCGTCACATGTGTGGCTTTCTTTTCATGGACCACTCATCTCACATCATATCCACCTATTTTCCCTCTTTTTTCCTCTGTGTGTTCACTGCTGCCCATCCTGGAACTTCAATGCTTTCTCAGGAACCAGTGAGTGAGCACGTGACTTGTAAGACTATTTCTGCACTGCTGTGTCCTGATGTGTAGTGACTCCAGCCAGCTCAAAAAGTTATCTCAACTACCTTTGTGATAAAGTGCGAGATACCGCACCAACTTTTTCTGGGTTCATGCTGAAATCTTTTTTTTTTTCTTCTTAATTTTTATTTTCCGGAGCTGAGGGTCAAACCCAAAGCCTTGTGCTTGCTAGGCAAAGCCCTCTACCACTGAGCTAAATTCCCAATGTGGGAGGTGGTGGCGCACACCTTTAATCCCAGCACTCGGGAGGCAGAGGCAGTGGATCCCTGTGAGTTCGAGGCCAGCCTGGGCTACAGAGTGAGTTACAGGAAAAGGCGAAAAGCTACACAGAGAAACCCTGTCTCGAAAAAAAAAATGCTTTGAAATCTTTTAATTTCTTAATATGTACTTGTTTTTAAGTATCTTCCAGGTGGATGGTCTCACTGACCTCCTTTTGGTCTAATCACAGAAATCCATTTACCCACCCAGAGTAGACTTAACCAATTATATTTTTATGCTATAACACATCCTGAACATACCCTATTAACATTTTCTGAGCACTTTCTTTTAGCCATTAATTATAAGTTTTAAGGACATCTGCTATATTTTTATCTTCCATGCAGCTACAGAAAGTTAAAATATTGTTATCTCTATGTTATAGAGGAAGAAATTGAGATTTAAAGAAAAAGAGTGTGGCAAATTAAAGATTTATTGTGCGACAAGCTGGAAAGATGGCTCTGCAGTGAAGATCACTTACTGCTCCCTCAGAAACCCAAGTTCAGTTCCCAGAGTCCACACTGAGCAGTTCACAACTGCCTATAACTCCAGTTTTAATGGATCTGATGCCCTCTTCTGGCTTCCTCAGGCAACTTCACTTATATGCATATATTCTCACTCAGATACACATGCATATACATAATTAAAAGTAAAAAAACTTTAAAAAATGAGTTATTATTTGAAAGGCCAGGAAAAAGCAACTAGTCTATGAACTTAATCACTTTCTCTAATGCCTTTCCAAGACTTCAACAAACTTTACAGAATATTCACACACACACACACACACACACACACACACACACACACACACACCATATTAAGTGTGTGCATATTTATTTATTTCCTTATATTCATTTCTCTATTTGATTGTGACTATCTTATGAGCAAACCAGTATCCAAATCATTTTTGTAAACTTATCTAGATATTCATGGATACATAACTAATTTTAATTTCTGAATATCCACATGTATTGCTTTATAATTCTACAGTCTTTTATTTACAAAATGTTTGATAAGCCTCAGAAAAGAAGAAGCCCCTAGGAATTTGTAAATAACACAAGTGATTTATCTCTCACAATATATTTCAACTAATAAGCAGTTTGGTATATTAGTGCATTAAATTTTAAAAAGCTATTTTTAGCATACTTAATAAGCAACTGGCTTTATAAATAAACATTAGTTAGTACAAATGCCTCAAGAGAACCTGACAATGGAGCTTTGGTAATCACTAAGAATTTTATATATCTCTTAAGGCATATACAAATATGTTATAATCACTTTACTTGCTTTTCATAATTCATAATTAGTATTGCAGCCACCAGATGGAGTATGAGGTTATTTAAATAATATTTTTAAAGATCCTTTTGGATAAGCTACTTTGCTCTACTCTTCTCATAATGTTTACCTCACCACCACCTTGACACACACATACACAAATGCACAAGCTATTTTCCCTTTTTTCTCTTTGATTAAAACATAGAGCATGCAACATGAATGAGCTGAGCCAAGGAACATGGCTCTTACCAAGGAAAGACTTGATCTGCTTAGCTCATTAGTATGTACATAGTAGGAACTGGACATAAACTTACGCATGATAGGTAAGCTTTTCTGGGACAGATGGAAGTCATGTATTCAGACTGTTAAATGGGGCCAGGGCTGGTTATGTTTATTTAATTATTTTAATTTAATCAAGTCTCTTTGTTAACATATGAGTGAGAGCATACATGTCGAGACAGAGTGGGCTGTAATTCAAGTGGGTGAGAACAAATCCCAGCTTCTGCAAGCTTGGACCAGCTTCTTAGCTGCTCATGCTTAGCTTTATTTAAACAAATTGAGGACAATACCTCACTTAAACTGGTTGTAAGAATTCCAAGTCACTCGCTATCAAATTATTTCATTTTTATCACATCCTGATTTGGTTTTCTGCATTACACTTCTTGCCAGCCCCACATAAACTCCTTAAGTGTAAAGCTCTCATTTGCCCTGTGCGTTACTGTATTCTGAGTACAGGGAATCTAAGCCCTCAGTAGATGGTCAGAGGATAAATATGAGTGGAAATAAGGAAAGGGAAGGCAGCAGTGAGGGATTGTGACAGAAAAGAGGGAAAGGGATAAAGCTAAACATCAGGCTGTGCTGAAGCATGGTGTCTAGGAAGTGGAAGAGGCTGACAGTGACCGCCAGTGTGAGAAGGTGGTAATTCAATGCTGCAGTAGAACCATGTCACCCACAGTTAGTCCTTTTGACAGGATTAGAGGGTATGGATCAAAAACATTGATGTGTGTGTGTGTGTGTGTGTGTGTGTGTGTGTGTGTGAATGTGAATTTGTGTGTGTGTGTGTGTGTGTGTGTGTGAATTTGTGCAAATATATGATTTTTAGGGGACATTTCTAGTAGTTTACTGAAAATACTATGAATTTTTTTCTTTCTTTTTTTTAGCTAAGGTTCGAACCCAGGGCCTTGCGCTTGCTAGACAAGTGCTCTACCACTGAGCTAAATCCCCAACCCAATACTATGAATTTTTAAGCCCTACCAAATTTTAGCTAAAAATCCTACAATTTATACAACTATCACCAATGAAGGAAATCCTATCTCCTAATACCATCACCAACTCAGAGAATTGTGTTCATAAAAATTTAATTTTCAGTGAATTTTGTAACTACTCATGAAAATAAGATTTTTTTGTATTTTATTTTTTACATATTCTTTACACTTTCTTGTGTTTTTCTTTTTTTTTTTTTTTTTTCTTGAGCCTAAAAGGTGTTTTGGTTTGATTTATTTGGGGGATGTTTTTAGATTGAAGTTACTAATCCTTTATTGTTTTGTATGTTTCAAAAGATTTTTCTAACTTCTCTTTTAATTATTTGTTCGTTGTGCATACTTAGAGACCCTGGTCAGTAGTAAACACAGCTTTAAGGAAAGGTTAGTTACAAATGCATCCATGGGAACCTCTGCATTTGGGCTGTGAGACTAAGGTCCCCCCGCCAGAGGGATACACACTGTAAGCAGGGATGGAAGCCATGATTTCTGAGTATAGTGGTGGATGGTGGTGACAGTTGTCCTATAATATGAAGATATTTCATGATACCAAATTGCTGAGAGTGGTTAGAATGATAAAGCTTCAATCATTTCACAGCAGCAGAAAGTGATACCTCTGTCTCTCCATATTTTACAAACATAGATGATGGAACATCAAAAATCAGTTAACATGTTACGTTAAACACTTCAGTTTCCAAACCAAAAAGTAGCATCATTATTCATTCCCATGTCAATTAATTTCTCAGTTAAGAAAGAACTTCTACAGAAAGGGGGAAATATCAACCACAGTCCACTCATTTTGTCAACTTTCCTATTTCTTTCTCTGTTGTACTAAAACCAGACTATGCTGAAATGCGCAGAGTAAGTCTAAGCCATGGTTCTCTCCAATGTATCTTCTTCCTCTGACATCTCCACTCAGAAGTAAATCCTACCCAACACTTGACATTGCTAAGCTGTAACCAACCACACTCTGTGTGGAATATCTAATAGGAATATATATTACTTGTCACAATGTTTGGTAAAAATGAAGAAGAAACAATTCAATAATATTTCAAATTAAGATATTTTTGTAATATTGCCATTGCTTTAGAGAAATTCACAGGTTTAAAAATCATGTTTTACTGGCTTATTGAATCTTTGGGCAAAGATATAGACACAGATGTGTGCATTGTTTCCCACATGTTTCTGGAAAGTAGGAGTTCATTAATTCTTTTGGATCCTATCCTGTAAGCCCAGGAACAGACTGGAATCTCAGTTACATCATTTAAAAGAATAAGGTGTTAGAATAGTTGTTGATTCCTGATTGTTAGAGAATTGCAGAGAGCTCTTCTTTTGAATTTGGTCTAGGGTAACCTTGTTCAAATGAATGTACTCAGAACCAGACTGAATTACCTGACCTGTCTAGTCTCTGAAGCCCTTAGGTCTTTTACTGTGAATACTTATTGCTTCAGTTGAGAGCAGAAATCTGGTCATTACAGTGATTTGGCCTGTGCCGGGTTTGATATAGCTAACATTTTCCTGTATTTTGACTTGTCAGTGTGGTTATTTCTGTTAATTCACAAAAGTGGTCCACTTTAAATAAAAGAGGCTCAAGTTCCAGTATGTTCCATGGCTAGTGACCCTAAAGGAAATATTGCAAATGCACACAACTGGCAATTGACATGTTATATCACGAATTTTGGTGTAAACTATGGAAGTCTAAGATTCTTGAGCTGACAACAGAGGTAAGGGAACAAACTGAGGTACCTCTGTAACCAGACATGCCCATCCCTCCCTCATTGTAGATCCTATAGGTAAAACAGTGTGTTTCTCTTAAGGTATGTGTCTCTCGGTAGACCCCTCACCATTCATTACTGTTAGGGTTTGAAAATGAAGTGTCACCCCATAGGCTTACATTTAAGTCACCCAGTGCTCAGACTGAAGGACTACTCTAAGGCCGTGAGTCCTTTAGTAGTAGAAGGTTATAGAAGAAAGTCATTGGGGCAGGCATGTGAAGGTCATGCTGACATTAGTTCTGGTATAACTCTCTGCTTTCAGGTCTGCCACCATGTGAACATATACCACCACCATGGTCTTTTTCCCATTATGATAGACTACATCATCTGAAACTATGAACCCAAGTCTTAAATGTTCTCCCTTAAAATGTTCTCTCAGGTGTTTTATCACAGTGAGAACACGTTTAACACAAACCAAGAATTGAAAAGCAATGCATTAGATCACTGTGGAGCACTCTTAGAGTCTGTTCGTCTGAGCTGTGCTCAAGACCTCACACCTCAACATAATCAAGGCAAAGGAGCAGAAAAGGGTAGAAGAGATTATGGAAGGATGTAGCCAATCTTCATATTTTACAACCTCTTTGTGTGAGGATCCACAGAACACACTTCATTCAAGGCTCAGCAACAGGACATTTGAGTTTCTTTTAGCTGGTTTGTATTTTGGGGCAGGCTGTATCATTTTCATTCTGTAGTGCTGCTTCTGGAAAATTCCCTGTTGTCTCTGACTTTACAGCAGCCGCTTGAAGCCATAACCCTGACCTCAAAGAATCAATTCCTATCTTAACCTCACCATTTACTTTCACTAATATTTTTATTCTAATTTTAATGAGGCTATATTCTATTCATCTCCTGAAAGTGCTTATGCCATTGGCTGGAACAAAATAAAGTACAAAGATATAGATTTCCCAACCCAGCAGTACTAACTTGAGCAACTAACAAACTCTCCAAGTCTGGGTATTCTTGTATATGACATGATTCCAGTTCTGAAAAAATGTTTCTCCTTCCAAATGAAAACCAGGAAAATAACAAATACATTTATTCATATATTATGAACTTTTCACCTGTTTCTCAACAGCATGAATCTGGTTTCTAAATATCCTCAATGGCCTAACAATTGACAGCCAGGAGAGAGCTCCATAGCTCTCATTTTGAAGGAAAATTAAACCTTCCTAGAAAAGACACTGCTAAAAATAGGGTAAGTAACTCTTAGTTTAGTTTAATAGTACATTTGCTATCTCTTTTCAGACAAAGGCCATGTAGAAGTAGATGAATAGTAATGCTTTGGAGTCAACTAGCATGTGAATGAGCATGCAGCTCAAGTGTGCACTTCAAAGCCAGGACTGCACCTTCCAACTCTTTTCAACTATTTAAATGTCATATGTGGACCCACAGATAACAAAAGACCAGTGCCTAGTTAAAGCTAATTCTACTCGAATTGATGAACCTCTCATCACTGGTTCTGGAGATGGGTGATATATAAATGCCTTTAAAATTATGGAATCCTGTATCACACTGTACACCCTGTATACCCTTATCTCATTAGTGGTTACTCCCCATTCTTCTCTTCTGGTAGTCCCTGGTAACCACTAATCTACTTCTGGGATCAATGAATTTGCTTATTCGGAGCATTTCCAATGAATAGAATCATACAACATATTGTATTTTACAGTTGTTTTCCTACTTAGCATCTTCAAGTTTATACCATGTATTGATACATAATCCTTTTCATTGACAAATGGTATTCTAGTATATGGAAATATCACATCTTAATTATTCGTTTGTATTAAATGGTGGGCATCTGGGATGCTTTCACCATTTAGCTCTTGTGGATGACACTTTCATGAACATTTATTTACATTTTTATGTAGATATGTATTAGGAATACAATACTTGAGTCATATTGTACAATATTTTAAATTTTGTAGGAATTACCAAGATGTTTCTCAATCTGATCACACTGTTTTGCATCTACAGTATAAATAAATGGGAGATTTTTCAATTTCTCTAATTCTAATCACTTTTTAATAGAATTTTAAAAATATTTTAGCTACATTAGTTGGTATTATAGACTTAATTTTCATTTTTCTAATAACTAATATTGTTGAGCATCTTCTCATGTGTTCATTGGATTATCATACATTTTTGAAGAAATGTCTATTCAGATATTTTTATGAAAATTATTTATATATTTTAGACACTGCTCTCTCTCTCTTGCTCTCTCTTGTAATATGTCTTATAAATGTTTTCTACTCTTCTATGGGTTGTCTTTTGACTTTCTCAATAGTGTATTTTCATGGTCTAAAGTTGCAATTTTCATAAAGTACAATTTATCATTTTGTTCTATTATTTGTGGGTTTTATACTTTATCTTTAAAAAAAAATGAGTAACCCAAAGCCTTGAAGATCTGCACCTATGAATCTATCTAAGAAAAGACTCTTAGTTATGGCTCTTCCATTTAGGTCTACCTTACACTTTGGATCAGTGTTTGGGGTTTGATGTATCAGCCCTACTTCAAATAGCAGGAAACTAGCTCAAGGGAGACTGAGATGGGATTTAAATCTAAATGATATGATTGACAATAGTCATGCTACATGTATATTATAACTGGATTTTTTCTCTTTTTGTCCTCTTAATTATTAGGAGTAGAAAATACAATGAGAAATATCTAGATAAAGTGTTAGTGTTGTCTCTTAGGGTTTCCTTACTATGTAAAGAAACATTGTCAAGACACACAAAAAAAGTTTAAGTAGAAATTCCAAAGTCCACATGCTAGACATATGGAGTCTCTATACTGGAAATGTATTATTACTCTTATACTTAACCCAGTTTGGCAAGAGAAATCACTAGAGGAAACATCAGCAAATGTTTCCTTTCTTTAATATGCCAGATCGGTGTTCCTTGGTCTGACTAACTTCAGCCCATTTTCATTATGTCTCATTCTAGGACAACTGATTTCAAAAGGTAATCATCTTCAAACTAAATATCTAAGAAATTTTTATCAGAATTATATGTAAAGACATGTATTCTCATTGCAGCCCTGTAAAAAAAAGTTTCTGGTCAGTTGCTGCCCATTTTCTCTGAAGGTCTGGGGAGATCTGAAAGGTTAATAACTGTGTGACATAACATTAATATAGATTAAGACATTGGTTGAGCCAGAAGTATCTATATGAAGCTTCTCAGTACCCAATGATGCATTCTACCCACATTTATCACTGACTTATTTAACACAGCAATCATTAATGATTAAAATTCATAAAGAACTATGGTATCTACTATCTCATGAATTTATTATATCAGAGAGATTTCAGAGCAGTTTATTAAATAGACTTTTCAATTCTGGCTCTGCTACTGACTTGCTTTTTAAAAAATGTTATCTGGCAATGTACTAATCTACTATTTTGTTATACATAAAATCAACATAGTTTTTCTTCAAGAGAAATATGAGTGCTAGTGAAATGGAAGCAAATTGCATGTTTGCATTTTCCTAATGACTCAAAGCTTGATTTTAACTGTGTTGCCTGCTATTAAAAGTAACTAATAACATCTATAGCATTAGCATAGTGGATACAGTTTATTAGAATCTTAATTGTGTCTTAAAAATATTAGCTAGTGGCTTTGTAGCAGATATTATCCAAAAAGGCTTTTTTTCTTTTTAAACCTAGTGGGGACACATATTTTCAAAAATTTCTGTAATCTACAACAATCTAAACAGTTTTGTCACAATGAAGAGGTCATTTGAATTCAAGAATAGTGGAAACTTACTGTCTTTTCTAGTACCACAAAGAACTCACTGTAAAGCAACAGAATCAAACATTCTAACACAACACTTGATTCACATGACTCATTTCTGACCACTGGAGAAAACTCTACCCTGGGTGTTTTAGCATTTCTATTTTTTCCTGGACAGTCATACAAGACCACATGCAAGGTCATGAACAGTTATTTTCCAGAGCATAATATGCTAAAAATAAATAGGTGAATTCTTTACACCTTTGCATATGACTAAAAGAAATAAAGCAAAACAAAAACAAACAGGGCCTTCTAGAGATGAAGAATAAACCCTACACTGGACGGAGGAGCAGAAGGTCCTCTGGTGACCAAAGAGATGACACTAAGGACAGTCCTTCCGGGCAGTGGAGCATTAGAGCTCCCAGGTAAACAGAAAGCACCTTCTCTATAAGGAAATACTAACACAAAATATCATTAACCCTGTGTAGTTAGAGTTTTCCTACCTGGCCCAGTCAGGACAAATCTCTCTTACCCGCCAGTCCCACAGTCGCTCAGACCCAACCAAGAAAGCACACAGAAACTTATATCGCTTACAAACTGTGTGGCCGTGGCAGGCTGCTTGTTATCTACCTTTTCTATCTTAAATTAACCCATTTCTGCTAGTCTATACTTTGCCACATGGCTTGTGGCTTACCAGTGTCTTTACATGTTGCTTTTCATGGCAGCGGCTGGCGGTGTCTCCTCCCAGCCTTCTACTTCCCAGAATTCTCTTCTCTCTTGTCCCGCCTATACTTTCTGCCTGGCCACTGGCCAAACAGCATTTTATTTGTACAGAGTGATATCCACAGCAACCCTGCTTTCCTTGGGAAGCTAATGGATATGGCTCTCACCCAATCACATGATAACAGAACAAAATGTCTGCTTGCTAGAACACTAACAGGGATTTGGAAATTCCATCTCCCTAGAAAGAGAAGCAATTATTCTTAGTATAAAGAAAGGCCAGGACCAGGATACCTGGGTTTACCTTTGCTTTGCGGAAGCGGTAGACCACCAGCATGCTGACGAAGTCCAGCAGCAAACATAGGGCTTGGAAGGAGATGATAGCCAGTCGCAGGTACTTATCCTCCTGGACGAAGCATGGGCGGTCATCAGCACAGAAGGGGCAGCCTTCTCTGCAGGGCAGGCAGACATGGGCTTCTTCTGATGCATCTTTTGTGCTTCCTGAAAAATGGTGATCTGGACCCCTTCCTGAAAGTTCCAAATAAAACCACACTGTCATTTGTACCTCCAAGGTAAGTGAGCCAGAAGAGAGATAGACCCTCTTCATTCCCTTTTCTCCTGATTAGAGACCTTTCATCGAATCCTCTGCCAAGAGCTAGAAGTACTTTGCTTTTGGATTCAAAATTCTTGATTCCTTTGATCTTAAACTTGTCATTCAGAGCAATTGAGAAAAATAACAAAAATGGAAACAAAATGCCTTGGGGTCAGGGAACAGTCTGCTAAGTCTTTGACATCACTAGCTTCCACTCAAGGCTGTTGTCACTTTGTAAAGCAGAGTCATACTCTAGACACCCTTGTTAAAGAAACAACAAGAAGAAGGGGTGGAAAGTGGATGTGTTTAATGTACCAAGTAAATGTACTCATCGTTTCTGGAACTTCTTGACCTAGATGAGGCAGAGTCTAAAATGAGACTATCATCACTCCTTAATTCAGCAGGGATTTTATCTACCAAGTTCATTCAGTCTAAATTACGTAAAATGGTACTGAAATAACAGTTGTTCAGTGTTCAATCCTCTAACGATGCTGCATTCTTTAGAATCAATCCATACAACCTATCATTTAGTCCCCACTTGACACACCATTAGACATCTCTGTGCTTCTTGGTTACTGTTCCTATTGATCATCTGATTAATTTTTAGAATTGTCTGCCTTTTTTTATCAAACTTAAGTCAGCACTGAAGCCCAGTACTCCAAGAGTACCAATTGTTGACTGTAGCAATAGACACTGAAAACAAGTATTCTTATTATGAACTCAATAGTATGGACAAAAGTGAATAACCAGTTTATTAGGTAACATGACATTGGTTAAATTAGGAATGAGGAAAAGGGTTTTTATTGTTGTTAGTTTTTAGTAACCAAATTCAATAGAAACATTTGAGGTATCTCATCTCTTGTAAAAGGTTGACAGTCTTTTCAAAATCTACTTGTCCATTTTCTGTCCTCAGTAAATGCAGCAAATATAAATAAATAAATAAATATTCTTTGATGATTCTGTTGCTATTTAATAGTGATCACTCTGGGAGCTTCGAGTTGGCTCAGTGGGTAAAGTGTCTGCCAAGAGAGCCTGGTGCCATGAGTTCAATTCCACAGCGGAAGAAGAGAACTGACTCCTAGAAGTTGTCCGTCCTCTGACCATCATGTGTTCCCCGTGGTACATTCATATGCATACACATATGCACAAAAATAATAATAAATAATAATAATAGCCACTAATCTGCCAACATAGTATAAAAACATATGGATTTAGCATCCAGTTTAAGTAGACCGGTTTCCTATTCTTAGGCAAAATCATTAGACACTTGGTTGGCCAATTCTGGTCTTAGTTACTTATTAATGAAATATGAATACCTTTAGGGATTAAGTTAAATGATTTATGTAAAACACAGTGACCAGTTTGTTTTTAATCTTCTCCATACATGAGAAGTGCTAAAACATGGGAATTAGAAAGAAGGTATACAGGCCAGGGTAGGAATGGTGAGTTCCATTTTAGATGACTAAATTTAAGGTTCAACTCATTGTCCAGGATACACAAAATCTAAGAACTAATGCAGTTCTGAAGTATAAGAGCCTATTAGTGTTTGTCCTACTTTCTTTCCTATAACTGTGATAAAATAATTTTAAAAAGTAACTTAGAGGAGAAAGGACTCATTTTAGCTCGCAGTTCCAGGTTACATTCCATTATTGTGGGGAAGTCAAGGTGGCAAGAACTTGAAGCAGCTAGTCACATCACCTCCACGGTGAGAAATGATTTTTACTGCTCAGCTAGTTTTCTCTATTCCTCTACAGTCAAGAGCCCAAAATCAGGGGATGGTCCCACCTACTTTCAGGCTTGGGCCTCACACATCAATCAAGGCAATCAAGATAATCTCATACAAACATGCCCATTGACCAACCTGATCTAGACAATCCCTCATTGGGACTCTCTTCTGAGTGATTCTAGACTGTGTCAAGTTGACAATTAAACTATTACAGTGTTATAGAAAAAGCTTCAGGAAGCTCTGGGAGTGGATTGAGACGTTTGAAGAGAGAGGAAAACCCTTGGCAAGTGAAGCATTTAGAGTGTCACAACAGAAAACTAGAATCTACTAAAAAAAAAAAAAAAGTCATTATTTGTTGAAGTATGATGACCTAGGAAAGACTATCAAAAATAAAGATTTTAAACTTGAGTAACCTTCAAGATGACACCTTTCAAACTAGTGTAGATTGAAAATAGGCTACCAAGGCTTACAGACTAAACACATAATAAGAGAGACTATTATTTCAGTAGAAGTCTGCTGTACAAAGCAAGTAAGAACAGCTAATGGTCAATAGAAAAATAAAAATGGTATGAAATGGACTTGGATTCTGTGTTGTATTCTCTTCGACATCATCAAATTTTTTTTAATAATTAGAGTCAGCAAAGGAGCCTCTAGAAGTTTAGGAAGTTTAGGTCTCCCTCCAGAAGACCAAAGCCTTACAGATGCTGGCCAAGGAAGCCAATCAGTGACTTGCTCAGCTCAACCATCATCAGAGAACCTTCCTCCTGTAGCAGGTGGAAACAAATACAGAGACACACAGCCAGACAATATGAAGGGAATGAGAGACCTTGGAATACTCATCTCTAAACTGGGACATCTCCAAGAAAAATGAGAAAGAATTTGAGAGTGTAAGCATGCAGAAAGAATGTAAGAGCCAGAGGGGAAGACACCAAGGAAAGAAGGCCCTGTAAATCAACAGGATCAAAGCACATGTGAACTCACAGAGATGAGGCAGCATGCACAGGGCCTGCACAGGTCTGCGCCAGATGGAGTCCTAGAGCTGGGAGCAGTAGACACATGAGCCCACCACTATCTCAGAAGCTATCTACAAATGAAGTCACTTGCAAAAGAAAATTGGGTTTTTGCCAAGGGAGTCTCACAGGTGAAACAAAGTACTCTTAAGAATGGGCTGCATGCCCAGAGTAGATGGCCAACAGAAAATGAACTCAACAGCATCTTTGGAGGTTCCTTGTCTCATAATGACAAGACAGAGCTTTTTTTTTTCAATTTTATATTTTTTTAATTTATTATAAATATAACAGGATAATATAATAGATATATTATATCCTATTGGTCTTTTGGCATGTATTATGGCTTCTAGTTCAGTGTTTTTATGGTATTCCTAACTGTGGAATTCGAACAAGTGGGTCTCTGCATCTGTATCTGTTTCTTGTGCTTTTACTTGGTCTCCTTTCCTTCTGTTTGTTTTGTCCTATTAGATGTGTTAGGTTTTGTTCTATCATATTATACTATACTATACTATACTATACTATACTATACTATACTATACTAAATGTACTATATTTTATTATATTGCATTGTATTATATTGTATTATGATCCCTTAGATGCCTGTTTGTTTTCTAATAGGACCGAAAGGGAATGGATCGAGATGGCAGGGGAGATAAGAAAGAAATAGGAGGTGTAGAGGGAAGAGAAATAAAAATCAGGATACATTATGTGAGGGGAAAAATCCATTTTCAACAAAAGGAGAAAAAAGATTTACAACAAAGAAGAATTGCAAAATCAGGGTAGAGCACAACCAAGAACAAAGTTGAAGAAATCCACTCTGGAAACAGATTACATCTCTTCTAACAGAGAGGGAGCTCAATGTGAACTAAAGATTTTCATATTTTGCAGATATATTTACTAAAAGTTAAGACATTTTGAAGTAAAGAAAAAAGTAAATATATAAGCCAGTTTTATAGAGAATTTTATGTCTCAGCCAAGCTCATATGTGTTGGAATTTGAGGACAAGTTTTTTTTTTTTTACATATATAAACTTTATTACTCAAAATGTAGAAATAAAAAAGTACACACTGAAATTAACACTACTTAAAGCCTAGCACTTTTATGCAATTAGAACAGTCATTCTAAAGTTGTGGTGCTTCAGAATAAAAAGGATAATTAAATTTGTGTGTGTGTGTGTGTGTGTGTGTGTGTGTGTGTGTGTGTGTGTATAAGTATCTATCAATGAACAACTAGGTTGATGCTAATTCATTTCTATAGTAAATAGAGCATCAATAAATATGGTAGTGCAAATATGTCTATTGTAGAGTTTGAAGTTCTCTAGCTATATACCCAATAGTGAAATAGCTAGGTCATATGGTAGCTCTACTTTTCGTTTTTGAGAAATTCCCAAACTGATTTCCATAATGACTATATTAATTTGTACCACCACCAACAGTAAATAAGGGTTTCTTTCTTTCCATACCCTTTCCAACATTTATTATCAGATTTCTTGATAATAGTCATTCTGACCAAGGTGAGGTGGTATCTCAAAGTGTTAATTCACATTTTCCTGATGGCTAAGAATATTGAACTCTTTTAAAAATAGTTACTGGCTACTTGTATTTCTTATTTGAAATTGTCAATTCAGTTCATTTGCCCTTTTGCTGGTTGGCATTTTTTTCTTTTGGTGTTTAATTTTTACAATTCTTTGTTAATACTGGATATTAGCCCCTTAGCTAAAGTGTAGCTGGTAAAGTTTTTCTCCCATTCCCCAGGCTGTCTGTGTGCTCTGATGAGTGTTTCATTTGCTGTAGAGAACTATTCTATTTTCATGTAGGCCCATGTCTTATACTGATGGTTAGTTCCTTTGCTATTGGTGCTCTATTAAAAAAGTTCTTGCCTACCCCAATATCTCAAAGTGTACATCTTTTGTTTTCTTCTCAAAGTTTCAGTGTTACAGGTTTTTAAGTAGAGTCTTTGATCTATTTGGAATTGATTTTTTTGTTTTTGTTTTTGTTTTTCGAGACAGGGTTTCTCTGTAGCTTTGGAGCCTGTCCTGGACTAGCTCTGTAGCCCAGGCTGGCCTCGAACTCGCAGAGATGTGCCTGCCTCTGCCTCCCAAGTGCTGGGATTACAGGCATGCGCAGCCACCGCCCAGCCTGGAATTGATTTTTATACAAGGCAGAAGATCAGAATCTCATTTCATTCTCCTGCAGGTAGAAATCCCGTTCTACCAGCACCATTTGTTGAACAGGCTATCTTTTTCCAGTGTATATTTTTGTCCCTTTTGGCAAAACCTAGGTGTGTGGCAGGAGCCATGCGACTTCTTTGGAAAACAAGGCCCGAGAATAGCACACATGGCTCTCTTTGTGGCAAGACCCTGGAGGCCCTGACCCACTTGGCAAGGACCCGTGGACAGTTTGCTGCGTGATTCTGGGCATGACCCTGGGAGCATATGTTCTACATGCTCTCTTTATGCTAGCCACATTGCTGGCCTCAACAAGTCACAGTAGGTCATGAAGTTTACTACTACTTATTTGCAGAACTCTTCTGGGAAGAATGATTTTTAACCACAAGAGTTTTAAAGAAATGCTATTAAATAGATGACATTAGGAGTTAATAAGAATATTCAAGCAATAGAGAATAAAACAGAATCATAGAAAACCACAGTTCCTTCATTTCTAATAACTGTACCAATACCCTAAGAAGTTAAAGGAGATGGAATGAAGGGCAAGGGATGAGCAGTGACAATTATTAAGAGTATTCCAAGTTAAACTGCCTATAGGTTAAATAGGAAAACCTGGTATGCCCCCAGAGGAGATAGAGTAGTACAAAATGTAGAATGGATTGATCCAGCTTTGGCTGGTGAATTGATTGTGAGAACCCAGACCCTACCAAATATAAATAGTAACTACAAGAGACAAATTTGTCTTTCACTTTGCATGAGTCTGTAACAGTATGTGCTGCCAACTGAGCACATTGTTCCACCTGTAGGTGTGTCTAGTCAGAAAATTTCCTTTGTAGCTTGCAAAACTGCTTATGCTTTTGACGATAGAGATATAGATAAAAAAAGGTAATGGCTACTGGTAGGAGAGTTGGGAGATGTACTGTTAATTATTGTAACCATTTTTAGAAACTTTGGAAGTAAAAGCTGGTTGTAAAATTGTTCATGCAAGCCATTGAAACTGTATAAATAAAGATGGCTAAAGCTATCTGGGGCCACTTGTTTGAATCACAGCAGGTGGTCACATTTTTTTCATGGCATCAACTCCACACATCCACCCCAGGTTCATGAATCCATCTGGAGCAAGGCCTCCAGCAGGTAGGCATAGCTTTTGTTGCTTTATTTCTGGGTCTCTATTCTACTTCATCAGTCTACCTGTCTATTCTCATACCAGTACCAGGCTTCTCTATCCCTATAGCCTTGTGAAATAATTTAAGATCAGGTATTGTGATACCACCAGCATTGTTCTCTTTAGGATTGCTTTGTCCATCCATGGTATTTTGTGGTACCATGTGAATTCTTGTATTGCTTTTCATAAACCTGTAAAATATGACATCATAATTTTATTTTAAAAGGTATGGATGTCATTAAATCTTTAAGTTAATCTTGGTATTGTAGCCATTTTCATAATATTCATTCTGCCAATCCAGGAGCATGGAAGGTCTAATATTGTCTGTGATTTCCTTTGTCAATATCTTGAACTTTTCACTATGGGAGTCTTTCACTTCTTCCATTAGATATATTCCTAAATGCTTAATTTTTGTAGCTATTTTGCGTGAGGTATTTTTTCCAAATCTCTTTCTCTTAAGAGTACAATGCTGATATAATTGATGGCTACTATTTTTGCATTTATCTTAGACCCTACTACTTTATTGTAAGTGTTTATTATGTCCAAGAGTTCTCCAGTAGACTCAAGTAGTATCTTTCAAGTAAATAATTATTGTCTGTAAATAGAGATAGTTTGATTTCTTCCTTTCCTGTTTTTATTCCATTTATGTCTTTCTGTTATCTAGTTGATGCAGCTAAGACTTCAAGAACCATATTGAATAAGATAGGGGAGAGTAGGCATCCCTGTATAGTTCTTCATTTTAGAGGAAATGCTCTTAGTTTGTCTTAATTTATTACAGTATTGACTGTAGGCTTGTTGTATAGAGACTTTGTTATTTTGAGGTGTATCCATCTGTTCCTAAAGTCTCCAACGCTTTTATCATGAAGGCATGTTGAAATTTTTAAATACATTTTCAGTGTCAACTGAAATAATTATATGGTTGCTATCCTTAAATTTATTTAAATGGTATAGAGACAGTTTTAAGGCAGAATTCAGGAACAATTAAGGCAGCAACATTATGCAGTATGGCTTATTGGTCTACTTGAAGGAAGAATCAACATAAGATAGTATGACCTACCATAATAGTTTCACGTAGGTGTTGTGATTTTCTGCAAAAGAATACCATAAAAACATGTGGAGAGGACACAATAATAATAGAGGTGTGCAGAAGACTGTGCAATTATACTGTTTAAGAACTGTACCCCAAGGATCTGAGCTGGAAGTCTCTTCTCTGAGGACTAGCTTTCATAGTACCAGAAAGTGTCATTCAAGCTACCAAGAAGGGAAGCAGCCAGCAGTTCTACCCAGCTGTGATGCCTATGAACCACAATGATGACCAACATGTCATAATAGCTCTAAGGATGCAGTAGTGGCATATGCATAACCTGGTGTTAACCAACAACTCTCTAATAAGACTCAAAGTCTGCCCTGACAAGAGGGAGATCATTCTTGGTGCTATAAATACTGCTAAGCATTTGGGGCTAGTGAAGTCATGGATCTTGAAGAACCTACAACTATACCTTTACTAAAAACCATCATAAATCCTAACTACATTTTAAATATTGATTATTATATCCACAGATGAGTGTGGGTCTCACTCCTCATCAAAGAAGCATCTATTTGCAATACACTGAGACCCATTGCAGAAAACTATAACTGATCAAGCTTCAGAGAACACATAACTATGGAGTGCCCAGATCCAACTGATGCATCTGTAAGACAGCTCCTGCATTGGAGGCCCATGAATCACAGCAGAAGATGGGGCAGAAAGATTGTAGGTACTGGAAGAACAGGAAGTGTGCTGTGATGCTGAGTCTCCTAGAAATGTTACTGAAGCTGCATTCACAAAGTCACATCAACATGACTGTCTAAATAAAGACAACCATTGGACATGCTAACATGGAAAGGGGAAATTTCACAGATCACAACCCAGACAAAGAACTTCAGGCAACTTGGAAATACTGAGAGTGGGAGAGATTGTCTTCTATTCATACTTTGTTTAACAGATTATACCTCAATTCCTGGAAGGTGAGATATTATACTTCCTGAGCTGATCAAAGTACCACATATGTTCCATTTTCTTCCCCAGATAAAACTAAAACAATAAAGGATTTATAAATATAGAAATGACAGTAACTAAATACAAGACTAGCAGTGAAACTCTAAGCTACTCTATAATAATAATTTGAAAAATAATAATTTGCATTGATCATATCACTATTTCAGTACTAATGGATAAAAGAAAATTTATTAGAAAATAAACAACCATGCTTTATTCTTTTGTGCTAAAAAAAATCTCAGAACAAGGTCAAAGAAGGCAAATAAAGTGATGTCATACAAGATCCTCTTTCACAATTTTCTTAACATCATTTGTTTATCAAAAATCTTTAGGTTAACTCCTAGTATATTTCCAGCAACAATGAAGTCAAAATACAATGGAAATACCAACCAACACATTCACATTTGTTGTGGTGCTATTAAAATCTAGGCAATCAGGCTAGGTCTCTATCAGCAGAATGGGTAAAGAAAATGTGGCCTTTACACATAGTTGAGTATTATTCATCCATAAAGATGAAATACGTCATTCTCAAAAAATAGATGGGAATGAAGGTCATCATAAGCCAGACTCAGCAAGACACCTGTTACATGTTCTCCTTCATACATGGAGATAATGAAAAGTGATGAAATGAAGTAGGAGAAAGAAACTGGGATGAAGACGGTTGATCAAAGGGATAAGCCAGACACAGAGACAAATAATGGACATGTATATAGAAATGTCACAGAGAAATACACAAATCTACATAATCAATATGAGTTCATTAAAAAGATATTTGCATATGCACATAAAAATCACAAGATTAAGGAACATAAATTAAAAAATAAAGAAAACTAAATCTTTTAAAAGTATCTAAGACAATGCTTTAAATACTCAATGCTTTCTGCAGGACATAAAGGACAGTTAATCAAATCACATAGTCCTCTAAAACTGATCAATTTGTGCTAGGTTCTCTATCTAGGACTAAGGAGTAAACAGTTTATTTAAGTCATATGGCTACCAACAAATAATAGTGGGCTCACTGTTAGACTGTTGGATGGTACTTAAGTTCATGGTCACTTAATGTTCTCCATTCTGTGAGAACAGAGGCCAGAATTTGTGCATCCTACTACACTCAGCACTGAAGATAATGTTTACACACACTAAATACTCCGGAAATGCTTACTAATGATGAAAGTGCTCTCTGAAAAGAGTGACTTAGCTAATCACCCAATGTTCCATTCTTCATGCTCTCAAACCAGCTAAGAATTTATACAGATGATGTTTTTCTAGATGCTAGACACAAACTATAAAAATGCATTAAGAATGTGTGATTGCAGATGACTTTGGCACTTTGTAGGCAAATATGTGCAAACCATGCCACTGATGTTTGATTTGTAAATCTCAGATTTGTAAATCCTCCGCAGAGAGAATGTCAATGTGCTGTGCTGATGCTTAGGTGCCCTTGAATATGAGGCTTGAAAATTTCAGATAAAATGGATATGTTCTAAAGAAAAATGGCAAAGACTGAGCCTTGGAAAAAATATAGGATTGGATTTTGGAAGAAAGTTATCACTAGATTTATAGGATATTTGAAGAATATTAAATATTCACCTCTAAACAAGCCTGTCAAAGCAAACTGTCAGTGTGTGAACAATGTGTAACTTATTTGCTAATTTTAATTTTGTTGCCTCGACAAGAGAAGAACATTAAACTGCTTGAAATTTATACATACATCTATATATTTCATATATACATCATACTGATACAGACTAAAAAACATGTAAACTCTAGACTAATAAGCAAAGCATAACACATTTCTTCAATCAACATAAGATAGTATGACCTACCATGGTTATTAACATCCTATTCAAAGTGACATTGACATTGGATGTGATACCTAAAGGGAATCCCAAACCCATGGCCATAAAACAGGCTTTAAGAAAACTGCACCCACCATGGAGCTCTAGAAAGCAGCCAATCCCATTGCACAACCTGGAGCCCAGGAGTTGCAAAGCAGACAATTGGACCAAACTATTACCTTGCAGCCCAGAGTACAGAAACAGCCACTTCCTCCCACCCTGCACTTTTAAAACAGTTTATCCTTAAAAGCAGTTTCTGGGCCTGTCAAACCATACCCTCCCAGTCTTGACTATGAAAGCCATTCTCAAACTCCACAATACATTCTCCTGGATCCTCAGTTACTGAGCCAGGAACTGAAGGCTCCTATCTCTCAGACCAAAAAGTCTGCTTTTGCTGATTTAAGGCAATCCAAGTCTATTTTATTTTCTTCTATTATGTTAATGCTTACAATACCAGGAAAACCATAGAAATAGACACAATTTAGAAATTATAAAATGGGAAGAATTTATCAAACTATAAACTTCAGAAGGTCCTTTTTAAATTTTAATTTTATATACATTCCAAGGTTTCCTCAATAAGTATGCCACATTTTTGTGATAAAAATGTTTTAATACTATGTCTTCTTGGGTCTGGTAATGAGCTCACTGGGCAAACATAAAGCCCTAAGTTCATATCTTCATATGAAGACATAGTGTTATATGCCTGTAACCCCAGTGCTGGGAAGTTGAGGGGTAGGGTGAGACCTGGCAATCCCAGGGACTTATTATTCAATGTTCCTGGCTCAGTAAGAGGCCCTGTCCCAAAACATAAGGTGGACAGCACCGGAGGAGAGACACCCTCTTCATCTTCTGTCTTCCACATTTCCATGCACAAGCACATGTGAATGCACACATACATATATAAATACACATCACACATAAATCACACACTACATATATATACACTACACCATACACACATCATATACACCATACCCCACATACACACACACACATCACATACCACACACACACACACACACACACACAGACACACTACACATGCCTATACACCACCACACATCACCACACACACACCATGCATGCACATACACCATATCTCACACATGCACACACACTATGTCTTTTTATACACAATAAGCTGACTTTATCAAGTAAAATTTTGTTCCAAATCACAGAGAACTAGTAAATCTACCACTGTTAAAAATCCTTGAAAAATTTCCATCCTCTGGACTGGTAATGTTCTGAATCTCAGATTTTTGTTAATTTTTTATTGTGTTATCATTTAACTTTACAAAAAGTTACAAGAGAGTACAAAGTAATTTCATGTAGCACGAATCTTAAATGGTCTTATTAATTAAAAAAAAAAAAAAAAAAGCTCAGGAGCCAGGTGGTGGGATGAATTCTGAAAAATCAGAGAAGCAGAACAAGCCACAGTTAATCTCACCTCGACAACTCCTCATCCAGTCCTGTTTCCTCAAACTGGAAGCTTCTGAGTCCTCATCCGAATGGATCTCAGCTAAACTGCTGCTAAAAACCTGAAAGCTTAAAAGGGCTCTATTTCCTGGTCCTCATGGCTTATACAACTTTCTGCTTCCTGCTATCACTTTCTGGGATTAAAGGCGAGTGTCTTTCCCTAGTAAGACATGAGATCTCAAGTCCTGGGATTAAAGGTGTGTGCCACCATGCCTGGCTCTGTTCCCAGTGTGGCCTTGAACTCACAGAGATCAGTTTAATCATAGTGCCTCTGGAACACTAGGATTAAAAGCGTGTGCCACTACTGCCTAACCTCTATGTTTAATATAGTGGCTGTTCTGTTCCCTGACCCCCTGATAAGTTTATTGAGGTGCACAATATATCAACCACAATTTCATATTTTTTTTAACCTGGAGTCATGGTTATTTACATGCTAATATTCTCATATTCTTTAAACAAAAGTTTAAAGTATTATTTGTATGATACTTTGGGTGTAGGCTGGATACACTGTGTCTTCACACACAAACATTTCAGTTTGTGTGTACTAATGAGAGGCACCTCCTTGTATAAAGCAGGGTACAATTTCAAAATTAAGAGAATTAATACAGATCCACTGTAATTATTTTGGTGCAGCCCAAATCAAAATCATACCATATGTCACAACAATACTCTCTGCAGCCACTTTTCTCCATCCAAGATGAAATCCAGGGTGTGATGGATTCCACTGCCACCTTCTCTGGTCTGGGACAATTGTTAGTGCTTCTTTGACCTCTTTGGCCCCTAGCTCTTTTTGGATCCCCAAATTTTATTTATAGACAGCCCCTCAGTATATGGCTGCTTGCTGCTGCCTCATTACTATTTTTAAGATTCTGAAGGCTATATCTCCTTTTTAGAGCCTTGTAGTTTTTATTAGATAAGTAATGCATCTTTACACAAAAAGAGAAAACAAACAGGAAAATAGAAAACAAAAATAAAAAATAATTACAAGATGCAATGAGAAGGGTCACTAAATATTTGTAAACAAACTTACAGATATTCTGTCTAACACAAGGAGCTGCTGTGTAACTTACTGGTAGTTATATTTACTTATGAAACAACTGTTAATGTATGTGAATCTCTACATCACAGTTTACTAAAGTAAAATGACATAAACAACAAAATAGATGAGTTGGTAGAATGACATAGCAACACATAATTTCAGGCCATGATCAAGTAGAAAGATGTTTGTAGATTGGAACGTTATACCTCAGAACACAGAGTCACAGGACAGGGCAACTTGAAAACCTCCGAGACCAGGAAATCTGCTCCCGTGCTGGGAGGTATTACTGATACCCACTCAAGGGGGCAAATACCAATGGAAGAGGAGAAGAAAGAGAGAGAATGCAAGCTTCCAATAACATTGACACACATGTTTTCAAGAATTCTGGGTGCTAACCACTATGGTTAGAATGTTGATATTTATCATCTCATTTTTATCCTTATAAAAATTCCATAAAGCAAGTGATATCCCATTTTCCATATATAATATAATAAATATAATAAAATAAAATGTAATATAATAATATAATATAATATAAACAAACTTAAATAATTTGGCCAAGGTCACAGTTCAAGTAAATCATTGAGGTGGGACTCAAACCTAGGACCTATTCCAAAGGCTGTGTGCTTAATTGTTATCTGACACTACAGGTAGAAGCTCACATCTCAGGTTAGTGACCCCAGCAGCCCTGCATGGATGAAAATGTACCCAAGCACTTGATAGCACAGCCATAGAGCCAAAAAGTAAGCAGCCATCTCAGGTAAAACTGGCCCCACTGGTGGAGCTAGATCTGACCTGAGCCTGTTTCCTGTGGTCTAGTCTCTACAATCCCAGAAAATACTATGTAAGGCACCAAGGGAAAAGAGCAATTAAACAGTTCTACCCAGCTGCACAAAAATTAACACCACGGCAAGATGTGCATCAAAGTTCAATAAATTCCACTTACATGTTGGTGACAACCAAGAGCTGTCTACTTGGATGTAAAGACACTAAACAGGAGGGAAATTGTGCCTGGTACTGGAAATCTAGCCCCTTACCTGGGTTAGTGAAGACATTGACCATATAGTCATAGCAAAGATCCTATTACCACCACAGTACTCCATCAGCATAATCCTGTACTACATTCTAAAGCTTATCCTTATACCCACAGCTAAGTGTGGCTACTGTCCCTCATCAGCCTGTCCTCACTCAGCTTGGAGCTGCCCTTTGTCTTAGCACTCAGCATTCCTGCATTTTGCCTTTTGCAAAGAACTTCCTTTTTTTCTTCCTGAAAAACTCATTTTAAAGGCTCTAGTTCCATTCTTGTCTGTCTGCTGTACCATAGCCCTGGAGGGGGGTAAATGACAGATTGCCATCTTAGTTATGGGTCATTGGCAACTTGGGCTGTCTTTGAAGTCAATCTGAAAGGCAAGAAATATAACTGAGAAGCTGGTAGCAATCCATACAGAACACAGAATATATTAATATGGAGATGCAATCCATACTAATATAGATGAATTTGGGGGTATAGGGTGTGAGAACATCATGAGTTTGCATTTCATCAACCTGGAAGTGAACAGCCTGGATTTGAGGAGACAGCTGTACATCATCAGGACTTAGTTTTTCTGAAACCATGCTATCTCAAGATGTCAGCTCCTATTAGCGCACATGACTACCAATTTCCAAAGAGATGCCTGGACCCAAGTCTCAGGGCTGTCAGCTTAATTTCAAATCACATCATTTAGACATACCATGGTTGGTCTTTATAAGCCCCTGTCTACTGTGCACTTAGGTCTAAATAAAGGATCTTATGTCGCTCCACATTTCAAAAGGGTTTTTAACACTTACATTTGCATTTTCTCCAAAAGATCAGGACCACAGGATAGATCTCCTCTCCAGAGAGCAAAGAGACTGCATATGGGACTGTGGAATCCTTTTCTAGG
Source organism: Onychomys torridus (assembly GCF_903995425.1). Lineage (NCBI taxonomy): Eukaryota > Metazoa > Chordata > Mammalia > Rodentia > Cricetidae > Onychomys > Onychomys torridus. The sequence goes on along the minus strand of NC_050447.1, from coordinate 80,394,676 downwards.
CTAAAGCCTGGAAATGTTATCTTTGCAGTGCGGTCTTTCTGCTTTCTGGGGCTTGTTCTCTCTGTCAGGCAGCTGGCCAGTCTCCCTTTGATGCCTCTGTTCTCCTGCATGTTCCTTCTTATTGTCCTCCTTTTGTGCCCACCGTTGCTACAGACTGGATGGCCATGTCCTCCTTCTGATAAAATTCATTCTCAAAAGCTCTATCCTAAGTCACTAGTTATCCCAGCATAACACAAAATTTAAAATATAGTGCCAATAGACCTTAAGGATTGTCTCACCATATGCATCACCAGTATTATTATTATTATTATTATTATTATTTTGTGTGTGTGTGTGTGTGTGTGTAATACATATATAATTCATCCAACTATGTCTATGGACTACTTATTATATGCCATGGACTTGGCTAAAGACTTTACATGTTCAATATCTTCTTCATATTTGGCCTAAAGATTACACAAGGTCATTCCTTACCAAATGAATATCACTTCAGGAGAAAATAGAAAAAATCAAGCCACATTCAGAAAGACAAATACCATATTTTCAGATGCAGAATGAGGGACACACATATATATATGCATCTATATGACATGAAAGTAGAAAATCTATTATTTGAGGGGATGAAGGGGAACTAATAAGAAGAGGGAGAAGCGGGGGTGGGTAATAGAGGAAAAGACAAATGTCACATTTTTGTCTTATGCAGAATCTAGATTTTACATACATATATATTGCACATAACATTAAAGCAAAGAGGGAGCAAGGGGATCAGTGGGGGCGGAGAGGGAGCAAAAGGGTAATGAACACAGAATGTTTATGAAAGGGCTATAAAGAAACCCATTATTGTGTGTGCTGATTTTAGATAATACAATTTTAAAAGTATGAAAGTAACTTCTCCTATAATTTTCTGAATTACTATGATTAAATAATTAATGACTAAAATTAACATATTACAATGTGCACTCATGTGGTATTTCTAATACTTAATAAGAAGTATAATGAAAACCTGCGTAGATCTTGGATGATGATACTCATTTTCCTGGCCAGAGTGCTAGACTTTTTCTTTAGGAAAGTAAGTGATTAAATGTTCAATTTTCATGCAACCTGACAAGCCATCAGGAAAGATATATTTGGTTTAAATGGATTTTATGGGCTTCAAATTATAACAATAACTTGCTGTGGATAGTGCTCTGTGTAAATAAAGTTCTGATTGGCCAGTGGCCAGGCAGGAAGTATAGGCGGGACAAGAGAGAAGAGAATTCTGGGAGGTGGAAGGCTGGGTGGAGAAAGACACTGCAAGCCACCACCATGACAAGATGTAAGGTACTGGTAAGCCACGAGCCATGTGGCAAAGTATAGATTAATAGAAATGGGTTAATTTAAGATAAAAGAAGTAGATAACAAGAAGCCTGTCACGGCCATACAGTTTCTAAACAATGTAAGTTTCTGTGTGTTTACTTGGTTGGTTCTGAGCGTTTATGGGCCTGGCGGGTGAGAGAGATTTGTCCTGACTGTGGGCCAGGCAGGAAAACTCCAACTACAATAACTGGCTTCCTGCTCTGTCACTAAGCAAAGTCAATCACAGTTAAGTATATGCTGAGGTCAAAGCTATACTCAACTATAGATCTTTCCCAAAACCATGGCCTCCTCTCTCTGAAACAGTGTATATAACATGGGAGGTAGACATAAAAAAATAAAATCAACTTGTTCTTAGAGAGTGGGTCCACTCTAAAATTTAAAACAAGCAAAAACCCAGCTTTTCAAATGAGGGGAAAAGTAGGAGTGTGCAAATTAAATAAAGCTAAGTTGTTAAAGGTTAGCCAGTTTCTCCTGGCAGTGTTATAAGCAAGTGGCACAGTCATTTTCTGGTCCCACAATATTTAGATGTTTTATTTCAGTCACACAGTGGGAGCTGAGAACAAATGTGGGTAAACCAGACACAAAATACCAAATACCTTCACATGACACAAGCTAAACATACTTCTTTCCCCTTCAGTGCTGAATCATGAATTATGTCTGGACCAGATCTATGAAGAATGCCACGGTAGTTCTGGCATTGTGGTGGCTGGACACACACACACACACACACACACACACACACACACACACACACCAGAAAAGCATCAACTTCCTGAAAACATTATCAGTGTGGTTGTATGCTTTCTATGGCCTCAAAGGAACTTTTAAAAACCCAAGAGCTTGAAATGTTTGTTATTTCCTTGTTTCTGGCAATTAGAATCTGAGCAGAGTGTACCTGGGTTTCCAGCTGCAGATCTGGTCAAACAGGAAGCAAGACGTCTGGTTAGGTCACACTCTCACTGGGAGCTCAAGTCCTCTAACAGCTCAGGTTGTGAAACTCAATTGAAATCCTTGTCTTCTTGAAGGATGTCAGTGAAGTCTGCCTGAAGTCCCAGCCTACATTCTCAGAGCAAGATAGCTTATCTCTTCAAATCAGTACAAGTCTCTCTCTGTGTGTCTCTCTGTCTGTCTGTCTGTCTGTATCTTTCTATCTATCTATCCATCCATCCATCCATCCATCCATCCATCCATCCATCCATCATGTATCTATCTGTCTATCTATCTGTGTGTGTGTGTGTGTGTGTGTGTGTGTGTGTGTGTGTGTGTCTTAGTATATGTGTTTATGCACCCTCCTTCCCTTCCTCTCTTCTACAATGGGTTCTATCTTGTGTCACAATGCAACATAGGTAGTTTTTCAGCAAGGTGACTGACTCTTTCACTGTGCTTACAGACCCCACTGCACATAAACACAGGACTTATATTGTATGTATATGTGGGAGACAGAACCGTCCAAAATTCTGCCTACACCTATTACTCAGAACAAGAGTTAAACATGACAGGGGAACTTGAGAAGTAAAATGTAAATGGATTCCAGACTAAAGAAGGAGGTTTTCTAAGAGGAAGAAAACAGTCTATTAATAAACCTGTAAATGTCTAAATTCATGGAGGAAAACTGCCAGGGTAGAGTCTCAAATGTACCCTTTAATATTGCCTACTAGAGATGCAAATTACCACAGATAGCAGTAACAGAGTGCCAAAGATTAATGGATAACTGTATGAAAGAGACATATGCCTAATTTTTAGCAGCCTCTAAATCCAATTTCCCATGAAATCCCCACATTTTTACCAACGATATTCCTTTTCATCAGGTAGTATGTCCAATAGCTGGCCAAAAGCCAATATGGCTCTATGGAATTTTCTATATTACAGACAGAATAAAACTCAGTGTTTAAATTACAACACTAATACTCTCTGGAGTAGGCATAAAGTAAACAGATGATGAAGTTTTGTTGCTAGTGTATAAATCCTGTATAATCACCCCACTTTTGATATGAATAGGCCTACCAATATAAGGGTTCCTTCTCTCCTTTGACTGTGGACATTGCACAGCCAAGTGAGAGAGAGTCACTCCCACAATTACATTCTGTTACAGGAGGTTGGAAGAGCAGGATGGGAGGGTCCTCTGGTGGCTGTAAGGGAGTAAGTGGGAATGTGTGAGCAGCAATGTGTGAGCAGAAAACGACAGACCTTGATAGAACTTTTAGAACTGAGAATAACTCCATGCAAACATTCAGCCACAAAATTAGGAGCTCTGATTGTGAAGATCTGAATCCCTCAGACAATCTGAAAGCCTTCATGGATTACCTTCAGCCTCAGAAGTCACACCTGCAACATCTTTAATTTGGTGAGAGACTGAGTGAAGGATCCCACTAATCCATAACAGGCAACCTGAGCCATGGAAATTAAATGATAACAACTGTGTGTTGTTAAGTAGCTAGCTGATAACTGTCCATGCACTATTGAAAAGTAACATATGATAAATTCACAAATAAAATAAATGGGCAGAATAAGCTTTAGAAACTTTCTAGTAACAATTCTCAAAAATTAAACCTTCAGGCTTTTAAATGTTTTGAAAACTAAAATCTTCCCTGAGCACATGTCTTCATGTACAGCCACCTAAGCACTGAAAATGCCAAACCCAAATAAAAATCCTCTAAGTGATTCAAGAAGGCCAAGCCGATGTGCATTTGATCTTGTAACTTCAACAAGGTTAAACAGGAGTCTGAATGATGGTCAGCAGATGTGTTACATGTGTGTGTACATGCATGCACAGAGGCAAAGAACACTTACTCTGAAAGTTGTTCACAGAGAAGACACGGGGATGATAGAATCCTGCTTTGCAAATGCACTGATAGGCTCCAAGCACGAATCCTAGGCCTTTGATTGGCATACACTACAGAGACAAAAAGACAGCAATATAATTGATCATAGTGTTGCTCACAACAGCAAGACTCACAAATAGTTATTGTTGCAAGTGTTATCAGAACCAGCACTTTTTCGAGAAATAAAGTGTTTCATTTTTGAACTTCTGTTTTAGGTTTGTTTGCCAGCAGCCTCCCCACCAAACCTCCAACCCCCCCCACGCCCCCCCTCCTTTTTTTTTAAATAACAAAGTTCCCTTTCTAAGCATAAACTGTTAGGCTACTGTGGTAGCCAATCTTTCAAGCATTCAGTTGTCTCAAGCATTCTGAGACATAGTTTCTTTCTAAACCTCTCAGAGAATCCTACTGCTTCAAGAACTATTTCAAAACCCACGTGAATATTTTATAAGTCATTGCACAGCAGCTGTTCCTGTCAGAGCAAATGTGGGGAGGTGAGGTCACAGGTTCAGAAAAGGTGAGGCACAGAATTCACTTTTCTGACTTAAATATTCATTAGATTTCATCCTTGAATCAAACTAACACAGATTGTTGAAGGAGAATGCAGTAAATTTTAAGATATAAATATAAAGGAGAAGAATCTAGACAAATTAATGATCCCAAAAGTTTGGTATCTAAAATCCGTTTTGTAGATCAATATTCTCCATATTCATAAAAAAGAAGGCCTGTGACCAGCTGTGCAAAGTTAAAACTTCTAAGAAGTAAATGTGACAAGATGGATTTCTAATGCAGAAATTTTTAAGAGAAAATACTAAATGTTTAAATAATAATTCTATAGTCTAAGCTTAAAATGTATGAGCATCAAGACCCATTCGTTGTACTGTGAAACATCAGGAAATGAAATGCATTTATGTATTTTTGATTTTCTAAGTCAGAGGTAGAGCAGAAACATCTTGAAATGGCCTCCACAAACACGTTCCTTCATGAATGCCCCCTTTTCACACATTGCTTGGTTTTATCCTTTGAGGTCCTCCACCCCTCTTTTTTTCCTTGGAATACACACTTACATGCAATTGTGTCTGTGGAATAGGCTGATTCAGGAGGCTCACAAACTGAAGACCTGTCTGGGCTACACAGTGAGTTCAGGGTCACTGTAGTTAAGTTGGCAATGCCTTGCATCAAATAAAAGATACAAAGGCCTGGGGATGTAGCTCAGTGGTACAGCACTTGCCAAGCATGCGAAAGAGCCAAGGCTCAGCCACAAGTACTGCAAGAACATAGGTTCTTGGCTCATGGAAAATAACAGCGTGTCAGGTGAGCGCCAGGCAATTCAATTGAGTTAACCAGTATTTACAAAATAACTGCTGTGCACACAGAGACCTCCTACAGGACCTGGTGGACAAATTACACACTATTTGCAATGATCCAATCACATTCCAGGCAACTACAGAATAGGCCAAACCATATTTCTGAACTATATAAATAAAAGAACAAGTACAACATTTACTTTGGAGACTTAACAGAATTATGGCAACATTATATTGTACATGGTCAGTCATAAGTGGAGATTTGAATTCTGACTTGATTATATCCTAACCATATGGACTTAAACTCATTCTCTGAACTCTCCCACCCGTATTCTTATTTTAATTTGTGAGAACATTCATTCAGTGAGATGTTCATGCAGTTTGAAGGAGGTGGAGCTACCAAAATATTCCAATCAACTAAGTAAGAGGAAGAGGAAAAAATGGGATTGACAAACATTTTGAGAAGTAAAAATATCAAGGGAAACATTAAGAATGGAGTTCCAGCTGGGCCTCATTCCACACACCTGTGAACTCTGCTATATGAAAGACTGAGGCAAGAAGATGGCAAGGTCAAGGCTCGCCTGAACTATAAATCAAGTTTAAAGCTAGTCTGGGCAAATTAATGAAACTCTGTCTCAAAGTAAAAAGTAAAAAGAAGGCAGATATGTTAGACCACCCACTTAGCACCCACAAGGCCATGAGTTGGATGCCATTACCAATATAATAATAATAATAATAATAATAATAATAATAATAATAGTAATAAGTCATCAACTGACCCAGTAAAGGCAGAGTGGGCTGTGGAAAAGATCACTTCAGTTTAGTGGTGCTAACTGTGGAAGTACTTATTTGAAATTTAATTCTAGATCACAAATTCTTGAACAGGAAAAAAAAAACACAAACAGCATGGTATTTAGGAAAGGTGTCTAGCCCAAGTAATTTGGAAGTGAATTGCACAAAGATGACAGGTAAAGCAGTAAGTAAGTTCGAGTAAGCCTGAATCACTAATGGAGTACTCACAGGCAAGGAAGGAAATAAGGCTAAAAATGTGAGCCACCAATCCCTTGGACTGTTGTTCACTCACTAACCACCAGGGTCGCTCTAGCTGGCTGGCTAACTGTGTGTCTACCCCTTTCCTGCCTCAGTACTCCATGTTCTCCACCCCCCAGAAACTTCTAACAAGACTAAGACAACGTTCTCTACTGGAGAACAATATTTTCTCTACTGGAATTTGAAGGTTAATGGTATTTATTAAGATAGTACTAATTTCTTGATGTTATTATTTAACAGTAGAACACCAACTCCATGGAGAATTATTAATGCTTAGGGCAAATTTGAAAGTTTATTGCAATAAAAGTATTTCTTGACTACTTAGCTAACTTCAGAGCTAGCATAACATTGGAATTTTTTTCAATGTAGTTGATTAAATAAATACTGCCAAATAGAAAAGCCCTTGGACAACAATAACAACAAAAATGTACCCTAATTTCGTTATAGAAAACAGAAACATGAATCTGTAATTACTTCAAACTTTTTATTCTGCTCTTACTTTAAGCTCAACGGAGAGAAGCAACTTTTAGTTGAATCCATAAGTATCCTATTCTCTTATTCTGGTTCCCCCTCCAATATGGCGGAGCCTGCAGGAACTGGATATGCTACAGTCACACAGCATCACCTTGGAGTATAAGTGGCCTTCATTTACTCTTCTAGTAAGGATTGTGACTTTGCAGCCAACTTGCATCATTTGCCTATTTTATCTACCACCGCCAGTTCTTTGTTCATCTCCCAACTAAAAAAGTCATACATTTTCAAGATTAGGAAATCACATGGTAAATTTGGTTCTGAACGTTTCGTGTAACCTAGAGAATGTGCAACTGATGCTCCTCCTTTAGGAGCTGAGAAGATGCCTTTTTTGACTTTTTTTTTTCTCCTTGGGAATGTAGACTATAAACACAGATGCTAACTTAACACAGGATAAAACCTTCCAAATTATATTCCAATACTCATGTAAGATATTCACTTTAGATATCGGTGGTGTTTATTTGAGATATTAAAGTCTAAACCTTCATAGTACATCTTCAGAATGTCAAAAAGAGTGGATGCAGGTTTGGGATTTAGCTCAGTGGTAGAGCGCTTGCCTAGCAAGCACAAGGCCCTGGGTTTGGTCCTCAGCTCCGGGAAAAAAAAAAAAAAAAAAAAAAGAGTGGATGCAGGAAAGCAGCATGTCATACACGAGGCAGGTGTTCTGTGAGCATCCTTCGACAGACATTGAGCTTCCATTTAAGAGTGACAGTCATTTGGTGAGTGAGGATGCACTCACTCCTTGATGACACTCGCTAAGCTGTCTGTTAAGCTTTGCTATAGGTGGGCTGAGGATGTAGCTCTGATGATATGATACTTGCATTGCATACATGAGACCCTGAGTTCAATTGCAGCAGTGCAGGGATTTATTATGGAGCACCCCACACTAACCCTTGATAAGAGTGATCTAAAACAGATGAATACACACAGTTACCAAAAATTTTCTGTGGAATGAAAACCTTCCTATATTTCAAGATTTATTTGTGAATAAATTAAAAATCTGAATAGATTTATAACTTGTAAGGAGATTGAATCAATAATCAAAAATCTCTCAATAAAAAATGTTCCCAGAACCATATGCCATCAGTGGAGAATTCTCTTAATCATTAAGAAACAAATTTGGCTGCTTTATATAAACAATATGAAATAGAAAAAAAATCAAGTTATCTCCTTATAATAACACCAAAAGAGCAAAATAATTACAAATAAAAGTAACAAGTAGGTGGAAAGTTGAATCATTAAAACTATAAACATTGATCAAATTAAATGGTCAGCTCTGAAAAGATACAGATAAGTACCATTACACAGACTGAACAGGTTATATTTATATATATATATAAATATATTCATATATACATAATAACAGTTAATGAAAAAGAGGTCATGAATTTGAAGGGGAACAGAGAAAGATATATAGAAGAGTTTGGAGGGAGAACAGGGAAGGGAGAAATTTGTGATTATAATCTCAAAAAATAAAAAAAGAATATGTTGATATCTGTTATTCACTAGACAATCTGTTTAAGCAGTTTAATATTATTAAAATATTTATGTCATCTAAACTGATGAAAAGATTCAATGCCACCCATATAAAAATTCCCAAAAGTGTTTTCAGCAGATTATGAAAAACTCCAAAACATGTGAGATCTCTACTTTCTCAAAAAGCTACTACAACACTGGGCTGTGCTGTCTTGATTTCCAAACACAGACCCCAGCTATGCAGTGACAGCTAGAACACAGCAGGAAGGCACACTCAGAGTCTGATGGGATGCAGTGAAAGCTGGAAACAAACCCATACACATGATGTCATCTTTGACATGGGCAATGATGGTAGATCAATCTCTTTAACAAATGGTCCTGGAAAAACTGGGCATCTACAAGCAAAGAAATTAAATTAATCAAGCATTTATCTATGATATTATTACAAAACTTGGTTCAAAATGATTAAGATAAAAACATATAGCCTATAACCACAAAACTTCTAGAAGAAAAAAATATAGAAAAATCTTTGTGACATTGGATTTGGAGGTTTTTCTTGAGTACGACCCTCAAAGCCCCACCTGGTTAAAAATAGACAGTGGGGTTCTGGCAGGCTTCAATCAACTGCGTGGCAGAGAAAGCAATCACAAAATGGAAAGGTAATCTACAGAAGAGAAGAAAATATTTGCCAACCATGTATGCTTTGTTATGCAATGAAGCTACCATACAATATATGTAAGTGAGAGCAGAATAAAAAGTTTGAGGTAGTAAGGATTCATGATGCTATGTTTTCTGAAACAAAATTAGAGTGCTTTTTGGTTGTTATTGTTGTCCAAGGGCTTTTTTATTTGGCAGTATTTATTTAATCAACTAGATTTTTTTAAAATCAGCACCCACCGCAGCAAAAAGAAGGCCACAAGCCATCCAGCCAAAAATAGGCAAAAATCCTTAAACAGGCATTTCTCTGAAGTTATGCAAACAGCAAACAAGCAGATGAAATGATGTTCAACATCCCTAATCATAAGAGAGACATAATCAAACCAACAGTGAAGTAACACTTCATATCCAACATTAAAGTCACTGTCAGATAGTGGGAAACATTTATGAATGAGAGAAAACTAGAAACTTGTGTGCTCTTAGTGGGAAGATTAACCAGGGCTGCTACAATGGAAAACAAATGAAGTTTCCTTTAAGAATGAAAAGCTGAATTGTGGTATCTTGAAATCCTACTTCTGCATGTGTACACAAGGGAAGTGAAAGCAGTATATCAATGAAGCATTTGCAAACCCATGTTCACAGTGGCATTACTCATGTTAGCCAGAATGAAATTCACCCGAATGTCCATCAATGGATAAATAGCTAAAGAAAAGTGTCATGTATAAATAACAGACGATATTCAGACGAGAAAGGAAGGAAATGCTATCATTTGTCCCAACGTGGCTGAAACTTGAGGACATTAACTGAAATAATCTAGAGACAAAATGATAAATGCAACATGATTTCACTCACATATGTTATAGAAGTAAACTCAACTCACAGGAATGGAAAGCAGACTAGTGACTGCCAGCACCCAGTGGGAAGACAGGCAACATGGAGTTGTTTGGAGGCATAGAGATTCAACTTGCAAGATGAAAACTATCTAGAGAATAGTTAGATGATGTTCTGTGAACACATCTGCTGAACCATTCACTCACTCTAGGATAAGATGGTTATATTTAATGAATTTAAACATGTTTTAAATGGTTTAGAACAAAGTGGTCTCGCATTCTCCAGGATGAGTACCTTCTAGGTCATACTGTAAGTGGCTGACATGTAATATTCACCTCACAAGTCAGGCTGTCAACTCCTGGTCAACAGAACCGCAGCACAAACATGGCCAGCCTAACAGACATGACTGTTTCTGTGTAGCCGAATACTAAGCGCAGAGATGTCTAATGTGAAAGTTAGACTGAGGTATATACAAGCCTTATTTAGCATTTAACAGAAATAACACTTGTGGGTAAGACTCACATTTACTAGCAATTCTGAAGAAAAACTAATCTGGAGTGCAAAGAGGAAGCAAAAAAAAATGGAACAAAATAAAGTTTAAGTAACTCCCAGTCCTTCGTAAAATGGACATTGGATGCCTTTTACTTATTTATTACTTTTTTTTTTTTTTTTGCTTTGGCATTTTAAAAGTGTAACCCAGGGTTGGGGATTTAGCTCAGTGGTAGAGCGCTTGCCTAGCAAGCACAAGGCCCTGGGTTCGGTCCTCAAATCTGGCAAAAAAAAATGTAACCCATTGCCTGTCTTCTCTGACTTGAATGTACACATGTCTCTTCAGGATTCCAAATCACAGAGCAGTAGAAGTGAATTATGCTGACATACTTTAATAAGCCCCAGAGCTCCTGCAGCCATCTGGCCATTTTCTCCAACACTACGGAGCACAGACACTTGTGTTTTTGGAGTCCTTAGCTCTTACAGTTCTGAGCTACCAGCTATTATACATTAATCTTGAAAGGACTTTACCTCTATACATGCTCTCCTCCTGTGTTATGGTTATAATTCCCGGTATAAATGGGAGCTGGTTTACCACACATACAAAGAGAAATGGAGATGAATAATAATGTATGTACTAAAAGAACAAATAGTTAACATCCCCTATGTGTTTACTGTACACCAAACACTGTTCTAAGTGCAGCACAAGTCCCAGCTCACACCCACAGAGGGCCCACTACTATCTCTACTTTGAAAATAAGACCAAAGTGCAGAATACTAAAGTTCCCAAAGCAACACAGTCAGCATGTGGCAAGGCTGGACCTTGTCCAGGGCCCTTCTCCACAGAGAGCAAGGACTGCTCGGCAGGAAGTGCAGCTGGCGGTGAGCTGTATTCCATAAAGGAACAGCTGGCACTAGCACATGGTAGCTCTAACATCTGTTTTGATTGTTCCAAAGCTTTATTTTTCTGTTTTTCTTGGTTTCAGACAGTATTCGATTCTAAATCGATCCGTTCGTTCCTAGTGCAGAATTCCTCAACTTGGATCTTCAGAAATAAATTTTCCCTTGGTCAAAGCCATACAAGGAAAGTGTTTGTTCTCTGTCTAGATTTTCTGAACATAGAAGCCTGGGTTTGGGAGGATGGTTTGGTGGGTAAGCTCTGAATTAGGTCTCCAGCATCCATGCATCAGCCAGGTGGGGCTATGGCACCTCTAAGCCCAGCGATGGAGATGGGGGTGGGGCAAAGACAGGATTGTTGGAGCTTGCTGATGTGCATGCTAGCTCTAAGTTCAATGAGACACCCTTCCTCAAAGAGATAAAGCAGAGAGTGACAGAGCAGGGCATCCAAAGTCCTCCTCTGCCTTATGCATGCATGCCCACATATACTGTGATATATATCACACAAACATACATTGCACACATACATATATGTAACACACACACACACACACACACACACACACACACACACACATTTATCATACCACACAACAAAAGACCCTTTTTGTCTCTGATACACCTCAAGGCCTGTTCACACATCCAGAATCCCAAACTAGTCAAACAAACTCAGCAACGGACACACACACAGCAGTGAGCACTGACCTAGCAATCGAGCCTAACGCAGCAATGGATGCTGGTGCAGCAAAGGAAGCTTATATAGCAGTGGGAGCCAGAGCAGCCGTGAAAGCTGCTGCAGAGATGGAAGCAGCAGGGTTTCCATGGTAGCCAATGTTGTACCTTTCCCCCCACTCTTGAATGGCAAATACTGAGTTCGCTGCTTTGAGAGAAGACTGATCCCCTCCCTTCCAGAAAGTCTCCTGCTGTGCTGAATTTACTAAGCCCTATCCCAGAGCAGATGGTGGGACCACAGATGCTAGAAGAAAGGGAAAGCTTATATAGCAGTAACCTACTCTCCTGGCTTTGAATAGGCGGCTTTGCTTGCCTCCTTGCTTTCAAGTTTGTCTTTGTAGAAAAACTGTAAAACGGTGAATCTGCCTATTTGAAAATGGATTTGCGAGAACGTGTTACTAAAACAGGTCAAGTTATGATGAGAGCCCAGTGGCTTCTTTCCTCCAATAGTTAGCTGTTTGCATAAAGGTAAAGGGAGACTCAGCCACAGAGGGAGTCTGAAAGGCCACTGGGCAATGGTAGGGCACACACCACCATATATGCCTTCACATCATCATCCAGGGAAGCAAGAACCTGTGAACAGCAGACAATGCAGCATGTCACTGGTGAGAAAGAGGACTATGCCTGTTGCTAAAATTCCCTCCTGGGGAAGACATAAGCAAAATCCACCCCTCCTCCCATGGTCCCAAAGACAAACCAAGGTATGATTCCACCAAAGTTCACTTTGGGGAGTCAATGAGTTTACAAGACTTCCTTATAGAGCATCAGTAAGGGGTTACTTACTGGAGTGTGGCAGCTCCCTGAATAAAAGGCAGCACCAAAAAGTCTTTACCAGCAGAGAAGATGGTTTTTCCATAGCTGTCCCCCTCCATAGACAGAGCCCTGCCCCCCCCAGTCTTCCCTAGGCTTTCCTCCAGGCCATGTACAACTGGGGCAGAATTGCATCCAACAGATTGGATGGAGTGACTGTCTACTCATGTGAGGCTGCCATAACCCTACCTACCTTTCTGTGAGGGGGTGTAAACAGTCAACAAGCCCAACTTGGATGATCATATGCAAGTGAGCACAGCTAAACTCCTAAAGAACCAGTTATTTGGCTTGGAAGACAGCCCTGTGCAATACTTTTCACTATCATGCAGTAGCTGCCTAAACTCATTTTAAAACCATAAATGACTAGGACAGGGGGCAGAGATGAAAATGTTTTCAATTATGGACTATTTCAACTTAAAAATAAACTATAGCATAGAACACACACACACACACACACATATCACATCACATCACATCACATCACATCACATCACATCACATCACAAATATGCACATGCAACAGAATGTTCACAGGGTTTGATCCAACTAGGGAAAAGAATGGCATCTCAGAGTGAGGGAATCCAACTTTCCAAATCCATGGGCACCAACAGCCCCAGATACTTGCTAAACATGAATTCTTAATGCCTGTTACTTTTAAAATTGAAATACTTCTCTCCACTACCCCACAAACTCACTGTGTCTCATCCTTACACTGGATAGTCTGTTCCCCTAGGGTAATAGTTCATGAGCAAACCTTCTGTCAGTCCCAAGTTCCTTTCTACTGATCACCTGATTTCTCCACAGGTTTAGCTCTCTGCATCTGTATTTGCCTATGCCCACTCCCTCCTCAGTGCACAGCAGCACTGCCATCATCACCCACCCTCCAGTGAACAGACACTGCCTAAGCCACAGTGTCAAAATGGCAGACACCCTCAGGGGAGGCTTTCTTAACCTCTGGCAGAGGCAGCACAGCTGGCAGTTTTCCTCATCAGACTCTTCCCATGGCTTCCTCCCATCAGATTTTCAATTCCCTTCTCCCTTCCTTTGGTCCTCCTTCAGTCCTGAAGTGATGCTCTTTCTAGCTAACTGGAGATTCCAGAGCCCTGGTCTATATTTTTTTTTTCATTCTACTCTTGGTTTATGTATTATCTTCTATTTTTTGAGTAAGTGTAAAGACCAGCTGAGTAGTTTCAAACTGCAAAGGCCTGGATTAAAAACTTCTCTTCCTTTTACCTCTAACTTTCTATCCTACACAGTGGGAAGTTGACACTTATCTTTGCCGTTCCTGCTATAATGCTCAGAAACCTCTGTAACCACTCTGTGCCATTAGCACAACTGCTTTATTCATGGTTTTTCAAGTTTGCATCCCTTTAAGCATTTCCTATACATTTTCCTTTGTAATTACTCTCAATTTCACAGACTACATAAGGGTTGTTGTTATAAAGGTTAAAATAATAGAGAGTTTCTGGAACACATACTGTAAATGATTTAGTAATTGTATGAACAGTTTAGGATGAGTATATCTTACAACCAAGCAATTGCTTTCAGAAACATATTTGTTGACTAAAATATTCAGAATATTTGTAGAATGAAAGGTATATGAAATTACAATATAATAATAAACATAAGACTAAAAATCATGGAAAGTAAATAATCTATATCATAAATCAATTTAGATCAATCTAAGACAATATTAAGAAACATGCAAGTTGGGGATGGAGAAATGATTCAGTGGAAAAAAGCCCTGGCTGCTCTTAGAGAGGACCTATGTTCAGTTCCCAACACACAAATGGTGGCTCACAACCATCTCTATCTCCAGATCCAGTGTACTCAACACCCTCTTCTGATCTCCATCGATACCAGGCACACATGTAGAACATAGACATCTATGTTGGTGAAATGTGCACAGGCATAAAATGAAAAAGAAAAAGAAAGCTGAAAATTGTAAAAGAATATATATGATTTCCATTTTATTAAACCCAACAAAATTATAAGCTTATAAAGTATGATTAAAAACTTATAAATATGTAAAATAACAACATAAATAAACAATATAAAATTCAGACTTCTGGCTACTTTTTGTTGGGTTAGTGTAAGAACAGGTAGGGGTACACAGTGGATTTCTTTTGTTCCCTATACAATATATTTTGATTATATTCTTTATCTTCACCTAACTCCTCCCAGACCTTCCTCATCCATTCAACTTCATGTTCTTTCTCTCTCTCCTCTCTCAAATAGCAAATTAAAAAATCAACTCAAACAAATTAAAAAGAAAACAATAAAAAAATACCAAAATAATACACACACACACACACACACACACACACACACACACACACACCAAACAAAGAACATGGAGTGTGTTTTGTGTTGGCCAACTGTTCTTGGGTCTACCCTTAAGTATGGTTAATATACCTAGTGACACTTCATTGGAGTAATCTGTTTTTTTTTCCCCAAAAGGTATCAGTTGCAAAGAGCTTCTCGGTTTGCAATGGAATTTTGTGTTTATTTCCTCTTCTCAGTGCTGGGATTTTGTCTGGTTTGAACTCATGCAGGTCTTGTGTACGCTGTCATATATATATATATCCTCTTCTGTCTAAAATGCTGTTTCCTTGGAGCCACATACCACCCTTGACTTTGACGAATCTTTTTGTCTTCTTTCCAATATGTATCTCTGAGCCTTGAGGAGAGGGGTTTGATAAAGACATCTCATTTCGGGCTTAGTGCTCCAAGGTCTCTCACTTCTGCACATTGTTTGGTTGTGGGTCTCTGTGTTAACTCTTATCTACTACAAGAAGTGGCTTCTCTGATTATGGTTGGGAAATGCCCTGCTCTATGGGTACATCAATATGTTACTAGGAATCACTTTATTGCTATGTTCCTTTAACAGAATAACAATGTTTGATTATTTTCCTCTAAGCCTCTTACCTATCTAGTCACAAGTTATTGGCCACTGTAACAATGTGAGGTATGGACCCTATCTCACAGAGTGGGCCTCATATCCAAGCAGAAAGTGGTTGATTTCTCCCATAACATTTGTGCCACTGTTGCATCAATGTATTTTGTAGGCAGGTTACTGTTGTAAGTTTCAGGGTTTGCAGTTGGATGGCATGTAAAGTACCTTCTAGCACCATGAACACTAGTCAGTAGGGGTGAAGATTCAAGTTGGGCACCAGGTTGATGTCTCTATGTTTGTTAATTTTACTAGGTGGTGCCTTCAGCAGGAGTGTCTTGCAGTCAGGTATCAGGGTTAGCCATTATCTTTGGCAATAGCCTGTGATGTATAGCTGGTGGTCTATGGGGCCCCTTTGGCCAATGACTCAACAGATGGAACCATCCCTGACACTGAAGGTTTTATTTGGTTTGGTTGCATAGATGTCTAATTGGGTCATTGTTTGCCCCATTATATGATGACCTCTTTTAATTTCCTTTCAAATACGTACCTATCTTAGGAAGCTTTTAAAGTCATAGGATTCCATATGGCTTTTCAAAAGGGCTTTGGTGTTAACCATCCCTCCCATGTTCCCTCCTTTACACTGCCCTTCCTATTTAATCCTCCTGTTCCAGTTTTGCCTTAATCTCATTATGACACTCTACTATAATTCTCCTTCCTTGGAAGATCCCCTGTATTTAACAGTCTTGTTTGTTAAGCTAGATAGCAGCTAATATATATATATATATATATATATATATATATATATATATATGTATGTATATATAGAGAGAGAGAGAGGGGGGAGGAGGGAGAGGGAGAGAGATACATACAAACATACATACATACATACATACATACATATACATATACATATATGATTAAAGCATTCAAGCACCTAGCATGTAAAAGAACATATTCATGATGTACAGGATGTTATTAAATATAAAAGACATTAAAATTAAACATGACTTGATTAACAAAAGTCATAAAGAAAACAGTCAAATATCAGAATAAGGAAAGGTACCTTAATACATACAATGTAAAAGACTTCATATGTAGATTATCCAAGAACTCTTAAGTATGAATAAAGAAAATAAAAACACCTTACTGTAAAATTGAGCAAAAGCCTTAAATAGAACACATGAGTGGTTAATAAATACATGTAGCATTTTCAATCTCATTAGACATCAGAGAAAAGTAATTATTTTTGTTTTTAAAACAGGGTCTCATGTGGCCCAGACTAGCCTAGAGATCACTATGCAGCTGGCCATGACCTTGAACTCCTGATCCTTCTGTCTCCACTCCCAATGACCATGATTTCATTCATGTACTATCATACCCAGTCGCTTTTAAGTAACAAATACACAATTTAAAAGGTCAAATTTATAAAAGAAGAGAATAGGGCTGGATAGATGGCTCAGCCATTAAAAGCTCACAACCAAAAATATAAAAGAAGACAAGACAGTTAAAAGGGCCTAGGCAGAGGAAATGGGATTATTTGGGAAAATGTTTATCCAAAGGCACAATTTTTCAGTTAGGAGGAATAAATTCACATCTTTAACTTAGCAGACTATTAACATATTCAGCTAACAACAAGGTAACATAAACTTGAAAATGGTTGAAAGGTTTTATATGCTCTCAATGCACAAAAAAAAGTGAGTGATGAAATGGTTATTTTAATTAGCTTGATTTGGTCACTCTATCAAAGCAACATGTTACAAACTATTAATATATAATTTTCAATTAAAACTCAAAAGCTAAGATAACTGATATATCCAACAAAATCAGTAAAACTTAACTGTCAATCTAAATGCAAGTGAGAATATAGAATTTTGTAAAGCCTTAATAATGAACTCACAGATATGTAAATGGATGTCAACTGGAAATGACTTCGACATATCTTTTAAATACAAAAATAACATATGACATTGAGCCTGCTATTCCAGGCCTATAATCCTATCTCCTCAGAAAGCTGAAGCAAAAAGACCACAAATTCAAGAACTTCTTGGGCTACAGTGTGAGTTTCAGTCAGCCTGGACAACTTGGAAAAAAGTCATCTCAAAACAAAAACTCAATCAGGCTAAGAACATAGCCCACTGATGGAGAACCCCCTAGTTCAGTTCCCACTATTGCAAAAAGCTTAACATACAGAAAAAAGATAACATATTCTACTATCCAATTATTTCAAACAGAAGTACATATGTACATATTCAACCAAAAAATGTCTGTATGTATCCAATATAAATACAAATAACTATACTATTAGCACTAAATCCAAACTATAATAAAATGAAATGTTCATCTATATTACAATGGGTAAATAAATTATGCTAGGTCCATATAATAGAGGTATATACAATGAAAATAATCTAGTATTACAAGCAGCAACATGGATGTGTCTCCCAATCACACAAATAATGCAGAATAAATTTCATCATATATTCTGAATTATTTTATTTATAATAAAAACTAAAATGGAAAAATTGTACTATACACTGTTAAAAATCAGAATATTTTCTTAATTGAAAAAATACTGAAGAATTGGTGGGTGGGCAGGGTACACAAAGCTTTTTAAAGTTCTGGAAATTCTTTCCTTATTCCTTGAGCATGGCAGCATCTACATAGGAGTGTCGTGTCTTTGTAACAATTCACTGCACTCCATCCCTACGGCTATGTGCCTTTAGGCAATGTTTTACAACTCATTGGAAAACATAACATTATACTGCAGCCTCCCACGCCCCCAAAATATTTTTAGTTCCTTTCTTCTTTTACCTGTGATATCAATTCTGCTTCTTAAAACTCAGTGGAAAGAATCACAACATAACATCTATTCTAATTTGGGTGACAGAGAAGAGATCCATGTACTAAAATAGAAGGCCACAGCTTCTGGATAATAAAAGCCATTCTACAAACATCACATCAAGCTCAGAATGGATTTGCATGCACTAAATTCTTGGCTGCCTCTCAAGTATTAAGAAAGTGAAGATACATTTGCATATCCCCAGTGAGACTTTGGAGAGTTTTTCAATGTAATTAGCAAATCAGCTCAAGGATAAAGGGCAGAGGGCTAAACCAAAAGGCAAAAACTGTACTGCCTACTAAATGCTACATTAAAACCAAATGCTGTATTTCCAAATGGCAGTTGATTTTCTTTTATTGTGGGCAGAAAATAAAATATTATTTACCATTTTCATAGAAAATCATCTTAATTGGCATAATTACTTTCATTCTCAGATAAAAAAGAATATGAAAAGTATATTTTAAAGACAATTCATTTTGGGATTCTACAAAGAGCTTCAAGATGCTTTTGTCCTGAGCTCACCATCCATACAAAATGTTTTCTTAAGACAGTAAAAAATATATTTAACATACAAAAGGCTTTCAAAATGACAATTGCACACAGAGTTGAAACATTTGTGATTGGCTTCCCTACTGAGCATTAAAGCAGGTTCTTCTAAATAAGTTCTATAGCTAGCATATCCAAAGTCCAGGACTTGCCCCTCCAGTGTGAGCTCTTGAGGATGCTTCCCCTCATGGGCTACACTAAATCTTTGAGCAACAAAGCAAACATTTGTATGGAAATAGAAATTTTAGGGGAAGTAGCTATGTCTCTTTCGTGTTCCTCAAAGCTGTAAGTGAGCAGATCACAGACACATGAAGGGCAATTTGTAAACGGCAAACAGAAAATGTGATCCAATAAAATACCCACGAAATTCATAAAGGTAAGGTATTCAGAACTCTAAGAAACTCTTGAAAGTACCAGTCAGTCTACAAAATCAGAGGGAAAAAAAAAGTCTCCTCAAGGAACATGGGGTCAGTGGCACAAATACAGAGAGGGAATGACTTTTTAAAACAGGGTTAGTTGTTTAAAACTTTTACACAATGTATTTTAATCATATCCACCCAGCCCCCTTTCTCCAGCTCTTCCAAGATCCACCACCCACTTCCCTACCCACCTGAATTTAAACTCTAGTTTTTATTTTTAACCCATCAAGACCAACTTGTGCTGTCCAGGGGCTATATTCTCAGAGAAAACTGACTCTCCCAGCGGCTAACAACTGCCAATAGCCCAGAGGCTAGGTGAGATTTCAAGTTCAATGCCCATCTCAGTGCTGGATATTAATCTGTCTTGGGTTTGCTATTGCTTCTTTAGGAACTGTAGGCCAGTGAGGTCCCATAGATCCCCCAAATAGGCTAATGTCAATGCCAGAACTTGACAGTAAGAGCCTCTTACTGTAGATACCATGTACTTGAGCAACAGTCCATGGGTAAGTTAAGCTGGTGCTGACCTGAAGCTTCATCCACACTGGCCAGCTTTTGTAGTAGTGGACGCGTCTATGCAAACTACTGGAGGAGCAAAGTCATCATCAGTCACACCCAGGTGTGAACCCTGTGAGCTACAGTGATGAGTGGCCTGTCAAGACACACCTATTGGTGCAATAGTGGTGTGAACATCATGGAGTGAGCAACCATTTCTGAGAGGGAGCAGCTTTAAAGCCCCCTATGAAGATGGGACTGCCAGGCATTCACATGTGTGTGAGCTCTACCAAAGTGCTATCCATTTTTATTTTGAAAATTTAGAAGGAGAAGAGAGGGGAAAAGAAGAGGAAGCAGACAGCAGGGGCAAAGCAGGAGAGAACCAGAGAAACAGGAAGGAAGAGAGGACATAATTGAAAAGGTTATAACCCCAAATATATTTTATATATCTGTCCCATAAATGATAAACTCCAATAAAGTCAGTAAAAGCCTATTTGAACTAGTAAACTCATCAAGGATACAAAATGATAAGGGAAAAAAATCCACTAAAATACCAGCAAAAAGAGTGAAAACTTAGAAACAAATTCAACAGAATAATTTCAAAACTTGGACTTTTAAAACCATAAATCATTGTTAGAAAACTAAGACCTAAACAAATGAGTCCTCCTATATTTATGAGTTAAAATAATCAATATTCTTGCAAGCATGCCAGTGTGTGTGTGTGCACATATGTGTATGTGTGTGCACATATGTGTATGTGTGCATGAGTGTATTGTGGGGAAATCTGTGTATATGTGTGTGGGCAGGTATGTACATGTGTGTATGTGTGCATTATATGTACGTATGTGTGCATGTATGGTGTATGTGTGTATAGTATGTATATATGTATGCCCACATGTGTGCAGGTACATGGTATATGTATTGTATATGTATGTGTGTGTTATATGCATGTGTGTGTGGTGTGTATACGTGTGCAGTGTGTGTGCACATATGTGTATGCATGTGTTATATGTACAGTGAGTATCCATGTATATGTATGTGTGTGTACACGTATATGTGTTATATTGTGATATATGTCTGTGTGTATGTGTGGTATATGTGCATGTGTACATGTATGTGTATGTGTGTATTTGGTGCTGAGGGTTGAACAGAGGGTCTTATGAGTTCTAGGCAAATTATTTACTACTGAGAAATACCCTCAATCTAAACACTGTCTTAAAACCTCAATACTACTCAGATTAATCCCCTATAGGCTGTTCCTTCTTAGGCATTGTTCACAAGGAGGGAGGAAAGCAAACCCAGCTCGGCCTGTTGCGCGTGGCTGTGAGCTGACCCAGTTACAGCATATAACCACAGTTTTAGATGTTTAATTTAGAACTTGCCTGCCTTGTAAACTCTGTAAAACTACACATAATGCCCACTAGCCAATGAGAATATCTATACTATGCCCCAGGAACTATCTTGCCTTCCCCTCTGATGAAATATATCCATAACTTTCACCGTGCACAAAATAATCAATCCAGAGTTGATAAGAAAAATTAATGTAAAGCCTGAAATGTTGAAAGTGCTACAGGAAAGTATAAGGAAAACACACTCATTACCCAGCCCCCAACTCCAGCGGGCATTCCCTGGGAACCCAGAGGGCCAGGGAAGCAAGTAGGCTAGGAGATCTCTGCCTTTTCCTCTTCTCCCCTAAATCCATTTCCCCTAGTCCCATGCCCAGCATTGTAGCATACCACCAGTTGCAGACTCTTCTCCTGCCTTGCCACCACCTGCAGTGGATCACATAGATCTTCCCCTCCAAAATTCCTTCCCCCCAACTCATCCCATTATCCCATCCCCCAAGTCCAGCAGCAGGCATTTCCTAGGAACCCATCAGCTGGAAGCAAGTAGGCCAGAGAAGCAGGTAGGCTAGCGTCAGATCTTCATTCTCCCTCCTCTTCTCTTTGTTAATCCTCCAGTCTCATGTCCAGCTCTGTAGCAGAGTACCTGGGTGGTCTCTTCTCACTCTCTGCCCCCATTCTCAGGGGACTAAACAGATCCTGGTGGAACACTCTGCTTTTCTCTCTCCTATGCCCAGCTCCTCTTATTCCCACATCCTAACCCATTTCCATTCCTAAGTATCAATTCCCATATCTAGAAACAATTGTATCAGCTCCCTCAGTGCACACCTAGCAGAACCCCAGAGAATTCTCTACCAGGTTACACACAGCCACCACACTCTTCTAAGAACTAGAGAAACCAAGGAACTAAACACTGACCCAACAAACACAAGACTAGATATCAGCACTAGAATTACAATCTTGCCAAACCCAGATGTCTAGGCACCAGGAAAAAAAATGCAATCAATAACAACCAGGATAATATGTCTCCAATAGAGCCCAGCCCCTACCGTAGTACACCCTGAGATGCCAATACAGCTGAAGCAGAAGACAAAGACTGTGACATAATACTGGTCTTAAAGGGGAAATGAATAGATCCCTTAAAGAAATCTATGAAAACACAAGCACTTGAAGGAAGTGAATAAGACAGAACAAGACCTGAAAGTGAAAATAGAATCAATCAAGAAAGCCCAAACTGAGGGAAATTGAGAAATGGAAAATTTTGGAACTCAAACAGGAACTTCAAAGGTAAACCTCACCAACAGAATAGAAGAGATGGAGAATCTCAGGCATTGAAGACACAATAAAAGAAATTGATACCTCAGTTAAAGAGAACATTAAAACCTGAAAAACTCCAGGCACAAAACATCCAGAAAATCTGAGACACAATGAGAAGACCAAATCTATGAATAATAGTAATATAGAGGAAGGAGAAGAAACCCAGGTCAAAGGCACAGAAAATATTTTCAATAAAATCCCAGAAAAGAAAAAAAAAAAAATTCTCCCTAAACTAGTGGAGGGGGTTCCTTAACAAAAAGAATCCAGAACACCAAATAGAATAAACCAGAAAATAAATTCCCTTCAGCATATAATAGTCAGAACACAATATGTACAGAACAACAGCAATAACAACAAGATAATATTAAAAGCTGTAAGGGGGAAAAACCGAGTAACATGTAAAGGCATATCTATTTGGGTAACACCCGACTTCTCCATGAAGACTCTAAAAGCCAGAAGAGTAAGGAGACCAATCATCCTTTGCTAATAGAACTGTAAACTTGTACAGCCACAATGGAAATCATTGTGATAGTTCCTCAGAAGATGGGAATTAATCTACCCAAAGATCCAGGAATAGGACTCCTGGGCATATACCTAAAAGATGTTTCATCTTGCCATAAAGACACTTGCTCAATTATATTTATCACTGCCCTATTCATAATATCCAGAAACTATAATCTACCTAGATGTCCCTCAGCAGAAAAAATGGATAAAGAAAACATGATGCATTTACATACTGAAATATTACTCAGCCATTTAAAAAAAAATGAAATTATGAAATTTACAGGTAAATAGATGGAACTAGAAAAAGATCATTCTGAGTGAGTTAACTCAGACTCAGAAAGACAAATTTTGTATATATTCTTTTATATGTGGATATTAGCTGTTAAGTCAAGATAACCAAGCTACAATCCATAGAACCACAAAGGTTAGGTATAGAGTAAGGAACTTGAGGGGGGAGCAGATGGACCTCCATAAGAAAGGGAAATAGAATAGATAGTTATGGATGGATTGGGGGGCACTGGAACAGATGGATAAGTGAATAGGAGGAAGGGAGAGGGGGATAAGAGGGCATACAAAGATAGACAACTAAGTTTATGGGGCATTTGAGTGGAAGCATGGAAAACTTATACAATAGAAGCATTCTAGTGTGTGTGTGTGTGTGTGTGTGTGTGTGTGTGTGTGTGTGTGTGTGTGTGTACATGAAGGTGATCTAAATGGAATCACCAAATACGGTAGACAGAGTCCCAACTGGAAATCTCTTTTTATAAATGAAGCTTCCAGTACTAGGATTGGGTTAGATCTCATTGAGTTGCTAGATCTAATAAGAAAGAGAAAGAAAGGGTGTGGATACAGGTGGGTGGAGAAGTAGGGAGGATCTGGGAGAAGTTGGAGGAAGGGAAACCATAATCAAAATATATTGTATGAAAGAATATCTATTTTCAGTTTTTAAAAAACTCTTCCTGTTAATTACATCCATTGAATAAATAAGAAGAGACAAGATCACATGCATACATGCACAGATACACACAGACACACACACACAGATACACACACACACACACAATGCCTTGGGCTACTGTCTAGAAAGCACAGGTTAGTTATTTCAGCCTCAGTGCCACGCAGACCAGGCATGGTGGTGTATCCCTGAAATCCCAGGGATTTGTGGAGTAAGACAGAGGACTAGGAAATTCAAGTTCACTTTGTTTATTAAGAATTTGGGGCCAGGCGGCGGTGGCACACACCTGTAATCCCAGCACTCGGGAGGCAGAGGCAGGTGGATCTCTGTGAGTTTGAGGCCAGCCTGGTCTACAAGGCGAGTTCCAGGACAGCCTCCAAAGCTACAGAGAAACCCTGTCTCAAAACACACACACACACACACACACACACACACACACACACACACACACACAAAGAATTTGGGAAAGTCGGGCAGTGGTGGTGCATGCCTTTAATCCCAGCACTCAGGAGGCACAGCCTGGTGAATTTCCATGAGTTCAAGGCCAGTCTGGGCTACAGAGCGAGATCCAGGATAGGCACCAAAACTGCACAGAGAAACTCTGTCTCGAAAAAAATTTGAAGCCAGCCTAGGATCCAGGTGACCCTGCCAAACACACACACACAAAATATTTTTCCAAGTAAAAATAATAATTTTTATATGTTAAGAAAAATCCAGAAAGCTCTATTTGAAACAAAGAAACATGGCCCTGAAGACATTTTTAGTGTGTCTTACAACAATGGCTTTGAGGTTCCACCTCACTCCAGTCAGAATGACTGTTGAGAACACTCGTGACAATCAATGCCAGGGAGGAGATCAAGAAGAGGAACTTTATACACAGATGATGGTTAATAATCTGGTGCAGCCCCCATGGAAATCAACACAGAGTTTCCTCAAAACAAAAATAAATGTAGACTAGGTATACCACTCCTAGGTACATGCCTAGTGAACTGTAAGCCAACATACTAGAGATATTTATATGTACATAAATATTTGTGCAGTATGGGTTGCAATAATAACTTATAGAATCATCTTTGGGTATGTGTTGACAGATGAATAGAGAAAGGAATGAAGAAAGAAAGAAAGAAAGAAAGGAAGGAAGGAAGGAAGGAAGACAGACAGACAGACAGACAGACAGATAGATAGATAGATAGATAAATAAATGGAATGTTATTCAGCCACGAAGAAGAATGAAATCATAATCAAGGCAACTGGAAATCACCATATTAAGTGAAACAATCACATTTTCTCTCTTTGGGATCCAATATTTTACAAAGATACACAAAAACACTTGCATGTATGCCCTGAAAGTAGAAGTGGTAATTGTCTAGGGAAACAGAGGAAAGAGTAGAGGAGGAAAGGGGGAGCGGTGTAAATATGGTTACAGAACATGGCACATTTGTTAAAAATGCCTTTATCAAGGTCATCATATATAATGTATACATACCAAAAAAATTATATAAAAATTCTTAGAAGCTGAAAGAAATGTTGCAGAACTTTAAATATATTTTAGAACAAGAAACAATAGCAAGAAATATGAATTCCTTTCTCTACTTATTTTTAATTGCTACACCAAAGATTCTTTTCATGTAAGAAATTTGTTACATATTCTAATGAGTCACGGCACATTACTGAGCTTGCAATATACTGGCAGTATTAGCTGATTTTGTGTTTGTTAGGATAGTCACTATGCATTCTAGGTTGGCTTTACCTTATGGTCCTCCTGCCTCAGACTCATGATTCTAGGATTATAAGCATGTGTAGTCATACTCCTAGCAATATTAATTGTTCATTAACTAAATATATTCTCTTAACTTTATCCTGTGGATACCACTGTTGTAATATTTTCAATACTGAATGACTAGTCAGGCATGGATATCAAGGAAATCTGTGCAGATTCAGCCATCCTACATCTACGGTGGACTAGGGTTGAGCCAACATGGTGAGATATGTAGGTAGTTGTGAGCAGTGGCTATGTACCCACTCTATGTGTGTTTTGGTGGTGGTCAGCACTGATGTACCAGGCTCTTGTTTTACAGGATTCCCTTCGATCCAGTAAGAAGGTCTGAGATCCTTTCACATTTTTATCTTGTCTAGGACTGCCCAACTTCAACATTTTAGCATAGACTCTGGGCAGGGACTGACACCCTCCACCAGCTCCCCAGGATAAGCCATCTTGGAAATGAAGCTGTTTACATGTCCTATTCCCCACTGCCTTCTGCAGGAGCTAGCATACAGACTGGCTTCTCCTGACTCCGTCTGTCTCAGTGGTAGATTCTTAAAGAATGTCACATTTTCATTTTGAATGTTAGATGTCGTATGTGGAACAAAGAAAACTAAGTTATAAACAGAATCCTAGAATATCCCCTTTTCAGAGGGAGAGATTTAGAGTGAGAACAGATGCATGAGGCAAGGACTGTAGTTCAGAGGCACACACTAGCCCTAACCTGCAGGAAGTCCTGCACTCAAGCTCCAGCATCACAGAAAAGGGTCACAATCTTCCTTGGCGAGGGCTGACTATCTTTATTTAGCATTTTGGCTGCATTGCTATCAAACCCTTGTGCTACAAACCCTGTGGTTTCTGAGTCAGACAGAGGCACAGTTTACAGGAACGAAACCCTACAATGTTATGCTCCAGCATAAAGGACCAGCATAGGGAGAGAGAAAATCCCAACTGACTGAAATGAGAGGAACACCATGATGTTTCCCAAGTGATCAGGGACCTGCTCCCTTGGGTCCTCATCACACACAGACATTGCACAGTTCCCTTCAATCACTGCTTTGTATATTGTACATCTTACTATAAGGATAAATTCCTGCATTGGGGTGTGATTTTTCTTACTATAAAATGGTAAAAGTTATTACAGAATATTGTAGTGGCTATTCTACATTTGGGTATCCCATCCCTCGGGATCTTACATCCCACATTGTTTTAGAATCAGCTAATTAAATTTGTCTTAGTATTTTTGACCAGATAATCTAAGTTATTTCAAAGTGATGTCAGATTAACAACTTGCTTTTAACAAAGTCTTTATTTATTTTTCCTTTGTGTTTGCTTTTCTCAGTCTTCTGTTTTCTGGTAGGCTGGTTGATCACATGGTTTTGGAAGACAGATTAGGAATATTTTGTTCTTCCTTTTCCTCCTCATATGTTAAATCCCTTAATTTAGAAGCTTCACCAACTGTCTCATTACAATTCTCATTTATATATAGTCAAATAAGATGGGAATGACTGACAACCAAATTATTTGTAGACTGTAAATGAATGAGTCAACCAATAGTAAAGTCAATTCCAGGAAATAAAGATGCCACAGCACAATATAACAAGTACACACAAGCATATACTCCTGCTTAGTACAGGATGTTAAGGAAAGAAGAGCAGATGGATCCTAGCAAGGGTAAGAATGGCCACACACTGGCAACTGACTCTCTGACATTCAGGCCTATCCTGAAACAATAGTCCTGTCTCCAAGGCAACTGAATGTCAGAAAACAGTAAAGAAATAAGAGAATGCCCTCCCTCCTAACCAACCCCTCCCTGGAGACTGAACAGGAAGAGAGATTCTATTTCTTTACCTTTCTCACAATCCCCACTTCAGAATCTGGCCTAATCTTTTTAAAATTAGTATATGGATTTAGCCAGTGGGGCCAAGGCCAGCAAGCTGTGGCATTGTTCTGCAAATACAACCTTAAATACTGGGTTTATATGTAAAGGGACATGTTTGAGAGAAAAAAGAAAAGGTAGCAGCAATTCATAAGAACATCAACTTATCTAGTTAAAAATATTAACCATGGTGAGGGAAAGAAGCCCAAGGGTCATTTAAGGGTCATTTTAATCCACTCTCCAAGAGATTCTGCTTTCTTTTAATTTTATAAACTTAGTCATAAAACTATTGCAAATAAATTAAAAACATCATACACCAAGATTAACAAGACTCAAAATCTATACAACTCAATGAACTTCTATAGGGTTAGAACAGGTATTTGGAATGGAAGCTATGGAGCTTCACATTGAATTTTATACTTTTTAGTATCAAATATATGTTTTGCACTTATCCACCACAAAAACAAACAAACAAAACCATTACAAGTAGAATTAGAAAACAATTAGCTTCCTATCCTCTTTTCATAACCCGTGCCCAGTACCTGCATCAGGTCTTCCTCATCCCCTTATATTTAGCTTTTCTTCTCTTTTCTTCAGGTCTGACTGAGATCTTCTTGTGACTGTAACTGTATCTAAAAAAAAAAAACTATAACCTATTTTATAACACATTCATTTGGTCCATTTTATTTGAAATACTATAATTTATGAAAAACTAGATATCTGAAAATTCATGGTACATAATCAGAAATGACAAACATCATCCCTCTGTGTCCCACTAGTCTTGGTTAGTTAGAGTTGGTCCAATTAAAATGCAACTTATTAGCCAGGTGGTGGTGGTGCACACCTTTAATCCCAGCACTTGGGAGGCAGAGCCAGGCAGATCTCTGTGAGTTCAAGGCCAGCCTAGTCTACAAAGCGAGATCCAGGACAGGCACCAAAACTACACAATGAAACCCTGTCTTGAAAAAAGAAAAAGCAACTTATTCTCATTCACCTTTCCATATGCTATGTATCTGTACATTTCACTAGTTAAAAGTGGAAATTTAGCCACTACCACTCTACAGCCCAACTTCTATTATATCCAACTTTTATTGCCATGGTATCATCTTTGTGAAAGAATCTTTGCAATAAAGATTTGACAAAGTAGGTTAACCGCATTTGTACAATATTACACTATCATGCTGTGGAATAATCCTGTTGTTAACTGTAAATATGTATTACTCTCATTGGTTAATAAAGAGCTGACTGGCTGATAGCTAGGCAGAATTTTTCAGGACAGAGAGAATACTGGTAAGAAGGAGGGCAGAGTTGGAAGAGATGCTATGAGACACAGAACAAGCAGAATGGGAAGTACGTAGATGAGGTAAACAAGCCTTGGGATAGCACATAGAGTGATTAAATTGGGTTAAGTTAAGTCATAAGAGCTAGCTAAGACAAGCCCAAGCTATTGGCCAAGCATTTAAAATTAAGTCTTTGTGTGGTTATTTGGGAATTGGCTGGTGGGACAGAAAAATCTGCTTACACTATCATATTAATAGAATTTCTGGAAGAAGTTGGCTAAGTCAGCTTTCCTTCAGTCTCATCAAAAAACATTACCACTATGGCTTTGTTGGATCCTGGAGTTCTTCTTTCTACATGCTGAGTGACATCTACCCTAAAGCTGTCTAAATAAATCCTAACCCCTTTGTTATAGGAATATTGTTGTCTTACATATAAAAGGAACTTTGCAGATATGAGAAAGAAAAGGATCTTGACATAGGATGTTTAACTCAGAATCTAGGTGGCTTCATTATGAGTCATAGGGACCCTTTCCCAAGAGGATGCCAGGGATAAAGAAGAAGAAACATCAAAAATGGAAGTCAGAGTGACATCCTAAAGTCCTGGAACCATAGAGTATAGGCAGTCTCTAGAAACTGCAAAGACCAGAGAAGAGATTCCTCTTGATACCCCCATAGTGGTTGCTAACCCTGAATCCTTTTGACTTCTCTCAAATGAGACTAATTTCAGAATTCTGACATTCAGAAGGCTAAGATAATAAATCTAGGTCAGTTTATGTCAGACTCTGGATAACTGACTGATGTAACTAAAGGAAAAATGAATACTTCTTCAGAGGCATTAGAGTCAGCTTGTAAGTGATGAAACAATAGTAAACATCAGAGTTTATGCTGCGGATTTTCTCTAGAATCCAAAATAAACTTCAATATTTTATAAAGTAAACTGCTACCTACCTACTTAATGACTCTTCAAAACAATTTTCATTTGGGTAGGAGAGCATATTATCAAAGCTCCCACTTTTCACACCACACACAACAGCTTCCCAGTTCCAATAACTTCAACTGTTCTTCTGGGGGAATTTGGGGAGAAACTATATTCTCACTGTGTTTCCCAGTAACCATCTGCCTTTAGCTCCACTAAAGAAAATAATGATCCATTTTCATTTCCTCAGCAATGTGAAATGCTAGGTAAGGCCAATCCCATTATCCCCATCCCATCTCAGCAGCTTTTAACACCAATGTACATTTTGTCACTTCTTAGTGTTGTCAATATTATAACCAGAGTACATAAAATCATAATACTTATTGATGAGATTATAAGGTGATGTTTCTTCCATCTTATGAAAAATATACAATGTCTGCTTTTCTTCTTAAAGTACCATTTCTGGGCAATATTCACAGCAAACATATACATAGCCTTTACTGACCATTTCTACGTGCATTTGTTTTCTAGACATACAGAATATTGAAAAGGTAGAAGACCTGCCAAGAAATGCCTCTGACCTATGAACTTTAGGAACTGGCTCATGACGGTTTTAGTCTCCAAAAGCTGGGATGTATGAAGGGTGGGTCATATTGTTGTCATATGTCATTTATCAGGGGAAAATAATTTAGAGAACTGCATTAACTAGCCTGTTACAGCATAGCGTATTCCCAGATCCTAAAAGACAGTCACGAAGAGTAGAGGCGAGAAGGCATGCACATATGACAGCAGCTACTAAAATTCCCTTACAGCACTTTCACTAAAGGCTTTATCCCTGCAGTGGTCACAGGAATGCTGGTTGTGCTAACAGTGATGGTGGTGGCACATGGTAGAGTGGGCCAGGGACTAAGCGTCTCACACTGTCACTTCCACTAACAAACTAGAAGCTGTAGTCAGGTGACCAAGCAAGGCACTCTTCAGCTGTTCTGCAAAATGAGAGTTGACTGTATAATCACTAACATCATCACTGTCAGTTTCCAAATGCTATAATTCTTCTGGGAAGGTTGGAATGGTGGGTGAGAATTCATCAAAGTAGCATAAAAATATAATATGTAAATAAAAATATAATATGTAAATAAAATAGTTATTAAAAGAAGTGGCCTGGATGTGATGTCATGTGTTTATAATCTCATCATTCAGAAAGCCCAGGCAGGAGGATCATGAGACTCAGGCTGTCCTGAACTATATCCTTTATGACTCTTTCTCAAAATGACAAGACAAACAACAGATATGGCCTGTGCCATCAGCTATACCCCAGGAATATTTCTCTTCAAAAATTTAGATAGTCTTTTTCTCTGGTGGTTGATTTGTGTCTTGTTTTTGTTTGTTTTGCTAGTGTAGTCCAGGCTTGCCCATGCTTCATGCTCCTGTGTGAGCCAGGGAAGCCCTGACTGCACCTCTGTGTTCTTCACTCCCTGCTCAGGAGCTTCCGCCCTGTGTCCAGACACTGAAGGAGATCAAGGAACAGAGAATAGATCTTTTGCTAGTGACTAAAAATTGTACGTTCAAGTTTCACACTATACAACACTGACAAGATCTTTTTCATTTTTATATGAAATTTTAGAGACTTTATCCATCACAGAATACAAGAAATCTGAGAACATAATTCTAGAAGATTATGTAGATAGCTCAAGGGAAAACATTTCCGGGTTTTGTTAACTAGCATCTTAGAAGCAAGCACATTCCCAGGTCCTGAAAAACAGCCACAAAGGACACAAAACAAGGTGGCTAAGACGGTCAATGCTAAGTGTCACTATGTTTTCATCTCTTGAACTATGGAAAGCTTATGAAGAATACCTTGGAAAAGGCCTAGAAACAGTCAAGTTAGCATGGGCTTAAGTATGGGCCAAACCTGGGATTTGTTGCCCACTTCATTCCAAAGACTTAAAAACACCTTTAAAATCACAGAGTGTTTCAGATATATAAAAAAGGAGGCAACTGATTAAAACTGACACTTGCAATTTTGAGGAGCTAGGAATATTTCCCAGATGCTTTGGTCTTTTGAGTGGGAAGGGAGTACCACGTACTGTCAGGTGATTTTATGTGCACCAAAACTGAAGTGAAAGTGGAAGGCCATTGGTGGTTTTGCCTTTCCATGGGATTTTTTGTTCCAGGTAATCATCCTGAGAGCATCCACAGAAACAGAGCTTTGAGAGGGCCTCACAGGTGGCTGTTTCTTAGGGCAACTCAGTGAAGACAGCTCTTGTTACATTGGATGTGCATGATGGTTTCACTTGGGAATGGCTTGGAGGGGTAGCACAGAGCCAGGCCTGAAGTTTAGCCACATTCAGCAAGTTTCCTCATTTTCATTGGAGCCTTATGCTCAGTGCAGGCTATGGACACCACACACACCTGTGAGAGTCCCGCTCAGGCACACCCACACAAACACCACGATGCCTGACGAACTCCTGAGCCAAATGGATACTGTCCATGTCTCACTTCCTCAACAGGATCTCTTGTGTCACCTGTTGTTTTGTGTTAGTTCTCCTAGCTGGAAGTTGAGGAAATCTCATTAAGGTGAATTCTTTCACTGACATGCAGGCCAACGCTAACCAGCACATTTCAATTTCTTATAACACTAATAATAACAACCTTTACTTTGGATTTTCACTCAACTCCACCTTAAACGCCTGTTCCAATCCTTTTTCTACACTTAACAAGTATTCTTAAAAAAAAAAAAAGAAGAAAGAAAGAAAAAAAAAACAATAGCAGATAACAATCTAAGACTATGAAAGTTTTTTTCTTGTGGCTCACCTATTCACCCTGTTCTGCTTTTCTTCACAACCAGCTCTGAGTTAATTGAAAGCTCTTGGTAATTACTGTTCTTGGGTTATTTTTCCCTTCCCTATTCTTGGGAGATAAAAATGCATCGTGTCTCTATTTGTTTGTAAAACCCAGTGCATACATCTGTCTCACAGAAATTGATTGTATTCCTTGGGTAATAGCCCATTAAAATAGCATGTAAAATTACTTTAAAAATCCTGATGTCTTCCTTTTTGCTTCTGTCATTAAATCCTGAAATGCATATGCTGTTTCTGCTCATTTAAATCCTGAAGAATGCTGACCTTTAAAGCCTAGATGTTAGCTAGCCATGATACCCATAGTTGCTGTCCAAATGGTTTCTGACTCTGGCTTATTCAGCTCTGTAGTCTTCTTGCTTTGGAGCCTCCTTTCCAGTGATGTTTCCATAGTTATCCATACATGAGTTTTTCTGACCATCATTACAGCTCTTACCAGAAGAACTATGCTGCCGTTTTTAAAGGGAAAGTAATTTATCTTTGTTGTAAAATGTTTGAAAGACACAGAAAATCACTACAAAGAAACAGCACCTTCATCTTACTATCCTGAGAGAAACACGTAATTCAGGGTGTTCACTGTGGGGCGAGTGGAGTGTAACTCTTTCTGGCTTTCAGACATTTATTCTCACTCTCTGAAAACATGTGTTTTTTTCATTATTATGGTTATATAGGAATAACAGTTGGTACTCTTCTCTTTCCAGGCTGTGTTGGATGTAAACTGTAATGTACCAATAGGGGATGGGAAGATGGCTCAGTCTACAAAGTACTTGCCACCCAAGCATGAGGACCTGAGTTTATATCCCCACCGCTCATATAAAGGCAAGGTACAGCAGTCTGCATCTGTAATCCCAGCACTGGGAAGACAAAGGGAGGTAGATGCCTGGAGCTCACTGACCAGCCTGCCTAACTAAATCTATATGCTTCAAATTCAGTGAGCAACCCTGCCTTAAAAAAATATGATGGAGAAAAACTAAGGAAGACACAGATGTTGACCTCTGATCTCCATGGGCACACACAGGATCACAGAAGGAAAAGCAAGATTGTGCTGTTACTCCACATAACTCATGATTTTGCATGCACTTGTTCTAATAGCTTCACAGAAGCTCAGGCCTCTGGCTATGTGATGTTCTTACTGCCAGTGTCAGACAAACAGCAAGAGTGCTGAGCATAAGGGTGTTCCCAGCTTTCTGCTAAACAAAGCATCAAGTCAAATGAAGCATTAAATAAAGTCTGTGATCTAAGCAAAATGAGTTTTCCATCAAATGACTTGCAAGCCTGTATCCTAGTCTAAGAAAACAAAGTTTAGACTTTTGTCATAATGACATGAATGTAAAACATCTCTGTATCCCCCTTTAACATACTTAGGTATTAGAAATGAATATTACAAACTGGGCCAGGTGGCACAGGCTGGTAATTCCAGCTACTTGGGAGCTGAGACAGGAGAATCATGAGTTTAAGCTCTGCCTATGCTCTAGAGAGAGTTCAAGGCCAACATGGACAATTTCGTGAGACTCTGCCTCAAAACTTAAAAAAAAAAGACCTGTGGTGGGCAGGGGCTATATCCTAGAGCAGAGAGAGAGAGAGAGAGAGAGAGAGAGAGAGAGAGAGAGAGAGAGAGAGAGAGAGGAGATATTATTATTTCTTTGAACCACCACCTAATACTGAACATTTCCAAATGTAAGTGAATGGCTTTACATCACCGACAGAGTGCTGGCAGAGACAACATTGTGGAGGAAAGTGTTACTCTGGTCATGATGCCTGAGGGTCCTCAGGCATCATGGTGGAGACATGGTTGACCAGCTCAGTTCTATGAGGAAGAGGCATCATCACACAGGGAGCAGAGAGTTGGGAATAGGAACTCAGCTATCATCTTCCAAAGCACACCCCACATTCAAGGGGCCCCACAGCCTCCCAAAATAGTACTATCAGTTGGAAACAAGTGTCCAAACATGAGCCTTGGGGGGGGGGGGAGCATTGTAGGGGGAGGGGAAGCATTGTAGGGGGGGGGGGAGGAGGATAAGTTCACTGGACACTGTTCGACTATTTAGTGTAGTTTACCATATTGATACACATAGCATTGGTATTCAGGAATTTTCAGAGGTGAAAGAAACCATGACTCTTGCTTCTAATTTTGGACTGAACTGAAGGATGGAGAATAAGCAGATTGGTGAACCCTGGTAAGGTTTCTGGCTTGTTTAATTTTATTCAAAGTACTTAAAACTAAACAGAAAAGATGAGTTGTCTGTGGGTTCTGAACAGGCAACAGAGTTGATGTGCTTTTCTAGGGGATTGCACACTAGCTCCTTGTTCTCTAAAAAAAATTTGAATCGTATTGAATTCCCTGGACATTCTAGACAAAGTTACATAAAGGACTGTTATTACTTCAATGCTTTTGTTTAGCATGTGCATGAATGCTTGTCTCCTGGTGTCCTCTTGAAATGGATGAACCCTGCTTATGAGCTTTTCACAATATGGGGGACTCTTATTTCTGACCATTAAACGATATCTGTTTCAAATCCATACTCTCATGTGTTCAGTGCTAATATCCCTATCAAAAAAATCAAACAAACAGTAAGTCTTAATCTTTGGAAAGCTTTGGAGATCATTCTAAACAACCAGGGTCTGACCAGCTAATTCTGAGAGAAAATCTGGAGGAGAGCACTCTGTTGGCGCAAGTTCCCCTCCAAGGCTTTTTCACAATCACAGTGTCCACACAGGATGGGTGCCCTGATGTGGATATCGATCTCACTAGCAACAGAGGAAAAGGCTGGGGGCCCTGCTGAGGCCAGCACCATGTCAGAGACTGGAATCTAAATATAACTTCTCCCAAAGGCAATTCTGATTTCTGAACTGCACGTGTGAAGCAAGGTGAAGCCAGTTATATATAAAATGATAATCCTTTATGATAAGGTTGGGTTTATTCCAAAAGCACGAGGTTACATTTTATATTAACTATTCAATGTAGTTCTCCACATTGGCAGAACACAATAGAAAAGGTGTACAACCACAGAGGCAGTGCACCAAACTCAGAATAAGCATTTCATTTCCCAGTTCTTCTATATCTGCCATCTACCCTCATAACTTCTCTTTCTTTTAAGAAAATAAAAATTAAAAAATAAATAAATAAGATATCTTGCCAACCGCTCTGGGCATGACCTGCTCCTCTTTCAACCTCTGCCTTATGTCGCTCCCATCACAGCTGTTGAGTGTCCAGATCCATCAGGAATGGATCACTCTGCTCTTGCATCTTTTCTGCCTCTCCATCATGTACTCATTGATCATAGTCACACTGGAAGCTGTGGTGTGTCACACAGTCTACCCTTTTGCCCCAACAGCTTTACTTGCAAATGTTCATTGTAGTGAGTTGTTGGTCTGGTCCAAGGCCTCTGGCTTCTGGTACACCAACAATACTGGGCCCTCACTGAAACTCTTCTCAGATATCCCGCTGTTGTTCTGAGACACGGAAATCCTTCAGCTATAGTTCTGCATGACTGGTACCTTCATGCACTCTAGTAGCTTATAGATGAGGTAGATGTTGTGGTGGGCTAACTCAAAGCCCTGGGTCTGGGCCTGGGTGGTAGCTGAATTGGTCAGTCCATCAGTTCTTCTTCACCCACACCACCAGGGGCAGCTCCCCAAGTGAGGGGTGGGAGCAGCTCAGCCTGGCCCTCAGGCATCAATATGGCTTCAGGGGGCAGCCCAGACCACCACTATGAGCATGGTTTTTAGTGATGACATGGACCATAGATGTCAACACTGAGGAAGGGCTATGGGCCCAGACATCTCCATGGCCTCAGGTGGTAGCACAGGCCTCTCACCTCAGACTGTGTGTCACCACCCTTGCATCTTCAGCTCTGTCTCTCTTCAGAGCACACAAATGGCTCTGCTTCTCTTTCTCTCCCCTCAGTCTACCACATGGTTGCTTATCTTAATGGCCCTGCCTGCCCTTGATTCAGAGAGTGGGCCTCTGGCCATCTTCCAGTTGCCTGCACCACTAAGTGGCGGCAGGTGGGCCAAGAAACTCTCTTAATATGACAAAAATTATCTACAAAAACTTCAGCAAGCATAATGTCTAGCAAGGAAATACAAAAATGTCCCCCCAAAACAGAACACAGCATCTGCAACAAATCTATTTAACATTGCCTGAAATTCCTAGCCAGAATTTTCAGGAAGAAAAATAAATTAGATGTATGAGAAGTGGAAAAAGGACATGAATGTGTTGTTATCCAAGGTGACAAAATTGTATTCCTAGACATTCTGAAAAAAAAAATCACAAACTAATTAGAATTAAAACTCAAGTTCACTGTACTATACCAAAAAAACAGGGGGATAACAATAAAAAAAAAAACTGGACACTTAAGAACTGGAAATGAATATAACAAAGTTGGTGCCGGACCCTAACAGAAAATCACAACATGTCACGGATAGAAAGTAAAGAACATCAAAGTAAATGTGAAAGCCTTGCAGGGTCCTTTTATTCTAACTTGGTCAACTTAAAAATCTCATTTTATAATTTATAGAAATGTGAGGAATAATTAAAACAATTGAGAGAAAGTTGGAGTGTCAATACAAACCATTATTGAAGCTCTGATGTATTGGCACAAAGATTGAAAGTAAGCAAATGGATAATATTGAACAGAGATTGAGAGATAAATCAGATTTATCCCAAAGCTGTATGAGATAGTGTAATCAGCTGAATATATGGAGAAATAAACATAATTTACCATGTTTCCTATCTGCAAATAAATCAACTGCATGTGGGTCAAACAGTAAAAGAAAAGTCTACCTCAGTCACAACACACATACATTTATGAACAAGATATAATAACCATAGTGAGAATACAGTTCAGTATCTACATTTAACAGGGGACATATGTGCAGAATATATCCCTATAAATCAGTAACAACAAGAAAATATATTTTGTTTATCCATTCTTCAGTTGAAGGGTATTTAGGTTGTTTCCAGGTTCTGGCTATTACAAATAATGTTGCTATGAACATAGTTGAGCATGTGTCCTTGTGGTAAGACTGAGCATTCCTTGGGTATATCCCCAAGAGTAGTATAGCTGGGTCTTGAGGGAGATTGATTCCCAATTTTCTAAGAAAGCGCAATATTGATTTCCAAAGTGGCTGTACAAGCTTACTTTCCCACCAACAGTTGAGGAGTGTTCCCCTTGTTCCACATCCTCTTCAATATAAGCTGTCTTCAGTGTTTTTGATCTTAGCCATTCTGACTAAGAGTGGGTGTAAGATGGTATCTCAGAGTCATTTTGATTTGCACTTCCCTCATGACTAAGGATGTTGAGCAATTCCTTAAATGTCTTTCAGCCATTTGAGCTTCCTCTGTTGAGATTTCTCTGTTTAGTTCTATATCCCATTTTTTAAATTGGACTGTTGGTTACTTTGATATCCAATTTCTTGAGTTCTTTATATATTCTGGATATCATCCCTCTGTCAGATGTAGGGTTGGTGAAGATCTTTTCCCATTCTATAGGCTGTCGTTTTGTCTTGTTGACCATGTCCTTTGCCCTACAAAAGCTTCTCAAGTTTCAAGAGGTTCCATTTATTAATTGTTTCTCTCAGTGTCTGTGCTACTGGTGTTATATTTAGGAAGTGATCTCCGGGGCCAATGCATTCAAGACTACTTTCTACTTTCTTTTCTATCAGGTTCAGAGTAACTGGATTTATGTTGAGGTCTTTGATCCACTTGGGCTTAAGTTTTGTGCATGGTGACAGATATGGATCTATTTGCAGTCTTCTACATGTTGGCATCCATTTATGCCAGCACCATTTGCTGAAGATGCTTTCTTTTTTCCATTGTATAGTTTTTGCTTCTTTGTCGAAATATCAAAATGTTGGTAAGGACTAGAAGAAATACTTCTATTTCTATTTGAAAGGCTCATCAAATGCTACCTATCTTTAGAAAGTACTGCATATAAAAATTTGTGCCTAACAAACCCCTGCACACTTGAAAATTTCTAACTTTTCCATTTGCATGATCATCAATATAATATATAAAACCACAAAAAATACGTAGTATATAATACCATTGAGAATGCTTTAGGTGTATAAAATATATTGCATGCATGTATGAAAGTGCCACAATGAGACCCTTTATTTTGTACAATAAATTTGTGCTAATAAAGGAAATTTTAAAATCCCAGCTCAACTGAATTATACAAATAAAGAATATATTGTCTTCAAAATAATCCAAAAGGTTGGCAACCTAACATTGGTTAATCTAGCACCATGGCTCATCCTCAGTGTTGGTTCCTTTTACTGCTTCCCTACCTACCTTCATGGATCAAATTTGGCTTGACAATTACCACAGCAATCACAAGATGTCTGTCAACATGTTACACATGTCTTATCCTTGTGGCTGTGTTCACAAGCATGAAGGAAGGCCTTTTCCATTGTTGAGCAAATGATTCTCTGAAGTTCTAAGGCAGACTCTTCCTTCATGTCTCATTAGTTACAATTATGTAACATGCCTTTCCTACACCAATTACAGGAAAGGGGAACAGGAGAGTGCATTAAATTATGTAAAATCTATCTGAGTCTCACCAACCAAAGACACTGTGGAAGAGGTAGACACCAGAATAGAACTGAAATTCTGTTAGCAGGGGAGGAGGACAGAGGGACAACCAAAAGCCCATTCAAAGCAGCCAGCAGAGTCACAATAAAGGAAGCACAGATAAATGGTTCTTTGGTGCCATTCATAGTTTTTAATTTTTAAATATTCTTTTTGGTCCTAATCCTATGAATCTATGAATCCTAAGAATTATTTAAAATTAAATAATGTAAAACTTCAAATGAGATATTGGTTTGACTTTTTCTTGTGTATTATTTCTTAATGGTTAATAAACTAAATATGAGGATTCATTCTAAGTTTTAAAAATGCTTGTTAGCCTTTTTTCAATATTTTACACATCTCTTTCACCCATTTTTAAATTTTAATTAAAATCTAATTACTTCATTTCTCCCTCCCTTTCTTCCCTCTAACCCCTTCTATGTACAACCCCTCCTGTGTTCCTCCCTTATTCTCTCTCAAATTCATGGCCTCTATTTCTCTAATTATTATTTTTACAAATATATACTCATAAATATATAAATACAACTTACTGAGTACATTTAATGTGGTTTGTATTCAGGGCTGACCACTTGGTATAGGATAATCAATTAGCAGCTCATCTTTGGAAGAGATTATTCCTCCCCATCTTGGTAGTCATTAGTTGCCCATAGTTCTTTGTCTAGTGGTAGGAGCCTATGAGAGTTTCCCCTTATGAGTCAGCATGTCTATTGGCATTGGCATTGTTCAAGTCATGTTTAGGCAGCCATACTGTTGCAGTATCATGGGTACAGCTTCCCTGTCACTTCTAGGAGACACAATCTCATAGCAGACTTCCTGGTCCTCTGACTCTTACACCCTTACCACCCCCTCTTCCATGATGTTCCATGAGTCTTAGGTGCAGGAATTGCTTTGTAGATGTGCCTGTTGGGGACAGGCTCTCCATAATCAGTTGATATTTGTATTATGACCAGTTGGTTTTCTGGGATGGTCTCTGTTTACTGCAAAAAGAAGCTTGTGTGACATGGGGTAAGAGCTACATTTATCTATCAGTAAAAGGATAAGTTTTAGAATGCAGTTAGGAATTATGTTGATCCAGTAAAGTGGCAACAGTAGGTTCTCTAAGATCAATGACCTCACTAGCCCTGGGCAATTAGCCAGGCTTCTAGTACTAAGCATGATTTATCTTCAGTTGAGTAGGCCTTAAATCCAATTTGATAACTGTTTGTTACCACCCAGATATGAATGCCACTCTTATACCTTTAGGGCCATTTTGCCATGCTGGTCATTACTGTGGTTCAAAGGCATCACTGTTTATTATTAGATCTCCTTTTATCAGGGATGGAAAAGGACCATGGAGTATTTCTTAAGTTTCCTATGGCCACAGTTGATCAAGTTGTATTTGGAACAGTAAAGTTTTAAACCCCATTAAAAATGATGTTTGGCATAACAAAGTAACTCCTATCACATCTTACTAGGAATTTATAATGCCAAGGCTTAGTCTTGGAGAAAGTAGCATGATACAGCCAAGGTACTAAATTACTGTAAGCCATAACAAAACAATAACATTGTTCTATAAAGTTCCAGAGGAAAATGGAGGCTTGTATTGGAATGGTTATTACTTCTGTCTCTGCAGCTCCCTTGCCAGGAAAAGGAAGGAGTTATTTGGAGAAAGGTCTTAGTAAATGAAATAATGAGGGTAAACTTCAGCATTTAGGAAAATTCCACTGGCCCATAAATTAGGATAGTAACTTTTAAAAACTAATATGCAAATCATGGAGAATTGCAGTAACTATGCTGAGATACTTTAGATCAGAGTTATAGGTAGAATTTAAGTCAACAAGTTATTTATAAGAACAGTATTCCATTTTTTATAACTATATAACAGCCCTCCCTTATAGCCTTAGAAATTCCTATTCCTATGCAAAAAGCTATTAATGAGTAATAAAATATTAACAGTAAGAATATAGTTGTATCCTTGGCATCTGACCAAGTTTAAACCATTAGTAAATCAAGTATACATGCCAGTTAAAAAATCCAAATGCCAGTAAAAAAAATTTCAAGTGGAATAGTCATTTTGTTCTCTTCCCTTTAATAATAACTTTTGAGTTTGTGTTGGGTATTGTGGAATAATTCTTATAAAAGATAACTTAGATGTAAAACTTTAGACTCACCAAGATAGGATAGAGTATTTTCTCTAATTTTCTCAAATACAAATGGACTGGATATTGTAACTGTAATTATTGATAACTATTTTGTTGTATAAAATCTTACTAAGATAAAGTTAAAACCTTACTTTTTAATTAGACATAAGGGGGAAATGTTGTGGAATAATCTTCTGTATACTGTGAATATGTATTACTTTCATTGGTTAATAAAAAGCTGACAGGCTGGTGGCTGGGCAGGAAGTTAGACAGGAAAAGCTAAACTGAAAATGATAGGAAGAAGGAGGTTGGAGGCAAGAGAGACACCAGCCAGCCGCCCAATAATCAGGCTGTGTAGAAAATGAGGTAACAAGCCATTAGCCATGTGGCAAATAATAAATAAAAATATGGGTTAATTTAAATGTAAGAGTTAGCTAGTAACAAACCTGAGCTATTGGCCAAGCATTTATAAATAATATTAAGTCTCTATGTGATAATTTAGAAGCTGCTGCCAGGACAGGGAGTAGGCAGTCAGGATGGGAAAACTCCACTTACAGTTGGGATTCTAGAAACATTATATAATGAGATGACATCTGCATTATGAACAAGTAAATTATTTGTAATACCTAAGGTCCTGTCATTATTCTAGAGATTTATGCACTTTTCACTCCAGACGTAAGATGTGGAGAGAAACTACTTTAAAAAAAAATAAATAAAAGATATCCACTGACCTTTTCCATCTAGCCAGTTGTTTACCAGGAGATTCTTCTGTCTTAACATTTCCTTAACTCTATATTGGTTACTCCCCATTCCCAGGATGGTACATTTGCAATGGAGATACTTTTTAAAGAACTATGAGTTTTTTTTAAAAAGGAACGGGGGAGGGGCAGTTTGTGATGAAAATATAAAGAAGATGGATGCAGTGAGTTAAGTCAAAGTCTGAGTTTATATTTGTCTTTACTTTCTTTTGTGCATTTATTCTTAGAAGAATTTTATGAGGAAATAAAGGAAACAATAATGTATATTCCTTTATAAAAAAACACATTCACATAGAAGTGAATATACCACATGACCCAGCTTTTCAGTCAAAACCATAAATGGAATCTCAAGGTTTTCCCACTCACACCTCAGTTCCTTCAGACATCATAGCTTCCAGCTCTGATTGTACCATGTGACGGAAAATGAGTGCCTATTAGAAACTGAAACTGGACAGTTACAGCACTTCCTGACTTTTCAGAGCTCTTGATGTCAAACCAGTTCTCAGGGGCACTGAGGCTTCACAGTAACAAACGACTAAGCAAAGGGGTGGGATATGTTTCTAGTAGGACATACTGGATAATTACATTCTCTGTAGAAATGACAATAATAGAACAGGCTGACAGTGCATTCTTTGCATTCTTATTCTAATAATTGTTCCAAATTCCACTCATGATGTATTCTGTATTTAAAGTTATAAAAATGTTTTGCTAGCTGCAAAGTGACTTTAAAATCCTTAAGACAATTCTGCCTTAACTTCCTGCCGTGTTATATGGGTTACCTTCTGTCTATCCTAGCATTTGTAAATTAAACTATCCCTCTCACTTTTCATTGGAAACTGCACTTCTTTTAATGTTTTTTTAAGTTTTCATTTTATGTGTATGGGTGTTTGGTCAGCATGTATGCCTGTGTACCACATGCTTGCAGTGCCCACAGAAGTCAAAAGAGGGTTGGATCCCCTGGAACTGGAGTTACAAATGGTTGTAAGTCACCATGTGGGTTCTGGGAATTGAACTCAGGTCTTCTGTAAGAGTAACTTGTTCCCTTAACTGCTGAACCATCTCTCCTAACCCATTTAATGTTTTTACAAATAGAACTAATGCATTTCCTCTAAAGGATCTATAGTACATTTGTCTATAAAGTCTATCAGCTTAAGAATACTGCAATATCTGGAGGAACTCTGTCAAGAGTGGAGGGAGGAGACTGCCTATGGGCCATGAGCTTTTGGCCCAGGACTTGAAATAAACCCAAGTGAGAGGAAAGAAGAGGCTCTGGCCAGGCCTATGTGCTCCATCAATGCTTCAGGCCATCCACTGACCTTTGGAGGATTGCAATCATTGAGAGTAGGAGGGAAAAAAGAACAGCAGCTCTGCCCTCTGCAAAGAAAGAATTCTGATGTGTAACTTCTGTTTATATGTCTAGTTCTCTTCCCATTTGGTGGATGTTTAAAATATAGTAAGTAATGACAATTTTCCTCTTGAATGACAATCCATGTTGAGTCATTTGGTCCCTGTCTACTGTTTGCAGTGGACAAGTGGTGGCAACAACTCAAAATGAGTTCTAATGTCACCTGCACTGAATGTCATGCTGCTGATTGAATGAAAATCCTCAACATTAGTAGATTGATGGGTATAAGCAGCATAAGTGTGGGTGTGTATCTATACATTAAATATACCTAAAATAATGAGATAGACTGTATGCCAAAACATGGGCATTTAAACCATTCTACCTGAAGAGAACCTTAAAGACTTAGCTAATGGGCAACAGGCAGACAAATCTAATGTCTTCTGCAGGCCTACATTCTGTTTGGACACAG
This sequence comes from Onychomys torridus, assembly GCF_903995425.1. Taxonomy (NCBI): domain Eukaryota; kingdom Metazoa; phylum Chordata; class Mammalia; order Rodentia; family Cricetidae; genus Onychomys; species Onychomys torridus. Next base: position 80,350,431 of record NC_050447.1, on the reverse strand, counting down.
GTCCCTGGAACCTCATGGACAATAGCATATTTTGTTGTTGTTATGGAAATTAGAAGAAATTGAAATGTTATGTATTGTTCTAAATCTAAGTTTAAATTTTTAAAAGATAAAGCAGGATTTTTCTGTGACTTTTCACACAAACTAACCTAGAAGCTTCTTCCCTATGTGCTAGCCTTCACAGAAGTAGACAGTGCCTTAACTAGATGTGAACCCAGAGACTACAGTAACAATTAACCTGGCACAATATGCCCATTCATGCAGTAGTAGCCATGAATGTTATGGAGTAATCAACAGCTTTCTGATTGGATTTAAGGCCTGTTCCACAGCAGAGGACTCATACCTGGTACTATAAGCCTGGCCAAAAACCCATGGCTAGGGAGGTTACATGTTCTGGGGGAGAACTTACTACTGTTATTTTGCTAAATGATCGTAACACCAAACTTCTTCCTAATATTCATGCTTACACTGACTGATTTGTGCACTTTTCACTCCTCAGAAAAGCTTGTTATTGCAAGAAAAGTGGCCAACATAAAGATCCACAGTTAGTCAAAGTTCAGCAAACAGGTGTCTCTGGAGGGCCTGGCTATAAATAGGACAACTATAACACACCCGTCCACCCAAGATTCAGGGAGCATCATAGAGCAGTCTTCGTAAGAGGCAGGGGTCAGAGAAGATTAGGGAGAAACTGTCCTCTGGACACATCAGGGCAAAGGCTGCCCGGCTCATAAACTCACAGCAGCTGTGGCTGCCCACACAGGATCTATACAAGATCAAGCCAATCAATCAACATTCCAGTGTGGATGCGGCAAATGCTCACAAGACTTTCGACAGTTGATGGCTGCTGGGGTTGTGAGGGTCCATTTTCTCTAGGGGTGACCATGCTCCAATGGATACTCTCGTGCACGTTTGGGCAGCACTAACTAGACTCAATGGTTTGTAAAGGGGAGGGGGGGAAGATATGAGGTGGGAAAGTGGATACAGTGGGGGGGGGGTAGTTCTGGGAGAAGTTGGAGGGGGTGAGTGAGAAATGGGTATGATCAAAATATATTGTATGAATGTGTGAAGTTTTCAAAGAACAGATAAAGTAGAAGTTAAAAGTGAAACAGAAAATAAACAACAAGCAAAAATCAAGACCAGTCTGCCGTTCTTTTTACTCTCCTCTCTTTAAGACGCTGTGACCATGTGGCTCTTAAGAAAGTAATGTTCAGTTCTAGAATGTTTGTCTAAACTTGCTCAGTTCTCTGAAGACTGCTCAATGTGAGGCAAACATTAATAACTCAGTTCACCCCCTTTCTCCTGCTGCTGAAGATATCTTTCATCCAATGCTCATTCTAGGGAAATTGAAGCAAATGCATGCTAATCTAATATGGAGAATAACTGTCCGTCCCTAGTGAGAAATCATCTTGAGGATTAGTATCATCTTTAAAATTAAAGGAAAAGTTCTAAATATTGGAATTTAACACAAAATAATAAAAATAACGTAAAAGCCTTAAAATATTGAAGTCTAGCAGGCTTCATATAGAACCAACTGAGAAGAGAGGTGGTGTGCTGTAAAAGGAAAACAATGGGATAAGAATCAGAAGGCATGACTAAGTTTCCCCAGGCCAACAATTAATAAGTTCTGTGTCCCATGTAATCCAAACACAGTACCTGTATAGGTCCTTAAATCATTGCAATAAACATTTACTAAACACAGATGACTTTTGGGCTATGTTGTCTCTAGGCCTCAATTTCTTTACAATAAAAGTAAGAAATGGGCGTTGTCCTAGATCTCTGACTTTAGGGACAGGAACCCAGAAATGTGCTTAGAAAAGGCTCCCTAGGCTATCTGAATAAATCAATTCCATGAATCATTAAGTGGACATCACACTCTTCTTGTATGCTTTATAAGCCCAGTATATAACTCTGCTTCAAGGTTTCCTTTTTCTTAGGAGTGGGGCATAAAAAAATTCTAATTTGAATAAATATCCGTCATTATTTTGGGGGACAATAATAAAGAGAAGGGAAGTTGAGAAGGTAGATGAACAGTACAGAATTCAGAAAAGAATAAATCATGGACGGTGTCCAGCAAAACAGTGAGCAGCAACCACACAGCCCAGGCAGGGCACTGGGCAGCAGTTGCAACTGGAGGCCTCCATCAAAACAATAGAAGTCTCAAAGGCAGCTCTGGCGCTCTTCTTACTCTACTGTGAGGAGTGCACCAGGAGTGATCCTCTGCTGACCAGCATACCAACCTTAGAAACCCTTTCAAGGAGAAAAAGACCTGCACCATCTTACAGAGGATGCTTGAAGCACCTCTTTGCCTCTTGCCAGCAATGCAGACAGACCCTCAGCAGCAAGCTGAAGAGGGGTCTTCAGTTCAGCTGGGACCCACTGCTAGGGACTAGAGTGCTCTTCTCTTAGCAGTACAGACACTGAAGGCTTCTTTCCCAACTTGTCCTTTCTTTACCATTTACTGATTCAATCAATCCTTTATTCTGTAACTATGGTGTCATATTGTGTTACTGTGTAAACAGGAAGTGGGCATGGGTGGGAGTAACTTGTCTTATAAACCATTATGTCAAGACCTAAATTACCTAAGCACCTGCAAATTAAATTAAAATACCAAGAACCAGAGGAGGGGAGGAGAGAAAAGCAACAACAGACAGAAAAGTAGAAGGATAGTTTGGCCAGGATAAAAAGGGCTCCTGAAGTTTAAAGGCATAAACAGCGTGTTACATAACATCGATGATTCTGAGGGTTTTGTTTTAAAGTCAGTCAAATTTCAGCTCTAATGTTCTATGAATTCTTTCTAGATTCCATTCTAACTCAATCTCAGGCTAAAAGAAAGTCCCTGAGCTCTGTCATATAGAAACCCTGTCTATTCCACAAAATTTGCCAGTTCCACCATTTCTTAACTTCATCAGAACCCATTTTCTCTGCTCTGAAATGCTTCCCCTAAACCTGAGTTTCCTCAAGATATATTTCAGTGGGTATAACTTCACCTCTGTTAAAAAACCAAAAACAAACAAACAAACAAAAAACAAAAACACTTTAGCTTCAATCAATGTGAGTCATTTTTGCTGGGACAATTATAAAAATGTAAACTGTCAGGAACAGAAAAGAGAAGTAAGAGAATAGCTTAGATGGAAGAAAATGGTGAAGGAGAGGCATTAAACAATCATATTCATCACAACAGTGGAGTCCAATCCTGCATGACAGACAGCAGCTTGTCTTTTGGGATTGTGCCTCAAGAGAGAAAGGATTCCAGGCTAGGTTTTAAAATCTAAAGCCCATAATCCGAGAACCACTAAATAGTTGTATGGTAGACTGAGCAATGGAGTTACGATGCATCTTAGTATGTATATTATGTACAGCAAAGCAAAACAAACATGTGAGCATGCCAATCAGATGACAAGGCAGATCACTCCTAGTCTATTCTAGAGGCTTGAGAACCTAGATGCAAAGCAGCACTACATGAGGTACTACTACATGAGGGGATAAAATGCCATAGGTGTGCCTTACAAATTCCATGTGGCACCTTCATTATTTCATTTTTTTGTGGACAAAAATAAATAGTTTTTGTTGGTCTGCTCAACACACTGAACTTCTAAATCATTAACAATTATTTTATGCTATCGGTACATTCTGCAGGGTTTCTAGAAACTAAGGAACTACTCTAACAAAATAACTATCACACACAAATATTTTATAGTACAATGTATATTTAGTGAGGTCCTCTCTCTCTAGTATGACATGTATTTAGTGAGGACTTCTTCCTCAGCTAGTTTCAGGTCCTGACACAGGCACATCCTTGGATCACAAACTGGAGGATGCCCTGGTGTCTCTGCCAATCAATTCCTTTCCTAGTCACTGAAAGTATTTGAAAGAAGGAACTTTAGGAAGTAGAGCCCTGTCCAGGCTCAAATTTTAAGGGATGGGGAAGGCATGACCATTGCCACTCCCTCCATGGTGGCAGATGCGTGGGACACAACTAGTCATGTCTCAGCAGATCAGGAAAAAGACAGCTCAGGATGGAAGCAGGGTAGCTTCTGACACACAAGGCCAGACCTTAGTGACCCAACATCCTTCAGCTGGTGACCTCACCTCCTAAAATTCTATAGCCTCCCAATAAGGCACCACTAGCTGGTGGCAAGTTGTCCAATGTAGGATCCCCTGGGGGACATCTTACATCCAAACAATCTGGTATCTAACATCAGTCCTTGACTGTACATATTTTGCTTTCTTTATTAGCAAGACAATTACTTGTCCCAAGTAAACTAACTCTCAGACCCAATGCACTCACCAAATCATGAGAACAAGCTGTCTGCAGCAGCATTTTTTTAAATAGGATAGATACACTGTTAATTCTGTCATTCTTTTCATCTGTGTCCAAAGTTTTTGAAAATGGCTTCTCTAGCAACAAAATTTTCTGTTAAGTTAGAGGAGTACAGTTGGCACAAATACTTACTAGATTTCTTTTTAATAATGTACACAGACTTCTAAAAATTTAAAATTCTGAAAAGATTCCAGACACTGTAGTCATGACTGAAGAGCTGGACATCCTTTGACATTGATTCTCTCTTGGTCTCTCTTCTAACCTTTCCTAACTTTGTCATCTTTTGGGTTTCCCCTTAAGCCCGATTGTTAAAAGTAAACAACACAGACAATTAGCTGTCCATCAACACTGACATCCATAAGAGCCTATGTGGCAACTTGAATCAGGTTAGAGACCCCGTGACCTGCTTCCATTTCTAAAACTCACAAACTCCTCAGAATCAAGTCTATCCCCAGAGAGAAGACATTTTTTCCCTCATTTGGGGACTGAGAAGGGAAAGTCATTTTAAGACACCAAGAGCAGAGACAGTCCAGCATGCGCCACTAGATTCAATAGTTCCCTTGTGAGATATTTCACTCTCTGGTGCACTGCTGACGGCAACAGTGCTTAGCACAGCAGCATGTCAGCCTTTGTAAGGTACGATGCTAGCAAAAAGTTAAGGGCATAAACAAAGCTGGAGAAATCTATGGAAATAGGGTGTCTAGGTGACTCAAAATCAAGGCTTCAGAAGACCAGCCTTTAAAACTGTGCAGGTTCAGAGACAGAATGATGCACATGGTACTGAGCTTTTCTTCATTCCATAGAATTTGTTCCAATTTCATTAAGGTATAACTGACAAAAATTGGGCATATTTATAATGTATATATAATACAGAATTAATTAATTAGCTAACATATACATGGCCTCACATAACTTTAGTGATGAAAAATTTAAGATTTCTTAGTAATTTTCAGGTACGTAATACTTTAAGCCTAGTCATACTATACGCTAGAGCTCTGTAGATTATTCATTCCATGTAACTGAAATCATTTATGTTTCAGCCAATATTCCTCTCCCATCTCTGACTCCTGGCAACTCTGCTTTTATGCTCCTTGCTACTCTGAGTTCCACTTATTAAGGATTCCACATATAAATGAAATCATGCAGAGTGTAGGAAGAACACAACACAGTGTGAAGAACTTATGAGATGAAGGGAAACGCTTGGAAGCAGTAAACCTGCCAAAAGATTAATACCCCAAGTATATAAGGAATTCAAACAAGTCAAGAGCAAGAACATGAAAAAAAAAAAAAGAAAGAAAGAAAAACCCACTGGCAATGGCCTTCAGTAGACGTTTCTTTTTTTTATTGAAAATAAGTTTTCTCATATACTATATCGTGATGATGGTTTCTCCTCCTCCAACTGCTCCTAGACATTCCCTGCCTCCACACCAATAGACAATTTCTTAAAGGAAGACATAGAAATTATTAGCAAGCATATGGAAAAGTTCTTAACATCACTAATTATCAGGAGAACAAACATTAAAGGCACAATGAGATACTACCTCATACCTGTTAAGACTACAACTTTGAAAACATAGAAAGATAATCAATGATGGTGAATATAGGAAGAAAAGAGAACCCTTATTCATTTTACATACAAATTTAATATAGAATAAATAGTAAAAGTGAAAAAGAGTATAAAGGTTCTTCCAAATATTGAAAGCAGAACTATGGGGCATGGAAATACGGGTCATCAGTTAAGAGCTCTGGCTACTTTCCCATGGGATCAAGCAAGGTTTGATTCCCAGTACCCACAGTGCAGTTCACAACAGTCTGTAACTCCAGTTTCCCGGGATCTGATGCCTTCTTATAGCCTCTGTGGGCACCAGCCACACCTGTGATACACAGTGGGGAAGACTAGGCACAGAAGCAAGAGGCAGCTGGCCAGTGAATTGGCGGTCAGCAAGTAAAGAAATAACTGGAAGTGGGGTGGAGCTGCATCACTAGGCTGGCCCCTGGCACCCCACTCTACCTTCCAAGGCTTCATCCATCTCCTAAAGGTTCCACTTGATCCCACTCAGGGACCAAACATTCCAGCACATGAGCTCATGGGAGGTATTTCATATTCAAACCACTCTTTAAAAATTGACTTGGATAACTAAATTTGAGAAACAATTAATCACATGCTTATGGAATCACACACAACTTTCTATTTTTACATTTCAAAATTTCCAAGTAAAAGAAGTCAATTTCCCCTTTTCTCTTTCCACTCTCTTCCCTCTGTGCAGTCTCTCTGTTTCTCTGGCCCTCTCTTCTCTCTCTCTCTCTCTCTCTCTCTCTCTCTCTCTCTCTCTCTCTCTCCTTTCTCCCTCTCTCTTCCAATAAAGCTCTAAAAGGTGAAAAAAAAAAAGTCAATTTAACTTTGTTTAGCCTAGAGTTTTCTTCTGTATTTGGAATTTTTTTTTATATGTAAAAAGACTAATTGTAATTCTAAAAGGACATTGTTTGCAACTTTATCTCAATCTCTCAATCTAATGTAATAGAGTCAATGCTTAGAATTTCACACTGCAGACTAGACTTTCTGTTGCTAAGGAGTTTAGTTTATGTTGACAACACACAGATTTCAGCAGTTTTCCCTGGGATCAAGGTTGACAGTACATGTGTCAGACCTAGAATGCACTTCCTGCTAACTCATTCATTTTATAGAACTGGTAATTTACTGGAATACAATTTCAAGTTATAAAACATCTTAGACTCTGTTTGAAAATGAGGAACCCAATATTTGATTTCTTTGTTTAACAATTATTTGAAACCAAGAAAATCAAACTCCCGTCCTCCAAAGCTACAGTATTTTCTTTCATCTTTACTGCCAGAGAGGCTAGAGTCCGATGTAGCCCGAACCCCTCAGGCTAGAGTCCAATGTAGCCCAAACGCCTCAGGCTAGAGTCTGATGTAGCCCAAACGCCTCCAAGTTGATTGAAATATATACTTTTAATTAACTGGTAGCTTTGTTATACAGTTTGATATGTTAAAACAACAACTATTATTATTCTGAGGGTAAAATAAACCTAGTTTAGAGAGTAGAAACCTAGTTTCTAAAAGTTTTGAATACATTCATTCCATCATTCTGTGAGAACCTGATTGATTTTTTTTATACAAAATAACCCTCTCTATACATAGCACTATTAAGAGTATCACATGGTACAAACACTTTTGAAAAATACTTTGACAATTTCTTAAAAATCTAAAAGTAATCCTATACTAACACCCATACACCCTACTCTTCAGTGTTTATTAAAAAGAAGCTGAATCATATTTCTATGTAAATATTAAGACTTGTATTGAATATTAAGAGCAGTTTTATGCATAATAACGACTAAATATAAAGTAAATATTCATCAATAGCAGAATGGACAGTGAAACACCAGTCAAATGAACCAAAACTGGTACTAACGATATTAAAAAAATGCCTGAATTAAAATTACTGGCATCTTCACATGAACCAAGGCACTGACACTGAACTTGACAAATAGAGGCTCTGTTCATCACTGTCAGTCATTGGAAGAAAGGAATTAAAGTTAACTTAGGAATGGCCTTGATAAAGCAAATAAAAGTTGGTCACATATGAAAAGCCTCAACTCTGAGTGTCCTTTTTATGTAAATTGGTACCACCAGATACATACCTTGAGTAGATTTCGCACTTGGTTCAAGGAAGGAGTTAATATGCATAGCTCAGGCTGTATACCAAACTTAATGTTTACTTCAAGGAAGGTCGCTTGTACAATAGTTTCAGTTGTATGCTCATTTAGCACTTACTTGTGGATTATAATTTCCATGAAAGAAAAATTGACAGACAAATTATGGCTATTCAGACTGATTATCTGGCAGGCATTTTCTTGAAAATGAACGAAGTAAACACTTCAGAGAAAACAACTGCCAAGATTGTCTGTCAATAACAAAGTTCAAGTTTAAGAAAACCTATATATATTACCTTGAGCTTGACAGCTTCCCCAAATTAAGTATATTTCTGATGAGATCAATGGTGATGTTGACAAATGTGATTTTTACATTTGTAAGTAAATGTGTAATCATTTGGAATAGATAAAGAACTCAATAAAAGCAATATTTTTAATATCAGATATAAGAAAATTATGAATACATTAAAGGCCTTTCAACCTGAAATATATGTGTAACAGTGCAGGAATATACATTGAAGTGGTTTCAGACTAAATATTATAGATAATATTTAAGAATGTATAGGCCTGTAACATGGCTCAGCAGTTAAGCACATCTGGTGCTCTTCCAGAGGACCCCAGTTCAGTTCCCAGCACTGTCCCTGAACCTCCAGTTCCAGGAGATCCTACACCTTTTTCTGGCCTCTGAAGTCACATGTACACATAAATTTTAAAAGATAAAAATAAAACTTTAAGCAGCTAAATATCACCTCATGTTTAGAATACAAGAATATTGACATTCCCTGAAAAATGTTTTATTTAGTTTTCTGCCCACATATATCTGTTTGAACCAACATAATCTTCCATAGTTCAACCAAAATAAATTCTGCAATACATTAAATGCAGAAGCACATTCAAGTCTTACACTAAGCCTGATTTATAAAAAAGAGAGATTTATAAAAATGGACAAGAATATCACTTTACTTCTCAATAGCACTTTATGTTATCTGTAAACATAAACCATTTATGGCTACTTTTCACTTAAAAATTCTATGCTAACATGAAATGTATGCCACTATTGTCAAAACATTAAATGACAAATATTTCTAATTTTCTGATCTTAATTTATAACAGTGTAATTATTGACAGCCATAACTCACATAAACAAAATATCTTTGGTTATTTAAAAACGTCTAGTAGTCTATGTGAGGTGGTGAACCCAAAGTCAATGAGAACATTTCAGTAGGAAAGGAAGTAAACAATTTTTATTTGCAGAGTTTCTGGGGGCAACCAACCACAGTATAAATGCCAAAACAAAGCAATAAAAGAATTTAGAAAACCATCACAGAAATCAATGGCTTCTGTATAACAATAACTTGTAGATTATACCTAATAATGATATTTACACAGAAAAATGGAAAATAAAATACCTCAAATAAGTATAAAAATGCAAGGCCTACACTAGAAAATCTTATAACCACACCTGAAGCAGGCAGAAAAATGGCACTGGGACGCAATTTCAAGGTATAAAACACCTTTAACAATATTTTATTTCTGTGTTTAACAACTATTTGAAGCCAAGAAAATCAAACTCTCATCCTTCCATTTTTCCTTCAAAGCAAGAGTGTTTTCTTTCATCTTTACCCCCAGAGAGTAAATAGGAAGACGTCTCTTATTTTGACACAGAAAAGTTCCACACCATGGAGATAAAATTTTTAACCCAAGTTAATTTAAAATATTAGCATGGACAGATAAATAGAAAGGTTTGGAGGGAGAAAAGGGAAGGGAAAGATGTAATTAAATTACAATCTCAAAAATAAACAAAACAAATTTAATCCTATTTAAAACCTACCTATACCAAAAAATGTATGTAACAATAAAAACATTTTACATTAGCAAGGCATGGTAGTGGCCACATGTAATTCTAGCCCTTGGAAGGCTAAAGTCAAGTGTTTGAAGAATTCAAGACCAGCCAGGGCAACAAAATGAATTCTCAACCAAACTGTGCTACATGTTGAGAACCTTTCTCAAAAACAACACTCCAAAGCTTCTATGGAATGTGATATTCAATAGTGCAAAGCAGAAGCTCTTTTGCTAAGATCAGGAAGAAGGCTAGCATGCCTCTCACCATCTTTGTCAATAACACACCTGGAGTTCCAGCCAGTACAGCAAGCTAAAAATAGGAAATAAAAAGCACACTGATTGGGAAGTGAAGAAATAAAGCTTTGCTCATAGATAACAATCATTTATACAGATAATCTGAAAGAAGCAAGAAAAACTCTTGGCCACTGATAAGCAATTACATCAAGACTGTAGAATACAGGATTAAAACTCAAATGCCAATTGCTTTCTTATGTACCTTTGATAAACAATTAAATTTGAAAAGAATACCAACTGCATTAATAACAAGAAAGGATCTAGTTATAAATCTATACCAACTACACAGCCCTTTGGAAAAGGAAAGACTTTGAAAGCAATACAAAATCAAATTGTTGCCAGAGATTGGGAGGAAGTGTCCTACTGAGTAGGACACTTGGGATTGTTCAGACAGGTAAAACTACTCTAAATGATGGAATAATAGATATTATAGACATTATAATGTATACAAACTTGTAGAATTGATGAAATCTAATTTAAACTACAGATTTTATATGAAAATTAAGTGTTTATATGGTTGTAGAATGTACCACCATCCCAGTGGAGGCTGCTAACAATGCGGCAGGCTACACTTGCGTAGGGACAAGGATATGAATGGATATCTCTATGCTTCCCCCTTGATTTTACTGCTAGTCTAAAACCTCTCTAAAAACAGTCTTTAAATTAAGTGTTGTATGTATTTATGTGAGTATGAATTTACTCATTCTCGGGCAAAAGAATAGCAGATTAAGATAAACTTCATACACAACTGAGATTGGTTACCACCAGGAATGAGTGGAATTTAGATAGGAAAACATGGCAACCATGACATTTTTCTTCACAGGGTATCATTTGTGTAATAATTTTTCTATTGAACCACTAATGTTTTAGTTATCCAAAGAAAGAAAGTATCAGTAGGCATGGTGGTGCCATGTACTGTAATCTAGCAATTGAAAGGCTGAGACAGGAAGACTACAAGTTGAAGGTCATCATAAGACAAACAGCAAGACAAGAAGGGGAAGAATAAGGAGAGGGGAGGGGGAGGAGGGGAAAGGAAAGGGGTGAAGATGGATAGGAATGTGGATACATCTCTGAAATACAAGGGGAATGAGGTCCCAGAAAGCTAGCAGGAAACACGGAAGGGAACTTAGTAGGTTCCCACACCAGTGAAATAGATTTCAAATTTTTGCACACTTGAACTTGCAGATCGCAAGCTTCCTCGTTATCCTAGATGTGTGGAAAGTGAGAAGATGAGAGTGAATCCTATGTGTAACATTGGAACAAGAGGTGACAATGTGGCCTTCAGCTGTATATGCATGCATGCACATAGAGGCAGATTTGAGAAAGGGGCTGTGAAATACACAGATGTCCTGAGAACTGAGCACTGACTCTACCCTAGCAGCAATGAGCATACACAGCTCAGTTTCTTGAACTCTCTGAGGAACCAGGGCTCTGTGGATAGATAGCCAAGTCCAGGACCCCAGGAAAGGTAGCTGAGGGTGAGCTTATTACCATGATTAATGAGATGATTTTTCAGCAAGAAATATTGCTGCACTGTCAGGAAAGATACTTGAAGAAGGTGGTCAGGAGAAGCCCCAGTTTTACTATTTGAGTGGAAAATGAATTGATCAATGCCACAGCTGCTCAACATACAGTGGGAAATCTAAGTCATAACTAGTGAGAATAAACCAAGATTAAGTTAGATATAGATCTCCAAAAGATACTTACACATAGATGGTGTCCAAAAAACATCTGAGTGAATGAGATGCCCCCGATGAACATGACCATATGAAACAAAACTGGTTGAAGAAACCATAGCCTTAGAAACCCTAACAACCTGTATGGTGCAAGCTATGGAGGAGCTGCCATGAGATGAACAGGAGGGGCAGGCAGAAGAGCTGAGATCAGTGTGAAGGGCAGACATGTGCAGCTTTTCCATATTGCAACCCAACATGATCATCCACAGAGGTCAAACTCCAGAACCACACAATTTAAGCACAAGTGCAAAAAATCCTCAAAATGTTTTTACAGTTTTTCACCAGTGATTTTACAATTTGGTGTTGAGCTGCATTCACAGCTACCCAGGGTGTACACAGCCTTTAGCCTACAAGCTAGATGTGCCTGGTAGTTTCAAAGATGGGCAACAATATTATATGGCAGAAATGTAAGTTCTAGACCATATCCCATGAATTGGCGATGGCTTTGTGACTCAGGTCAACAGTTGAGTAAATAAGGAAAGGGGGCAGGTAAAAGAAAATCTACACTATTTTTGCAAGTTACTAGGGAGGAGAGAGAAGAGAAGGAAAATGGATAGGATGGGAGGCATGATGCTAGGTATCATAATAACAAGAACCCATGTGTCTTTTGTTCACAGGCTTTTAATATATTTTTATGAAAAATAAATTTCATATACTACATTCTGATGATAGTTTCACCTTTCCTAACTCATCTCTGACCCTCTCTGTATCCCCCCCATTCAACTTCATCCCCTTTCTTTTTCTCTCTCGTTGGAAAACTTACAAGGAAAAATAAAATTAAAAAAGAAAAAACATAAGAAACACACAGACACACTACTCATAGAACACAAAATTGGAAACCATAATGTACAAGCAAAAGACCAGTAAGACAAAACATGCCCAGACAAAGCTTTATGACACAAAAAAATTAGCACAAATACCATTGATTTCATATTGTGTTGGACATCTACTACTGAGCATGGGATCTATATCCTTAAGTATGGTTCATATATCTAATGAGATCCCACTGAAGAACACCAATTTTCCCTTTGCAAGCAGATGTCAATTGTAGATATATGTGTGGTTAGGGGGTGAGCGCTCATGTCCACTTCCCCTCTCAGCACTAGGACTCCGTCTACCTTAAACTTGTGCAGGCCCTGTGCATGCTGCCATGGTCACTGTGAGCACATTTGTGCGTCAGTCCTGTTGTATCTAGAGGACATGTTTCCTTGAAGTCATCCATCCCCTCTAGCTCTTAGAATCTTTCTACCTCCTCTTCAGTGCACAGCTCCCTAAGTCACAAGGGGAAGGGCTTGATGAAGACATCCCACTCAAGCCTGAGTATAAAAGCTGAGAGGAAAGAGAAAGCCAAGGAGACACCTGAGATGATGAGCTTTGAAAGCACACTAAGTTTTGATGCCATTTTGTAAGTCACTGGTAATTTATCTTCAGTTATTTTGAGACTGTGCCATGACATCAAAGAATAAAGATTCGAAAGCCAAAGTACCTCTTCTCCATGAGTATTTTACCTCCACTTCCACCTCCAACAGATGAGCAATGCGAGGAGACCAGACCACCCACCAACTGTATTTCTGAGTTAATTCTATGACGTCTTAAAGCCTTGCTAGTTTAGCTGTCCATTAATTCTCCCCTGTGCATAATCATCCAGCTGAGGAAGTAGTCAAACCTTGGCAAGGGTTCGCAGACATGTGCAGTGTTCTGTATGCCACAATAAGCCTCCCACCTCCTCCATAGCACAGTGCTCTGGGTGAGTTCCATCCTCACCCTACCCTTACAGTAAGAGAAGTACAGCACTGAGAGCCTGCAGCTTAAGATAGGCATGGTAGAGCTTGCGTGTTAGTCAAGGGCTGAAATGCCTTTTGTCACTGCAACTTCCCATTTGGCCCTCCTGGGTTGTGTAGAAGAAGCATTTATACCTCATGTAACCCTTTAGTAATACTGAGTTTAAATACTCTGGTTGAGCACTACTGTCCTTCAAGCAAAATATGAACATTACTATCTTAATCTCACACAGACCTTCGGTTATACCAGGCTTGTTGAGTTTTCCTCATTGAAGGAGTGCTGGGAAGATTATCAGACCTTCGCCTGAGATGACACCTACTCCTTCCCTCTTGTCCCCAAGCCAGCTGAACATTTTCCCCTGCTATACATGGTTTAGGAAAGTGCTAGTGTATGCAGGCAGAAGGTTAGCTGGAGGAAAGATTCCACCTATGCAGCTTTCAGAAGGTCATCACCCACGGTGTGTGATATAGCCATTTGGAGGTTATCAGTGTTCCTGTAAGAAACTCACTGGTTCAGCAAGTTGGACCTGTAGGTTTGGTCTCTGGTCCTTTTTGGTCTCTAATTGATATTCTACCCGAGTTTGCAAGAGATATTCATGCAATAATAAAAGCATCTAATATTAAAGTTGAGGAAACTCATATTTGGTTGAGAAGAGGTTGATCTGTGGTATAGCTTTAGTAAAAGTATGAATTTGAGATCCAAAGCCAGGTATTTCAGACTGCAGATCATTTGACTATATAGTGGATTTGGAAATATCTGACTACACTCATAATGAAAACTTGTAAGTTTCATATTTACAGAGTATACTCTATTAATGTGAATCTGCTTAGAGTTTCAATACAGCTCTCACAACTGACTTAATAGTATACTCTTCTGTAGTGGATAGGCATCCCAGCATTGGCCTGGAAGTTCCAACCCCCACTGAGGCTTCAGTAATGGTCACACCCACAAGGCGGGGCAGAGGAGGAAGCGGAAGACGAAGGATGGGAAAGGACTCACGCTCTTGGTTCCGGGACGCGGGACGCGAGAGGTGGACCGAGCCGAGTTCTCCAGTGAACGCCACCGGACTACCCTATACCTTTGCCAGACTCTGCGACCTACCCCTTCATTTGTAAGTTACCCCACAAAATAAACTTCCCTTTTAACTACGTGGAGTGGCCTTAATAATTTCACCAATACTCTTCTTCTTACATAGGCACTGCAGATACACCCCAGTAGCTTCTTGTTAGGAATGACATTACTAACTTCACGGATTATCTAATGGTGAAGACCCCAAAACCCTGAAAGTGTGAAGATTCCTGGGCCAGCTCTTCTGTGTGTTTATGAGAGCACTATGGAGACCCACAAGATGATGATTTCCTTTTGTCATTAGATTTTTTTTTTTTAATCTTGCTGAATCTAATCCATCTCCCTGGGCTAATACAGACTTATTTAGGGTTTTTTTTCTACCATGCTGGGCTGCACTGTGACTCACAAAAACAGGATTAGTTAAACCACATTCATTAGCTGAGAAAGCCAATTTCCATTTAACATCTATTAACTTCTCCAGCTTGGGCACTATAATTCAAGATCCTTTGGGAAGCTCACTTAGTCATTTTCCCGTATTATTTACCTTCTCAGCTTTGTCTTATCTATAAAATAACAGTGACATTCTCCATCTGTACAATCTTAAAATCACAGGAGGAGGTTGGATAATGAAAGATTAAGGGCAATTCAAAGCCATGGTGCAAGAAATCTCCCTCTACTGGGCCTAACCATGGAATTTTCTAGTAGAAATCTTCTACATCTGTGCCATGCAACACTATAGCTGCCAATCATTGTTACTACTGAGCATTTGGAATGGGAAGACAAAAATTCTCATTAAAATTTAATTGTATTTTTATGGATATAGCTGTAGGTAGCTAGTGTTTACTTATTGGACAATATAACAATTAACAATATATTATGAACTGTCATTTGCAGAACTAATGCTTTGGCTTAATTTCTATAACCATTTACCAATTAAGAATTTTTAGGAGGCTGAAAAGATGGCTAAGTTGTTGGGAGTTGGTATTGATTGCTCTTGTAGGTGCCTGAGTTTGGTTCCCAGTATTCATATTAGGCAGCTCACAACCACTTGTAACTCTAGCTGAAAGGGAACTGACATCTGGGGTCTCCACAGGCACTTGTATACATATGCATATATACATGGTTAACATTTGAAAAAAATTTAAAAGAATCTTTAGTTGTCTTCAAATGCATTTTAGCTGTATTGACATAAGGCACCATAAAGGACATATCAAAGTCACATGGTATATTTGCTGCATTTTGCTCACTTACTAGATAAGAAACCAAGGAAATGAATTATAGTAATCTAGACACTTCTTCACTATGAATATACTTTGCTGTCATCTGGCTGCTGTTTCCTCTTCACAAGGTCGACAAATCATGTGTAAAATTCATTTCAAACCCTGTCTTAAAATACCACATATGGCTATGGCCATTACAATGACTTGTGTCATGCAATGAAAAGGATAGACATACACACATATACACATAAAGGCCTACTGCTGGTACTGAATCAGAGCAGGAACTAGTAAAATGCAGCCTGTGGGCCATGTCCCCCTTGCTTCTGTATGGCTATCAAACTAATAACTGTTTTTACATATTTAAGTAGTTCTTTAAAGACTATGGGACAGAGACAACATGTGGCTCACAGTTCTCTAAACACTTGCTACCTGTATGTTGATAACAAAAAATAAGTTTTTGAACACTGTCCAAGCATAAAATACATTTGAGCACCACCTAGGAAAGCCAAGTCCCTAATAAGATACCCAGGGAGAGAGTTTAGAGGGTGAGTAAAAGTCAAATAGATTAGGAGTATCTTGGGCTCCACAATGGAGTATTTTTCAACCTGCACTAAAAACTAAGCAATGTTTTTTGTCAGATGTACATAGTTGGCCAATTCCATAGTTTTTTGGTGCGTTGTGTGTGAGCCCGCGCATGTGTGTTCACACATGGCATGCACGTACATTTGGGGGTTTTGTTTTGTTGGTTTTATTTGTCATTTGTTCAGTTGGTTTATTTGGTTTGGTTTTTATCTTATTGGTCTTTACTTGTTTGTTTTAATTTTCATTTTTGTGGTTTTCTCTTTCCTTTTTGAAAGAGAGATATAAAATCATAAAATTGAGTGGGAAGATTGATGGAAGGAATTGGAAAAGGAAAAATCATGATCAAATACATTGCATGAAAAAATTTTAATATAAAAATATATATTAAAAAAGCAACTGTTTCTAGATGCAATAAACACATAAATTATGGGTAGCACTCTGTGAGGACCTCTGGATGGCATCACATATATGAAACTCTAGAGCAATGAAATCTGTCCTGACAGACACCAAATCAGAGTTTCCCTGGCACAAGGTCTGGGAAACAATCACAAACAAACACCAAAAAAATTCTTTAAAGTGTCACAGCTCATTTAGTGAGGATGTAAAGCAAGGGGAACACTCCTTCATTGCTGGTGGGAGTGCAAACTTGTACAGCCATTTTGGAAATCAATATGGTGGTTTTTCAGAAAATTGAGACTTGATCTACCTCAATATCCAGCTATACTACTCTTGGGCATATACCCAAAGGATGCTCCATCATAGCACAAGGATACTTGCTCAGTTATGTTCATAGCAGTTTTATTTGTAATAGCCCAAAACTAGAAACAACCTAGATGTCTCTCAATCAAAAAAAAAAAAAAAATGGATAAACACAATGGAGTGTTACTCATCTGTTTAAAACAATGACATCATGAAATTTTCAGACAAATGAAATTAGAAAAACGCATCCTAAGTGAAGTAACCCAGACCTAGAAAGACAAACATGGTATGCACTCACTTATAAGTGGATACTAGCTTTAAAGTAAAGGATAACCATGCTACAATCCACAGACTCAGAGAAGCTAAGTAACAGGGTGGGAGGGCACTCAAGTGAGGACACCTGGATCTCCCTGGAAAGGGCAAATAGAATAGATTTTGTGGGTGGACTGGGGACTGGTGGGGATGGTAAGAGGGTGATCAGCTGGGGGTAGGTGGGTGGATAGGCAGGGGTGGGGGTGGTGTGGGGAACAGTACTAGAAGAGATGACTAGAAAAGGGCATTTTGGGGTTAGGGAGAAACCTAGTGCAATGGATACTTCCAGAAATCTACAAGGATAACCCCAGCTAACACTCCTAACAATAGGGTATACATACTCTGAACTGGCCATCTTCTGCAACCAAGCAAAACTTCCAAAGAAGGGATTAGGACACCTACTCAGCTACATAATCTTCAACCTACAATTTGTCCTCCTACATGATGTGCTAGAGAAAAGGTACCACAGGAATTATGGGAGTGGCCAACCAAGGACTGGTCCAGCCTGAGACCCATGCCCCAAGAGGGAGCCCACTGCTGACACTGCCAGGAATGTCAGGAGCCAAAGCCCAGAGTCCTAAGATAGAACCAAACATGGCTGGAAAAAAAGTCAATGTAATGATGCCTAATGATAGTCTACTATACTATTGGTGCCTAGCCCAATTCTCATCAGAGAGGCTTCATACAGCAACTGATGGAAACAGATGCATCCCACAGTCAAACAACAGGAGGAGCTCAAGTAATCCTACAGAAGAGGTGGAGGAAGGATTGTAGAAGCCAGACGGGTCAAGAACACCACACAAAAACCCATAGAATCAACTAACCTGTGTAGTTGGAGATTTTCTCTCCAGCTCCTGCCAAGCCCCGGCAGTCCTGCAGCCCACTTATAAAATAAACACACAGGTGTTTATATTATTTAAACTGTTTGGCCTAATGGCTCAGGCTTCTAGCTAGCTGTTCTTATATCTTAAATTAACCCATTTCTATAAATCTATACCCTGACACATGGCTTGTGGCTTACCAGTGTCTTACATGTTGGTACTCATGGCGGTGGCTGGTAGCTTCTCCTCTCAGCCTTCCTGTTCCCAGAGTTCTCTTCTCTGCTTGTCCCACTTATACTTCCTGCCTGGCTACCGGCCAATCAGCGTTTTATTTATACAGAGAGATATCCACAGCAAACCTGGGCTCATGGGGGTTCAAAGAACCAACAACCAGGGAGCCCGTGTGGGACTGAACTAGGCCCCTTGCTTGTACATTCCAGTTGTATAGCTTTGTCTTCTTGAGGGACTCCTTAAAGTGAGAGCAGGGGCTGTCTCTGACTCTTTTGCTGGATTTTGGGACTCTTTTTCTCTTACTGGGTTGCTTTATCCATCCTTAACATGGGGAGTGGTAGGTAATCCTACCACAATTTGAAATGGCATGTTTTGATGATATCCACCGGAGGCCTGCTCTTTTCTGAATAGGAAGGGAAGAGGAGTGAATGAGGGAGGAGGAAAGAGGGGAGGTAGGGGTAGGGACTGGAAGGAGAGGAGGAAGGAAAAACCGTGATTGGGCTATAAAATAATAATGATGATAATGATAAATCATTTTTTTTACAAAGGAGTCCAATCCTAGACAACTTGAACAGGCTGATTGCTTAAATCTGGGTCTTCGTCAACAACAGTTGCCCTTGAATACATATGGTGATGGCAGAAACTGACTGCAGTAAAGTGGATTGTTACATGTATTCTAGAATCCCACTTAAAAATCTGCGATAGAGCTATTGATTTTCAACACACAGTAGTAAACCCCTTTTCCCTGGGACTGTCCCTCACTGGTCCCTCATAACATCCAGCACACATGACATGACATACAACACAAGTCAGAACTGAGTCAAAACAAGCAAGTGTTCCTTTACAAATGTTTCATTCGTTCTGGTACTTGACTTTAGTTTGCTCTATTGCTTTTGTCCTGAAAATATTTACCTTGGGGAAAACACACACACACACACACACACACACACACACACACACACACACACACACATGAAATCAATCATGGGAAATTTGACCAGTTAAAGCAGCATCCCTGGAGGTCAGGTCCAGATGCTGACACTTCAACTTCATCCTTGATGAGTGAGTACCCAAGGTTGAGAAAAGCTTAGAGGAACATACTTTTAAAACCAGAAGTCAGGCTCTCGAGAAGACATCTAATCACACCACCTTACTTTAAGATGGGGAGACTAAGACATGTGACGGTTTAAATTCATTGAAACGCTTTACTGAGGGACACTGTCTCTCACAGTGCCTCCCCTTGCTGACTTCCCCATTCATTGATACATATGCCTTTTTTTTTCCAAATCCTCATGATAAATGCTGAAAGGTTTAAACACAGCCAGAATAACCTTACACAGTGACCATATGGTACTTGAGTTAATGGTGACAAATGGCTTAGAGACTAAAGCTGAGTGAGAGAACTCAGAACCAGCAAGCTACAGTATTGGTCTCAATTTCTCCAGAAACCCCCAGTGAGTGAGGTGGGGTGCTCTTGCTTTGTCCTAAAAGATCCAGACATGTTAGACAAAGTGAAATCCATCCCTTTAGTTTCACTTCTGCCTCTAATCCAATAGCATCTCTATTTCTTTTCAACAAAGGAGATTGCCTGGCGATTAAAACAATTTTGGGGGGAGGAGTTTACTCTCACTAATGCTAAAGGGGTGCTTTACATATAAATACTGATGGGTTAATAAATTAAAATTACGGGTTATTTCCAAACAATATCTTCTTAGCCGACTCATATTCAAATAAAGGAAGGAAACTTTATTTAAGAACATGTATAAAGCAACACAATGCCCCATCCCAGCCCCCAACAGCTCATATCCTGATCCCCAGAAGCTACGGTAACTTATACAGAAAAGAAGATTAAGATTGCCAGTGGAATTCAACTAAGGCTGCTTAACTCAAAACAAAAGAGAGGTATTACCCTGGATGAGCAGGTGGGCATACAGCAGTCCCAAATGGTCTTGAATGTGAAAGGAAAAGGCAGAAAATGAGCATTGTGACTGTGGGGTAATAATCAAGAGGATGCAACTTTCTGATTTGAAGATGGAAGAAGGTGAGTGAATTTCTGTAAAGAGAAGGAAACAGATTCTCACCTGAAACTCCCAGGAAGGGAGATGGCTCTGCAGACACCTCGTGTCAGCCCATCTGACACACAGGTATAGAAGATATATAATCTTATAAGATAATATATCTGTGTTGTCTTAAGCCACTACAATGAGGATAGTTTGACAAGGAACAGATCACTGATGCAGACCACTTCTAGTGCCTAGCATTAGTAGTGCACACTTGTCATACCAGCATTCGGGAGGCTGAGGGAGCAGGATTACAGAATTCAAAGCCACCTGAAAAATCCTGCTCCATGAAAAAAAACAGTAAAAATAAATAAATAAATAAAACTAGAATGCCTCTACTATGTACTGATGGAAAAGTCAATGATGTAGCACAAAGAGAAACACTAATACAAAGATACCTGCACTCCTGTACTCAGTGCAACAAGAGAAACAGCAGCCAAGATATGGAAAGAGCCTTTGCTGGTGGATGAATAGTGGAGAAAATGAGATCTACACACAGTGCAACAGTATTCAGCTTTAATGTTTTTTTTTAAAGAAGATTCAACCATGTGTATCAACGTGGATAAATTTAGAAGACAATTTGAGTGAAAGAAACTAGACAAAGTAAATATTGCATTTTCTTACTTAGATGTAGAATCTTAGAAAGAAAATTTAAATGCACAGACTCTAGAATAGAAAGGTCTTAGTAAAAGGAGAGGACAACAAGAATAAAGCGATACCAGCACAAAGATACAGTGGTTGGATGAAAGAATCTGGAGCTCTAACGTACAGCATAATGACAATGGGTAACAATACAGTACTGAATCCTGAAGATTTTCTGGAGAATAGATTTGCAGTATACTAAACACACACAGAAAGCTACTAAAATGATGGAGGTATGAATGTACTTGACTCTAGTGGTCACTCTGCTATGTAAACAGACACCAAAACATCATGTTGCCCACATTGAACATATACAACAATACATTTAAAAATCGTGCTGGAAATCTATTCAATCTAGTCTAAGCAAAGAATATAGCTCTTTTACAAAAAAGAAAATTTCAAAGAAGCCTCTTAACTGACGGTGAGCACAGCATCCAGTTGTTTTTGACAAGCCAATCTGAAAAATAAACAAGTACTGTCTGAACCCACAGTGATGTGGAAACCCAAGTAAAGGGGCCACACAACGAATGGACACTGAGGGTAAAAAGATGAGAGCAATGGAAGATGCAGGGCTCACTGAC
Source organism: Onychomys torridus (assembly GCF_903995425.1). Classification (NCBI taxonomy): domain Eukaryota; kingdom Metazoa; phylum Chordata; class Mammalia; order Rodentia; family Cricetidae; genus Onychomys; species Onychomys torridus. The sequence goes on along the minus strand of NC_050447.1, from coordinate 80,328,569 downwards.
CATGCACTTTATCACAGGGTGTGACAGGGAAACAGAAGAACTAAGGCTTTCTTCTAAGTCCAAATGCCCAAGCAAGGAAGCAGAAGACCTAGAACTGAGAAATTTGAAAAGAAACAAAACCTCTGTGAACCCAAGGACCAGTGTGCTGAAGATATGATTCATCCAGAGATGTGGGCAACAGATCTTTCACATTGACAGCCAGGATCCAAGATGAATTGATAAAGGAAAAAGTTAAAAAAAATTAATGGAAAGCTAAAAGTAGAGCCTAGGGTGTGTGGGAGATCCAGCTCACACTGTACCCTTAAGAAAACTAAGAACACCACTTTATACTTAAAATAGACACTGGCATGTTACGTTATAATTATTCTCATTTAATACAGCAAACTTCCTAAAACATATTTTGCCAGTATAATCACAAATTCTATTGTTTATAGACTAGTGAAAGGATTTTAAATATTTCTGAAGATATCCATTTAAAAATTGCTCTGAAAATTTTCTACTCGGTTGAGTAATCTTATTTAAGGCCAGAAGCTTATGACTTTTTTTAAAAAAAAAAAAATATTTAGTAATAAACAAGTTAGGGAAAATAATCACAGCTAAATTAAAGAAAATAATTGAAACTCTAGGGAGGTTTTCAGGCACAAATAACCCATAAACATGCCAGGACATGATGTAAGCTGTTACTATTAACTTGCTTCTGTTCAGTGTCCTTCTCTTCCACTGTCATCTGTAGAAGAACCCTCATCGTAGCCCACACTGACATACGAAATCTGAAGCTGAACATTCAGCACCTTGCTTAGCTCCTCAGCCAATCAGTGGTTGGCATATACTCTCAACTCCAGAGTGCTTGCAAACTGTCTCGGGGTAAATCAATACATTGTACAAAGCCTGGGGTGAATTCAGCTTCTGCAGTGATATCTTAGTTCACCCAAGGGGTTTCAAAATAGCTCACCCCAAAATCTAGAATTCTTTCAAGAGATTATAGCATTTAAACAACTGCACCTTACACCTGTGTGGCCTGCTGATTAAATTAAATTCAACCAAGAAACTTTATTCTCCTTCTGAGCCTTGCCAAGCTAGGCAGATAGAGGAACTGCGGGTTAAAAGACCAAGAGAAGACTGGGAAGATGGCTTGGTGTGAAAAGCATTCACTGTGCAAGCATGAGACCCTGAGTTCTGATCCCCTGAATCCATGTAAAGCCATATATATATATAATATTATATATATATAATCCCCATAATCCTATGGTGTGATGGGTGGTACAGACAGGGAAATACAAAGAAACATACAGCCCAGTCAGGCTGGTGTACATGCAGTCATGAACCATAACAAGAAAGGCCTTGTGTCAAGCAAGGCAACACCTGAGGTGTTCTTCTTACTTCGCATGAGAGTCAACACACACACACACACACACACACACACACACACACACACACACACAGACAGACATGGAAGGGAAGGAGGGAAAAAGATAAAATGAAGCAAATGGAGCATATTTTGTTTCTGGAGTGAGGGCTGGAACACAGGTGCAGCTTGTTGAGAGCAATGTAGCAGAAATGTCTGTTTTTCTGGATGTTTTGCTTTACAAACAACTTCTTGCAAGCTGGGATATTTGCACATTCACTCCACTTATTGATTTACATTTTGATTCTTTCATATAATCCCATTTTAAGATTAGTAACATACATTACTATATTTCAGGCTTATAAATTTAGTTGCCTAGTCCAAACCCCTCGCTTTAAAATTCAAAGAATAGAAGGCTCCCAAAGAGTGAGAAAACTGCTCCAGTCTACAAAGATAGGGATGTCAGGTGTAGAGCAGAATCTAGGCTTTCAAATTTTGGTTAAATTTATATGGAATGGAATTCTTCCATGTGACAACAAATGACTAAGTCATGGAAAGCTAATTAAAATACAGACCATGATCACAGGTGCCAGCAGAGGCCCAGAATTTGACCCCCAAACCCACATCAATTGGCTCACAATCACCTGTAACTCTAGTTCCAGAGAAATCTGATGTCTCTGACCTTCTCGGGCATGCACTCAAGTTCACATGCATTTAGGCATACACATTGTGATGGCTATTCTTGGTTATCAACTTGACTACATCTGGAATGAACTAACTAACTAACTATATAGATATAGATATAAAATGTTGAGAGGGGGGAACATGAAAGAGATTCATTCTATAAGTTCTGTTCTTCTGAAGAACCTTGACTAATACACACAGACACATAATTTAAAATAAATCTTAAAAATGAAATATGGAACTATGTATGAAATATTTGAAGAATCTAACACAGTTGCTTCCATGTGGGTATTGTGGACCCAGCCTGAGCTAAATCCCAGACCCACACTTCTTCCTTATATGTAACCATGGGCAAGTAACTTAGCACACACCTCAATTTCCTCATCTGCTAAGCAGAGATAATAATGATGCATTTCCTGTACACTGTTCTGACAGTTAGATGAAGTACTACTTGGTGAGATTATTTAGAGTTCTCAGCACCTGGCGTGTTGTAAGCACAAAATAGCTTTCAGTCTGAATCTTTCTTATTTGATACTTTCAATATCAAGTATTTATCACACCATTTAGAACATCGTAGCAGAAGACAAATCTCTCTCCTTATGAAGATTTCACTTTAACCTTGAAAAGGAACTATTCATGGATGAAAAGATGATGACAGACAGAGACAGATGATAGATAGGGAGGGAGAGAGGGGTGAGGGTGGAAAGGAGGGGGGTGGGGATTGGCAGACAGATGACAGACAACTAACACGAGATCTTACATGTCACAGTGGAAAGTTAAGCAGGACTCCTCAATGGGGAAGATACTTGTAGCAGAGGCTGATAGTACTCCATTTGGATTGGCCTCTATGGGTTCAAAGCTGACTTTTCTCTGAAGAGTTCCCTCAACTGAGCAGAAATGGCCTTACCCAGATACCTTCCCCATCATCACCCTCCTGGGGACAGCCCATGAATGACTAGTGGGGTTCACAGAGGGCCTGGAAACTAAGAGCAAGCATCCTGCTGAGCTTTTCTCCCTGGCCCTGAAATGTTGCATTTCTCTTCTGGCAGCATTCTCTCAAAATTTCTCCAAGAAATATTCTCTAAAAGCACATATGGGAGTCTCTGCCTCCATGATCCCTGACCTAAGTCATTTTTCAAAGCAAGTTTCTTTGTAGACATGATATTGAAGCAGAGATGTGAACAAGAAAGCTTAATAAAGTTTTGGGAGAATAATGTGGTGGGAAGGGAAACATCTCTGTTGTAGAGTTTGACACTTTCCAACAGCAAAATATCCCACAGAGTTTATTAAGCTTTTATTTTAAAAGTAAAGGAGAAAAAACTCCATTTTTTGCTCTGTCCTGGACAGGAGAAAAAGAGCATCTGATTTTGTCTTTTTTTTTTTATTTTTACTCATTTTTATTAAGAAAAAATTTTCAGAAAATTTATTTTGATCATACTTTGCCCTCTACCAACTCCTCCCAGATCTTTCCCATACTATTCATCCAACTCCATGTGTTTTCTTTCTCTCTTTCTGATTAGAAAACAAACAAAAAAAAGAGAAAAAAAAACACAAGGAACACACACACTAAAAAAATCCTATTGGGAAACCATAATATACAAGCAAAAGACCAGTGAGACACCCCACCAAAAAATGCCCAGACAAAGCAGTATGACCCAAAAAGTCTACAAAAGTACCATTGAGCTTGTTTCACCATTTACTGATGGCTGTAGGGTCTACCATTAAGTGTGGTTAATATACCTAGTGAGATTCCATTGGAGAAAACTAATTTTCCCATTGCAAGCAGGTGTCAATTGCAGACAGACTTATAGTTAGGGGTGGGAGATTGTGTCCACTTCCGTCTCTCAGCACTGAGACCCATTCTGTCTTGAACCCATGAAGGTCCTGAGCACGTTGCCATCAGTCCTGCTGTGACTGGAAAAGACTGTTTCCTTGGTGTCATCCATTTCTTCTACCTCTTACAATCTTTCCACCTCCTTTTTCACATAGCTCACTGCTGTGGATGATTGATTGATAAATAAAACACTGATTGGCCAGTAGCCAGGCAGGAAGTATAGGCGGGACTAGCAGAAAGGAGACTTGAGAGAACAGGAAGGCAGAGAGGAGGAGACGCCAGCCTACTGTCCAGGGAGCATCATGTAAGGGCAGCAGGTAAAGCCACAGAACACATGGTGACATATAGATTAACAGAAATGTGCTGAGTCTAAGAGTAAGAGCTAGTCAATGGTAGGCCTGAGCTAGTGGCCAAGCAGTTTAAATAATATAAGCATCTGTATGTTTATTTTATAAGTGGGCTACAGGACTACTGGGGCTTGGTGACACCCAGAGAGAAAAACTCTAGCTACAGCTCACTGAGCCCCAAGGGGAGTGTTTAATGAATACATGCCATTTAGGACTGAGTGTTCCCAAAGTCTCTCACTCTCTGCATATTGTCCATTTGATGTTAGTTCTCATCTACTGCAAGAGGAAGCTTATCTAATGATAGCTGAATGAGACACTGATCTGTGAGTATAATAATATGTCATTAGGAGTCATTTTATTGCTCAGTTCCATTAGCAGAACAATTGTATTTGGTTTTCCCTCATGACCTACTTAGTCTCAGGTTCTTGGCCACCCAGGCAGGTATGGGTTCCACCTCATGGAACAGGCCTTAAATCCAATCAGAGAGTGATTGGTTACCCCTACAACATGTGTACCAGCATTGTACCAGCCTACCTTGCAGGCAGTTCACCACTGTAGATCACAGGGTTTAGAGCTGGGTTGGTAGTTACCTTTCTCCTCTGGTAGCATGCAGAATAACTTCTAATACCATAATCACTAGTCATCTCAACTTCTCCATGTTCAATAACATATTTAGATGTTGTCTTCAGCAATAAGACTTTGCCATCAGTTTGTAGAGAACAATCAATAGTCTTGGCAATAGCGTGTGATATTTCAGTGTTTTCATGGGGTTCCTTTGATCAATGATTCAGTTAGACATAACCCATTCTTGGCACAGGACGTTTCACTGGGTGGTTGCCTTAGCTACTGTTCTATAACTATGAAAAGACCCTATGACCAAGGCAACACTTAAAAAAGAAAGCATTTAAGTGGCGTTTTGCTTACAGTCTCAGAGGTTTAGTTCATGATCATCATGGCAAGAAATAGAATAGCTAGAGCAGTAGCTATTTACATCCTGATCCAGAGGCAGCAGGCAGAGAAAAAGAGAGACACTGAACCTGGCATGGGCTCTTTGAAACTTCAAAGCCCACCCCTCTTGACACACCTCCTCCAACAAGGCCACATCTCTTCAATCCTTCCCAAAGAGTTCCACTAACTGGGGACCCAGTATTTAAATGTATGAGCCTATGAGGGCATTCTCATTCATACCACCACAGTATTAAAAATTTTTAGTTAGAACATTATCTCCTCCACTATTTGGTGACTCTATTTAGATTTCTTTCATATATGCATATATTTTAGGAAACTTCTACAATAGTAGATTTCCACATGACCCCTCAAATGGCCCTTGGTGTTTGTTGTCCCTTCCCATAGGTCTTTCCTTACCCATCTCTTCCATCCCCCTCCCCCTGTCTCTCTGGAACTATATTTTCTATTTCCCATTCCTTGAGAGATCCTCCCCTTCCTCGGTCCCTTACTTGATACCTAACCTCTATGCTTATATGGACTATAGTGTAAATATTGAAGACTTAAAAGGTAGCATCTACACATAAGAGAATACAACATCTGTCTTTTATGATCTGGGTTATACCACCCAAGATAATATTTTTTCTAGCTCTATCCATTGTCACCTGAAAATTTCATAATTTTTTATATTTTTATTGAAGATAGATTCTTCTCTTATACAATATATCCTGAGCACAGCTCTCCCTCCACTCCCCCAAGCTTCCCACCACCTCCCCTCTTCCCCAGATCCACTCTCCCTCCATTCCCATCCAAAAAGAGAACTCCAAAAGACCACACATAACAAAACAAATTACAATAAGGCAAGGCAAGAGCCTTACACAGAAGCCAGACAAGACAACCTAACATGAGGAAGAGTCCCAAGAACAGGCAAAAGAATCAAAGACACACCCACTCTCACAATTAGGAGTCCCACAAAAAGCACCAAGCTAAGAGCCACAACATATATGTCAAGGACCTAGAGCAGACATGATGCTTGCTGCTTCAGTCTCTGTGAGCCCATATGTGCCCTACTTAATTTATTCAGTGGGTCATGTTCTCATGGTATTCTCCATCCCCTCTGACTCCCAGAATTCTTCTTCCCCTCTTCCATAAGACTTCCCAAGCTCTGAAGGGAGGTTCTCCATGACTACCTCTGATTTAGACACTGTTTGCACAATGTCTGGCTGTGGGTCTCTGCATCTGCTCTCATCTCCTGCCAGAGGAAGCCAAAAAACCCAGGGTAGCTATAACAATTTTGAACAATAAAAGAACTGGTGGAGGTATCACCATCCCTGATTTCACGTTATACTACAGAACTATAGTAATAAAAAATATCTGGACAACCTAGAGACCTGGGATAGAACCAAACATGACTGGCAAAAAGTAAAGTCAATGAAATTATTCCAATGACATTCTGCTATAGTCATAGATCATTGCCCAGCCCAATTGTCATCAGAGAGGCTTCACCCAGCAACTGGTGGAAACAGATGCAGAAACCCACAGCCAAACATTAGGTGGACTTTGGGTAATCCTGTGGAAGAAAGAGAAGAAGGATTATAGGAGCCAGAAGGTCCAAGGACACCACAAGAAAATCCACACAATCAACTAACTTGGGCTCATAGGGGTTCATAGAGACTGAACCACCAACCAGAGAGCTTACATGGAACTGACCTGCACCCTCTGCTTATATGCTACAGTTGTGTAGCTTGGTCTTCTTGTAGGACTCTTAACAGTGAGATCAGGAGCTGTCTCTGACTCTGTTACCTCCTTTTGGGACCCTTTCCTCCTACTGAGTTGCCTCAACCAGCCTTAAAAGGAAGGGAGGTGCTTAGTCTTACTGCAACTTGATATGCCGTGGCTGGCTGATGCACATGGGATACCTGCCCTTTTCTGAACAGAAAAGAGGAATGAGTTGGGAGGGGACTGGGAGGAGAGGAGTGAAGGAGGATAAAATGTGATCAAGCTGGAGAAAAGCTAATTAATTAATAAAAAAAATTAAAAATTAAAAAAGGAGGGAACCAACCACCACCACCTCCTCCCAAAATATGGTATTGGCATAAAAGCAGATGTCTTGATCAATGGAATTAGACTGAAGACACAGATATAAATCCACACACCTCTGGATACCTGATTTTTATAAAGAAGCCAGAAATACACACTGGGGAAAACAGCATCTTCAACAAACGGCGCTAGTCAAACTGGATGGCTGCATGCAGAAGAATGCAAACAGATATATACCTATCACCCTGCACAAAACTCAAGTTTTGTGGAGCAAAGACTTCAATATAAATCAGATACACTGAACCTGATAGAAGAGAAAGTGGGAAATAGCCTTGAACACACTGGCAACAGAGACAATTTTCTGAACAGGACACTGATAGCACAGGCACTAAGATCAACAATTAATAAATAGAACCTTATGAAACTGAAAGCAAAAGGACACAATTAATCAGATAAAGCAGCAGCCTACAGAATGGGAAAAGATTTTTACCAATTCCATATCCAATAAAGTACTAATATCCTAAACATATAAAGAATTAAAGAAAGTAGATCCTCCCCAAAAAACAAATAATCCAATTATAAAATGGGGTACAAATCCTAACAGAGAATTCTCAATAGAGGAATCTCAAATGGCTGAGAAAAACTTAATTAAATGTCCAACATACTTAGCCATTATGGAAATGTAAATCAAAACTACTTTGAGACTCTATCTCATACCTGTCAGAATGGCTAAGTTCAATAAAAAAAAAAGTGACAGCTCATGCTGGTGAGGATATGGAACACTCCTCCATTGCAGGTGGGAGTGCAAGTTTGCATAGACACTTTAGAAAGCAATATGGCTGTTTCTTAGAAAATTGGGAATTGATCTACCTTAAGATCCAGCTATACCACTCTTGGGCATATACCCAAAGGATGCTCAATCACAGCACAAGGACACTTGTGCAATTATGTTCATAGAAGCTTTATTTGTAATAGCCAGAAACTGGAAACAACCACTCTTGGGAATATGCCAAAAAGTTCATAATTTTTTAACAGCTGACAATATTTTATTATGTAAATGTACCACATTTTCATTATTCATTTGCCAGTTGATGAACATCTAGGCTGTTTCCAATTTCTGGCTGTTATGAATACAGCAGCAAAGAATATGGATGAGCAAGTACCTCTGTAGTAGGATGTAGAGTCCTTTGTATATATGCCCAAGAGTAGTAGTATAGCTGGATCTTGATGTTGATATAGTCCCAGTTTCTTGACAAACCACCACACTACTTTTCATAGTGGTTGTAAAAGTTTTCCCTCTAACAGCACTAAATAAGTGTTCCCTTCTCTCCACACTCTCACATGAGGGGCAGCATGTGCTTTCATCTGTTTAATTAATCTTGACCATTTTGACAAGTGTAAGATGAAATCTCAATACAGTTTTTATTTGCATTTCCCTGATGACTAAAGATATTGAACTCTTTAAGTATTCCTCAGCTATTTGTGTTTCATCTTTTAAGATCTCTTGTCTGGTTCTATACCCATTTTTAATTGAGATGTTTTCTTGGTGTCCATTTTTTTTTAGTTCTTTACATATTTTAGATCCTTACCCTCTATTAGATGAGCAATTGGTTAAAAAAAAATTCCCACTCTGTATCTTGATGCTTTGTCCAAATGATGGTGTTTTTCCCCATACAGAAGCTTTTCAGTTTCATTAGGTCCCATTTTTTTAATTGTTGTTCTTGGTGCCTGTGCTATTGGTGTTCTGTTTAAAAAGTCTTTCCCTGTGCTAATGAACTCAATCCTCTCACCACTTTTTCTTTTATCAGATTCAGGGTATCTGATCTTATAGCGAGATCTTTGAACCATTTGGAGTTGAGTTTTATGTGGGGAGTTAAGTATGGATCTATTTGCATTCTTCTACATGCAGCCATCCAGTTTGACTGGCGCCTTTTGTTGAAATGCTATCTTTTATCCAGGATATATTTTTGGCTTCTTTGTCAAAAATCAGGTGTCTATAAGTATGTATGGGTCTTCAATTTGATTCTATTGACCAAGGTATCTATTTCTATGCCAATGTCATGCTGTTTTGTTACTATAGTCCTGAAGTACAGTTTGAAATCTAAGGTAAGGCAGGAGGTGGTGGCATATGCCTTTAATCCCAGCACTCAGGAGGCAGAGGCAGGTGGATATCTGTGAGTTTGAAGCCAGCCTGGTCTGCAAAGTGAGTTCCAGGAAAGGCACAAAGCTACACAAAGAAACTGTCTTGAAAAGAGAGAGAGAGAGAGGGAGAGAGAGAGAGAGAGAGAGAGAGAGAGAGAGAGAGAGAGAGAGAGAGAGAAATCTAAGGTAATATACCTCCAACATTCTTTTATTATCCAGAATTGTTTCAGCTACACTGGGCTTTCTGAGTTTTCATGTAAAGATGAAAATTATTTTAACAATGTTGAGGGAGCCATAGAGAAATCATCAATAAGTAGAGAGGTCAGTTAGGAGACTACTACAGGAGACTACAAAAGTCACAAGACAGTTTAAACTCTGGATGTAATTCTGAATATCATAAAAGATATATAATGTGTATAATACATTTATATATCATATATAATCTAATAAAAGATGGGTATAAGATATTTTTAGAACTAAGAGATAACTTAATGATGAAATCAGTGTCAGTAATCAGAAAGAAAAAATAGGTAACTCCAGATTTACTTGCTCAATTAACCCTGTATTTTAAACAGCAAAGAAAATGTCAGTGCCTATAGGGCACTCTGTTTCTGTGTTCTTATGAAGAAAAGCAGGAAGTTCTTAGTGACTGTAAGAACCACTACTGCCATACCAGCTGCAACCCAGAAATACTTACCCTTCAGCAGATGGAAATGAAGGCATCCAAACCATAGGCTTGCTTCCCATACCTCTATTTTATCTCTGTGATCTGCTTTCTCTACTGATCACAGAGTGCAAACAACGATGGTCAGCAGCCTTATTCCCAGAAAGTCTTAAAGGACTTCTCATTCTCAAAGTCAGCCCAGTGAGTCACAAGAATGACTCATGCAATTGAAACGAACATGACTTTATAAACTAAAAGTGTCTTGCTGTGCAAACTAAGTTGATTAAAAAAATTCTATCCCTTTTATTTTTAAAAGCATTAAAATTAAGATATGATTTTAATATTGATTAAAATTCTGTTCAATAATTTGGCTCTGAGTTTCTTCCTACTCTCACCCATTTAAACATACTTGTGTAATTACTTTAATCAGCATTTCTTCCCCTAGTGTAAATAATTGCAATCTCATTCATCTTTTATTAGTCAATTGACTATAAAGTAGCAATAGAAACATAGCTGGCACAAAAAAAAACGGCAAGATAAAGGAAATTAATTTGTAAATTAATCTACATAATTTTAACCCAAAGAAGTTATAGAGTTAGGGAACTTTCTTTAAAGTCTCCATTCCGGAGTCAAGGTCATGGGACAATCCACAGGGGCATTCTCCACGGACACTGCATGGCAGCCATATTATGTTCCCCTCATACAGAAACAAAAAGGATATTTACAAGTGTAACTTCTGTTGTCTATTAGAAAAAAAGAATTATTAATCCATTAAGACTATAGTAGTGCACAAAGGCTATTTCTTTCTATAGTTAATCCACAAAGGAAAAAGATGTAAAATCTCAAATGTGTTTTAGAAATCAGTAAACTTGTATCCCTGGTTAATAAGGGTGGGAGAAATTTTTCAAAAAAATAGCAAAATATACTTTTGCTGCAGTCTTTGTAATTGATATACTCTCTCATCCATTCCTTGGGAAATATTCACATCCAACTCATTGTGACCAACTTCACCAGCTGAATTACAATTCTTATGACTTTTAATCATCACTCATTATTTAATTTTTTCATGAACCTCATAATGCTGGACAAATATATAATAGTGTCACAGATAATACAGAAATTCTTGGATAAAATAATCCAGCATAATTTAAAAAATGATGAGTTTTGTCTAGGGAATCCATTTCTGTGCATGTGTTATGTGTGTGCATCCATACATATACAGATAGCTGTGGAAGGCAGGTACAGAAGCAATGCTTTCTGTGGCTGCTTGGCTCAAGTTTGTGTAATTTGAGTTATCTACCCTTTTACTGATTACTCTAAAATTTTATACTCATCTCACAATAGTAATTTAAGCTCTATTTTCTAGCCTCAAACTCTTTACTTCTTCTCTCAACAAGTTTGTTTTCTGGAACTAATAATGTAATGGTTGAGAAAGGAGATTCAGGACAGTTCCACTGAGAATCTTAAGTCTTCCAATGTCATGTTTTAAATGATCTGCTGGTCATAGGAAGGTGTGTAAAGGGGGAAAACATGTATCGATTCACAGTAACCTTGAGTGATCCATTAAAGACAAACGGAGCCATCAGCTATTCTAGGAAGACTTTCTAAATTCATTTTTAGAGAAGGGGTTATTAATCTCAGTGTTTCCCTTACAATGTTAAGTTTTGCATACAGTATTTGCAAGCATGGGAAGTATAAAAACAGAACATAGCCTGAGTAAACTGCTCTTATCCTACAAAAGACATGGTCTGTAAGAGAAGTTATTAAGCCAGGGGAGCTCTCTGCAGGAAAGGAAACCAGAGAGTTGAGAGTCTGGGGCAACTGCAAGTCTCCTGGAATTCCAGTCAAGCTGCCTAGGACGGGCAGGAACAGGAGAAGCTGTAAGGCAAGTGCGGCTCCTTACACCAGAGTCAGGACAGAGGCCGTCACAGAGTGCAGGAGTCTGAGAAACTTCGAGGAAAGGACTTGCAGCCTTCCCTTCCCATATACCAGAACCACACAGAACACAGAGGCTGCACAAATCAGTATCTCCTACCTTCCCAGCACCACTTAGCACCTATGGAGCATCCTAAAGCCAGTTCTGAGAACTTCAGATTTCAACTCAGCACTAGCGTGCTAGCAATTCCACACCATAAGTATTCTTTGTATTTCTTATTGCTATATAGTCTCCATTCTTGCAGATATTTCTTGTTGGGCTCTGCAGTGTCTTCAACAAATAGTGCTGGGAAAACTGGATATCTACATGTCAACGAGTGAAACTAGATCCTTATCTCTTATCTTTCACTAAACAAACAAACAAACAAATTCTAAATGGATTAAGGACACAGAATAAGATCTGTAACTCTGAAACTGCTGGGTGGGGAAAAGTAGGAAGTATACCTTAAAATATAGGCATAGGTGAGAGCCTTCTGATTAGGATTCTGACTGATCAAGAAATAAATTGACCAATCATTGACAAATAGGGGCTCATAATATGTAAATGATTTTGTAGAGCGAAGAAAACTGTTTACAAAATGGGAAGTCAGCCCAAAGAATGGGAGAACCTTTTTTTCTGTCACACATTCAACAGTTAGTGTCTAGAATATACAAAGAACTCAAGGAAGCAATCAAGAAATAACCCAATCAAAAAAGGGACTATGAAACCTAACAGTTATCAAAAAAGAAAGACAAATGGCTGATAAACACTTTTAAGGTGTTTGACATCATTATCTGTCAAAGAAATTCAAATGAAAGCCAACTTGAAATTCCCAGTCAGAAGAGCTGTCATCAAGAAAACACATGACTAAAATGACAACAAATGTCGGCACGGACGTGGGGAAGGGCAACAAATCCTGTTGGTGGAAACCGCTTCTATGTACGCATTTATGGAGGTTTCAGAAAAGCAAAGGAAAAAACCCTTAAGATCCAGCTGTATCCCTTCTGGGTATACACCCAGAGTAATCTCTGTCCAACTACAGAGATATTTGCTGATCCATCTCCACTGGTATTCTATATTAATAATAGTAAGAAGATGAAATCGGCCTAGATGTTCATCAACAAATGAATGCATAATGAACGTGTGATATATATACACAAGAGAATATTATTCAGGTGTAAAAATCAGTAAAATTATAAAATTTGTAATAAAATAGATGGAACTGTAAAACATTATACTAAGTGAGGTAACCCAGGCTCAGAAAGACAAATGCTGCATCCTCTTCCTCATATGTAGAACCCAGCTTTGAAGTTTTAGACCTTCATTCTATTTTGGGGGGAAAGGGGGTTTCGAGACAGGGTTTCTCTGTATAGTTTTGGTGCCTGTCCTGGATCTCACTCTGTAGACCAGGTTGGCTTAAACTCACAGAGATCCGCCTGGCTCTGTCTCCCAAACTGTGCTGGGATTAAAGGAATGCTCCGCCACCGCCTGGCAACCTTCATTCTTAATGTGGAGTATGTGTAGAGATCAGGATGCTAGAAAGGGGTCATGATAGGGGAAGGTAATAGGACACACATGATATGAAAGTAGGCAGGTGGAATACTGGAGGCTAAAGGCTTAAAGAAGGGATGAGAACAGGGAAACAGAGGAGAGGAACTAGAGAAGATGCTTTAACCAACACTATTATATATATATATATATATATATATGTAGTGAGTTTCCAGAAGATATATATATGTGTCTATATATACATATATATATATACTGGAAACTCACTACTTTGTAAACCAATTAAAATACATAATTTAACCACAAAAAAAGTTTGAACAAAGATGTCCTGAATGGGTAGTCAATGCTGTTCCCAAAAGTCATGGATTAATAAATGAAAATCTCAGTGCCACAAAATCTCTGACCCACAACCTGCCCTGCCCACTAGATGTGCTGGGGCAATAGAGGCTCAGAGCTTGTGGGGGTGGCCAACAGTGACTAGTCTAACCTGAGGCCTGCACCATGAGAGGGAGCCCAAGCCTGACACTGCCTGGAAGGCTAGGATCTGGAAGCTGGATGGCACAGAGACCTAGAGTAGAACCAAACAGGACTGACAAAAAAAAAGTCAATGAAATGATTCCAGATTCCTAATGACATTCAGCTATACTAATAAGAATGGTGCCTAGCCCAATCATAAGAGAAGCTTCCTCCAGCAGCTTTGGGAGCAGATACAGACACACAGAGATCCACAGCCAAATGATAGTGAAGCTTGGAGAATTCTTCCAAAGAGGGTGAGGAAGGATTGTAGGACTCAGAGGGGTCAAGGACACCACAAGAAAATGGCCACAGAATTAACTAACCAGGGCTCATAGGTGCTCACAGAAACTAAAGCGGCAGCCACGGAGCCTGCATGGGTCTGTCCCAGGCCCTCTGCATACATGCTGTGGTTCTTCAGCTTGGGGTTTTTGTGGGATTCCTAACAATGGGAGTGGGAGTGGGGGTGTCTCTGACTCTCTTGCCTGCTCTTGGGATCTGAAACCTCCTACTGGGTTGCCTCATTCAGACATACATGTTTAATCTTATTGCATCTTGTTATGCCAAGTTTGGTTGATATCCCTGCAAGGCCTGCTCTTTTCTGAAGAGAAATAGAGGTACAGTAGGTTGGGGGGGGGGGTTGGGCAGGGACTGGGAGGAGGGAAAGAAGTGGAGGCTGTGTTTGGGACACATTGTATGAAAAAAGAATAATTAATCAAAAAAATCTCAGTGCCAGATGTCAGATAATCACCCTATGAGTTATTGATTAAAGAGACCCTCAGAGGTTCTCAAAAGAATATAGGCTATTCCCATTGCTCTTGGGTGTCCATCATAACTAGACAGCAAGATCCTATTGTGGAAGACACAACACATTTTGGTATCCAAAATAGAGAAATCAAGCTGTAACTGGACAGGAAATTTCCTCCCTGGTGGCTAACTTTTGTGGTTCTAAAAGGTGATATGTGGACTGCTGGAGGAAAACAATCATTAATTAATTTACCCAGCAGTGGATCTTGCATCATATGACTTGCATAATAGGCAAGATGTGCCCTTGGTCACAACAGTGGCATGACCACTATGGGAGTAACCAACTGTTTTCTGCTTGGATTTGAGGCCCAGTCCTCAAACATAGTAAGAGCTAGAGGATGAGGGAAAGCACTGTAAGAGTAGTCTTGACGTGACATGACCATTTCACTCTTTTTTTTGGGGGGGGGATGGGGGGGAGAGTTTCGAGACAGGGTTTCTCTATGTAGCTTTTTCCTGGAACTCACTTGGTAGTCCAGGCTGGCCTCGAACTCACAGAGATCCACCTGGCTCTGCTTCCCCAGTGCTGGAATTAAAGGTGTGCGCCCGGCCTGACCATTTCACTCTTAAATCACAGTAGTTAAAGTTACCTGCATGAGACATGTTCAAGATCAAGTCAGTCAATTATTCCAGCATGGTTTTGGGAGAAGCTCACAAGGCTCCACTCCAAGCTGAGGAGTTATTATTGGTAAATGATGGTTGCCTAGAAGGAAGAGTCATTTTTCTCTGGGGGTATGGACACTGATAGGTTGAGCACTAATGGAACTCGGTGGGTTATATGTTTTCTTTCTAAAGAAGAGAAGATGAGAGTGAGAGGCCCCTAGCGGTAGGTGTATTGCAGCTTAGAAGGATATGATAAAGATACAGTGTGTGTGTGTGTGTGTGTGTGTGTGTGTGTGTGTGTGTGTGTTTGTCAAAAAATAATGTGGGTTTTTTTTGAGAAATTATATAACCCCATGAAACTCATGGATACTGGATACCAGAAACCCAGGCACATTCTTAAGTAAAACAAAAGTAATGCCTCAATGGTCTCAGGATTAAGATTGTCACTCCTCATAAACAACTGGACTATTGTAATCTACTAGATGTTATAACCAGAAATTAGTCATATTTTCAACTTTGTGTGCCTTCTCAAACAGCAGTTTTTGCTAGATAATTAGAATCTCATGGTCTAATTTTTATGTTACTTTGCACATTTCCTGTTACTCTCCTTTTCCTGAATTTATTCTTGGCCTATTGACAAGCTAACTTAAGTCTCCTTTTATCCCACAATATGAGCAGAGAAAGCAACACAAAATACAAAAATTATATACATATTGTACATATTTCAATTGTTATGTACTAAAATTGCAACCATGTTAAAAAATACAGCTGCAGGAAGGAGGTAGTATTATACACATATTTTTTTACCTGGGTATGGTGTGAACACCTATAATCTCAACCCTCAGGAGGCTGAGGCAAGAGACTGAAAGTTCTAGGCAGCTTGGACTACATAGCAAGTCCTGGGCCACACTAAACTACACAGCTGATGAGTCTTAAAAATAACAAAAAGAGTCCATTTATTGGTAATTATTTCTGATGAATTTTCAAATAGTTTTGTTAAAGTTGATTGCAGTAGAATTCTATTTTATGCATTCTGTTTGTTTTTGAGACAGGCTAGCCTCAAACTCACTATTTAGCTGAGCATAACTTTGAACCTGATTCACCTGCCTCCACCAGGTAAGATTACAGGCATGTGTTACCATGTCCAGCTTGAATTTTATTTTTAATGCATATTTAGTACTTTGGGGTCCTTATGTAGCCAATGAAATAAAGTACATTTGATTCAATTAGGATGGAGTTCTATTTAAACATTTCAAAAAGTAATTGTAGCATGTAACTATCTAAGACTACAATATACAAAAATTATTCATGATAGCCAGATTCCAATAGGAGGATATATAATGACACAGATAACTGCATGCATGGAGCCTTTAGCTAGACAAGTCATTATCTCACTTCTCTGGTCATTTGCTACCTGATTAGCATATCTTTATTGCTAGTAAAAAAAAAAAAGCTATATTTTCTGATCATCACTTTATCTGAGTATTGATCTCTTTTGTCCTTAGGCATTTCCAGACTAATACAAATGGCATTATGGAGGAAAGTGGTAGCAATAATTCAATGATGTGAGAAACTCAAAAATATATTGAATTTTTCTCAAAGTCCATGCTATGAAATGTCGTTGATGAGTGCCATATAAAGATTCACATTGAAACTGAGCATGTGTTTATCTTCTTTTTCTTTCTGCAGGGTATAGTATTATATCATCCAGTCCTACCTTCAGTTATTTAACCATAACATCCCAAGATATGCAATGTCTTGATTATATCTTGTGATTTCTTATGGTTTATCACTTGCATGTGGACTGTATTAACAAGTAACTTAATAAAAGTGTAAGATAACACTGCCCATGTTAATGAAAAGTGAAGGTAATCAATTTCTTTTTTTAACCTTTTATTTCATGTGCATAGGTGTTTTACCTGCATGTATGTTTGTGTCTCATAGAAATGCCTGGTGCCCTTGGAGGCCAGAAGAGGGTATTAGGTCCCCCTTGGAACTGGAGTTAAAGATGTTTTTTAATTATCACATGGGTACTGGGAATCAAACCCATGTCTTCTGGAAGAGCAACCAGTAACCTTAACCACTGAACCCTCATATCCAATTTCTTAAAATTAATTGCAGTCTTAGTTTGTCATTGTATCCATATCCATGGATATTACAAGTACCCATATTTGTAAATTTAAGGTTAATAGTCACAAAGTAGATAACTAGATGGTTTTTCAAAGTTCCAACTATAATGTCATAATCCGTTGATACATAGCTTCTTAAGAATAATGGAGAGCCCTCCTATTTGTGGGTCCTGATGCATCTGATGCACACAGGGAATATTCAGATGCTTTCTCTTCCTCTGGGTGTTTTCTTCTCACAGACATTGTGGATCCCTGTTTGCATTTTAAATCCACACTGTAGGAATATGTTCACTTTGTCAAACATACCTGTCTTGTATTCACTGTCTTGTATTCATAAATTTCTTCACATGTCACAACTTCTGACATACCAACCTCCACATGAGAAGATGGATGCACTGGGAAGAAGCAGCTATGTCCTGTTCAACTTTATTTTCTCCAGTGTCCAGCTTTAGGTGTGGCATACAACATCAGTTTAACAAATACTTGCAGGCTGATAGACTACCTATTCAGTTCTCATACGTTGTTCTGGATAGATGAGAAAACAGGGCCAACAGCAGTAAACCATTTCCTGAAAGTCAAACCATGACAAATAATTCAAGATTTCTAATTCCTGCCTCACTAGCCCCAATGTGTGCCACAATCATAAAAGTAAAGACAAAAGAGAAATAAAGGACATGAGATTGGGACTCTGACTTTTAAAGGGAATATGGTTTCCCATCAGCACTGTATTAAGTAGAAGGCAAGAGTTAAGAATGGATTTCTGATGATTAATAAACTATAGACTTGAGATTCAGTATTTAAAGGAAACTGATAAGAATTGGTCAGTAGTTACTGAAAAATCAAAGTGGGACAATAACTGCTAAAACCAAATAAAATAGTTAATAAACAGATGGACTAGCCTTTCACAGTTCCTAAGTATGCTGTCATAACCACTGGAAGTTCCTATGTGTAGCTGTCCTATTGTGTATAGAAAATATTGTTCCCTTGTCATCATCCACTGACTCTGGCTCTTCTGCCCCTTCTTCTGAGATGATCCCTGAGACAAGGACTGTAATACAGCTGTCCTATTTAAGGCTAAACATTCTGCAGTCTATAAATTATCTATGCCTTGACCAGTTGTGAGTTTCTATGTCAATATCCATCTGCTACAAACAGAAGCGTGAGGGTTAAGAGATACATTGATCTATGGAAAAGTCATTAGTAGTCAATCTAATACTTTGGCCATTTATCAGAATAATAGTAGTAGGTTCTACCCTAGGGCCTATGACTTGTCCATCCATGGGTTTTTGGGCTAATAATGGTGCCAGGTATAGGTTTCAGTCTTGTGGAATAAGCCTTAAATCCAATCATGAAGTGGTTGGTTATTCCCATTGTATTCATGCCACTATAATATCAGTAGGCATATCTTGCTAAGCCAGTAGTTATTGTAGCTTGCCTGTTCACAGCTGAGTAAGACTAATGATTACTTTCTCCTCCAGTAGCACACACAGCACCTTCTAGCACTATGAAAGCTGGCCAGCAGGGAGCGAGCTTCCAGATGAGTACCAGTTTTATTTCTCTGGGTTCTAGGATTCAAGCATATGATATTTTCAATAATCATATCTTACCACAAAATTCTGGATGGTAACAAAGTATCATTGGCAATATCATGCAATTTGGAGGGACTTTGGGACCTCACTAGCAAGCAACTCCAAAAAAAATAACCCATTCCTACCACTGGACTTTTTGTTTGCCTATGTTGTCTAGGTGTAGGGTAATTGTTGCCTATTATAAGACAACTCTTGTTTTAAGCTCAAGCCAGACAAACTCCAGAATGGACAGGGGATATGGGAACAAAGTCCTACCTCTAACTGAGTGGCAATTGATAGCTGCTGAGAAAGGGAGTTAGTTTTCTTTAAGATGATAGCCCCTGGTAGATTGACCACACTCCAGGAGAAGGTCACACATCTAAGAATATGGGCAGCACAAGTTGGACCCAATGGATATAAAAAAAAAAAAAAAAGGAAGGAAGGGAGGGAGGGAGGGAGGGAGGGAGGGAGGAAGGAAGGAAGGAAGGAAGAAAAGAAAAGAAAGAAAAAGAAAGGTTGTCTTTGTTACAGTTTCTATTGCTATGATAAAAACACATGACCAAAAAGTCCTTGGAAGGGTAAGGATTTATTTTGCTTACACTTCTATATTATGTTTATCATCAAAGAAGTCAGGACAGGAACTCAAAACAGGAACCTGGAGGCAGGAACTGAAGCAGACACCATGGAGGAACATTGCTAACTAGCTTACTCTTTGTAGTTTGCATGACCTATTTTCTTATAGCATCCAGCACCACCAGTTCAGGAGTGGCATTGAACATAGTGAGCTGGGACCTCCCATATCACTTATCAATCAAGAAAGTGTATCACAGACCTGCCTGTGAGCCAATCCAATAGAGGCATTTTCTCAATTAAGGTTCCTTCTTTCCATATGACTCTAGCTATTGCCAAGTTGACATGAAACTAGCTAGCATGGGACACAAAGTTAGGTGAGTAGGGGAAGGATATATTGGGGAGAGCTTGCAAAGGGGGTGAATACAATCAGAACATACTGAAACAAACTCTTCAAGAACTCATTTTTGAAATATAGAGAAAAGGACATGGGAAAGAAAATAATTATAGATGATTTTACACAGGAGTTGGTTGAGGGAGAAGTAAATGGAAGTTGAACAAGAGAAATCTCAATGGGAGAACATCTAGGTCACTGAAGTAGTTGGGACTGTGGAGAAAATCTAGAAAGTTGTTAATTTTTTTCCATTACCAAACCTCAGTCTGCTATGCCAAGTCTCTTTCTCTAGATGATTATTTAACTTTTTATAATGCCTTGTCTGAGACAGATGAGAGAGAGAGTTGTAATACTGGGCAGGACTTGACAACTGTTAAAAATGCTGTTAAAACATTGCTACAACCAAGACTAATGTTAATAAATTCTTTTTAAAATAGATAAATAAATGGCACAGCTAGAGGGGAAGAGACTTTTGGTAAGAAATTCCCACAATTCCCATGCCTGAGCAAAGGTGCACATTTTAACTGTGGACATGTTCTGTGGAGGGCATGTACAAATGGCTGTGATATAATTAAATAGCAATCTGAAAATTGCCCTCATTCCCATCATATAAACGGAACCTATAAATAAACCCCAGCACAAATAAGAGATGGTTTAAAAATTAATCTCTCGTCCTGGAACACTAACACTCTACTCTCATCTGTAATCAAATGCTATTATTAAGTAAAAATAGGAAGGGAAATTGAAGTTCTTCCTTCTACATTGAATGAGCCACAGCTATGTGGTTATCCCTGGATAAGTCATTCAGCTCATTTGTTCTCATTTGTAAAATGAAAAAGTGAACTATGAGCTCTTCAGAATTCTAAATTACCCTCATTCATCATCCTTTTATCGTTTTATTTGAAAAGCAATAAAACAGTGGGTAAAACACTCAACTCAGAAACTCAAAAATCTACCATTTACGAAGTATGTTACCATAGGCAAGTGATTTCTTCTCCTTGTGCCTCCTTTTCCTTAAGAGAAGCATGAAATTTGTGAGGATTATGGATTACATTGAGATTAAGAACATGCTGGGTACGGAGTTTGGCATAATGTTTGCAGTGTGTACATTTTAGCTATTACTTTCCCCATTCTAACCTGCACCCATGGTGGAAAGACAGATTCCGCAAACTAAAAACCATTACAATGACAGCTCTGTCCCAGCTACTCTGAGCCCTAGTTTAGACTAGTTTGTAAGTCAGAACACTGTAAATCATTCAAGTTTTGAGAATATAAGCCACGTATATATGGCTCACACTTTCATAATTCTACAATTAAAATATGAAGGAGCATACACCTACAACAACAACTAAAGAAGAAGAGGCCATGGATCTGAAAGAGAGCAAGAGAGGGCACATGAGTGTTTGAAGGGAGGAAAGAGAATGGAGAACTTATGTAATTATTATATTATAATCTTTTTTAAAAGTTTAAAAATTAGTATTTTCATTTTGTAAATCATAAAGGAGGGATGGTGAGACTATTCAGTGATATGGGTACTTGTCACCAAGCCTGAAGATCTGAGTTCAACCTGCAGAACATATATGGTAGAAGAGAAATGATTCCTTAAAGTTGTCCTCTAACCTCCATGCCTGTGTCAATGCATTTGTACACACACACACACACACACACACACACACACACACACACACAGACACACTATATAATTTATTGTTAATAAAAAAACAAACAAATAAATACATACATGTCTTAGTTAGGGTTACTATTATTAGGGTTATTGCTGAAACAATATTGATGAAACACCATGACCTTCTGAGTCTGGGTTACCTCACTCAAGATGATATTCTCTAGCTCCATCCATTTGCCTGCAAATTTCATGGTATCATTGTTTTTTACTGCTGAGTAGTACTCCATTGTGTATATGTGCCATATTTTCTTTATCCATTCTTCAGTTGAGGGGCATCTAGGTTGTTTCCAGGTTCTTGCTATTACAATAATGCTGATATGAACACAGTTGAGCATGTGTCCTGTGGTAAGATTGAGCATTCCTTGGGTATATGCCCAAGAGTGCTACAGCTGGGTCTTGAGGAATAATTACTCCCAATTTTCTGAGAAACCGGCATACTGATTTCCAGAGTGGCTGTACAAGTTTGCATTCCCACCATCAGTGGAGGAGTATTCCCCTTGCTCCACATCCTCTCCAACATAAACTGTCTTCAGTGTTTTTGATCTTAGCCATTCTGACAGGTGTAAGATGGTATCTCAGAGTTGTTTTGATTTGCATTTCGCTGATGACTAAGGACATTGAGCAATTCCTTAAATGCCTTTCAGCCTTTTGAGATTCTTCTGTTGAGAATTCTATGTTAAGCTCCGTAGCCCATTTTTTAATTGGATTGTTCAGTATTTTGATGTCTAGTTTTTTGAATTCTTTATATATTTCAAACATAGTATGTACTCACTCATAAGTAGATACTAAATGTGAGGGAAGGGATGGCCAGACTGCAACCCACAACTCCAGAGAGGATAGCTAACAGGGAAAGACCCTAGGAGGGACACATGGATGACCCTGTGAAGGAGAAGTGGATGAGATCTACATGAGTGGACTGGGGGGGGGGGGTGGCAGAGGGCAAGGAGTGGGGGATGAGAACATAGGGAAATGGGAGGTTCAAGCTGGAACAGGGACAGAGTGGGAGGTCAGGGAGAAAGATACCATGATATATGAGGACATCATGGGAATAGGAAGAGGCAGGGTGCTGGGGAGGCTCTCGGGAATCCACAAGGTTGACCCCACCTTGGTCTGCTCGCAGTGGTCTGGAGGGTGCCTGGACCAGTCTACTCTGGTAACCAGACAAGCAAATAACCTAGCTGTCATTAGAGCCTTTGTCCAGTGACTGATGGAGCCAGATACAGAGATCCATGGCCAGGCACCAGGCTGAGCTCCAGGAATCCAATTGATGAAAGAGAGGAGAGATACTGCAGGTGAGGGACATCGAGATCATGATGGGCGAACATGCAGAGATGACTGGCCACACTAGTGGAAGCCCATGAACTGTGGACTGGTGGTTGTGGAGCCCCCATGGAACTGGACTAGGCCCTCTGGATATGGAAGACGGTTATTTGGCTCGAACTGTTTGGGGGGGCACCCAGGCAGGGGGATCGTGATCTGTCCCTGGTCTATGGACAGGCTTCTGGAATCTGGTGCCTGTGGTGTGACACCTTGCACAGCCTTGGTGCAGTTGGAAGGGGCTTGGACCTGCCTAGACTCAGTGTGCTGGCCTCTGCTGAATCCCCATGGGAGACCTCGATTTGGGGGGATGTGGGGATGTGGGGTGGCTTGGGAAATAGGGCTGGGGGTGGGAGGAGAGAGGAGGGGGATCTGTGGATAATATGTGAAGTGAGTAGAAAATTTCTTAATAAAGAAAAATGAAAAAAAAAAAAGAAAGAAAAGAAACGCCATGACCAAAGGTAACTTGGGGAGGAAAGGGTTTCTTTGGCTTACACTTCCACAGCACTGTTCATCATCAAAGGACTGGACCAAAAACAGAGCAAGATCTTGGAGACAGGAACAAGCCAGTAAGCAGCACCTCTCCGTGGTTTCTGCATCAGTTCCTGCCTCCAAGTTCCTACCCAGTTTGAGTTGCTGTCCTGTCTTTCTTCAGTGATGGAATACAATATGGAAGTGTAAGGCCAATAAACCCTATCCTCCCTGACTTGCCTTTGGATCATGGTGTTTCATAGCAGCAACAGAAACCCTAACTAAGACAACACATAAATACACAAACATAAAATTTAAAAACCACATAGTCATTGTCTTCAGTTGTGTACCTACTGACCTCATCATGTTCCAATGAATAGTTCCAATCCAATGGTCACACAGATGGCCTGTGTGGGTCACAAAACCAACCAAAAGTACTGTTTCTGGTAGGGAGAAGTGGATCTGATAGGGATGAGTGGAAGAGCAGTCAGAATGCATTATACACATGTGAAACTGTCAAAGAGTTGTTTTTTTTTTTGTTTGTTTGTTTTTTTGGTTTTTTTGGGGGGTTTTTTTTTTTTTTTTTTTGTTTTTCGAGACAGGGTTTCTCTGTGTAGCTTTTGCGCCTTTCCTGGAACTCGCTTTGGAGACCAGGCTGGCCTCGAACTCACAGAGATCTGCCTGCCTCTGCCTCCCAAGTGCTGGGTTTACAGGCGTGCGCCACCACCACCTGGCCAAAGAGATAATTTAATAAAAGAAAACCTAAAAGACATAGGCTGACAAGTTCTGTTTAAAGCTGCAGTGCAAATCCCTCCCCCTTCATACAAGGCAAATAATGTAGAAATGTGGAGTTATCTAAAAATCTTCTGCTTTTTAAAAATTCATTAGTGGCCTGATAGCAACAATCACTGACACAAATAAAAGGAACATAGGTTCCTACAAGAAAGATAAGAGGCAAGAATCTGCTTACTTGAGACAGACACTGCTAGGCACCAAAAAGAATGGAACTCAAATTCTTCACAAATTAGTAAAGTATACAAAACTTGGAGAATCAAATGTGTAATGTTTCTTCATAGTGCTTAAAAGTACTTCTACACAATCTTGACCCATTGATCACATACAAATAGAAAGTGATAACTATCCTGAGGCAATGTCCTCCATGTACAAATATAGAAAGAAATCTTTTGAGACATGGCATGACTATTGCACTGATGAACTTGCAGCAGCAATTATGGGGACCTGGGCAAGACCTACATAAAATCAAGTCAGCCAATAGTTTAGCATAGATGGGAAGGTACTCTCCAAGCTCACCCCTTATTTTGGTAGCTACTGCAGTTGATGGCTGCTGAGGAAAGCAAATCATTCTTCTTTGAAGGTATGCCCTCTGGTAGGTTTCCCATGCTCCAGTTGATGACCCCACACCAATGTACAAATGGGCAGCACTAATTGGACTTAGCAGGTTACCAGAAATTTTTAAAGAAGACATAAAAATAGGAGGGAGACATGTTGAGAAGCATACAGAGGTAGTTGAACATAGGAAATGTTATGAAAATATACCTGAACCCATGTTCACTTTTTCCTCTAAAGAATAAAATCCAGTAAAAACACTCATGCTTAGGACACAAGTGAAAACCTATTCAGCTAGAGAACAGAACAGAAGAGGAAGATTACATGTTGGGAGAACAAGAAACAAGCATTCTTTATGTGTTTTTGTTTTTTGTTTTTACTCTTTGCTCTTTGGGTCTTTTGGGAGCCCTCCACCCAGCTCCCAAATAAATCACACATCGAATATAATTATTCTTAATTATAAATGCCTGACCATAGCCTGGCTTGTTTCTTGCCAGCTTTTCTTCACTTTAAATGATCTCATCGACCTTTTGCCTCTGGGCTTTTTCCTTTACTTATTTCTGTATATCTTACTTTCATTCTTACTCTGTGGCTGGCTATATGGCTGGGTGGCTGGTCCCTAGCATCCTCCTCTTGCTCTTCCTTCTTTTCCTATCAGATTTCTCCTTCTATTTATTCTTTGTGCCTGCCAGCCCCACCTATTCTTTCTCCTCCCTCACTATTGACCATTCAGCTCTTTATTAAACCATCAGATGTTTTAGACAGGCACAGTAACAGCTTCACAAACTTAAACAAAAGTAACACACCTTCAAATAATATTCTACACCAGGTTTGTTATTGCTGTTTCTATTTTATTAATTTGGACCTGATTTTGATTATTTCTTGCCATCTATTCTTTCTGAGTGTTATTTCTTCTTGTTGTTCTAGAGTTTTCAGGTATGTTACTGAGTTACTAATATGAAATTGCTCCAAATATGTGATGTGGGCACTTAGTGCTATGAACTCCTATCTATGGATGACCTTCATTGTGTTCTATATGTTTTGTTTTTCATTTTCATTCAATGCTAAAAAGCTGTGTTCATATAGAATACAGGGTGTTACTATATCTGTTGAGATTTGCTTTTTTTATAAGTCTGTGGTCAATTTTGGAGGAAATTACATGAGCTGCTGAGAAGAGAGTATTCTCTTTTGTGTTTGAGCTAAATATTCTGTAGATCTCTGTTAGGTCCATTTGCTTTATAGTGTTATTTAACTCCAGTATTTCTCTGTTTAGTTTTTGGCTGGATGACTTGTCAATTGGCAAGAGTTGGGATACTAACGTCACCAGCTATCACTGTGTAAGGGCCAATGGGTGATTTTTAGCTGTAGTAGTGTTTCTTTTATGAACTTGGTGTCCTTGTGTTTGGGGTGTGTGTGTGTGTGTGTGTGTGTGTGTGTGTGTGTGTGTGTGTGTGTTTATACATGTAGTATAAAGTCACCTTGAGGTGTTATTACTCAGTGATGTCTGCCTTGGTGTTTGAGGCAGGGTCTCTTACTTTGCCCAAAGCTCCCTGAGTATACCAAGTGGCTGACTAGTAAGCTTCAGAGATCCTCCTGTCTCTGCCTCACCAATGCTGGGTTTACAAGGGCACAATACTTTGCTTGACTTTTTGTATGGGTTCTAGGGATTGAACTCAGATCCTCATGCTTAAACAGCAGGGATTTCATTAACTATAGTACTCCCAGCCCCATGGAGCATTATTCCTTCAACTATGTCATCTTTGTTCTGTTCTGGACATACTAACTGTATGTTAATACTTGGTTTAATTATACTTGTTCCTCAGACTGTCAGATTTCCCTTTTGCTTTCCTGCTTTGTACTCCACATGATTTCCTTGAGACAATCATCAAATTCATTATCTAAATCTACAGCTATATCTGATTTTTTAAATTTGTTATTCTTGTATTTCTTGATACAAATTTGCATTAAGCCTGTATGCACATTTGGTGGTCCCTCACTTATTGCTACCTTTTCCCTTCTCAGTTTTATATATTATCTATTAAGCATCATATAGAGTTTGGCGGATGATTGTGTCAACTGGTATCTGAACATCTAAAACAGTTAATTTTATTCTCATTAACTAGCTTTGCAATTACCTAACATGCTTCTTATATTTTATCAGATACTGTTTGACTGAAGCCAGTTTCTGGGGATCTAACATCTTGAGTTGTAGGTGGATTTTCAGAGAAAATGAGCTGTTGTCTTGGTTGGGTACCACAAAAGAGTCTCTAAACAAGATTTACTTTGAAATCATGTCTCAGTTTAGATTTCTTCTTCTAGTCATTCCATTTAAATTCACACTCTAGATGTGGGTACCACAGGCCTGAGGCTTACAATTGCAAATTCTATGGAAACACTTGACTGGCTCCCCCCAACCAAAGGCACTATGGTGGTTTGAAGGAGAAATGTATTCCATAATCTGAGGCATTTCAACACTTGGTCCCCAATGGATGGTCTGTTTGGAAGATTCAGGAGGCATGGCCTTGATGGAGGATGTAAATCACAGGAGGCAAGCTTGCAAAGTTTAAAGACTCAGTGACATTTTGTGTCACCCTCTCTGCTTAATGTCTGCAGTTCAGATGTGAGCCTTCAGCTTCTGCTTCAGCTTACAGGGCTACCACCTCCTGCCATGGCAGGCTCTTATCTCTCTGGACCCATAAACCCTAATGAACTTTTTCTATTCCATTTTCTCTGAAGAGTACTGTCTCTTTAAAAGCTTAAGTTTAGCCATTTTGGATAGCCTTAGGTCTGGTCTTCATATAGCTTTGCACTAGAAATCTATTAATACCCAAGAGAAGCATCCTGCTATCCTTCTACAACAGCCCAAACACACAAGCATGATTTCTTCCTCCCCGCTGTGTGGGGGTGCACATATGTTTGGGGGGGGTGTATATCCATGTGTGCAGTGCTCATATAGAGATAGAGGAGGACATTGGGTGTTCTCTATCACTGTCTGTCTTTGAGAATCTTTCATGGAACCTCTCCACAACACGGAGGATGTAGGCTCATGTGCTCCCATACCCAGGATTTGCCATGGATGGTGGGAGGCAAACTCAGGTCATCATCCTTACCCAGCAAGAGCTTTTATTCACTGAACCAACCTTCCAGGCTCACCCTTAAACTTAATTTCAACTACTTGTTCTGGGGTCAGATTTTCTTTAGGTTTTTCTTTCTATAGAGGGGAGTCTACATTTTTTTATATTTGTTTTTATTTCATACTCAGTATTCAATGAAAATTGTGTTTAATTGTACTCAAGATATTATATCTATCATTCTACAGGATCACACATCTGTGTACTGATAGTTTCCCTTGGAGGAGCTAACAGTGCTATTGCAACTCCACCTAAACAACTCCTTTGCTTTGTACATTTTGTTGTTGTTGTGGCTCAAATAAGATTAAATTTAAAAGTAAATGCTTTTAAGATTCTCTAATCATGAAAAAGTTCTCTGGCTAAATTTCCACTGTTTTGTTGCTCCTTGCTGTTCATGACACATCTGTTCCCTGTTCATTCTGCCTGCCTTCTCTCAATTCAAAACTTCTGGAATTGATTCAGGTGAGTTTCTTGCTTAAGTTGGTTATAGGCATGTCATGGAATATTAATTTAAAATGTGTTGCATTTGTTTATGCTGTGGAATATTTGTTTAATTATGCAAAGATGTGCTGCATTCTTTTATGTTGCATTTGTTTAACTCTGTGAAGCTGTAATACTTTGCCTGTCTAAGACACCTGATTGGTCTGATAAAGAGCTGAACCACCAAGAGTGAGGCAGGAAAAGGATAGGTGAGGCTAGCAGGCAAAGAGAATAAATAGGAGAAACCTGGAAGAAAGATCAAGGAATGAGAGGAAGGAAAAGGATACTAGAGGCCAGCCACCCAGCCACACATCCACCCAGCCACCCAGCCACACAGCCAGCCCCAGAGTAAGAGTGAAAGTCAGACATATGGAAATAAGAGAAAGGTAAAAGCCCAGAGACAAAAAGTAGACAAGATAACTTACGAAAAGCTGGCTAAAAATAAGCCAAGCTAAGGCCATGCATTCATAAGTACTAATAAGTCACTATGTGTATTTAGTTGGGAGCTGGGTGGTGGGCCCCCTTAAAGGAATAAAAAGAGTAAAACAACCAACAACATAGGCAACAAGTTTTTCCTGATTGAAGAATAATCCCTTGACTCAGCAGTTTGTTTTCTAGGATTATTGTTTTTACACATAGAACATGGCAGCTCCTTCATTCTGATAAGCTCCAAAGGTAAGGATTTCAACTGAGCTGTCTGAGTTGCTATTTCTTAGCTCAGTCTGGCTTTTGTCCTGGAGCAGTGTGATCTTTTTCACCACATTAGACTGCACAAATCCTAAATTCAGATCTCAGTAGCTCCTCAATTGAAGACTAGGGGAAAGAAGGGAGGCAAAAGATTTCACTCTCGTACCCATTCTACAGGATGCCATGAGCACATCTGTAGCCATGAGTGTAAACACTCCAAAGGAAGAAACAGAAAGCAGGTTTTGTTTCTCTATATCAAAGCTGAGCATGAGAGAAAAAAAGAAGCCTAGGCACTGTAACAGTGTGGGAAGATGCTGCTCAGGGTACAGTGACACTACCATCCACATTTAATCAACAGAATTCACATGGATCAGTGCTATTACAGTGAATGCTAATTAAATGCACCATGCCCTGATTCCTAAAGTGAAGTGTCACCAGATCCAACCCCAAGCAGCAGGGATCAATCCCTCTGCAAAGCAAAATTTGCACAAATGCTCACTCTAGAGGAAATGTGTTCTTCAGCTGTTTTCCTACAACAGAACAATTAGTAGAAACAGACCTGGGAAGCAGTGAGACTCTTAAGAAAAACAACAGAGGTGATATCACAGCTATAAAACACTGTGCTTCAAGTAAATGGTTACATGGATTTTCAGGAAAGTGTGTTCTATCCCAGTAAATGATGTGGGGATCAAATAGGGTGTCACCACCCCAGCTCTGCCAACAATTAGAGGTGTGATCTTGAACAAATCACAAAACCTGTCTCTGCATCACTTTCTTGACATGTGAAATAAGATAACGGGGCAAAACCCTTTGAATTTCCTTCTGGGTACAAGTTGCATGTACTTTTAAAAAGTCTATATGAAGACTGGAGAGTGAGCTTAGTTGGCCAACTACTTATATTGAGAACATGAGGACCTGAGTTTGTGGCATTCACTTGTAATCACAACACTGGAAAGGCACAGCCAGGTAGATCCAGCCTGGAGCTGGATGGTGGTCAGCCAGCCTTGACTACTCCATAAAATCTAGGCCCAGTGAGAGAGACTGCCTCTTAAAACAGGATGGGTAGTTCCTGGAGAACAAGACTGACTTCTGTCCTCCACACCCATGTGAACAAGTGTGCATGGATACCTGCACCTATCTGATCATGCACACATAAAGAAAAATTAAATAAAATAAATCTATGATAAGTGCTTTGTCTGTGGCAGAGAGGACAAAGGAGATCCGCCATAAGAATGGCTCTTTGGTGTTGCATCTGAGTTGGGGCAATAGAACCAGGCACAGAAACACGCAAATTTAAGTGTCCACTTGTCAATTTCCCCTCTCAATGCCTTCCCAATATCTCTTCCTGGCAGTCTGTAGAAAAGGATGTTGAAACAGTTGTTAATATGAAAGTCATTTGTCTCTTCTGTGATTGTAGCTATTGATGAAGAGCTAAATAGCAAACAAAGGGTCCAAGCATTCAGTGAACGAAGTTTATAGAAGAAAAATGATAACTACTTACTAAAACAATGTTCCCAATATTTAGGATGTGTTAGAATTACCTGAGATTTTATTGTCAAAATTCAGAACATTTAGGAGGCACTTTAAAAATCTTTATTTTTATGAGCATCCCAGATGATCTTGATGAAGGGAGACCTGAACTGTGCTCTGGAAAGGCAACTCTAAATGATTTGTGCAGTTTCCTATAGTGCTAAAGAATGCTGTCTATGGAATTCAAATGGCCCCAGTCACTTTTTCAGACAAGGATAATTTTTTGTCATTCTAGAAGTAGTCTTGCCCAACAGTTCATTCTTATTTCTGGACAACATAGCTACAAGTACAAAAACAAAAACAAATAAAAACAAAAAACAGGCAGAGATTAAAATATGGAAAATGAAGAAGATTTTATATCCACAACTTGGGGTTTAGTTAACTCATGATAATATAGCAATCTGGTATGATAAAGTACTTCACACCTACTTAATAGTTATGCAACCTGGATGGCCAGTAGCAGTTAAACAAAGTTAGTTTTTCATACATTGCATTAATGAATTTTTAGTTGTCTCAAATGTCACATCACTTCCTGAGCTCAAAATCCCATTCATCTCTCCCTTTCAATCTGCTCTTTTTTTTTTTTTTTTTCCGGCTGTCACCAATTTTCCCGAGAGCCTGCATGTCTTAATGCTGAAGAGTGTGCTGTTTGGCAAAGGCAGCATCAACTACCCAGTGAACCCATGAAGGAGGGTTGGGGGAGGGGAGACATGATAATCTGCTTAAGCATCTTTTCTCTATAGCTTTTTTGTGTTCTTTTCATCTAACAACTATCTCTTCCAGTTTTTGTTTTTGCTTGTTTTTGTTTTGTTTTTCAAGACAGGGTTTCTCTGTGTACTTTTGGAACCTGTCCTGGATCTCACTCTGTAGACCAGGCTGGCCTCGAACTCACAGAGATCCTCCTGGCTCTGCTTCCCAAGTGCTGGGATTAAAGGCCTGTACCACCGCCACCTGGCTTCATAACTATCATAAAAGATGATGACTAGGTTGCTTTACAATAAAGCCTACTTCATCCTCTATATGTTACATAGAATGTGATTTGATCACTTGAAGTAATAAATGATTTTAATCAAATAGATGCTTTATGTGTTTTCTGTAGGTAAGAGGGAGAATTACTATTTCCAAAGAAAATGTATTTGCAGCGTTCAATAGAATCCAAACAACTGTGAGTAATGTGTAAATAACTTTAATAAAAACATTGACTTCGATGTCAAAATAAATGGGCCAGGTAGAAAGTAAAAAACCTCAATGGCAAAGGGCAATTACAGCCATAACTATAAACACTGACAAACAGTCTTTCCCAAACCATACTGCAGAGAGAAACTCTATTGAGCAAACAGCACTTTCTTCAAAGAATAATTAAGGTGCCGAAGAGAGGAATGAATTAAGAAACATTTTTTTTCCTTCATAAATTATAATCTATAGCAGCCCTGTCTGTCAATACTTGTTCACATATTTATGGTGGATATAAATTACCTCATATGTCTTTCACCTCAAAAACATGTTTAAGTTTATTATCAGATAGTTTTCTTTTTGAGGCAAATGTGAATGGGGATATTTCTGTGATCTCTTCCTTAGCATGCTTGTTATCGACATATAGGTAGACTGCTGATTTTTATAAATTGATTTTGTATCTTGTCACGTTGCTAAAAGGGTTAATCATTTCCAGAAGCTTTCTGGTGAGGTCTCTTATGTATAATATTATGTTATCTGCAAACAAGGGCAATTTGACTTTTCCTTTTCCTATTTGTATATTTTAATTTCCTTCTTTGGTCTCATTGTTCTAGTTAGCACTTTAAGGAGTGGCAATGGTAGCCAGCCCTGTCTCCTTCCTGATTATAACTGGATTATTTCAAGTAAGCCTTTATTATATTGAGATATGTTCTTTCCAGTCCTATTCTAAAGTTTCTAGAATCTCACAAAATAATGCCAACAGATAGTGACCAAGCATTAAACCTAGGAGCCTACCAGAGACATTTCATGTTCAGAGCATAACACTGCCCTAGTCAGGATGTCTAATCTACTGTGCTATGCTTTAACACGTGTTGGTGTTGATGGTGAGGTTGCCAGAACAGGGGTGTGACTAAAAGGGTGTTTGGAACTGACTACATCTCATGGAGCAAACCCAAGAGGCTTGGGTTTAGGTGTGGGTGTTACATGGGTGCCTATTCATAAGAACCAATGTCCTTACTGAAAGCTACAAATGTGGTTTGTGATAAAAATGTCTGTTACAGTCTCAGTTATGGCATGAGCCCATTATGTGATTTGGGATGAGAAATAACTTTTCTTGCCTTGGGGTACCCTCCAGCTCTTATGATCCAAAATCCCATGAAATTGAGACACTGACTCAGGCACAGGCCTCACATACAATTCTAGGTAGTAAGCCTTGGTTCAGAGAAGTCCTGGATCAACTGTTCAAGGCCAGCACATCCCTGGAGAACATTTCTCTCGTGCTGTAATTTGAAGGAACATTTGCTGTTTCTATTTCTTTGCCTCACAAGCAGCCAACATTTTCTCTTCAAATTAGGCTTCCCCTCCCTCCTCGGTCTCTGATTGCTGTGT
The DNA here is from genome assembly GCF_903995425.1 of Onychomys torridus. NCBI lineage: Eukaryota > Metazoa > Chordata > Mammalia > Rodentia > Cricetidae > Onychomys > Onychomys torridus. Next base: position 80,295,354 of record NC_050447.1, on the reverse strand, counting down.
TTATCATGCTGTATTTTGACTGCTTCTATTTCCATTTCATTTTGCACAGGAGGACTAACTGCTGTCCTGATGAATGAATCTCCTGAGGGAAGTCATCCATTTTTATAAATATTCCGAGAAGGTAATTTCCTGCTCAAAATAGAAAGCTGACATTTTTGTCTTTATGCCTGTATTTATGGGTTGACTTTAGCATGAAAGCATGTAAATAAGAGACATGGTCTTGAGTTAGGGTAAAGAAGAAAAGGGATAGGGAGAGAGTAAAGAAGGCTAAAGGGTGGATAACAAGAGATGAAAAATATGAGAAGTACATAGATCACCTGCTGAACAGCTGAGTGCTGTGTGCAATCTCTATTATCCAAATAATAGGAGATTCTTCTCATTAAACAGCAAATAACGAACAGTATGCGCCTAAAAATGTTTACTTAAGAAATCTGTAAGAATTAAATAACCCAAAGCTTAAATGATTTTTAAATGGCATTACTAAATTATACCAATGGGCTTGTTTACTTTATATAGTATAGCTAAGACCTCTGAGCATCAGCTTCCCACTTGCAACAGAATGTCCTAAACAGTCGGATAGTGAGGAGAATGTGAGGTAGTTAATAATGATGCAGGAGGCATGCACCAGCACCAAAGAACCAATCAGTGCCATCCCTGGGCATGTCTAACCACAAAGAAATGCATGATGCTACTCTAATATCATGTTTCTTATTAACATGCACAAGAACTGCTCAAAATCAAGCCAGACAAAACCTGAGCATGGATGTGGGAAGAGATCATAAAGTCCTACTCCTAACTGAAGAGCTCTTGAAAACTGATGCATTTGGGCAAAGGGGATATATTATTCAGGGATATAGCTCCAGAAAGGCTATGGATGCTCCAGTAGATGTCCTATACCCATGTATGTAAGCAGCACTCAGTGGGGTTTTTATATAGTATAGGTGAAATTAGGAGGTAATAGTGATGGGGAAGTAAAGGGGAAGATGGAGGGGAGGGAATGGGGGTAGATTTGATTAAAACACATTATATGCTTGTGTGACATTCCCCAACAGTAAAAAATATTAAAGCCAAAACCCTTACCATCATCACCTCTTACGGAATACATGATCAACGTGGTGGAATCAAGTGTATCCATTACCACACCAGGAACACAACTTGAAGCAGAGCAGGCTCTGAAAAGGAGGCAATATCTAAAGAGAATTACTTCCTGTAATGTTCAGGGCTGCATCTATTCAATATTTAAGTAGCTATCATGGTAAGCATTGTAGTGAGAGCTAAAGATAACATTGGGGTTCAAACAGACATGTGTCCCATGAAGTCTAACAGAAAAGATTGACACAATGTAACATTACCATACAAAGGCATGGTTAGAGATTATTACAACCAACATGACAAAACTGAATAGGACACCATGCAAACAGGTAGCAGCAAAGCCAAACCTAGTGAAAGGCCCCACACACGTCTCTACAAAAGTGCTGTGGGAGCAGCTCGCTGAACTGCATAGCAATAGACACATCTAGACGGTTAACTGGGCACACTGCTGTCCTGAAAAGGAGGGTACAGTGTAGCAAAGGAACTAAAAGACAGCCACGCTAGTGTGCAGAGGGTAAGTGTGGGAGACAACGGGGGTGAAAGTGCAGGGACAGTCAGGATCTTCTCACTTCTCTCAACCACAATGAAAAGAGGAAAGCTAAGGGTGCGTGTGAAGAGCTCGATTGGTAATGCTAAATTTGGATTTGTTTGGGCAAAAGTGCTGCTCCACAGATATTAAGAGGAGCAGACATAAATATTTATGACCTAAAACAATAGGACTTGGATAAAGCAGTGGCAAAGAAGGAGCTAGCCAAGAGGACTTGTACGTTTCTGGCTTATGTGAGTGGGTAAATCGTGTCATGCGCTCTAAGACACAGAGTGTGGAGGGACAGACTGAGCTGACTGGCAGTGTGTGTGAGGCATTCAGAGTGGGCTGGCTTTGGAGTGTCTTTGGGGCATCCAGACATGATGCATTCAGAGCAGATGTCTATAGGTCCCAACTCCTTTCCTTTTGTCCGACTTCCTCTTCTCAGGTATTTCAAGCATGCTTTCCAGGAATTCCAAATGCCTTTTACCCTGTTCTACAAAACATATCAGTTGTGCCAGTCCTGCTTTCAAACCCAACTCTAAGCTTCCCTCTGCAAATAGGAATCGAGCCACTTAGAAAAGACACACGACCATCTAGTCTTCAGTAACACAAGGGGGCTTCTGGGTTCTTAAGCAGAATAAACTTGCACAAAAGGCTCATACTTCAAATAGAATTCTACCCTACTCTCTGAAGAGCAGTAACAGGCAGGTGATTTTTGTCTTTTGGGAGCTACAGTGGAGCACACCTGTGGTGCATTATTTTACTCTCCATAAAGAGTCTGTGGCTCTTCAAGGCCAACAGCAAACATCAGGTGCCTAGATTTCTGTAAAAGCCTTTGCCCTTGAACTAGCAGAACTCTCTTCCACATCAAAAGTGGTCAAAACATTGGGCTGACACAGGGAGGTGGGTCAGCAGATAAAGCTCTTTGTGGGGCCACACATGCCCAACAACCTGAGTTCTATTTTGCCTCACATGGTGGAAGGAGAGAATTGACTCCTGAAAACGGCCCTCTCATCTCTACATGCATACCATGCTCTTTATACACCTATCTCTATCTCTCACCATTAGTATTGCTTTTGGAAATTGTAGTTAATTTATTTGTTCACCAACTGATTGGATCGTGTGTGTGTATGTGTGTGTGTGTATGTGTGTGTACATGTGTTTGTACAAGTGTATTCACCTATGCATGTGTGCAGAGGCCAAAGGAGAATGTTAAGTGTCCTCTTCTAACACTCTCTATTTGAATCTCTTGAGACAGGGTCTTTTACCATAGTTTTCTGCTCAACTAGCAGCCAGTAATCCCCAGAAACCCTTCTGTCTCCACAACTGCCTCCGCTACCCCAGTGGTGGGATTACGGGCAAGCATGCTCACCTCCAGTTTTTTCAGAGTGACAGCAATCCAAACTCAGGTCCTCACTCTTGTGCAGCAAGTGTTCTTACCCACTGAGCCATCTCCCCCGCCCTGAATGATTTTCTGGATGTTGAACTTTTGATGCCTTTATAAATTTTAGATATTAGTCCTTGTGAGATGAGAAGTTAGCCAGGATTTTCTCTCATTCAATGGTCTATCTCTTCATTCTACTCATTATCTCCTTTATTTAGCTGAAGATTTTCAATTCCTGCAATTCCATTTGTCAACTCTTGGTATAATTTTCTGTTTCACTAACATTTTCAAAGGGTAGGAATTCATCAGTTAGAACCCTTTCAAGAATCATTCCCATGGTCATTATAACCAACTATTTACAAGGTTAGGAACAGCTCATAGCACTAGCAAAGTATCATCATCCACTCACTCAATACATATTCATTGGAAACAGTTACTACATGTATAGTCTATCTGCCAGGTTATGCACTATGCTTGTCTTTTACTTCTGTGTAGAAATGAAAAAGAAATGTGGTGCTCAAGAAGGTTAGAATATAAAATAGCAATCAAAACAACAATCTACTTGTGTGAAATAGCCTCTCTTCATTTATTTTAATTCCATCAAAAAGAATCTCATCTGGGTCCTTTGCAGTAAAGGCCCCAGAAGGACATTCATTCCATCTTCTATATAATGGTGGTTACCAAGACACTAGACATAAAAAAAAAAAAGCTAAAAACTACTAACAAGATTTTATTATAATGAAATAAAAGATGACTCTCAACTAAATATTTTCACTTAACATGCAAATTATAGATGATAATTCTGGAAGAAAGAAACCCAATTATGAAATTCTCTCACAAATAAACTTAATGAACAAGATTCCTGCTTAAGGAGAGGGAGCTGTAGATGGAGCAGGATCAAGGCTGAAGGCTGCCCGGTAAGTAACCTGATCCACTGGATTAATCAAAATCCACTCAGGATCTGAATTCCATCAGTGGTGTGGGGCCACCGAGATGTTTGAGTAGGGGGTACAAACAGATTTTCATTTTGAAAATACTGCTCAGACACTAAAATGGAAATGATGTTGTTGAATGACAATAAGGAAAAATTCAGAACATTTCCGAGTATGACCAAAGTAGGAAGTTTCCTTTTTAGGTCTCCACATTACTAGTTCTTCCATCAAAACTTGTCTTTGGGATTGCACTCATTGGAATCCAGTTCTACAACCTATTCCTTCTTCCTAATAGCCAACTGAAAGTCTCCTTACCCAGTGTCTGGCTGTGTGATTCCTATGATTAGCCAAAGCTAAGTGCTCCCTACCCCAAAAGCAAAGAAACATGCCAGCTGTACAGACTTATCTCACATCAACATACCATTTTGACCAATCTTCATGAAACATTAAAATCAGTTCACCATCTTGATTTTACCATCAAGCAAACATGAGCACAGAGAGCACCACAGACTGAAAAGGCTCCTTCCAGGTACCACTGTGCTAAGGTCTAGAGCATCATCTCAGCATGTGCAGAATCCACATCTTACTAGATACAAAGGTCATGAAAGCTAATGAACACTGTGATAACAGAACAGCAAACAGTGTCAGTCTTCACTGCCCCTCACTCTTGCTCCTATAGCTAGCTCCATGTGGACTGGATCCAGCTGGGCAGCTCTCCGGGGTTAATTCATACAGACAGATGACAACCGGGCCTAGACTATTGAGGGTGTGACTCTTCTGGACACTCAGAATGATACTTATGTGCCTGGCATTTCACCTAGAATAACCAGAACCAATGGTGTAGAAGACCCCTCCCCCTTACCACATACCTTCTCCAAATGTCTTGTTTGAGCACCCGTGCAACCCAGGAACCACAGGTTGAGTGAAGTTCTTACAGAAAAACTGTCTTCCCTAAAAGGAAGCATTCTAAGAAATTAGAGAGGAAATTGTGGGGTTTCTTAGATCCAAGCTATGGAAGATGTGCCAGACCAGTCTAGTTATACTTTATTGGTTGGAAAGAGGCAGCCAAGACTCAATGGAGAAAAGAGAAGACAAGGTCATAAACAGCAAATATGATTCACTGGGACAGAGATGTCTTTGAAAATTAGTTCACACACTTTATAAGAGGCAGAAATGTTGACAGGTGACAAACATCCATTTGAAATGACTTTCTTGACAACAAGCCCACAGTGTGTCCAATGAGGTAAAAAGATCTTCACAGACAATAAATGGCATTAATCAAAAGGCTAAACTTACATAAAATTGACTGAGCTATATATTGGATCTATGGCCACTTCTAATTATCCATACTTACCAAAAAACAGAATTTTTTAAATCATGAGAATCAATATCCCTGAATGTGAAATAAAATTATAGTACTGTCTTACAAAGAAACTAATCCTTTTAATAAAAAATGTCAGAAAATTTATATCACAAAATTTTGGAATAAGAGCTTTCTTATTTATTTAATCCATATTTCTTCGCTTCTGAAACAAAAGCTGAAAAAAACTAAGAAGTTACTTAGAATGTCTTCGAAAGTGCATTGAAGTCATTAATTACTTATTCTACACAATGTTCTCTTGAGGAAAATAATGATAATTATCCATTATTATGGAGGGCAATAATGAGCTCCTAAAGACCAACTTGTCCAATTGTTGCCCAAGGACTGTGGCTGCTCTCCAGAGCATTCCAGGCTCAACTTTCCCTATTTTAGCATATGTCTGCACATCCTCAGACAAGTCATTTGTCTACTTTTTGAAATATCATTTATCTTCGAAACACTAAAATTAGCATGTTGAACTAATCATTTGCTAATATTATAGGAAGATCCCTGTTAGCCCCACTCCCTAAAAGACACACAAGAAAGCTCTGCAAATTGAAATTAAGTTGTTCTATTTACAAGGAATAAGTCACTATTTCACTCAGGAGAGAAAAAATACAAACCTATAATTATGTTACATATTTTAGATGCTCTGAGCATACATTAAAGGCAGTTATAAAGCAGCGTTTAAATAGCATGTTATGACCAATTAACATACTTAGACCCGGAACAAAGTGTGTGGTGGGGCCTTTCTGTCTCAGTACATCTGGCCTGGCCATGCTATCATTTCTGTTTTCCTTTTCAATTAGCTCCAAAAAGGGAAGGGCTGCTGAAATAACAGTGGCTAAAAGCATGGATCATTTCACAAATAAAAGAGTGCTTTTATGAACAAGTCTGCATTATTCAAAAAGACAACTGATTCTGCCATGTTAATCGGCTTGAATTTATTCCACTGAAATTAGATCATTTTCCATGCTAAGCTATTCCTAATCTAAGCATATCACATACTGATTTCCTGAGACTATGAAAGTAGTCTATCAGAATTAATTAGCAAATTAAGAGATTTGCACTAAAATTTTCTCGGTAGAGGAAATGAAATTGTATCTACAGAGTGTGAAAACAGTTTTCAAAATAGAATGCTGTAAAGGAAAACACAACAGGGCTGAGTATGTCCCATTCTGTTTGTTACAGTTGTAGCAGCCTGCCTCACAGAAAGCTCCTTAGTTGGAAGAAGAGGTCCAGAGTAGAAGCAACTCGGTGTTTTCTGTGAGTGTAGACACACAGTCTCACAAGTGAACTCTTTGAGGAAAAAGAAAAAGCAAGTGGGCAGAAAAGACTTGAGTCAAAGTGGGCAGCTAGAACTTAAGCAACAGTCGGTCCTAACCCTGGCTGTCCAAGGATGCTGTGGGAGCTGAGAAGGTTATAAGGCTCTGATGTTCCCATCTAATGCATCCTGTGTATGGCCTGCACACTAGGATGTCTAGTTTCCAGGAGGCTGGGTTACAGCAGGCTTTGAAACCATTTAAGCACTAGCTGTGGTTAGGTTGGCTAACTCAGGACAAAACTGGGACTCTATAAAGTCAAACAGGAAATCGTGCTTTGAGCACTTTGGCACAATAAGGGTTGGCATAATCTCCTCTTATATAGTATGACTGAAAACAAGTATTATAATATTTTTAAAAATATTTTTCTGAGACTATAAAGATTGTTCAGTGATTGAGACAACTTACTGCTCTTTCAGAGGACCCAATTCAGTTCTCAGCATCCAAATGATAGCTCACAACTATAGGCAAAATACAAGCATAAAATAAAATCTTTTTTTAATCAAAACAAAACCTCAGTATTTTGTATAATGAAACTATAATGAAAGGCAAAAAAAAAAATAGTATTTAAATGCAAAAGAGCTCTTTCACAAAGTTCAGTTCTGTTGTGGGGGAGGAGCAGGACCACAGTGTTGCAGAGAACTCTACCAGAGTCTGGAGACATCTGTTAGAAGCTAAATGGTATTTATACAAGTTTTCATTTTACTATTATGTGTGTTTCTTATTTCCACTGTTAGGTACATTATGAGACTGTGTGTGTGTGTGTGTGTGTGTGTGTGTGTGTGTGTGTGTGTGTGTGTGTGTGTTTGGAGAGAAAGAAAGGAGACCTTTCAGCAGACAGACTTGCAGGCTATGAGGGCTCTGGCTCACTGGCATTGGCTGCACTGTAGCATTCTTGCAGTTAACCTCGAGTAGCCACAGGAATTGCTGCAGTGCAGATGATGCAGCTGAGGTCTATATTGAGTGCATGTCAAATGCATGAACAAGTGACTACATGCTTCATTGTATGGATGGTGCAGCACCCTCAACCAGCAGCATCTGATGCTTGTTCCTCTGCTTAACATCTTTTATCTTAAATAGCCTAAGCCCTTCCATTGGGCTCTGGGCATAACATACTCTGGTAACTAAACTACCTCAGAAGTTTAGTTTTAGACTTGTATACAATTTTTATTTCTTCAGTGTACACCCTTGGAATCAGCTGGGAAGATTAGATTGCTACTTCAATGGGACTTTCTGATCCTGAAGAATCAAGAGATGGATAGGTGGAAAGGTATCGAGATGGGAGAGACAGATTGAAGGCTATAGAAATGGGGGTCCAGGGCAAGGGTGTGGGGGGAGAGGGACAGGGCAAGGGTATGGGGGGAGAGGGACAGATGCAAGGGTGTGGGGGAAGAGGGACAGGGCAAGGGTGTGGGGGGAGGAGAGGGACAAGTGCAAGGGTGTGGGGGGAGAGGGACAGGGCAAGGGTGTGGGGGGAGGAGAGGGACAGGTGCAAGGGTGTGGGGGAGAGGGACAGGTGCAAGGGTGTGGGGGGAGGAGAGGGACAGGTGCAAGGGTGTGGGGGGAGGAGAGGGACAGTGCAAGGGTGTGGGGGGAGGAGAGGGACAGGGCAAGGGTGTGGGGGAGGAGAGGGACAGGGCAAGGGTGTGGGGGAGGAGAGGGACAGGTGCAAGGGTGTGGGGGGAGGAGAGGGACAGGTGCAAGGGTGTGGGGGGAGGAGAGGGACAGTGCAAGGGTGTGGGGGGAGGAGAGGGACAGGGCAAGGGTGTGGGGGGAGGAGAGGGACAGGGCAAGGGTGTGGGGGGAGAGGGACAGGGCAAGGGTGTGGGGGGAGGAGAGGGACAGGTGCAAGGGTGTGGAGGAGAGGGACAGGTGCAAGGGTGTGGGGGGGGGGGGGGGGGAGAGGGACAGTGCAAGGGTGTGGGGGAGAGGGACAGGGCAAGGGTGTGGGGTAATTTTTCATCTTTGCATTCTTTAACTCTCATGAAAGAATTCAGAAGCTTCAACTAAAGCCAAGAAACTGAAAAGTAAGACTAGTCATGTAGAGGCCAGAGTTATGACTCATCAAAGAAAGGAACCTACCAATTCTGACATCAGAGTTTGATCCTGAGGTTCCACATGATGGAAGGAGAGAACAAATTCCCACGAGTTGCTGTGACCCCCATGTATACACCGTGGCACATGCACATGCACACATCAAATATCAATGAGTGAAAGCATAATCACTTTTAAAGATCTGTCACAAAAGCAGCTATGCCCTTGCAAAAATGGACAGATGCAACTTGTAAACCGTAGCCATTCAAAATACATGCCGGCACAAATTAATGACATACATATGGAATCATTTATATTTAATAAGCAAAACAGGCAAAATAGGAGCATCAGCAGCTGTCCAAAATGTCTGCAAACTGTGAGAAATTGTTTTGGGTTAAGTTCGGAGGGAAAAGGCACCAGATGACGTTGGCTTATTTGGGTGACTATGAGATGGAACAGAGTTACCGCCACCCTCACTTCAAAGCAGCCCAAGAGCTTCAGCTGGCAGCTCCATCCCACCATTGACTCACACAGGACTCAGTGCTATTCAACACGTATAATGAATGCTTTTCAGCAGTCCTAGCAGGTAGGCTGGGCCACCAAGACACCAAGTGGTGCCTTATACGATGCTTCTTCCATGGGGGGGGGGGGGGCAGCAAGCAGGGTTAGCTCTCTCTATCCAAACTTGCCTTGCCAACTTCCGACTGCTCTGTTTCTTGTGATAGAAGGCTATTTTGGATTTCAATTTTGAAGTTACTGATACAGTCACTTTGCTCGAGCTTGGTTGTATCCCTGGGCTTGCCGAGAGTATCTCCATGTTTAATGGGGACATGAGACAGAACAACCAAGGAGGACCAACAGCTGAGGCGCACTGTTTCTAAAGATCAGATTCTCCCATAGGGAAACATGTTAAGTTATACAGAATCCCAGATTCTTGGAAGTTACCTTTAAATCAATGTATGCTTCTTTGTCTAAATATTTTCAGGTTTTGATAGTAATTAAAGAAACCTCTGAGTGTTTATTTTACTGTCAAAAAGAGACTTCTTTCTTTTAAGCATAAAGTAATTACTAAGGTATGGTGAGCAGTACAGGGTAATGAAGGCAGATGGCAGCCACAGTTCTACCGCATCTACGGAGCCACAAAACTGAGTCACTGCCCACTGATGCACCTGCATCTCAACTCTGAGCCAATAGAGAAACGTACCCATAAAGACATTGCATGTAAAGGGCAGAACTCTAAGTTTCTCCTCAAGATTTCTCTCTATCTCTTTTCAGGGGTTCCCTTAAACATGACAGGACAGTGGCTGTGATAGATTTTACTCTCGTGTAACATTATCTTAGTTAGAGTTTCTATTGCTGTGAATAGAAGATCACAGAGATCCACCTGCCTCTGCCTCCCCAGTGCTGGGATTAAAGGCATGAGCCACCACCACCCGGCTTGGGGGCCATTTTCTTTCAAACTACCACACACAGTAAAGATGAAGGAAATTTATAACTGTAATCTCTAATGGGTTGAGTTTAAGTGACACGGGAGATTACTCTGGATGTGTTTTAAGATGGTACTGAAAAGTCATTCAAATGAGAAAAGGGATCTCCTGCTAGCATTAGAGAGACAAGGCTCTAGGTTGTGAGAGAAATAAACAGCAGGGCCTGGCTGACAGGCAGCAAACCAGGAGTTTTATTCCTCAACCTCATGACAGTGATTTCTGCTCTGACCTGTACAGCCTTGGAAAGGGACCCAACCTTGATACAGCCAACAGCCCTTGCTGAAACCTTAAGATTTCCTGAGACAAATGACCAGTTGGGCCACCTCTCCCTGGGCTTCTGATTTAAGGAACTATAATGTAATAAATTATTATTGTTTTGACAGTTAACTGTGATATTTCATGGTACAACATAAGAAAACTAATAATATATTGCCTTTAAAAACCAAGAAAACCCATTCTGACCCTGTTATCCAGCAAAGTGCCTCATGATTTGATGGACAAAGTTGAATAGTTACTGAAAGCTGAAGAGAATGTAAGGGAAAAATAAAAACTCAGATGCCACTGCCCACTGAAGGCTTTGGAGAGGTCAGTGTTGTTGTCTCGGTAAAAGAGCTCTTTGCATAGAGAGACAGTGGGGAAGGGAAAGAAAGGAGCAGAAAGGAGATGTGAATCATTAACATAACTGAAATGAATGGGGAAAATAGCATCCAGAAATAGCAGGGAGTCCAGAGTCGTAGAATATCTAATGTCATTAAAAACCTGCAGCAAGAATTTCTAGGAAGTTATCAGATCCAAAAGGACTACACCAAAGATTTTCTACTTTAATTTCAGTGGGGCAAATTAATTTGCTAACATTTCTCGAAATGATCAGTAAGTAAACACATTAGTCTAAGATTCTTTTCCAAAACACAAGTTCAGGCTCCAATCAAACATACAGTCCCTACTCTCCAACAAAAATAGCAATGGATGCTTGATCTAGGTCTAACTTTTCCTCATTTGCTCATACCAAATTGATTGCTGTAAAAACATTGTTGCAAGAATTTGTTTCACTTCTAAGTTAATTACCTCAAAACTTAATGATTCCCTCATTCATGAACTTTTGGGGACTTTCTGGAATGATGACTCTGGAAACATTTAAATCTTTATCATTCTTTAAAATAGTTAAACCACAATTTTTCATGCCCTGAACTAACAGAACTGATGCTTCTCATGGGCAGCAAGAGGCTTTGCCTTGAGGACAGTCTATGTTAGACTTCATATTTATTTAGAAGCCCATTTTAGAGTATTTACAAGGTTTGTAAATTACTTTCCCCTATCTTATCCTAAGGAAAAAAAAAACATTGGATTTTTGTTGTTGTTCAATTGCTTTCTGAAATAGTCTCCCTGCACAGCCCAGAATAGGTAGAACATTTTCTTTGTCAGTCAGTTGAACTATCCATCCATCCATCCATCCATCCATCCATCCATCCATCCATCCATCCATCCATCTATCCATCCATCCATCTATCTATATATCTTTACTAATTTTAAGTTAGCATTCAAAATCAGAAGTCATTGTCATTCATTCATGTCATTAAACTTTATTCTTGTTCCTTCCTAACCCTACCTCCTCCTCCACCCTCCATTTCCCTGTTGCTGGTCCCTATTTTCTCCTCAGGTAGTTCTCCCTTCTGCTTTTAAGTCACATGTGTTCTAGGACCCACTCCTCCACACTCACTTAAGGTATACTCTTCCTTTCCCACAGGCTCCTTTCTATTTTCATCACACACCAAAAAAAAAATAAATAAATAAAAATTAAATCTAGATTCCACATATGAAAGACAACATTCAACATTTGTCTTTCTTGATTAAGATATGATCACCAGTTTTCCTCCATATGTCATGATTCTTTATTAAAATGCCATTGTGCATATTTACCACATTTTCTATATCCATTCATCTGTTGATGGACATCTCTTAATCATTGTGAATGGTGCAACAGTAAACATGGAAGTGTATGAGTCTTTGTGGTAGGTGGAGTTAGAGATCTTCAGCTGTCTACTGAGAGCTGGGTCATATAGCAGTCCATAGAGTTAATAGATGTTTCAATAGGAACTAACTATTCAAAAAACTAACTAGTTCAAAAACCCAACTTACATGGACAGCCCTGAAATTCATGGCTAGTATTTTATATAAATACCAAAACAAAGTGCCAAAATTCCAAATGCAGGTAACTGAATAAACTTGTATAAAATCTCCCCATGTTGTTCTTAGATCCTAGCCCACAAGAGTTCTCCTCAATGACAAGTGAGTACCAAATAGTAGTTGTCTTCATTAGAATTGCTTATAAGAGACTATAAGAGACACCATGACCATGGCAACTCTTATAAAGGAAAGCATTTAATTATGGCAGTTTGCTTATAGTTCAGAGGTTTAGTCCATTATAGTTCAGAGGGAAACAAGGCAGCATGTAGGCAGACATGGTGCTGGAGCTGAGAGTCCTTACATCTTGATCCAAAGGCAATAAAAATAAGCATGGCTTGAGCATATATGGGACCTCAAAGGCCACCTCCACAGTGACACAATTCCTCCAACAAGACCACACCTACTCCAACAAGGCCATACCTCCTAAAAGTACCATTTCCTTTGGGGACCACTTTTTGCAAACCATCACATTCCACTCTCTAGCCCCCAAAGGCTTGTAGCCATATCATAATGCAAAAATTAATTCAGTCCAACTTCAAAAGTCCCCATAGTCTATAACAGTCTCAACATTATTTAAAAGTCTAAAATCTATTCTGAGATTCATGTAATCTGTTAACTGTAATCACCTATACAATCAAAATCAAAAAGCAGATCACATACTTCTAACATATAATGGCACAGGATATACATTACCATTCCAAACCATAGCAAGGAAATACTAGACCAAAGCAAGACTGAAAACCAGTGGGCAAACATCAAACTCTGCATCTCCACATCTGATGTCAAAACACTCTCCAGACCTACAACTCCTCTCAGCTTTGTTTACTGCAACACAGTCCTTTCTCTTGGAATAGTTCCACTCTCTGTTAGCAGCTTTCCTCAGCAGGTATCCCATGGCTCTGGCATCTCCAACATATTGAGGTCTCCAAAGCAATCCAGGCTTTATTCAATGGCCTCTCTAGGTTTCCTTTCAGGGACACCCCTGATACATGTCCAGGTCAGCAGCTTTCCTTAGTTGTGGAGGCAAACTGAATAGCCTCTTTCCTCTATCCTTAACTCCAGAACCACATGGCCGAAGCTGCCAAGTTCTTCTGCTTACTAGGACTGGAACATGGCCTCCTATTCAATTACGTCTTCGCCAGCTTTCTGATTTTGATGGTTTCCTTCACTGCCTGAGCCTGGCTGTTCTGAAACTGGATCTGTATACCAGGCTGGCCTTGAACTCAGAGATCTTTCAATTATATCTTCACCAGCTTTCTGATTTTGATAGTTACCTTCACTGCCTAAGCTTGGCTGTTCTGGAAGTTGCTCTGTAGACCAGGCTGGTCTCAAACTCAGAGACCCACCAGCCTCTGTCTTCCAAGTGCTTGGGCTAAAGGCATGTACCACCACACCCAGCTCTAAGCTTTTCTTTATTTCCACAAGTTGGAAATTTAGCTGGTTGGGATCTTGCTGAGGTCACCATTCCCTTTATTCCATACCTTAATCCGTTTATCTCCTTGCTCAGCTTGCTCCTTTTCGTTATAAATCTTCATTAGAGTTACCACTAATAACCACATGACAGAGTTTATACTAGGCTGTTATGAGATTTCTTCTGCCAATGGAATTAATCTGAAACTCTTCACTTTAGCCTCAGGCGGACTCTTCAGATAAGAACAAAAAGCAGTCGCATTCTTCACCAAAACATCACAAGACCAGTCTCTAGGCCACATGCTAACATTCTTCTCCTCCGAAACCTCTTGATCTAGCCCTCCATAGTTCAAATCACTCTTAGCCCCACTGTCTTCCATGTTCCTACTTGTATTGCCCATTAAGCAGCACTTAAATCATTCTACTGCTTTCTTAATACACAGTCCCACAGTCCATATTCCTTCAAAAAAAAAAAAAAACTATCACAGCAATACCCCACTCTTGGTACCAAATTCTGTCTTAGTTAGGGTTTCTAGTGCTGTTAAGAGAAACCATGACTGGAGCAACTGTGATAGAGGAAAGCATTTAGTTGTGGTGGTTCACTTACAGTTCAGAGATTAGTCCATTATCATCATGGAGGGAAGTAAGGCAGCATGTAGGCAGACATGGTGCTGGAGTTGAGGGTCCTTATATCTTGATCCAAAGGCAACAGAAAGTGAACTGTCTCGCTGTGCATGAGTGAGCATATATGAGACCTCAAAATCCACCTCTACAGTAACATAATTCCTCCAACAAGACTATACCTACTCAACAAAGCCACACCTCCTAATAGTGCCACTACCTATGGGGGCCATTTTCTTTCAAACCACCACAGTAGTCAAACCTCTTCAATTCATATACACATTATCCTTTCAAATGGGAGAAGTTAAACAATCCAGTTTATAAATACCTAGCCTTTTCTATGGCTCCTATAATTTATCACTCTGATATATAAGTTTCATAGCTACTAAATTGACAAAAAGTATTTACTTGCTGCTGGAAAAAAATCAGCAAATTTCATAATTTTTTTCAAAGGGAAACCTTTTTCAAATAGTTATACCATCAACAAGTCAGAGCTACCTTCTATGTCATTAATTGCAGGAACATTCCAAAAAACTATCAGATAACTGTATGGTTCCTTGTGGCTCAGGTGTTTATAAAACATCATTCACTGAGATGCTTTCTCATGTTTTACCAATATCTTATCCACAGTATGCTTCTGAAAACAAACATAGTTTCTATGTTATATTCCACCTGTACAGAAGATTCTAGGTAGCATTGCTCCAACACTCAGCTTCTTTCCATTCTCCTTCAATTTGAAGATGAATCTCAGCTGCAGAATTCCATTTAAAGCTTCTATAAACTTGTGTGTGATCTCATAGATTTCTAAAGCAGCAACACAAAACCATTCAGTATTAGCACTAATAAGTGACTGGCTCAAAGAATAATCCTCCATCCTAAAGAAGAAATCAAATTTTATCTAAGAATAAAATTCATTACAAGTTATTAAAAAGACCTCAGAGACCACTCCTTAATGCTTAGTACCAAGCATCTGCAATTCAAGTGTAATGAAAAGCAAAAAAAAAAAGTTATATATTTCTTAAAGTGCCACATCCAAAAATACCCATTCATCAATTCATAGCATAGAGCAGACAATTAGCTTATGAAAACAATCTTACATTTCTTGAGGAGTCAATATTAGTTGTTGTGAAAGCCTGGTCTCCCAAAATTTAGGAGTTTCTTTATTGACTAATGATTGCCCAAGCATTGTTTACACACACTCTTTAGCTTCACCCATAAGAAAATGCCAAACCTAAAGGCAGGTTCCTTGCTTTTGGCTTTTTGGACCCCATAACATTCACTTATAGTATTTAACATGTTTGTTGAAATGAACTAACAGTAAATATGAAAACTTTAATGGTTATTTCTTTAGTTGGTAATGCCTCTGTCTGAAGTTCTAATTGGCTATTTATAAAAATAATTTTCAAAATTAAATGAGGTAAAAAGTAAGAATAAAAGCATAAGCCGAGACAATAATGGATTATTTTTGTTGGGCTCTTATGAAATGAAAAATAATCATTATCTTTCTTTCTTAAAAGTGTCATGATCTTGAAGGACAGTGTTCTCCACAAAATTATAAAAGTAATGCCTGCTGATTATGTTGGAAATATTACAATATTTCAGAGAGATAGTCAGAGAGAGAACTCTGCATTGACTATTATCAAACTACACCTATTCTATTCCATAAAATGCTGATGGAAGGGGGTTAGTAAGCACATTTTTAAAATTTAATAAAGCAAAAGAAAAGAAATATCCCACAACTTTGGATATTTTCAAAGTCACAAACAGAGGTTGAGAATCAGTCTTATACCTCCAACACACATGTACAAAGAAGAAGCCAGAATATACTTTCAAGAGTGGGCTGTAGTCCAAAAATACATCAATGTTCCTAAGTTGCTATTTATGAGGGGTTTTAATTAATCTGCCTCTTCAGTGAACACTGCACTTTAGATGCTAATAGAAAGAAATAGTCATATCCTGTGATTCTATGACTAACTCTTAAGGTTCACTCATCAGAAGACATAGCCTGACTCAGGGCCCCCCTCAAAGACCTGACCTATGATAATCCCTTTAATGTGGGGGACTGTTATTTGTTAATCAATGCACTGACTCTCTCTTCCAGTGCACAGACACCCTCTTTCACTGTACTGACTTCCTCTTCTAGTGCACTGACTTTGTTCTTCTAGTACACTGACTGCCTCTCCCAGTGCTCTGACCCTCTCTTTCACTGTACTGACTCCCTCTTCCAGTGCACTGACCCCTCTTTCACTGTACTGACTCTCTCTTCCAGTGCACTGACTCCCTCTTCCAGTGCACAGACACCCTCTCTCACTGTACTGACTTCCTCTTCTAGTGCACTGACTTTGTTCTTCTAGTACACTGACTGCCTCTCCCAGTGCTCTGACCCTCTCTCTTTCACTGTACTGACTCCCTCTTCCAGTGCACTGACCCCTCTTTCACTGTACTGACTCTCTCTTCCAGTGCACTGACCCCTCTTTCAGTACACTGATTTCCCCCTTGAGGCTCCTCCTTCACTTAATATAATTCAACTGGGGTTCCTTTTAAGTACTTCAGTACACAAAGGAGCTTTTAAGGACATTACTATATTCTCTATGTGTAATTGACAAACCTAAAAGTCTAACTTGGGACTAAGAAGAACTCTGCAATAGTGACTATGACAGTGTCAGGGCACTATTAAATAGAATGTTGTTTTATAGCTTTGCTGAGCTATAAATATATACTGCTGTTTTATAGCTTTACACCATTAATGGAACTTTACACCATCAAGTTCCCAGAGAAAGCCCCAAAAGAACCATGTTTCTCTGGTTAAATAAACCAGGAATTATAGAAGAAGAAATGGCAAGAAATTCACTTCAAGAATAAAAGACATCCAGAGTATGAAGCGGTAGGAAACCAATGGTGCTGACTCTTCTACTGTGGTCATTTTTATCCATGACTCTCCAACATTTTTCTATGGCATCCCAGTCCTTAAGCATGTCTCACTGTCTCAGAGTTGAGAACTAGGCTGAACATGAGATGCTGAATAGGGACTCGGAGCTCTCAGTTCTTCACTTTGGACTCTAGGAGATGATGAAGACAGAACATACAGGAATACTCAACAGTGGATGCTCCTCAGCTCCTCCGGACGTCATATGATCTGCCAATCTTGCTGGCTAGCACCTTCTGGAACATGAATTTCACTCAGCTAGTAAGTTCCACACACCTAGGACACTCAATACTTCCTGCCATGGCAGGACTCTAGTGTTAGTTGGAAACTGGTTCAGATTCCCAGAAAATCACTGAGGAATCTACATGAGGAAGAAATAACTACCACATGTGTGAGGGATAAAGTACAAACAACAGAGAATCCACCAGAACCTTTGAATTAGGAGCCAGACAAGGGTGCTATTTACTTCCATTTGTCAAACCCAGGTAATGAAACTATGGAGTAGCTCTGACTATGAATACAGAAAGGATGATTTCTCTTCTAAGTGCTGATAGAGCAAGGCTAATGTCGTTGGGAGTTGGGACAGAAAAATTAGTTTCCCCCAAAGTATATACATTTTTTCTGACCATCAAATGTTCTCTAATGTCTTATGACATTTCTTCCAACCCTACTTGGAGAGAGCAACATAGAAAAAGGAAATATGACTGTTATACTTGATAAATAAAATCCTCTCTGCTACTGGAAGGAAGAACATACAAGGTAAACCCTTAAGCAACGTAATCTTACTGAAGGTGAAGGATATATAATTTCAGACTTCCACTAAACAACCAGTTTACCGACTGCCCATCTTGTATCATACACTATGTCTGTAGCTGGCTCCAGAAACCTATTCATGAAAAGCAGCAGAGTCCAGGTAGAAGAACGTGATATAAAAGAGGGATTGTCAAATTAAATACAATTATGCTATGGAAATTCACTTACTATAATAGTAATTTATAAGAACAGGACCACTCTTTAAAATCAAAGAGGGTTTTCCCTGATCAGGCAACATATGAGCTAATTTGGAGGAATTAATAGAAGACAAGTAGAGAGGGACATGGGGTCACAGAATTCAACTAACTTTGTCTCTTTGCTATGAGCTTCACATGAGCCATAGGCAATTTGGAAGTCGTCAAAAGAGTCACTTGAGATCTTCTTTGAAATACACAATAATTTGGAAGCAGGATACACCTAAAAGAGGAAATCAAGTTGCTTCCAGGCTCATGTTCAGCTACCTTTCTTATAGAGCCCATGTCCACCATTTTAGAGGAGAATATTGCTTGTTCTTATTGATTACTGAGGTGACAAGTTGTGAATTGGGATTTAATAAGTGTGAAGTAACACTCTAGGCAGGGTAAACACAATAAGTACTAACAAAACTAAGGGAAAAGACGTGGATTTCATGAAAAGTTAACCGTGGAAAGAGCTTGAGAAGACTGAGGAGGGGCATTAGCTAAACTGGATCAACTTGGTACAGACAGCATGAAGGACCATGATGACAAGACTCACAAGGAAGAGCCAGCATCAGCAAAAACCCAGTGTTTCTTGTCTTTCTTCCATCTTAACCTCCACTTTGCAAACTACAGACTGGGACCAGCCATGTTCCAGGCCTGTGAATTCCAGTCATACTCTTGGATGCAACAAGAAACTGGGCATCCAGTAATCAAGAAGTTAGATAGAAACCTAATCTGTGGGAAATAGGATAAGGAAAACATGCAGACCAACTCAATTAATCTACTAGGTGGGGCCTTCAGAATAAGCACACAGCATATCTTCCATGAGATTCTCTGTATAGAGTACTAAGACCCCCTAATTCAAATGTCACCAACAAGGATGTTTAAAAGAGAGAAAGATAAAGTTCATGCAAAGAACTATTGGGTTAAAAGAAAACAGAATATTTTCCTGCATGAATTTCCTGGTTTTAAGTATGAGAAAATCCACAATAAGTCTAAAATGTTGTTGAGTCAAATAAAGAAAAACATGATCTGATAAAGGAGGTTTGGGCAAAGATGTACCTACAGGTCAGTCTCAGGGTCTCCCTGACAGCTCTGATGAAAGCTGATTCCCTCCTTAGCACTAATCTCCCCACGTTTCATTCACTGTCCATGCACTAAAGAGAGGCAAGGATCCACAGACAGATCTCACTTACAACCTCTGCAGGACAGATGCACTCACTGTTTACTTAAATTCATTCCTACATTTCTGTTTCAGACACCTATCTTATACATCTATTGTTCTCATTAGTGGTCATATATTTGGGGGAAATTTTAGGACAGCTTTCCTACTGTCCAGGTTTTGACATTTTATTTTGGTCAGCATCTGGTGCCTTCTATCTAGTCTCTGATGCTATTTAATGAAATGAGAATTCTCAGGTCTGCTGCCAATATTCATGCATCTGTGGGTTAACCACCCTAAGTATAATGTAGGCTGTTTTATGCTATTAACAGCTGCTGCCTCCTTTGGGGAGAAATTCTCTCCAGTTCCACACATCCATCTGGTGATTGAAAAGTCCTTAAAGTTTTCATTTTTTCTCATAAACTTGCCATGTTTTATTTAGATAAACATTTCATCCATTCTAGTCATACATTTACCTCTCAAACACTATTTGTTAAGTACATGCTAAAAGAGATGGTCAACTATTTATTTAGGTATAAGATGCATAAACACAATGCCATTGGAATGCCTGGCCCCATGGTTCTAGGTATAGGAGGAGATCATATGTGAATCATCTAGCAACTAACTTAATATCTACTATTTCATTTGTGCCATATCCAAAGTTTACTGAACTCTAGCAAACCTCATAACAAGATACTAAAAATCTCAAAAGGGTTGTTACTTTTTGCAGTATAAAAAGCAGAAATTGATACGGAGCAAAAGAGAAACAGAAACTCCAGACACGCCCTCAACACCATAAGTGTCAGAACTCAATTTTTTCAGAAGTTTTATTTTGCCCACCCTCCAACTAACAAAAGGAATCCATCATAAAGAAAGATGCCTAATGATTCAAACTCTCATCAAGCAATGACAGGTGAATTAAACATTTAGAAAGCTCACCCAAATCTGACAGTATCTCCTTGTAAGTAAATCTTGGCTAAGAGGTAAAGAATTTTAAGAAATGTCTTCTGAATGGTAATTCTACTACCAATTAGTAGATAGTTAATGACTGATTAATTCATGTTGCTAAATTCTGAGAAATGTATTTGAAATTAAAACTCACATATCACAAAGAATCCATTAGAAAGTATATGCTGAGTGCCTGGGGTCACACCCAGAGAGGCCCGCACCTAGGTCCCAGCCCTGGGCACCAACCATTCTGGGGAAAACCTGCCCAACTTGGCTCCAGGTTCTGGCCATAGGGCAGGACCCCCCCAACCCCACTGAGAAGGTTCCCCCTCTCCAAGACCCTCCCCGGTGGACCCTACAACCTCCACACCCATCTGCCAGAGACCCTAGCCACTTCCAGGACTTAGAAACCAGCCACCAGCTTCCATCCTGCCCTGGAACTCC
The DNA here is from genome assembly GCF_903995425.1 of Onychomys torridus. Taxonomy (NCBI): domain Eukaryota; kingdom Metazoa; phylum Chordata; class Mammalia; order Rodentia; family Cricetidae; genus Onychomys; species Onychomys torridus. The sequence goes on along the minus strand of NC_050447.1, from coordinate 80,274,527 downwards.
CATCTGGACCAGAGGAGAGTGCCTGGGGTGATAGTCAGAGAGGCTCCCTGCCTCTAGGTCCCATCCCTGGACACCAGCCATCCCAGGAAGACCTGTCCAACTTGGCCCCAGTTTCTGGCCATTCAGCAGGCCTTGTAGGAAGGTCCCCCTTTACCAAGACTGCAGGCAGGCCCTGCAATCTCCACACCCTGCCCCCACATCCATCTGCCTAAGACCCCAGCCACTTCTTGAGACTCAGAGACCAGCCCCCAGCTCCAATCCTGCTTGAACTCCCATCTGGACAAGATAAGGAGATCCCAGACACTTCCTAAGACTCAAAGACCAGCCCCCAGCTTCCATCCTGCCCCAGAACTCCCATCTGGACAAGAGGTACTCCCATCTGGACAAAATATGGAAACCCCAACAACTTCCTGAGACTCAGAGACCAGCCCCCAGCTCCCATCCGGCCAGCACTCCCATCTGGAACAGAACTCCCATCTGGGCCAGAGAGAGGCTCCCTAAATCTGTCAGCTCTGTCTGGACCAAGTACGCTGATAAGACCAAGAATGAATCCATGAGGAGATAGGCAGACGTCAAGGCAGAAGTACATACAACAAAATAAAGAGCAATATAGCATAACCAGAACCTAGCCCTCCTCCAACAGCTAGACCTGAATATCAAAGAATGGAAGAAACAGAAGAAAACAACATTATAAATAGCATCATGAAGAGGCTAGAGCCTTATAAAGATGAAATCAAAAATAAAGTGGAGGAACAGACAAACAAAAAATGGGAAGAACACTATAAAAAAAAACTAGAGGAAAGGACAAATAAAGCAGAAGAAAACAATAAGTCCCTGAAAGAAAATCATGAAAAAGCAATGAAACAGATGAAGGAAATAGTCCAAGACCTGAAAAGGGAAACAGAAAAAATGAAGAAGATACAAGCAGAGGGAATGCTAGAAATAGAAAATCTGAGTAAATAAACAAGAACTTCAGATGCAAGTATAATCAACAGAATGCAAGAGATGGAAGAGAGCATCTCTGGTGTTGAAGATACGGTAGAAGAAATAGATTCATTAATCAAAGAAAACACTAAAGCCAACAAAGACATGACCCAAAATGTCCGAGAAATTTGGGACACTATGAAAAGACCAAACCTACGAATAATAGAGATAGAGGAAGGAGAAGAATACCAACTCAAAGGCACAGAAAATGTATTTAACAAGATCATAGAAGAAAACTTTCCCAACTTAAAGAAGGAAATGCCTGTGAAGATACAAGAAGCCTATAGAACACCAAACAGACTAGACCCCCCAAAAAATCCCCTAGCCACATAATAATTAAACAACTAAATGTACAGAATAAAGAAAGAATATTAAGAGCAGCAAAGGAAAAAGGCCAAACCCATGAGAATAAAGGCAAAACCATGAGAATAACACCCAATTTCTCAATGGAGACTTTGAAAGCCAGAAGGAGCTGAACAGATATAATGCAGACACTAAGAGACCATGGATGCCAGCCTAGACTAATATACCCAGCAAAACTTTCAATCATCATAGATGGAATGAACAAGTCATTCCAAGACAAAGCCAGATTTAAACAATACTTATCCACAAACCCAGCCCTACAGAAAGCACTAGAAGGAAAATTCCAACCTAAGGAAGTCAGATACACCCTCGAAAACACAGGCAGTAGATAACACCACAGCAGTAAACCCCAAAGAAGAGAAGTACACACACACTACCACCAAAAAATAAAAATAATAACAGGAATGAACAATCACTGGTCATTAATATCCCTTAATATCAATGGACTTAATTCACCCATAAAAAGACACAGACTAACAGAATGGATATGAAAACAGGACCCATCTTTCTGCTGCATACAAGAAACACACCTCAAATTCAAAGATAGACACTACCTAAGAATAAAAGGCTGGGAAAAGACTTTCCAATCAAATTGTCTTAAGAAGCAACCTGGTGTAGCCATCCTAATATCTAGCAAAATAGACTTCAAACTAAAATCAATCAAAAGAGATCATGAAGGACATTACATACTCATCACAGGAAAGATCCACCAAGATGAAGTTTCAATTCTGAACATACATGCCCCAAACACAAGGGCACCCACATATGTAAAAGAAATATTACTAAAGCTTAAATCACATATAAAACCCAACACATTAACAGTGGGAGACTTCAACACCCCAATTTCACCTCTGGACAGATCTGCCAAATTGAAACTTAACAGAGAAATAATGGACTTAAGTGATGTTATGACTCAAATGGAATTAATCAATATCTACAGAACATTCTACCTGAACAGAAAAGAATATACCTTCTTCTCAGCACCCCATGGAACATTCTCTAAAATCAACCACATACTTGGCCACAAAGCAAATCTCAACAGATACAAAACAATTGGAATAACCTCCTATGTTCTATCAGACCACCATGGTTTAAAGTTAGATTTCAACAACAACAAAAACTACAAAAAAACCTACAATCTCATGGAAACTGAATAATGCTCAACTGAATCACCAATGGGTTAAGGAAGAAATAAAGACAGAAATTAAAGACTTCCTAGAGATCAATGAAAATGAATACACCACATACCCAAACTTATGGGAAACTATGAAAGCAGTACTAAGAGGAAAATTCATAGCACTAAATGCCCACATAAAGAAGTTGGAGAAATCTCACACTAGTGACTTAACAGCACACCTGAAAGCTCTTGAACAGGAAGAAGCTAAGTCTTCCAGGAAGAACAGATGCCAGGAAATTATCATATTGAGAGCTGAAATCAATAAAATAGAAATAAAGAGAACAATACAAAAAATTAATGAAACAAAGAGTTGATTCTTTGAGAAAACCAACAAGATAGACAAGTCCTTATCCAAACTAACCAAAAGACAGAGAGGGCATCCAAATTAACAAAATCAGAAATGAAAGGGGGGACATAACAACAGACAATGAGGAAATCCAGAGAGTCATCAGGTCATACTTCAAAAACTTCCACTCCACAAAACTGGAAAATCTAAAAGAAATGGATAATTTTCTGGATAGCTACCATATACCTAAGTTAAATCAAGACCAGATAAACCATTTAGATAGTCCAATAACCCCTAAGGAAATAGAATCAGTCATTAAAAGTTTCCCAACCAAAAAAAGCCCTGGACCTGATGGTTTCACTGCAGAATTCTACCAGATCTTCAAAGAAGACTTATTACCAATACTCTTTAAATTGTTCCACACAATAGAAGCAGTAGGAATATTACCAAACTTCTTCTATGAGGCTAAACCAAACAAAGATGCAACAAAGAAAGAGAACTACAGACCGATCTCCCTCATGAACATTGATGCAAAAATACTCAATAAAATACTGGCAAACAGACTCCAAGAACACATCAAAACAATTATCCACCATGATCAAGTAGGCTTCATCACAGGGATGCAAGGGTGGTTCAACATACAAAAGTCCGACAATGTAATACACCATATAAACAAACTCAAAGAAAAAACCCACATGATCATCTCACTAGATGCAGAAAAGTCATTTGACAAAACCCAACACCCCTTCATGATAAAGGTCTTGAGCGATCAGGAATACAGGGAACATATCTAAACATAATAAAGGCAATTTACAGCAAGCCAACAGCCAACATCAAATTAAATGGAGAGAAACTCAAAGCAATACCACTAAAATCAGGAACAAGGCAAGGGTGTCCCCTCTCCCCATACTTATTCAATATAGTACTTGAAGTCCTAGCCAGAGCTATAAGACAACAAAAGGAGATTAAGGGGATACAAATTGGAAAAGAAGAAGTCAAGCTTTCCCTATTTGCAGATGACATGATAGTATACATGAGTGACCCCAAAAATTCAACCAAGGAACTGATACAGCTAATAAAAACCAGCAACATAGCAGGATACAAGATCAACTCAAAAATATCAGCAGCCCTCCTATATACAATAGACAAACAGGCTGAGAAGGAAATCAGACATACATCACCCTTTACAATAGCCACAAATGATATAAAATACCTTGTGGTTACTCTAACTAAGCATGTGAAGGACCTATATGACAAGAACTTTAAGTCCCTGAAAAAAGAAATTGAAGATGTCAGAAAATGGAAAGATCTCCCATGCTCATGGATAGGCAGGATTAACATAGTAAAAACGGCAATTTTACCAAAAGCAATCTACAGATTCAATGCAATCCCCATCAAATAACCAACACAATTCTTCACAGACCTGGAATGAATAATACTCAACTTCATATGGAAAAAAAAAAAACAGGATAGCCAAAAGAATCCTGTACAATAAAACAACCTCTGGAGGTATCACAATCCCCAACCTTAAGCTCTACTATAGAGCTACCATACTAAAAACAGCTTGGTACTGGCATAAAAACCAACATGTGGACCAATGAAATTGAATTGAAGACCCGGACATTAACCCCCACAATGATAAACATATAAGTTTTGACAAAGAAACCAAAACTGTACTGTGGAAAAAAGAAAGCATCTTCAACAAATGGTGCTGGCATAAATGGATGTCAACGTGCAGAAGGCTGCAAATAGATCCATACCTGTCACCATGCACAAAACTTAAGTCCAAGTGGATCAAAGACAAATCCAGTTACTCTGAACCTGATAGAAGAGAAAGTAGAAAGTAGAAACAAACACTGTTGCCTTTTATTAACAAGAGAGAATGGACCAAACAAGAAATATTAAATGGCTTTCCTGTAGTTACACAGTATAGTGGTTTGAATGGGAATGGCCCCTATGGGCTCATATGTTTGAATGCTTAGTCCCCAGTTGGCGGATCTATTTGGGAAGGATTAGGAGGCATGGCCTTGTTGGAGAGATACATGACTGGGAATGGGCTCCGAGGTTTCAGAAGCCCGCACCAGGCCCTCTCTCTATCTGATACCTATGGATTAGAATATAAAGCTCTGAGCTATTGCATTAGCACCATGACTGTCTGCTCTCCACCATGGTGATAATGGACTAATCCTCTGAAACTGTAAGCAAGCTTCTATTTAAATGCTTTCTAAGAGTTGCCTTGGTCATGACATCTCCTCACAGCATAAGAACAGTGACTGAGACATGAAATGAATGAATGGTAAAAGCAGGCTTTGAATCCAGGTACCTGCCTACAGACCACATGATCATAGTTATCATACTAAGACCTGTCTTCTCAAATGATTTCAATTTGCCCTTCTGCTTTTCAACCCTTCAGAAGAAATTTATATTATGTAACACATAAGCAACAGATTGTGCATCTAATTCTAATAATTAGTATCTGAAAAGGTACTTCCTTGTAGTGAGTTTCACCTAAGGATTTATTAAATCAAAGGAAAATACTGATGGTATGAGATCAGTGAGTAAGACCCGTGGTATGGCTCAGAGGCAGAATGTTTGCCTAGCATATACAAGTGTTAGTTTCCCAGTCTATCTAAAAAGCAAGGATGAGGGGCTGGAGAGGTGGCTCAGAGGTTAAGGGTACCAACTGCTCTTCCAGAGATCCTGAGTTCAATTCCCAGCAACCACATGGTGGCTCACAACCATCTGTATAAGATCTGGTGCCCTCTTCTGTATACATAATGAATAAATAAATCTTTAAAAAAAAATAGTGTGCGATGGTGGTCCTCTCTCAGAGGCCTTTCCACTCCAGGAGGTTTTTCTCACTTAAAAAAAAAAACAAACAACAAACAAACAAACAAAAACAGGAAAAAAAAACAAGGATGATCTCTCGTGCTTCTAAATTGTCTGATCCATAAAATTAATAATAATCTTAGTGTGACTGTTTGGACCTTGAGTGGCCTCCAAAGGCACATGTGTCATTGGTTTGGTCACCAGGACAGCTCTGGAAGATGGTGGCTCCTCCAGGAGAAGTCATTATCTCACTGGGATGCATTCTTCTAGGGGACAGTGGGGCTGACCTCTTCTCCACCTCCTTTTTGCTTCCTAACTATGATGTGAATGGTTTGTTTTCTGTGTGCTCTCCCCCCCCCCCTGCCACTTACCAGAGGCAAAAACCAGTGAGTGCATTCAGCTGTGACTGGAACCTCCAAGCAATGCACAGATAAACCTTTTCTTCTCGCAAATTCATTGTCATAGGTATTTTATAGTGAATAAAAGTGAATAGAATATGCTACTACTTATTTACTTAATAGTCTAAGCTCAAGGATACCCCCATGCCAGAAGTGGACACTAGCATGTATGCAATCCCTGGGATGTGTCTAGTCTACAAAAGATCCTCAACATCCATTTTTAATAAGAAAAGGAGGAGGTCAGGGATGCTTCGTATTGTGGTAGGCAATGGTTAATGCAGACTCATTACTGTCCAAAGTGCTCAGAATAAGCAACTATGAATGCTCAGCCACAGCAGAGACATCTACATTATTATTGCCCAGCTGTCCTGCAAGGCTCAGGCAATACTGGAAAGAGGGGAAGGAATAATGTAGGAGCCAGATGATAGGGGAAATGCTCTAAAATGCTGTCCTTGGACCTGACATGACTGGTGTACACATGAACTCATAACAGCTATGGTAGCCTGCATAAAACTTATACAAGATCAAGCCAGTTAAGCATTCCAGGATAGAGCAGAAGGAGCCTACAAAGGCACCACCTTTAGCTAAATTGTCACTGGCAGTTGATGGTTGCTGTATGAGGAAGAGTTGCTTTTCTTTAGATGTGAGGACACTGGTAGAGTCTCCCAGTATATGATCCCACATCTATGCACATATGGGTAGCACTAATTGGATTCAGGTGTGTTAAAAACATTTCTTTAAAAAATAGTTATTTTTTTAAAAGTCAAGAAGGAAATAGGGCCTGAGAAATTATACATACAAAACCAACCCAGACACACAGCAATGGACAGCCTAAAAGTCAAAGTTTCCCAAGGTTATATTTTCGAGTGGTCATGAAATGAAGACTCACCATCCTCATGGAGACAGAAGATCCCAAGAATTGAGTTGATCAGAGATGCTCAATGGTGGCTGCTTGCATTCCAGGTCAGTAGTGTTCTTATGCACAAAAATCAGTGGAAGCTAACTCTCCACAATCCCTCTCCTATGAGGCCCAGGGAACTTCCATCAATTATGGTCTAAAGTGCACCAACATAACCACATCCTAAGGGAAGGCCATGACTATGACCAACAACAAGAGGAAACAACAGACATTGTTTTAGCTCCTAAGCGCATATAGAAACTGTAGAGGGAAATTGAAGAGGAAATAGTCACAAACTACTATAAAAAATAAAGGGTATAATCACAGCTAGTCAACACAATACTAGTTAAAAATAAACAGACCTCAATACATGCTTGTGAATATTATTATTGATAAATGGTTTTTCTAAAAGTGGGGGTAGAGTGACAAATGAATCCATGGTTAAAAAGTGTATTTTAAACATTTAGTTGTACTAGAAAAACATGTCCAAAATCTATTCCCAGTGCTTATAATATGCTTTCCAGTCAATGTGTCAGGCAACTGAACAGGATAGATTTTAGTCTCAAGATTTCAGAAGAAGAAACATGAACATGACTATGTTCTCAGGCACATTTCTAGGACTAAGGATGAGTCTCTGCAATGGCCATGCTGTGACTTCCATGAAAAGAAACCCTCTTTTCTAAACCAGCTTGGATTGATTTAACTGACTGAGATCTTACATGCTTGCTTTTTTAAGACTTACTTTTACTTTTAATTATTTGTATGCATGTGTTATTGTGTGAGTGTATATGTAGTACCTACAGAGACCTGAAGCTGGGTCCCCTTAAGCTGAAATTATAGGTAGTTGTGAGCTGCCTGATCTTACTGAGATCTAAATTCTGGTCCTCTGCAAGAGCAGCATGTGTTCTTAACCACGGAGTCTTCTCTCCAGCCCTGTGTGTGCTTTCTTAAAAGCAGAATTAGATGAGCTAGAAAGTAAAATCCCCAGCTTTTTGAAAGCTCATGAATCTGAGTAGTTACTTAACTATCATAAATAACTCAAAAATTTCAAGAAACTACACCAAGAAATAATTAAAGCTACACTATTAATGTTCCTTGACCACCCATGTCTCTTCAAACATATATATAGAATTATTGTGACTGGTGATACATGAAATATATTAATTTCTTCATTAAGTGTTGCTTTTAAAACATTGACATATGAAAAATATAGTTTGCTCTTAGAAGTCTGTAACCATGCTAAAAAGATATATGATGGGTAAAGTGTTTTCTACAATGCCATGAAACATGAACACATTTTTAAGCCCAATACTACAGGAACAGAGACAGGTAAATCTTAGGGGCTCCCTAACTAATCAGTCCAGAGAAATCAGGAAGATCCAGGTTCAGTGACAGACTCTGTCTCAATACGTAGAAAGCAATAGAGAAAGACAGCATCCAAAACTCCACAGGCATACACACACACACACACACACACACACACACACACACACACACACACACTTAGCACACATGCACATGCGTTAAGAATGCTTGAAAGTCCTAAAATTGTGTTCAAATTGTGCTATTTACTGGAACATAGAATGTCTAGTTGTCTCTTTCTGGGAGACAGGGTAGAAAAAAATGAAAGACAAAAAAAAAGGAGAAAAAGTCAAAATAGTAAGTGAGAAATGAAGTAAGTCAGGAGGAGGGAAAGGAATGGTGAGCACTGGAAATTAAAGATAGCGTTTATCCAATTACACTTTATGTGAACTACAAAAAAAAAAAAAAGAATGTAACCTAATTTTTAATTTGGTTGTTTGATTGTGGAGGAAGATTTATGTGGATTTAGCTGAACAGTTTTTGTAAAGCTCACTATTTATATGCCAAAGAACAAGATGTCATTTTTAAAATTATCATGTGTTGGTTCATTCTTTCAAATCTACAAAAGTGACAGAAACATTCAACAATGGAGAACTGAGAATAATCACTACTCAATTTGTAAAGCCACCTACTCTAAAGTCTTTGTAGTCTTTAAAAAACACATCTCTCACTAACAAAAAAAAAAAAGAGAAACTGAAGTGCATAACTAAGTCTTCATGGTATATACAAATGTTTCATTTGATGATACAAATAATAGCAGTTGATTATAGCAGGTATGACAATAGATGCTCACTAAAAGGATTATAGTCATTAATTTTAATTAAACTATTCATTTTTTAATTACAACTGCTTTGTATCTTAAATAAAGTAAAACATAAAGCAAAATAAAGTAGTTCTAGAAACTAAATATCCAGATAGTAGGAAGAATCTTGTAAGGAACCAGGCTCCAGATGGAATTTTCCAGTCTTGAACAAGGATGAGAGCACCTTACAAACTAAAATTTAACTCATCTAAATCTTTCTTATGAGTGTGAGATAATGATGAAACCAGCAGGAAGAAAAGATGTTTGATTATATGATTCTGGTCTTGCACATAAATTTTTATTTTTGAGTGTATGTGCACATGCATGTGGGCAACCATGAAGGTCAGGAAATGGAGTCAGATCCCCTGTGGCTGGAGTTACAGGTGACTGTGACCCGCCCGACAATGGTGCTGGGAACCAAACTCTGATCCTCTTAATGAAACCAAGAACTCTTAATCTTTGATCCATCTCTCCAGCCCTGATATTATACATAAATTTAAACCATAAGGTCAGTCTTACTCATGAGCACTATGACTAGGTCACAGCCTGGGCTAAAGGTTTGCTTACACCTACAACTGAACAAAATTCTAAACTGAAACATAATGTAATCAATTCCTGAAATAATGATATGTTTTCTATGCATTATAATGCAGGACATGTGTCTGTACATCTCTATGTATGCCTATACACATCTTGATGAAAAAATGAAAAAGACTATAATAAACATAGTTACTATAATTAATAACAATTAAATAAACATATTTGTTAATAACATAAGCTAGTGCCACACCAAAGTAGGGAAAACATTCTATGAAATCCAACAGGCATCATCCTAGAACTCAAAGACTAAACTGGAATCCATCAGGTAGTTAAAGTGGGAAGCAGTGTGCATGGAGCAAATAAATGCACAGAACCATGAAATCATATGGGAGAGTTGTGGGAAACAAGTGGCCATTTATTACAGAATGGGATAAAGTATAAATTTAGAAAAGCATGTTGTGCATCCTAATTATATACATTGTTAGGGTACTTGAAATACAGCTATGGAAAATACCAATGTAGTAGGACCTTGTGAAACTTAAAGTCCATCACAGAAGACCAACACATATCAACAATTACAAGTAAAGGGTATTTTCAAGCTTACTATGCACTATGGAAAAGAACTAACATGTGTAGGAAACATTCAATGCAAAGCATGGATAACAGAATTATCCACACTTACAGGAAAGTGAACTTCAGAGAGGTTAAGAAATATGGGCTGTCTGAATATAAGCAAGCACTTTAAACTGTAATAAGCCATATGGTTGCAAGGAAAAAATCAATATGATATAATCTTTTTTTTTTTTATTTTTTGCCAGAGCTGAGGACCAAACCCAGGGCCTTGCACTTGCTAGGCAAGCACTCTACCACTGAGCTAAATCCCCAAACTTCTTTTTTTTAATGATATAATCTTTATACAAAAATTTCCTAAACTCGGCAGTGCAGGTGATGAGGAATTAGAGAAGAATGAGAGTAAATGAAAAAAAAAAAAAAACTACCAGAGCCCAGGCAGGCTGAGAGCATAGACTTCAGGTGCTCTGCTCAAAAGAAAAAAAAAAGGAATAGACATGTTACATGATAGACAAATTCCTTTCTTGACTGTAGTAACTGCTTTGTAGAAACCCACAGAGGTGTCCTAGTGAGAACTTACTCAGGGTCCAAGAATCTGAGCTTGCCCTAACCAGCAAGGCTGCATAAGGGAATGATTTGAACATGGGCATGGTTACCAGGTGTTTGGAAGTTTCTACACTTGGCTGTGTGGTGTGCTTTGATCTAGCAAGGGGGAGGTCTTTTGCCCCGCCCCTTGGCATTGTTATAAAAGCCCGTTTGAAGAGACAGAATGGGCCATTGGGTTTTGATCCAGGTCCTCCTGAAACTATCTTGTGTTTCTGTCTTTCTCTTCTTTGCTGTCTTTCTATCTAAAAGTTTCTTATCCCTCTCTCCTTCTCATAGGAACCCTTTTAAAAGATGGGAGATGGCCTCCCACATTGCTTCATGAAGAACTATAAGAGAGACAAATGTCATATGTTCTCTCTCATCTGAGGCTTCTAGCCCAAATCTTCATATGTGAGTACATATCCTAGAGTAACTACGGAAAACAGAAAAGTAAAAAGGGACTGTGGCAGGAGTGGAGGAGCAATGGAGAGGAGAATAGCAAGGTGTGGGTGGTCTGAGGAGGAAACAGAAAAATACAGAAACTCCATTAGGGAGTTGAGAGATAAATAGATAAGGAGTAAAATAAAAGTAATAATGTCTGAAAAAGTCATAAGGAAGCATCTAGTATCTACCTAAAAATACCTATACTGCACATTATGTTGGTGTATAAACACACATATATGGTTTAAATGAAATTTTCCCATCTGGTTTGACAATGCTTCCTCCCAAGAGCCAAAGACCATCTAACAAAAATCCCAACACCAGGCATGAGAGGCCTTATTTGAATTGTTGGTCAGGGTTTTCCAAGACAAAACATCGCAGACTATTGCTACTGCCCTTGGCTGCAACCCCTCCCGGAGGTGGAAAGTAAGTCCCTATTGCTTCAGATATAGAGCCCAGAGCCCCCTGAGCTGGGACTGACCTGAAAGCCTTCTCCCTGAAGACTAGCTTTCATGGTACCAATAGGTGCCACATAAGGTTCCAAAGGAGGAAAGCAACCAACAGTCCTTTACAACCACATCAATGAGCAGCATGGCAAATAACCCTAAGAGTGCAGTAGAGACACACATACCTTAGTGGTAATCAACAGCTCTCTGATTGGATTTAAGGTCATTTAACAAGGGGAAAGTTATGCTTTGGAAACCTAGCCAAATACCCATGGCTTAGTGAAGTTGTGGATCTTGGAGGAGAACCTACAACCACCACTTTATTAAACTACCATAAATCCTAACTACAGTCTAAACACCTTCTCTTATGCCAACAAATAAGTGTAGTTCTTATTTCTCATCAAGGAAATTTCTCTTTGCAATAGACAGAGACCATTGCAGAAACCCATAACCAGTCAAAAGGCAGAGTTGTAGACTCCAATCCCAAAACAACTCCTGCACCCCAGGCTCAGGGATCATTGTAGAAAAGGGGACTGAAAGATTGTATGAGCTAGAGGATCAGAGAGTTTGCTGTGAGGCTGTGTATTCTAGGAATATCAGAAGCTTCACCCACAAAGTCACACCAAGATGATTGCCAAACACATGAGCTAAAGAAGTACAACAACAATAAATATGCTAATGGGGGTGGGGGAAGGAGCAGGAGACTGTAGACAGACTTTTCCATCCCACCTGCCCATTCCCAAATAACCACACAGAGACTTCTTATTAATTATGAAAGCTCAGCCCATAGCTTAGGCTTGTTTTTTAACTAGCTCTTATAACTTCAATTAAGCCATTTCTATTCTATTCACATTTCTATTCTATTCATCTATGTGCTGCCCTGAGGCTCATTTACCTCATCTATATACTACCCATCCTGCTTGCTCTGCATCTCATGGTGTCTCCTTGCAACTCTGCCCTTCTTCCCAGCATCCTCTGTGCCTGGAAATCCTGCCTAGCTATTGGTCATTCATTTCTTTATTAAATCAATCAAAGTGACATATCTTTACACAGTGTAATCAAATATCTCACAACAGGAGGCCTCAACCCTACACAGAGAACTACAAACAATGAAGGCATGTTGAAAGCAGGAAAAAGTAGTCTTTCACAGAAAGCACACCAATTAGTCCAATACCAAATGGTCAACCCTAAAAACATACATTCCAGTAACATTGTACAGACTGAGCAGGTTATATTTGTGTACTTAGGAATATATATGTGTATGTACATATGTATGTAACAATTTATGAAAAAAGAGGCCATGAATTTGAAAGAAAACAAGGGATTTTCTTTCCCATATGGGAAGGCTTAGATGGAGGAAAGGGAAGGGAGAATGATGCAGTTGTATTATAACCTCAAAAAATAGAAGAAATATTTCTTTTAAAAAGCACATTGTGTCACTCTAAATCAGCAGTTCTCAACCTGTGAGTCGTGATCCCTTTTGCAGTCAAACAACGCTTTCACAGGGACCACCTAAAACCATCCCACATATCATGTATTTACATTACAGTTCATAACAATAGCAGAACTACAGCTATGAAATAGCAACAAAAAATAGTATTATGGTTAGAGGTCAAAATGTTTGGAAGGTTCAGAACCACTGCTCTAATAAACATAATACTTAAAAGTCATCACATGTATGAGGGGGGAAACAGGTTGATAAAGTCCATTTGTAGTAAAGGAAGAAAAGATTCATGAGATGGCAGAGGTAAAGTCAATATAGTATCGAAGAAAGGGGAAAGGCTACTGCAGTGAGCAGAGGTCACATTACAAACACTTTCATAACTCAAAATCTAACCATCTCTGCACAAGGAAAAAAAATGGACTACTTTATCGCCAGCTGCCCTACTCCCTGGCCCACCCTTAGGTTCAACACATGCACCAATGTGGCAAGAACATAGCAGCCTGTGTTTGCTATCTGTTGTCATGAAAAACCAAGACCAATGGTAACTTGAGGAGGAAAGGATTTTTCTCATCTTATGAGACAGTCCATTATCCAGGGAAACCAAAGCAGGAACTTAGAGGCAAGAACTTCAGTAGAAACCATGGAGAAGTGCTGCTTACTGGCTTGCTCCCTGTGGTTTGCTCAGTCTGCTTGCTTTGTTGCTGTTGCTGTTGCTGTTGTTTTGTTTGGGTTTTTTGTTTGTTTGTTTGTTTGTTTGTTGAGACAGAGTTTCTGTGTGTAACAGCCTTGGCTATCCTGGAACTTGCTTTGTAGACCAGGCTGGTCTTGAACTCACAGACTTCCACCTGCCTCTACCTCCTGAGGTATGGGATTAAAGGCATGAACCACCATCTGGCTTCAATCTGCTTTCTTATACAACCCAGAACCACCAGACCAGGGGTGGCACCACCCACAATGGGCTGAGCTCTTCCTCATCAATCATTAATCAAGAAAATACCCCAATAGAATTGCCTTCAGGCCAATCTGATGGAGGCCTTTTCTCAATTGAGGTTCCCTCTTCCCAGATGACCTTAATTTATATCAAGTTGACAAGAAATTAATCAGTACAGATATTTAACATCTTAAATAGTAGCACTGAGAAATTTACAAAATATGTATTAATTTATTTAAAAACAATGAATACATTCATTGTGTGTTAAGTAATGTAATTATAAAAACAATTATATTTTCAAAAATATCTAGAAAAATATTATTTTACATTCTTGAAAATCTCTTTGTTATCTGCCTTATTCCAAAACAACAGGATTCTCATCTCCTTTTATCTGTTCAACCTGCCTCTGCACCACACCTTCCTGAATCTCTGTGTACCCAGAGGACAGTTCAAAAGTCAACCAATAGCTTTGAATTATCCTGAAAATGTTTTTAACTTCATGGATCCCCTTGACTAGGTCTAAGGTCTTCCAGGAGTCCTATAAGTAAGTCAGTTTACATTAAGTCTCAGAACCGGGCTTCAATAGAACTAGAAAGTTAAGCCTGCGACATAAATAACCATTACAAACATGAATAAATATGAAACTGACTCCTTGGCCTTCCACTGGGTAAGTACCAGCTGAGAAAAACGGCTTTCTTATGCATAAAGCAGAGATTGTAGCAGCAAGCCAGCAGAGGGATCTCTTAAAATAATTACATAATCAAGATCAGGCCATGGCTTCAGCTCATTTCAATAATGACGATGAGATAAGAACGTGGCTGAGGACAGCTCTCTTTCCCAAAGAACTACAGAAATGAAGTGGCTAGCCATGTGTTTAGAACAGTGCAGAGTGTTCCATCCAGGAGGCAAAGCATGAATCAAAAGCCCTTTGCAGAGTCTCACTCAGACCGAGGAGTCTCTGACCACGTTTATCCTGCTGAAAGAGACTCTGAATGTACAATATTTCTTTCCTCACCTAATTTCCTGCTGCATGAGCAATAGCTGTAAATTTCCTCTACTAACAGTTGCTTTTTTTTCTCTCCTGATCCTTCTATTTTCAAAGACCTTTCAGTCCAGCCTCATCATTTAAATTTACTGACTTGTCAAACTCACTACACACCTACATAAGGGTTTATCTTGTGAAGTACCAAACTACATACATAATGAGTGTAATACAGTTTACTGTAGTCTTGTAAAGTTTGTAGACAGTAGCCACCCAAACTATGAATACTCTAAACAAAAGTGGGAAAGTGCAATGACTTCACATGACAAAAAAGGGTAGGTACTTGCACACATTGCTTTGAGGACAAAGGCATATGTCAACATGCTAGGTTCCATTGCTATCATCTACCACCCACTACTAATCTGTGGGGAGGGAAAAACAATGAGAAATCTCAACCTGTACTGGATGCACACATATGGACCACCTGGTAAGACATCAGAAATAACAGTAACCATTGTAATGAGATGAAGAGGGTAGTAAGTATGTCTTGGTATTAGGGAAAGGAGGCAGGTCAAGGAATGAAGTCTAACTCTTATATAATACAGACAGTTAAAGCTGTCTGAATCAGCCAAAGGCAGTAGCTAAGCAACATGGTTTTCCCCTGTGCTCCAAAGGGGGCTGCTGAACTTCAGTAGCCTGGTTCCTCACTGAAAGCTTTGACAAGTTTCCACCGTGTTTTATATAACTGTAGTGGAGGGAGTGCCCCATTAGATCTGATTTGCTGTCATAATGGGATTTTTTCCCACATAAGCTAATGATGCAGAGTTATATTTAACCCCAGAAGTCACCCTCAGGCACTTGCTGTACACTCTGATTGCTTCTCATATCTAGATTTCGACAACTAGCAATTTTTATGCTACAGAAAATGACAAAAGCCAAGGTTTAATAGGTAGGTTTACCCCTCCCAATTGGCTCCACTATAAATTTAGTTACATATTCTGAATCTGTTCACTAACTTCCAATTTCCTCAGATGCTTTCTCAACAAATGGAAAAGACTGAGAGAGTCTGGTACTTTAAATCCATGTCCATTGATGTGTGTAATTTAATACTCTCACCCAGCCTATACTTGCCTTGCTGCATAAACTGTAGATCTTCATCCAGATTTCTAAGCCACAGAGATGCTTAGCCGCATCTTAGTATTTTATTTTCAACAATAGAGTCCAACATTTACTTATATATTTTCATAAATATTCACCTTGGCTTCAGTGCTCATGATGAGCTGAACCTCTCATATGTACTTATATTCTATTCCTTTATTCTAATTCTTGGAGCAGAATGAGTTCCTTCCCTCAATACCAATCTCTTAGGTGATGCTCAGACAAGTATTCAAAGCTTTCACCAATCCCTATCCAAGAACACAAATCATGCCCCTTGGGTTCTGTTTCAAATTGGACATTACCACTGTTCAAAGTCACAATCATACATTAAACCAAGAGAAACTCCTGCTGCCAGTCAATTTAGACGCTGATAAGGAACTATGAGCACTTAGCCCTAAATGAGACATTTTTATCATCCCCACTACTACCACCAAGGCTCAGAGATCATTAACATAAGAGGAAGCAGAAAAATATAAAGCTGAAGGATGGGAAGAGTTGCAGTAAAATGCTGTCATTAGACATGACATAGCTGTTGCACTCAAAAAACTCAGAGTAGTTGTGGTTACCTGCACAAGACAAAGCCAATCAAACTTCCAGCAAATATTAGGAGATATTCTCCAGGCCCCATCCCTTACTGAGGATCTATTGGCAATTGATAGTCACTGAAGGTGAGAAAATCATTCTTTTCTACCATTACCAGGGTGTGGCACTGGTAAGGTTACCATGCTCCATTGGGTGGCCCCACACCTACACACACATGAGCAGCACTTATTGGACTTAGGTTATCAAAAATGAAGAGAAGGAAGAAGAGAAGAAATATGATGAAGAAACAGGGCAGGAGGGGGACAATGATGACAATGATATGAAGTTGGGAAAAGCAAAGGGGGGATTGGGAGGGGAGAGATGGAGAGTAGACAAGATCATATTTCATTGTATACATGTATGAAATTCTCAAAGAATTACAAAAAATAAGTCTCTGGGGGAAAGAAATAACTCTTGCTGCCACAACTTACCTGCCTACAAAATAGGATCACTCACTGGTCCTAGGAAAACTCTGAACATAAGCTCACCATACCTCTTGGAAACTTGTCCTGGCTACCCATGAGTTACATCAGTACATCTGGACTGGTCTCTGCCTAATTTCCCACAGGAGTGACTCCATCATGTGTCTTGGCTGCACTCCCAGTAAGAGGATCATAGAGATGACCTCCTATGGCCCCCTACTGGTCAGAGAGTCTTTAAGTAACCATCCATCATTTCTACCACCTTCTTATAGATTAGATTCCCAAACCACCACACCAGGTATTTTTATCTTTGTCAAGCTGTAGTTCTTGGTTTCCTTTTGTGTTAAATAGAAATAACTGTTGTAGCCATCACTGAAGGTGACTATATATTTCCTGACTATGACTTTATTATTGTTAAATGTTTTCTTACATGGAAATTCAGAAACAAACTTTATATGACTGGGACAAATTGCTTTTGAGATCTCATAGACTGTGCTTAAGCAAAGAAAACCTAAGTACTAAACCAATAGTCAGGATGCCCAGGAGAAAGTGGTGGCACATATCTATAATCCCATACTTGGAAGCTGACTCAGAATGATCACAAGTTCAAGACCAGCCTAGGCTACATGAGTCTTTGCCTTTAAAAAATGGGAATGGGAGGCTAGAGACTAATAGCTCAATGGCAGAATACATGGCTACCTGACAAGGATCCAGGGTTGATTCCCAGCATTGGGGCACATGTACCTTTATGCGTACCACTCATGAATAAGGTTTTGTGAAAGTTTTATTTTTGTAACATTTCAGAGAGTCCAGAAATAAAAAGCAATGAACAATAACTCTGAAAGTAATTGTTAGTAATAAGTTATTTAACTTTACTTTTAAAAAAATTCTTGGGTTTAGAGATAATTTTACCATTTCTAAAGATGTAGGTAATTTCCATGTTAATAAGATATGTGTGCTTATTTGCTTTTACATAAAGAATTAAATATTGCTAGATATTTGATACAGCATCTTCAAGTTATTAAAAATTGATATTTTTATTTCGTAATTATCAATGCTAAGAATGCCTCTGACTAAATAAATATGTAGCACAAAACCACAACCAAAATTATACAATGGAAAAAAGAAAGCATCTTCAACAAATGGTGCTGGCATAACTGGATGTTGGCATGTAGAAGAATACAAACAGATCCATATCTATTACCCTGCAGAAACTCAAGTCCAAGTGGATCAAAGACCTCAACATAAACCCAGTTACACCGAACCTGATAGAAGAGAAAGAAGGAAGCATCTTTGAATGCATTGGCACAGGAGATGACTTCCTGAATATAACACCAGGAGCACAGACACTGAGATCGACAACTAACAAATGGGACCTTCTGAAACTGAAAAGCTTCTGTAAGGCAAAGGACACTGTCAATAGGATAAAACAGTAGCCTACATGATAGAGCCATTTTACAAATGGTAGGAATCAAGAAGTTCTTGTCCTAATCCAAAGCAAAAATTCATTTCATCATTTTTTATGAAATTCAAATCAGCAACTCAACAATTTTTAAAACCAAACATTCTAATACAATATAATTCAAAGATATACATATTTGATACTTACATGTTGAAGAATGACAGTGAGAAGACAATAAAAATATGTTTTCCATAATTATAAAGTGTCTATAAGAGTGTAAACCTTGGGGATAGAGGGGGGCTTGGAAGTTGAGAGCACTTGTTACTCTTGGAGAGGACGGGGGTGGTATAACGTGTGGTGCGAAGTGTGCACACTGTGTGTTCAGAAGCAAGGCTGCAGTGAAGCCATGGATATAGCAGGGAAAGCATTGTCTGAAACACATGGGATTCATGACATGTTTGGTTTTCAATTAATCTTTGGTCTTTACACGTTCAGAAACTTGCTGTTGCCATTTTTTTTTTCACATATGGAGGCTGTTGCCTACATTTTAAGACACTGGGAGTTGGCTTGTACAAATCACCCTACACTCATTTCCAAAGTTACAGGCTTCACTATTCAGGGTTTTAAAAAAAGGGTTGGCAGCTGGCATCTTACCAAGCCCCTCCTCAGCTACTAAATTCGTTTCAGAAAGACTTCCTCATACAGTAGTTCTCTGTATCACTGAATCCTCGTGAATTGCTGAATCATATTGGAAAACTAGCTTTCATTATCACTGAACTATTCTAATACATCATAATTTATTTAGCCAATTCTGTATTGTTCATTTGTTTCTAAATTTTCAGGGCACGCTACCGTAATGAAAGCTGTGGCACACAGATGTGTGGAGCAGATTCGGAAGATTTTCTTTGGCAAACAAAAGAAAAAAACTGTTTAACCAACAAGTGTGTGTTTTTAATTATAGTGATTTTACCATCTTACCAGAAAGTTCAATAGCAACTGCATTTCTACCAACTCTTCATGGTAGAATACTCTGCACACAGTATAGTAATTTGATTTGGTTTGGTTTGGTTTGGTGAGACAAGGTGTGTCCAGATTGGTCTTCAATTCACAGTCCCCCAACCTTAGCTTCTTGAGTGAAGAAACTACTGTTTGCTAATCTAGTAGGCAAAATTCTTTCACCTTTAGGAACTGTGTGAAGATTTATCTTTTATGATAGAGATGATTATTTAATATTTTGTATGTTAGTCACTTAGCACCTAAAAATGTCATGGTTGATTACATTTTCAAATTTTCTGGATCTCTGGAGAATGTAATGACTTGTTTAAATTATGATTTCCTTTATTATTCACATTATTTTAAAGAGTAGGAATACACTTGGAACACATACCTGTAATACTAGCACTTAGAAAATGAGGTGGAGTAACTGTTGCGACCCTGGAACCAGCCCGAGTACTAAGCTAGCTAGGGCTACATAGCAAATCTGTCTCAAACACACACACACACACACACACACACACACACACACACACACACACACACATCTTGCAAGATGCATTTGAATTTGTCTATCAGAAAAAGTAACAATCAAATGTATATATTGTTAATTATTAAATTTACAATTAGTGAGACTGTGTTCAGCAAACCTCAAACAGAAAAGACTAGTATAGCTAATTAAATAGGGGGAGAATTCAAGTCAGAAGTGGCTTGTGTGCGGTAGTATTAGAAACAGTACTCTACCACTTAGATAGAGCACAACCCACAACTTGCAACTTTCCAGAAAGAAAAATATGTAGTGTTCTGTAGAGGAGATGTCTAGACAACCACAAAGCCTCAGTATCTCTTAGCTTCCCACAAAAGATTCACACTCTCCCAACCACAAGATGGCAAAGGGCATTGAGTACCCTTGCATCAGTCGCTAGGAGCATGGATTTGAGAGCAAAGTTTTATCTCATCCAATTTGTACGAATCAAAATTAGTTTAGGAACTCTCAAGAACATGATAAACACCACCACCCCCCAAAAAAATCAATCAGCATCTACAAATTTTAGAGAAAAAAAAATTATATAAGAAATTCAAACAAGTTAATTATTCACAACTCTGAGAACAAGTCAGGAAACCCACTTAGTTGGGCTTGGTAAAGCAAGGCTGTTTTACTGAACCACAGGATATTCAGCCTAATGGAAAGACAACTTAACAGTAGCTGAAAATAGTCTCCAAATAGCTGAGGGAAAGGTTTCCATTTTTAATTTGGACAGTTCCCATGGAAGAAAGCAAAAGCAATGCCTGCAGATGAAGGAGGAACATCGACAGAGGGCTGGCTGTAGATTTCTGTCTGCACCTGGCACCCTATGAGGTACCTTGACACACCACTTCACTGCTGTTCATTCTGATAAGGAGGTGTTGCTTCCCTTTAAACAGCCACAGTTTATGCTGGTAAGGAGTGAAAAGCCATGGTGCAGTGTGACGGGCATTTAAATGTCTGGGTGATGGCCAGTCTGCTGCTCTCCATTTGCTGGAAGATTTTTTTTTTCATTTCTAACATGATATAATGGCATGTAAAAAGCAGTGTGCAGAGCTGGAGAGACGGCTCAGAGATTAAGAGCACTGGCTGCTCTTCCAGAGGTCCTGAGTTCAATGCCCACCAACCACATGGTGGTGGCTCACAACCATCTACAGTTGGATCTAATGCCTTCTTCTGGCATTCAGGCATACATGCAGATAGAGCACTCATATTTATAACATAAACCAATAAATCTTAAAAAAAAAATAAAAATAAAAAACCAGTGTGCAAGGGTCTTGCTTCATTTCTTTTTCTCTGGGACAAGGTTTTGCCCTAAATTTCTGACTTCCAAGATCACAGCACAAGATACCATGGCTGATTCTGCCCTCACTCCACTGAGTTAATACAGTAGGTCAGGAGAAGATTTCAGAAGCCAACATCAGCCCTGCTCAACTGATAGAACTTGTTCCAGGAGCCACAGGTCAACACTCCAGAAAAATTATGAAGTGAAGTTGGTCTTGCTTAAGAATTGGACATACAGAAGTCCCTCTACTATTTACAAGAGGAGAATATTAAACATTAGCAAAATACAGAACCTACTCCAATGTCCTCAATGTCCCTCACTGAATTTGAAGGTAATGTTACTGATTGGGCTGTTCATAGAAACTCAGAGATTTGAAAGCCTTCAAAACTTATGTGTCCCATCTGTACTAAGAGCTAGATCATCTTCTAGAACTGTCTGGCCACCTCCCTGTCCTCTATGGTAGCCATTGGTTACAAGCAGCTATGAAATGCTTGGATCGGGTTATGGAGGCCATTTAACCTGAAATTTTCATTTTTACTTAATTTTATTTATTATAAATTAAAACTAGTAGCCATATATGGCTAGTGCTTCTCACAACAGACATCACAATTGTAGAAATACAACAATTTTTTCTAAAAATTCCAATGAAAATAGTGCCCTGATACAACAGGGTACACAAGATGAGAACCAATAAGTAGCTGCTTCCAACTTCTTCACTGAGTCGGAAATTAAACTAAAGATCTCTCAAAAGCACTGTAGACGCTGTTAAATGCTCAGAGGATGAAGCTATGTTCTGAATGCAAGCATTTTCCAAAGAGAAGAGGCAAGCACGGCTTTCTTTACAGTTTTGCACTGAACTCCTCTTTTCATATACTAAGTGATACCCATTCTTACCTCTTAAAGCATATTTTCTAACTAAAATTATGTGGAGTTACAGACAGACTCCTATCTAAGACATTCCATTAAGGAGAGACGAAGAGGTGCTGATCTGTGTGTGTGTGTGTGTGTGTGTGTGTGTGTGTGTGTGTGTGTGTGTGTATTCTGTGTAAGAGTATGGGCACACATGACTGTAGGTTTCTACTGAATACACAAGAAGGTACAAAATCCCCTGTAGCTGGGCTTACAGGCAGCTACAAGACTCACAATATGGGTTCTGGGAACCAAACTCCAGTCAAACTCCAAACGCTGTAACTGCTAAGATATCTTTCCATCTCCCAAAGTGATATTTTAGCAATCCTGAGAAAGTATCTCAAAGTGAGAATACAGAAAATGAATATTTGAAAATGTTTCCAGTGTGTGTGAGTTTTGTTGCCAAAATCCACAAATATTCAGAGAGCCCTGCAATTTAAACTTGAAGATAAAAGTTCCCAATCAATCTCACAAGAAGAGAATAAGCTGATTTTAAATATATATATTCCTTTAAAATACTAAAATGACCAGTTTCCGATTAACTTATAGGGACCAACTAATACCAGCTAAGATGAAAACTTGCTAGCTATATTTTCACATAACCTTTAAAAAACTGGTAGATAGAATGTGGTGGGTATTGTGTTCCCTGAAATATTGTGTGTTCCCCGAAATAAACATATCTGGGGTCAGAGAACAGACAGCCACTAGAACAGAACCAGAAATGGTGGCTAGAAAATGGGAAGACTAAGCCATAACAGAAGTTGGGTGGTGGTGGTATACACCTTTAATCCCAGCACTTGGGAGGCAGAGCTAGCCAGATCTCTGAGTTCAAGGCCACTTTAGAAACAGCTAAGCATGGTGACCCACGCCTTTAATCCTAGGGAGTGGGGGCAGAAAGAAAAAGGTATATAAGGCGTGAGGACCAGGAACTAAAGAAAAAAAAGCATGTAGTTAGTTAAGCATTTGGTTGGTTAAGCATTCAGGCTTTGGAGCAACACAGTTCAGCTGAGATTCATGTGGAGGAGGACTCAGAAGCTTGCAGTCTGAGGAAACAAGACCAGCTGAGGAACCGGTGAGGTGAGATAGTTGTGGCTTGTTCTGCTTCTCTGATCTTCCAGCAATCACCCCAATAACTGGCCTCGGGTTTGGTTTCATTAATAAGAACTTTTAAGATTCCTACTACATAGAACTGAAAAAATGGACATCATGATTTAGCAAAAAGAGTCAACAGTGGATTCATTCTGTTTGGATTGATAGATCCTTACAAAGTATGTTTATCACCTGTGATAGATGTTAAAACTAAGTATAAAACCAGCTGCACCTACAGCTGCATTGGATCGCTGCATTTCTAAGGAATAAATTATTTTAACAATGATGACAAAGAATTGGTTGTAACATTGTCAATGAAAAAATTTACTAAAGTGTGTGTTAACTGCAATGCTCTCATTAAAGATATGATTACTTACTTTTACAAAATATCATTTTCATTAAGTTATTTCATCCTCATGCTAACCTGATTACGTTTTCTGATTTACAAGAAGGTATATAAATACAATAAAAGATTTGTATACACTGTATATTTAAAAGGAGGCACTTAATGTTTACTAGTGGCCTATAAACAAATAGCTTAAAGCTACTGTCTTGGTGTTTCCTATTTCAATTTTTTTAAATTATTCTTATAGTAGAAATAAGCAAAAGTAGACTTTTAAGATAAAAATCAATTCATTTTGTATTTCTAATAAACTGTAAGAAAGAATTCTGTGTTTACTCAAAACATTAGTAGGAAAACAAGCTAAGAAATGTGTACTGAAAACACGGTCAATTAAACTCTGCAATGATACAGCTCAGTTAAGAATAATCAGCCTGCAGCCCATTCAGAGAGGTGGCCTCAGATCACGCTTCACTGTTCCTGGAGGGGGTGCCATAGCTTCCTAGACCTAGCTACATGAACTCAGTGGGAAATTCTTTCCCCTCGTGGTGTTTCTGGGGCTTTTGTCATTGACCCACATCAGTTTTCCACTTCCAACATCAGCCCCACTCGACTGACAGAACTTGACTGATAGAAAAGTCAACACTCCAGAAAAATTACAAAGTGAAGTTGGTCTTGCTTAACACTTGGACATATAGACGTCCCTCTACTATTGACAAGAGGAGAATATTAAACATTTGCAAAATACAGAACCTACTCCAAGCTGCAGTGTCTTGGTTTCTAATGATATTGATATTCATAAAGATAAAACCCTATATCCAAAAATGTGAATCATATTAAGTTTTTTCTAAAATATACAAGTTCACACAGAGAGCCTTGCAGTTAGAACCACAAGATCAGGACAAAATAAAAATGGAGCGGATGAAAACCACTCCAAGCAGGAGATTTTTCTTTGTTTTCCCAAATAGTGAACTCTTCAAGAAAACCTAGGTTGTAATCTCCAATTCAAATCTTCACAGAGAAGGACTAAAAGGGAGTTCCTACTGTTTAGATTCTCTAATTCACACCATCACAGAAAAAGACAGAACAGGGGTTCTTGGTGCTTAGACTCTCCAATTCCCACCAGCACAGAGAAGGATGGAAAAGGGGTTCCTGGTGCTTAGGCTTCAGGTATGATGTACACTGACTACAGCTTCTTGAAGAGCCTAACACCACCAGAGAGATTTGAGAAGTGTGAACAGTTCCACAATAGCCCTCGTATAACATATACTACACCACCAAGAACCTCCTAATCCCCGCTCAGAACCAAAAGCCCTTACTTTCAGCTTTAATACCTGTAAAAGCCACAGAACTTCTCCATCTCTTTCTATTGATTTTAGTTTAAAGTCTATTTTGTTAGATATTAGGATAGCTACCAGCTTGCTTCTCAAGTCCATTTGATTGGAAAGTCTTTTCTCAACCCTTTACTCAAAGGTAGTGTCTGTCTTTGAAGTTGAGGTATGTTTCTTATATGCAGCAGAAGGATGGATCCTGTTTTTATATCCATTCTATTAGCCTGTGTCTTTTTATAGGTGAATTGAGTCCATTGATATTAAGAGATAATATTGACTAGTGAATATTAATTCCTGTTATTTTTAGGGGGTAGTAGTATGTGTGTATTTCCCCTCTTTGGGATTTGCTGTTGTGGAATTATCTATTGCCTATGTTTTTGTGGGTGCATCTAGCTTTCTTGCATTGGAGTTTTCCTTCTAGTGTTTTCTGTAAGGCTGGATTTGTGGATAAGTATTGTTTAAATTTGGTTTTGTCATGGAATATCTTGGCTACACTATCTATGTTGACTGAAAATTTTGCTGGGTATAGTAGTCTGGGCTTTTAGTGTCTGCATTAATGTCTGTCTAGGACCTTTTTGCTTTCACAGTCTCCATTGAGAAATTGGGTGTCAGAGATCCATAGCCAAGCACCAAGCTGAGCTCCAGGAGTCCAGTAAAAGAGAGGGAGGAAGAATTATATAAGCACGGGGGGGGGGTAGGGGGGGGGGGGGGGGGAATGTCCGGTGGGGAGATCTACAGAGATAACTGAACCAAGCTCATGGGTACACATGAACTCTAGACTGACAGCTGTGGACCCTACATGGGACCAAACTAGGCCCTCTGCATGTGGGAGAAAGTTGTGTAGCTCAGTCTATTTGAGGGGCCCCTGGCAGTGGGATCAGGATCCATCCCTGGTGCATGAGCTGGCTTTTTGGAGCCCATTCCCTATGGTAGGACAACTTGCTCATACCTGATGCAGTGGGGGAGGAGCTTGGTCCCGCCTCAACTGAATGGACCAGGCTTTGCTGACTCCCCATAGGAGGCCTTACCCTTCTGGAGGAGTTGATGGGAGGTGGGTTGGAGGGAGGAAGGTGAGGGGGGAGTGGGATAAGGGGTGGGAGGGGATCTATGGTTGGTATGTAAAATGAAAAAAATTTTTTAAATAAATATTTTTTTTTAAAGCCACAGAACTGGAAGGGAGCTAAATATGCATTGTTTTACTTTTTCCTTTCTTTTCAGAAAAAAAGCTTATGTTATGGGTTTGAGTGTTTTGTCTGCATGTATGTATGTGCACCACATATGTACCTGGAACTGGCAGAGACCAGAAGAGGGCCCTAGATCTCCTGTAACTTGAGTAGAGGTGGTTGTGAATGGCCATGTGAAGGCTGGAAACTGAACCCAGGTCCTCTGCTCAGCAGCCAGACTTTAACCACCAAGCCCTCTCTTCGGTCCCTCAATTCATCTTCTTGATATTACTTTTGGAGCATTGAGCTTCTTGCTACAACATTTTCAAATAAGTCATTGAACTGTCAATTGTTCTAAAGAATATACTTTTCAAATTTTTCCATAAGAAAAATATTTGTACTAATAAATATATAAATACATGATAAATATACATAATCCTAAAAGTCACATATTTCAACTTAATCTTTGTTCATTGGAATAGAAAACAGTATTGTTTCTTGAAATAATTTATCTGAAAGCTCTAAAAATATGCAAGTCTCAGAAAATTGATATTGCTGATGCAATGAAAATAAATCAGTCTTCTAAAAGTAGTTATTGGTAATATAATCATCTAGTTAAAAAATGAATTCCATGAGGAAAGAAAAGTGGCTCAAAGATTATTACAAGCTAAAAACGGTCCGTCTTTCTGTTCTAGATAGACTGTGCATTGAATCCAGTACCCGCTCCAAAGCAAGGCTGCCTAGAAATTTTCCTAGACCAGTAACCACAGTGGGACATCCAGAGGGGAGGGGGGATCCATGCTAGCTAAAGACAATGCAAAATGGCCATACACAATTGCCATGAACATAATAACCAAGTTAAGGACAATCACCAATCATCAATTGAAAGTGAAATGTTTGAAATTGCCAGCATCATCCAGAGGGAAGTAAAGCCTCAGAAACATTCAAAACCATAGGAAGACCAAATAGAGGCAGAAGGAAAAGGAATGGTACATATGAAGACCCAGTCAGGTAGAAGTGGAGGTAAAAAGATAAGCTATAGTGGCTTGGCTATGTGGGGGTATATAGACATGAAAGAGATTTGAAAACGTGTGAGGAACCAAAGAGGCAAAATGGCATTAGAGGAACATGATGGAGGTAGAACAGACTTAGAGCAGCAGTTCTCAACCTGTGGGTTGTGACCTTTTTGGGGGTCAAACAACTCTTTCATGGAGGTCGCCTAAGGCCACCCTGTGTATCAGATATTTATGTTATGATTCATAACAGTAGCAAAATTACATTTATGAAGTAGCAATGAAAGTAAGTTGATGGTTGGGGGTCACCACAGCATAAGGAACTGTATTAAAGGGTTGCAGCATTAGGAATGTTGAGATCCACTGGATTTAGAGGGACATGGAAGAGTACTGAGGTGCTGGGTACTGGGGGAGGGAGAATTGAGGGATACTGTGATAAAGAGAATGGGCGTGGATAAAGCTATGTGTGATGTGTAGGGGAGTGTGGGACTTTGGCAGATTACTGGGAGTATGATGATCTTGGTGGTATCTGAGTGATGTGTAGTAGCATGGTTTGTTGGGTGTGCACATGATGCACATGCCAGGGGATTATACCCATATATGTTCATACATATACCACATATACACTCATTGTCATAAAGAAGTTAATGGCAAACATCCTCCTGGCTTAAATGGCCTTGCTTTGAAACCATATATACACACTGTGCACAACTGCCATTCACAACTGGAAAGAGTTCAAATTAAAGATGTTGGTTATGACTTTGTAAAACACACTGCTATTTAAAATAAACTGAGTCAACTTTCCTAACAAATTTTTGGAGTCAACATTGGGCTATTCCAAGTGTTAACAATCAGAAAACTGGGATTCTGTGCATTTTTTTCCACAGCATTTCTGGGCCTTAGAGACAGCTTAGTGAGAAGATATTCATTAGTATGTCATCACATTTCTCCTTTGAAACTGCAAAAGGCAAGTGACAAGGGTCATTGCTATTGTCAATGTTTCCTGAACAAAAAAGACGAGTCTTTTACAGAAGTATGATCTTGATTCTTTATCAGCAGATAAATCAATCAAGTAAGCATGGGTGGGAGTGGGAAGGAGGAAAATACGCACAGCTGTAACCAATCCCTTTCCAGGTCCCTACATAGAATTCTCTCCTTGTTTTCCAAATGTCCTTGCCATACCTACTCTACTACATTTTAGCAGATGGCAACATGTCTGAAGGGATCCCACAAATGTGACTGTCAGCATCACAGTGCATTAAAAGACACTTGCTCTGTCCCCCCGCCCCCGACTGTTTTCTCATTTCATGATTGTTGCACATTTCTAGCTCATTTTGAAGAATGAAATCAACCTTTAATTAAAGTCAAATTTCAGCCACACCTTGCTTTTCTCCTTGTCTAGAGATTTCCCCCAAATAGTTACTTACTCTGCAAAAATGTTCTTTTCTCCCCTCTTTCTGTTCATTTGACAGAACTGAAATCTGTACAGATTCTATTTTCTCATTAGGATTCACATGGTCATTCCCCCCACACAAATAAAACATGTGTCAGAACCATCCAAGCCTTTACTTCCAATTTCAGAGGTTCTAATCCTGGTATTCTTACCTCTGAGTTGTTAAGATGGCATTTGTGAGTTCCTGAAAACCAGCCATCACTTGAACATTGGTCAATGTCCACTTTCTGAAGATTTATATCAACTTTCATCACACCCCTAAAATGAAAAAGATAAAAAGAAAAAATTAATCTTTCGTCTTTAAATTTTCAAAGCGTGTTCTGCCCTGGAAATCAGACAGATGGAAAGAATGTCCTAAGTTGTTCATGCTACCCACTAAGATTTAACTCAGGCTTACTCAGTGAAGAAACATAGGAGGACAAACCAGCATATACTTATTTTGTTCAGCTTGCAAAGGTAAGGATTTGGTACTTTCACCATCTTGGGACACTTAGTGTAGTACCAGACAATATGGTTGTGAAAATAGCAGAAAATTTGACTCTAAAATGACACCCACCCAAAAATATCTTCTTTAAAAGTGAGTGTGGTCAAATATTAATCTCATTTCTTTCACAGCTGTAATTCTCATACTGTGGTGGGAGGTCAGAGAGGTGGGGGACATAGGGAGGTCAGAGAAGAAAAAGCTTCTTTTGCCACTGATCTTCTGTAAGTTACATAAATGCACAGATGGTAGATAGGTGGGTATTTACAATGTAATGTAAAATATATGATATCAGTTAGTATTAGTAGCTAAGATTAGGATAAAAGAACCTGTGCTTGCTTTGACCAGCTATCAAGAGCTGGCAAACTACTGCCAACATCGCCAACGTTATAAATGTATTATTCAATAAATTCTGACATCGTGGGTAGACACAAACATATCCATCTATTTTCTGACATAGTACACATGACAGATAATGGATGATAGTTATAATAAATTCTACAATATGTGCTGGTTTGTTTTTTGGTTTTTGTTTTGTTTTGTCAACTTGACAGAGGCCAGGGTCATCTGGGAAGAGGGAACCTCAACTGAGAAAACGCTTCTATCAGATTGACTCAGATTGTGTGGTTGGCTAGACTGTGGGGCATTTTCTTGATTGATGATTGATGGGGGAAGGCCAAGCCCAATGTAGTGGTACCATTCCTGAGCAGATGGTCCTCAGCTGTACAAGAAAGCAAGCTGAGTAAACCATGACAAGCAAGCCAGTAAGTAGTATTCCTCCATGGTCCCTGTTTCAGTTGCTGCCTACAGGTTCTTGCCTTGGCTTCCCTCAATGATGGACTGTGACCTGGGACATAGAAGCCAGATTAACTCGTCCCTCCCCAAATTGTTTTTGTTCGTGGTGTTTACCATGGCAATAGAAGGCAAACTATGACAGGAAACATTACAAAGGAAGAAATGTTATGGTGGAGGGGAACAGGCCAAAGGGATGAGAGGAGACCAGGATAAAATTTATCACTGGAATAATTACAGCCCCTCATATCCACACCTTTCATCACCAGCATCATGAAGTTTCCCACTGGACTATTATTATTGACTACTACATTTTAGTATTCTCCCTTGAATGCCTCATTATAAAGCATAAATTAACCAAAAGCCTATTTTTACTTGAGTCAAAACTGCTAGAAATAATGAGTTCAGGGTTTCTTTGATTTTTGTTTTGTTTTGTTGTTGTTGTTGTTTTCCAGCTATTGGCAACACCAACAAGGGCTTAGTGGCAAGACAGGTCAAATGTCTTGCTCCCTCAGCACTGTGGTCACCAGCGGGAACTGCAGGAGGCTGCCATTATTTTGCAGCTTTTCCTCGAAGAAAATTGGCTTCAGAAATAAGTAGCTTACTGGTTGAGAACGCTCTCCCATAATTTCAAGTTCGTATATAGAAATCAAAAAGTCGCCGCCGGACTTTCAACCCAGCCACAAAGCACTTAATGTTTGCTCCAAACCACCAGAGGTAAATGAGCCATGCGTTCACCAGATGGGAGATCAGCGCTGACTCATCTTCATTAGGGCCTCCTTGGTGCCTGGAGACCCACTGAGCCCTGGGGAAAGGTGCTGCAGACTTCCGGAGAGGGAGGTGGCGTTTAAGGGGACTCGGTTAGGGGAACAGCTCTTTTACTGGGGAATAGCAGACAGTTTGAAAGAAAGCAGAGACCCAAAAGTGTAAGATCCCCCATTCAGAGGCCAGCTCGCATCCCCTGGACGCCCACACCCTGAGTCCCTGGGGCAACGTCTCTGGGGCAGAAGTGCTGTTCCTTTCCTTCCACATCCAGGAAGCTCCACAGGCCGCCAGGAAATGTCTGTGGTTTAAACGTCTCAGGGCTGGAAAATGAGGGCCAGACAAAGCCTATTGGTGAGCTCCAGAGATTGGAAAACAACAAATGCTATACTCCTAAGCCCCTTAGTGCTCCACAGACCAATGTGTGTTCCCCTACTTGTTGGGGTAGAACAAGCCCCAAATTCCTTTCATCCTTGACAGTTCTAATTTTTTGCCACTGACAAGGGCTCTAAGTTGGCTTCACACTTTTTTTTTTTTTTTTTTAATTTTTTGTATTTTGACATTTCTGTCCCATTGCCACTAACTGGTTTCATCACTAACTGGTTTCAGATCTTCATCTTTAACCCAAGAAACAGCTGTTTTAATAATAGCTGTTTGGTTCTGTCTGGCCTTGTTCCAGGTAGTGGTCCCAGCGTGAAGTTTATAAAGTTCAGAGCTTACACATTCATAACAGTTTGACCTTTGTCCTGACAGATGTATTATAATTTTTTTGATAGATGCACACCACGGACACGCAGAGTATTACCAGAGGCTAATTCTGTCTCCCAACTGGCTACAGCAATAACTTAGCGTTTGAATTTGTTTTCCTGGTGCTGTGATAAACAGCATGACCAAAAAGCAAGTTGGGGGAAGGAAAGGTTCATTTATCTTATACTTTACATCCATCACCAAGGGAAGCTGAGGCAGAAACTGAAGTGGAGACAATGGAGGAAGACTACTTACTGGCTTGTTCCCTTTAACTTGCTCAGCCTGCTTTCTTTTATAACCCAGGACCACCTGCCCAGGGGTGACACCTAGTGCCATGAGCTGGGCTTTCCCACATCAATCATCAATCAAGAAAGTGCCCTGCAGACTTGCCTGCAGGCAGCTGGAGGAGGCCTTCCCTCAGCTGAGGTCCCCTTTTCCCAGGTGACTCTACTTTGCTTCAAGCTGACCAAAATTAACCAGCACTGTTAGTGCAGCCTGACTCTGCCACCGAAACAGTTACGTCATTACCTGTCTCCAGGTGCCTTCCACCATCCGCTGTGACATGCGCACCCTTTGAAAGTGCCTGCCAGAGCACAGCCCGCTCTCTTGCCTCTCTTGCCTCTTTCCTCTCTTGTTTTCTCTTCTTCCTCTTGTCTCTCTGTCCGCCTACCTCTGTTTCTCATGCCTCCACTCTGACACAGTCTTTCACTCTCTCGCTTTCTCCTCCCCTTCCCCTAATAAACCTCCTGCACAAACTCTTGTGCATAGCGTGTTTGCTTAGCGGCATACCTTGGTGGGGCCCGCTGAAAGATCCGTTCATATTTTCACAGGTCATTAATAGGCCAACGTTGTCACACTTCCTACCTATTGTGTGACAATGTCCCTTTTGTTCTACCAGCAATAGTACTTCCCTCTCCCTCATTGTCCTTTTGTTTTGTTTTGTTTTCAGACAGGGTTTCTCTGTGTAGCCCTGACTGTCCTGGAACTCACTCTGTAGATCAGGCTGGCCTCGAACTCAGAGATTCACCTGTTTTTGTCTCCGAAGTACTGGGATTAAAGGAATAAACAACCATTATTGTCTTTCAAGAGTTGCCAACAGGTTCCAGCTTTAACTATCACTGTGATTATTTCTGGGTCCAAAACTAGTGCCCCCTATTTTGTTATGGCAGGAGCCCACAGACTCAGAGTCTGTCCTGGTTAACTGTTGGTGGAAGGGGATGACCTGATGCAACTGATCATTTGATCTACCAGCCCCTGCTTTCATCAACTCTGTATTTCAGCACACTTTGTTTTAATAGTATATAATTTTTTGTTATTGAAAATAGATTTTTTTTCATCCAATATATTCTGATCATTACTCTAAGGCAAATGTGGAGGAAAAACTGTCTGATTCCTTCTAGATGCCAAAGAGCTACTTTTTGCTCGTTTTTTAATCTCTTTATGGTTGTGTTGTTAAAGCATACATGTCACAAAATTTATCAACTTAACAACTTCTAAATATCCAATTCAGTTATATTAAGCATTTTCACACTGCTATGTTGTACAACCAAACTACAGGCCTCTTGCTTTTGCAGAATGATGACTACACTCACTGCAATTCACCATGCCCCTTCCTGCCCAGCTCCTAGAGCAGAATCACCTTCCTAATTTTTGTCTCTTTCCTCTTGCATTTCAAATGGCATCTGTATTTTTAGTGGTGGCTCATGCTGCTTAGTGTAATGCTTCAATTCATCTATGTTATCCCATGTATCAGGATTTCCTTTCCTGAAAGTTGATATTCCTCCTTTTATTTATTCATCTACAAGTAGGCATTAGGCATGTAAATAATGCTGTTATGGAATAGCTTCATAATTTTAGCAACATTTAAAAGAAATATTAAAAGCCTGATCTGTGGTGTTTATAAATAAAACTGTTTCCTATCCTTAGTGTCTCCTAGCAAAAGATTCTCATAATATACATTAGGGTCAGAACCAAAAAACCACCACAGAATGGAGCAATGACAATCTTCAAGGCCTAACAATAGATCTAAGACAATGCTTCTTGAACATTTCTGTCCAAAGGGCTTCCACTGGTCAAATGATGTGCTTCTGGGCAGCAACTGAACAAAAGGAATCCCAGCAGTCTTAAGGTTTATTGCATAGTGCCAATGGGGCCCAGGGTTATTTCATTATGTTTATTATTGTTGTCAGGCTGTTTATTTGTCCACTTCTTTTTGAGACTGAGTCTTCTATTGCTGAGACTGGTCTCAAACTCCCTATGTAGCTGAGGATGACCTTGGAGTTCTAGTTTTTTGTTTGTTTGGTTGGTTTTTGTCTCTACCTTTAAGTGTTAAGATTAGCAGCATGGCCAGTATATCCAGTTTTGTAAGATGCTAAGGGTCAAAACCAGGACTTTATGTATACTAGGCAAACACTCTACCCACTGAGCTCTAGTCTCAGCCCCAAGACCCAGGGTTTCTAAAACAAAAGTAAAATGCTATGTCAATGAAATCTGTAAGTATAGTTTCTTTCTGGTAGAATGCAATGCAGTAAGATTCATAGAATAACCACAGGAGCCCTCAACAAAGAAATTTCTCTTTGCTACAAAGACCATCACAGAAAACCACAACTGATTAAAATGCAAAGAACAAGAAATTGTGTGATTCCAAGTCCAAACTGATACATCCACAACACAACTCCAACATCCAAGGCTCAGGGATCATTGAGGAAGAGGGATTGTTAAGACTGTAAGAGCCAGAGGGAATGATAGCTTCTAGAAATGTCATCAAGACTATACCCATGAGGTCTACCAACATGGCTGCTGAAACCATACCTGAACAATGGTGCCAATGGACAAGCTAACAGAGAAGGGGAAATCTCAGTGGGTCTAAACCCTTGATAGAGAACTATCAGCAAATGGGAACGCTAAGAGCAGGAGAAATGGTCTTCCCCGGGGAAGAGTCCTGCTATTGGCTATCCAATATCAAATGGTCAGTCCTGAGATCATATATGTATAGGAAACACTGTACAGATGGAGCAGGTGGTATTATATATTTAAGAATATATTTAATAGATTTATATATGTATATGTGTAACAACAATTTTCAAAGAGGTCATGAATTTGAGAAAGAGCAAGGGAATGCATAAGAGGTTTGTGGGGAAGAAAGAAGGGGAAAATGATGTAATTTTAATGTCAAAAAATAAAATAACTTAGAAAAATTTTAAAAACCTATTATCAGTTTTAAAAACACACACAGCTGTCAGGTTTTGACATAAATAGGAGCCTCAGCATCTTGATTGACAGGGAAACACATAACATTTTAGAGTATAGCTCCCAGTCTCTTGAGGTCAGCAAGCAGGCTAAGACAGCTACACAGATTTACTTCCTTGGGGAAGGAAGGATAATTCAGAGGATGTGAACAAGAGCCCAGAGGGGAAAGCTAAAACCTTTGAGGAGGTATTATGAGGGAGAAAAACTGGGTCCTAAGGAATGACCTGGTAGCATGTGCTCAAGTGGATTTCAAAATTGCCACAGATAAGGGACCCCTGCTCCTATCTTGTCATGTGGCCTCTGAACTCCTAGCCTTTTACCTCAGGGTTTGTTGGTAGGCAGCTGGGGAAGGAATACAAACTTCCTTATAGGTCTCTAGACTATGTTTCAAGGAACCACACACATGGAACCCCACCCTCACCTGGACCTAAGAGCCTGGAGTGGACAGATGTCTTCCTGAGAAGGAGTGAGCATATTTTTCATTAAGGAGATGAGCAACCAGCAGGAAGTTTCAGTGCGTGTTCATTGTTTCAACATTTAGGAGGCTGAGGTGGGGGAATCTTGAGTTCCAGACCAGCCTGGACTATACAGTGAAACCTTATCTAAAAATTAGTAAGTAAATAAAAGGCTGAAGCTAAACAATGGTCATACTGGATTCTAACACAAAAGGATAAATATTTATAGGTCCATACTCCTAAATACAAGATAAAATAAATAAGGCACAAAGTATGCTTTCTTAAAGAAGAATTTCAGTTGACAAATATACAAGAAATGAGGGAAAATAGAAAATTCACCATTAGAACATTATATTGAGGGTGAGAAAATAGCTGAGTGGTACAGTGTGGTTGCTTAGAATGCACACCTGGGTGAGATGCCCAGGACAGGAGAAAGAAAGAAAGAGAAAGAAAGAAAGAAAGAAAGAAAGAAAGAAAGAAAGAAAAGAAAGAAAGGAAGGAAGGAAGGAAGGAAGAAAGGAGGAAGGAAGGAAGGAAGGAAGGAAGGAAAAAAGAGAAAAAACAACATAATAGTAATTATTGCAAAATTATTGCAACTAAGACCTGTTGAACATTAGTGGAAAAAATCATCAAGGAAAAACAGGATATTCAAATAACCTCAAAATATCTTGCCTAAGACATTCATTACTGTAGTGGATTTAACATAATATCTAGAATGCTTTGGTATACATTTGTTCTTCCAGGAAGAGGAATGAACTTCATCTCCCTTTAAATTGAGTTCTAATGCATTGCATCACTAGAGTATATTTGAAAGACAAGGAAAAACTGAGACACTCATGTTGTGGGCTATTACTTTCATTAGACAAAGATGTGTTATATTTGTTTATGCTGCCTTTGCTTAATTATGTAAACATGTGTTGCTTTGCCTGACTAAGGCACCTGGTTGGTCTAATAAAAAGCTAAATAGCCAATAGCTAGGCAGTAGAGGGACAGGCAGGGCTGGCAAATAAAGAGAATAAGTAGGAGGAACAATCTAGGTTTGAGAAGAGAGACAGCAAGGGGGAAAGAGAGGGAGACCTCCAGCACCAGGCAACCAGGCAGCTGCCAGCCAGCTAGACAGAGTAGGACATACAGAAGGCAAAAAGCCCTCAGGCAAAACAAAGATGAAGAGAAACAGATTAATTTAAGTTAAAGGAAAAAAAACTATCCAGAAATGAGCATAAGCTAAGGCTGAGCATTCATAACTAATATTTAGTCTCTGTGTATTTATTTGGGAGTTTGTTGGTAGCCCAAAAGAAAGCCTGCTACACATTAAAGACAGAGGAATGTGCTAAACAAATGCAATATGGTGTGTTCACCTTCTAAGGCTGTTTTACTAAGTACCTCAGGCTAGGCAACTTTTAAAAGAGCTTGATTTTTTCATAATTCTCTAGAGTAGAAATGTAACAAAAAGGTGTCAGCCAGTGTTGGTTTCTTCTGAGGCCTCCCTCCTTGGCTTTTAGGTGATCATTGTGGGACTTTTGAGGACTTCCCTCTGTGCTTCTGTCTCATAGGAACACCAAATCTATTGAATTAGCTAGCCTACTCTAATGACTTCATTTTGACTTAATATCCTCTTTAAAGATGCTGCATGCAATTTCACACTGGCATTCGCAATCCTTAGATGCTGGGAGTTAGAACATTAACATACATATTTGGGGAGACAGTGCAGTCTGTGACATGTGATAAATGATAAATGGCCTCAGTAATGAAAAACTAAAAAATCTGAATGAAATCTGTACTTTAGCTACTTACTAGCTCCTTACACTGGTCATTGCCTAGTGATTACACAAAATGTGTTATTCTGTGAAACAGAATAAAATGCATGGAAATTGGGAGTACTATCTTGGCTAAACCTCTGATCTTTAAAATTATTTCAAAATAATTTTTAGTTAATTGTAAAAACCATTTGTTGAAAAGATGAAAGAGAAATTATTAAGAAGTCAAAAAAATTAGAAATAAATAATACATAAAGTGAAAAGATACAAAGGTATATGTAAAAATGTAATATGATTGATTATAATCTAACAAACTTAAAAATGTGTAGGACATAGATAAACTGATAGAAAATATGAAATACCAAATTTTTCCCCAAGAGAATAGGAAAATTGACTAGGAGAATTGAGCACAAAGATTCTATTTGACTTTATTTTTAAAGGATGTAACTTTTATTTAGTTCATGGTTTCAGAGGGTTCCATTCATGCTCTCTTGGGTCCATCCTAGAGCAAAACATCATGAACTTAGACACATGTGAAGAAGGACAATGTCTCCATCATTTAGACAGAAAACGGGAAAAGAGGAACTGAGCAGAGAGCAGGCATAACATGGAGCAGCTCATTGAACAATATGAATATGAATGTGCATCAAAATGAGAAAATCACTACCTGTTATAAACTCACTGTATAAACCCCATGTAATAGTTTTGTGCAAGGTAAGTATTGCAAATTTTGTGGTTAGAAGTTCCAATTTGTGAGAAATATTTGGATATTCTAGTTCAATATTGAATAGATGTTTACACTATAAATATATTGTGGGTGTCACAAGAATCAAACAGTAATTTAAAACAAGAAAAAGTAACCAAGCTATTACCATCTTCACTGAGGCCTCTGGTATTGTCCTTCTCTTGTTCTGTTTCATGGTCCCATCTTGACCAAACTGTTTAAGAGAATGAAGAGCTCCTGGCATGCCTCAAACACGACACTAGTGTGTCTCAGCCTTCCTAGTGTTGTGACCCTTTAGGACAGTTCCTCATGTTGTGGTGACCACAATCATAAAATTACTTTTTTGCTACTTCATAACTGTAATTTTTTCTACTGTTTATAAAATCCAATATGCAGAACATCTGATATGTGACCCAAAGGGGTCGCAACCCACAGGATGAAAATCACTGCACTATGCCATTCTAAAGAAAAGAAATTATTCTCAAGTCTTGATTCTAGTAATTAGATTCTCTATTTAAGAAAAATGGGGGCTGAGAAATTAATCCTAAAATTACAATAACGAAATGGAATCCACTGAATTATCATACCATATCTAATACCACTGTCATACTATATCTCTTTGTCCAAGTGACTAAATTTTGTTTTCCAAGTAAGAATTATGTGTAGAAAATTTAACATCAAACCTAAGTTTTTAATATGGTTTGTTTTTTTCTTGAATTATAATTACACACATATAAACATGCATATAAATTTATAGATATAACTATTGAGTTCATTTAGAGTTGTTCATATGTATTTGTGCACAGGGCTAACTGCTTGGGATTGGATAACCTCTTGGGGTCTTATCCCTGTAGAAAACTGATTCTCCCTCTCTCAGCAGTCATTGATGCATGTGGTTTCATCTAGGGGTGGGGCCTTGTGAGATTCTGCCATCCATGTTGGTATGACAATTGGTGCTGTCATTTTTCTGGTCAACCACATTCTTGAGGTTTCATGGGCGAAACTTCTCTGTCACTACAGAGGATACAGTCTCACAGAAGACATTCTGGCCCTTTGGCTCTTCAGCTTTTCTATTCTGTCTTCTGTGATGTTCCCTAAGCCTCAGGTGGAGGAGGAATGCTATGATGTATCAACTGTGGCTGGGTACCTCATGGTCAGTTTTCCTCTGCCTTTTAAGGAGTTGTAGCCTTCTATGATGGTCCCTGCTGCAAAAAGAAGTTTCTCTGAGCTTCTGCTGAGGAAGTGAGAGCTACATTTACCTGTGAATATAAGGATAAATACTTAGAATGCGGTTAGAAACTTACTGTTAGGGAAGCAGCCACAGTAGGTTCTCTGTGGTCCTGAGCCTCAGAGTTGGCTGGGTTTACAGTACCAGGCATGAGTTCCCTACCATTGAGCAGGTATTAAGTCTAATTAGTTGTTGATTGTCCTCAAGATATAAATGTCACTATCACACCTTTCAGATTATCTCACTGTCCTGGTCATTGTTGTGATTTGGGGGCATTAGAGCTGAACAGGGTTATTGATTGCTTTTTTTTTCCTTGGCAGCTTGCATAATACTTTCTCGTACTATGAAAGTTAGTCCTCAAATAGGAAGGCCCTAGGTCAGACCCAGAGCAATTCCTCCAAATCCTCTGTCCAAAGTGTGTGGCGTCTTCAGCAGTAGGGTCTTCAAATTCAACTGAGGCAAACAAGGACAATGGCAGTATAGCCTATATTGTTTGGGGAGTCTCTTGGACTCCCTTGACCAACAACCTGAAAAGATGCTCCCCTTAAGAACCCTAAGGATGTTTGGAAAATCCAAAGGGTATCATATTGTTTTGTGTTTATTTACAATGACACATGTATGTAAGTGTGCATGTTAAAGCAGTCATGCTATTTGGAGTGACAAAGTTCCCTTGAAAAGCCTTGCTACCACCCCAACTTTAGGAAAAATGTTCAATCTGTGTGTGTGTGAGGGGGGGGGGCATTTACAAAGTTCAACACCCAAACTTTTTAATTGGGAAAGTAGAAAATAGAAAAAAACTAAGCTTGATAATCCTTGCCCCTGGTAAAATTGAACTTGAAGGAGAAACGTTCTTTAATATGCTTCCTCTCAAACAGGAGGCTTACTGTATCTATGATGCTTATGTAGCCTAGGAATGAGTCCCGGCTAATTCTATAAGCACAAAAGCAGAAAGAAATGGGGGAGAAAGAACAGAGGGGACTAAGTTCTCATTTCTGTATATGCCATCATGTGCCTAGCAAGTAAATTAATAACTAGAAGAAGGAGGAGGAGGAGGAGGAGAAGGAGGAGGAGGAGAAGGAGAAGAAGAATGCCCAGCCAAGTTTGCAGGTACCAGATAAAAGAGTGAAAATCACTAGCACTTCTCTATACCAAAAAGCTCCCATTGAAAAATGTAAGTAAAAAGATGACATTTAAAATAGGAATATAATTCATAAATAGTTTAGTCAAGAACACACAAAACCCCAAGGAAAAATTCTGAAATTTCGACAAAGGACAAAATAGATAACCCAAACAAATAGATATCCCATGCTCTGAAAGATGAAAGCGTATTGTGAAAAGGGGGTGGGGCATCAATTCTCAGCTGGGTGTGCTAGTACACGCCTTTAATCCAGCACTCAGGAGGCAGAGGAAGGCAGATCTCTGAATTCAAGGCCA
Source organism: Onychomys torridus (assembly GCF_903995425.1). NCBI lineage: Eukaryota > Metazoa > Chordata > Mammalia > Rodentia > Cricetidae > Onychomys > Onychomys torridus. Next base: position 80,234,194 of record NC_050447.1, on the reverse strand, counting down.
ACCTGTTCTACAAAATGAGTTCCAGGACAGCGAAGGCTACACAGAGAAACACTGTCTCAGAAGGAAAAAAAAGGCAATTCTCATTGAATTGAGCTATAAATTTAATGTACAACCATCAAAGTCCTAGATGGATTTTTAAAAGACTTAATAGCTTACTTAAGTTCAAATGGAATAATAAAATCTATGAAAAAGAGGATAATGTGTCCAAACAAATATTAAGATTACCCACAAAACCATGGTAGATATGTGAAGCTGCTGAGAACAGAAGTGAGCTTAGAGACAAACATGAATATTACACACATGTATGTGATGAGAGATAACAATATTGAGAACATGGTCCTCTAAGTGGGGAAAATAATGGTGCATATTGTCTCCCACCCAATACTATTGTGCAGAAGTAAACTTAAGCTGTTAAAGATTTGGCTATGAAATGTAAAACTATAAAATTAGTGGGTGATACATAGGAGAATAATTTGTGATGATATATTGAAAGGCTTCATAAACAAAGCCCCCCAATTATAAAACTACAGGTGAAAATTATATTATATACCACCAGAGTATCTTTGTAATCATGTTCATGGGATGATATTATGGGTAAAGCTAACTAAAATGTGTCAGATTGGATGCTCTTGCAATTTCTAAAAGCAACAGGGAAATGATATCTTGAAGGCAGCAAGAACTGCTGCAGCACCACAAAAACAGAAGATCCAAAATAGAGAAAATGGCAGAAGATTATATAGAAGCAAGCCCAACCGACTTGTGAGCATCTAAAGCAATTCCAACAGCATTACCAATCAGAGACATGCTCATTAAAATCACAAGACATGATTTCACATCCACTGGACTGGGAAAGAGTAGAAAGCTATGCAATGCCAAGAGTTGGCAGTACTATGAAGCTACAGAATCCTAGTGTGTATCTGTAGACATAATACAGCCTTCTAGAGACCATTCTTATGATAGTTGGTACAATTTGCATGAGCCCAAAACCCTGCTCTTGACTTTTTCTTTCAAATGCATGCAGGGACATATAATACATACCTCTGTACAGCAGCAGAGAAATGAATGCTTTGGAGAACCTGAGGCTAGGCATGGTAACACAGGCATGTAATCCAAGCATTTTGAAGGCTGAGGAAGGAGACCATAAGTTTGAGGCCAGCCTGACTATGTAAAATGACCCTACCTCAACTAATTAATCTAAAGATAACTATTTGGCAAACTATGTCAATAAAAATTAAGAAATAATGATATTTATCCCATTTAGTTGGAAAAATGAGCAAATAGCATGTGAATAATATAATTCCCAGGTTGGTTGCAAATGATAAGAGAGACACAGAAAGGATTTGTTTGAAATGGAAGGGAAATGTCCTTTTTTTCCTACCATGTAACTATAGGAGAGTCTAGATTCATGTTTCAGTTACTTTAAATTTTACCTAAATTCATCTTTGGACACATTCCTTGCCCAGAGCCTCTGATCCAAAGTAGAAGTTGCTCACAAAAACACTCAGTGGCTCTACCATCATAGAGCTCAAGCCTGTAATTGGGAAAAGGGCAAAACCATGAGGTTGTAGTGCCAGAGAAAACATCTAGCATGTTTCTACCAAGTGTGACCGCAGAGCTGATGACATCAGGGATCTGGGTATCTGGGTCATTTGGGAATAAGCTATGGTGTGGACAAAGCCAGGGGCTGAGACACCAAACATGGCTTGAAAACAAAAGGTTAAAAAACGAAAGTAGTGTTAGCAATAAAGCAACACATCTATAATAGTTTTCAGTATAGAAAACCTTACAGAATCAACCTGAGAGGCACTATATACTCCATTTTCAGATTAAAAAAAAAAAGTAGAGTCCTTGAAGTTAGTGACTTCTGAAATTGTTAGATAAGGTACTCAAAACTGCACATCTGGCCAGGTGGTAGTGGCAATGCCTTTAATCAGGCTGATCTCCGTGAGTTCAAGGCCAGCCTGGTCTACAGAGTGAGATTCAGGACAGGCACCAAAACTATACACAGAAACTCTGTCTCAAAAGAAACCAAAAAACAAAACAAAACAAAATAAAAACCTGTACATCTAACTTAACCTTGTATCCTGGCTACTCCACTTTAGCTCAAGAGAGATCACATCGTTGTAAGCCTGCCAGAATATTCATTCAATTACCTGACTTTCTAGGCTCATGGTAGGGATGACTTGGGGTATACTAGATGGTGGTATAGAGGCACAGAATGGGGAACTGTTCTTTACCAGATCACACAGTACAGTAGGAAGAAAGAACCAAAAGTCAAAATAAATTTTAACCAGGCAAAATTCACTGAGCACTCACTACTCTAGCAGTAGTGTTATCTGCACAGTAGGGGCAGGTAATTGGTATATCGCTGGAGGAGTATGGCATTCTGACAGCCACTGCTGAGCAGCACTGCCTCTTTGTGCTCTCCTTCAGTCCTCAGATGAGGCGTTGTCCCAGGGCTGGAGTATATAGGTGTGGCCCATGCAGGAAGCAGAGGGCCATTTTTAAGGGCTTGTCTATAAGAGGAAAGAATCATGTGTAGACCTAAGAGTAATAAAGTAAGCCAAAGGAAGATTAAAGATGATTAGAAAATGATATTCTACAGAATTTATACATTACCAATGAAGGAAAGAGATGCCCAAAGAAAATAATAAGTGACCTGTCCTCTTATGCTACATTCACCAAGCAGTACAAAATTGACAGGCTTTGGTGGGATTGAAGGTGAAAGTAGGTTTGGGGTCTACCTAATGATCCAGCTTGTAGAGGCCACCCCGTGCTGAGTGCTCTTACTGCCAGGAACATTCTATACAGCTCTAAAGTGCCACTGTCTTTTAGTTTTTGCTTCTAGCTCACTAGCTCATACACAGAGAGAGGATAGATTGTAGAGGATAGATAGATAGATAGATAGATAGATAGATAGATAGATAGATAGATAGATAGATAGACAGATGATATACATACATACATAGGTAGGTAGAGGACAGAGGGGGTGAGAGTGTTTCATGCAGAACAAATAAGCCGCTCCTGAAGATACTGGTGTTGCTGATGAGGTAGATGGTAAAAACCATCCTGTGTTCATGCAGAAAGCGCAGGGTACACAGAAAGCAATTTGCTCATTCTTTCATAGAAGCATCCCTGATATAGTTGTTCCTTCTCCAGCTGCCAACTGACTTCAGAAGGTCCTCTTCCCTGCCTTCCCTCCTCTTAATGACTCTTAATGCAGTCATTAAGAGTCAGAATTTTTCTTTTTCAAGATTTTCCATTTCTAGTAAAAGTATCTGCTAATATTAAAACAAAATTAGGAAAAAATAACTTCAGAACAATCACCAGAGACGCACAATTGAATGTCATTACTAACTTAGCATACAAGAAAATGAAAAATCAATTAAAGCAATAATGGTTACTAAGGCCTGGCCAAAAAAAAAAAAAAAAAAAAACAGACTCTGTAGCTAATAAAGTAAATATGGTCTGTAAACAGTGCTCTGTTGAACTGGCTACACTAGGAACTATAGCTTATATTTTAAATTTCTAGCTAGGGTTGGTAATGCCTGCCTGTAATCCTAACACCTGGGACCTAATACAGAAGCATACCACAAAGTCATGCCAGCCTGGATCACACTGTGAATTACAGACAAACCAAAGCTACATGGCAAAGCCCTGTCACATGCACAAAATAGAATTAATTCTCCTAATTACAGAGTCCTTTCTAGTTTTCAAAGTTTTATTACCAATTCCATATTTAATAACACCAGCAATACATATTTGTCTTAGTCATAGCTTAAAAGTGCTAAGTAAGATAACGTCAAGTGTAGCTAACTTGGAGTCTGGGAAGATAATTCAGTTAGCAAAGTGTTGGCCATGCAAGCATGAGAACCTGCCTTTGGATTTCCAGGCCTTGTGTAAAGAGCCAGGTGCGGTAATGCACCCCACTTTAATGCCAGTGCTGGAGAGGTGAAGATGAGAGGCTCCCTGGCGCTCCCTGGCCAAGAGCTCCAAGTTCATTGAGAACCCTTGTTTCAAAAGGCTAAGGTGGAGAGTGACAGAGGAAGACATCCAACTTAGACTCTGGCCCCGACATGCAAATACACACACGCCCGCTTGCGCACACACGGGGCAGCTAACAATTTTCAGACACCAGGACCAGAAAAGTGTGTTCTTATACAACCATTTGAGTCTGCCAAAGTCCTGCAGATGGAAATACTGCTTCTCTCAGAACCAAAACCTGCGTTTTCTGCCAGCTGCACCTTTGATTCTTTTTTTTTTTGAGATACTCTCTTTTATTAAGAATATTTTTTATTCATTTTACACTCAGATCAAATATTCCCCCTTTCCCTCCTCCTGCTCCCAAAGCCTCCCGCTCCTAACCCACCCACCACTCCCCCCACCCACAAGAAGGCAAGCCTCCCATGGGAAGGCTCATCCAGTAGAGGCAAGTCCAAGCCTTTCCCCCTGCCTCAAGACTGCACTAGGTGTCCCATCATAGAAATTGACTCCAAAAAGCCCTCTCATGTAACAGGGATGGGTTCTGATCCTACCGCCAGGGGGCCCCCCAAGCAGATCAAGCTACACAGCTGTCTCCCATTGCAGAGGGCCTAGCCCAGTCCCATGAAGGCTCCACAGCCATTGATCCAACTTTCATGATTTGGTTTGGTCATCTCTGCAGGTTTCCCCATCATGGTCTTCATGTACTTGCTCATAGAATCCCTCTTCTCTCTCTTTGACTGGACTCCAAGAGCTCTGCCTGGTGTTTGGCTGTGGATCTTTGCATCTGCTTCCATCAGTCACTGAAGAAAAGCTCTGTGATGACAGTTAGGGTATTCACTGATCTGATCACTGGGGTAAGCCAGTTCAGTTCAGGCACCCTCTCCACTATTTCTAATAGTCCAAGCTGGAGTTATCCTTGGGGATTCTTGGCAACTTCCCTAGCACTGGGTTTCTCTCTATCCCCAGGGTGTCTCCCTCTATCATGGTATCTCTTTCACTGCTTTCCCACTCCATCCCTGTTCCTCTGATTCTTTAAACAGAATTATATAAAGTCAAGCTAGTAGCAATACAACCTCTATCATGCAATTCAGCATCATAAAACGAAATGTCCCAAAGATAATAGTAGAGCATCAATAAAAAAATCTGTCTGGATGTACCAATCAAATATTTATATAGCAAAAGGGATGTGCTGGGAGAAGCCAGGATCTTGCTGGACATGCCCCGAATGCAAAATCCTGACTTCTCCACTTAGGCCGTTTCTAGGGTGTGCTCTACAGTAAGCAACCTTGCGAGATAAGATAACAACTCCTGCCAGTCAAAGAGTAAGCTCTCTTCTGCTTCTTATAAAAATCCCTAGGTTCAGAATTACCTCATACAATGCAACCCGCTACATGGGGAGGTGTTAATCACGGGCCCTTCCACATTATCCCGAAACCTCTTCAGGAATGAGAACTGGGAAGCTTGGCTTGACCAGTCCTCTTTCTGTTGCAGGAGCCTCCTGTTATCTTCAGCACTAATAAAACAGTAACAAACTGACTTATTCCCCTGCAAGTAAAGTCTGGATAGGATTTGCATAGGACCTTTACAAATTGTCTGTTAATTGTTTGGACTTCTGGCAAATAAGTTGTGTAACCACAAGAAATCAAGTCTGTGTTCTTAGTAAACTTAGGATCCATTTTCAAATATGCAGCCATTAACAATAGTGCTGCAGCCGGGCAGTGGTGGTGCACGCCTTTAATCCCAGCACTGGGAGGCAGAGCCAGGTGGATCTCTGTGAGTTTGAGGCCAGCCTGGGCTACCAAATGAGTTCTAGGAAAAGGTGCAAAGCTACACAGAGAGACCCTGTCTTTAAAAACAAAAAACAAAGCAAACAAACAAACAAAAAAACCAATAGTGCTGCATGAGATCTGAAGAGTTAGAAACACAATTCCAAGCACTGTACAGGACATTTGATATGCATTTCCAGAAAACTAGAATATTATAGTCTATATATTTTGCAGTAAAAGATGCATGCCAAATGTATCAGTGATTATCTCTTACCATTAAGACTGAGGGTGATTAGAATATTTGTTCCTTTGGTAGAACATTCTTTTCTACAATTTCTAAGTAACCACATATTTTTACAGCAAAAATTGGTTTCAACTTACACTAGACAATACTTATTTCACTCATTATATGCTCTCTAGAGTAGAAGATTTATGATGTTCCAAACTCTTTCTTTTAGTCATCACATCATTTGTTGTCATCCTTATCATCTCTTAAGACCTTGAATTTGTAAGAATCTGTTTGGGTCCCAGAGTGAATCTCCTCCATCTATTCACCAAGCCTATTTGGTGAATGTCATGACAAGGGAGCAAGGGACTGGACTCAGCAACCTGAGTAGAAGTACTCTCAGTATGCTCTCATAAAACAATGGAGACTGAAGGAAACAGTGACACAGTAGAAATCACTTTGTCACTGTGATGCTAAGCCTCATCTAAGTTCTCAACTGGACCTGTGTGAACAAACAATGCTCTGTTAATAAAAACATTAATATGACTGTGGACCTTCTGACAACTATGCACAGTTGGGTCCAGTGATAGCTGAATGCAATGCCAAGGTAAATGGTCATTGTCTTCTTGTCCATTGTGCATCAATAAGACCATAAGTTCATCTCTGCCTCCTCCATCTCTACAACAGTGAACAAATAATTACCTAAGCATATCACATCTGTTTATTTAAGAGACCAAATTTAAGAGCTATTTTAAAGTCATTTTCTCTAGGACATTATATAATAATAATTACAATATCTTCCCCAAGTCAGAAGTTAGCTTAAATCTGCCCATAGTTTCAATCATGACTTGATACTGTTGTGGTGACACAATGTGAAAGACTCTGTTTCCTCCTCAATCTTTAGAAGAATTACACAGCACTCCTTCTTGAAGCAAGAAAATGTTCTCCTCCCCCACATCACTTTTGCAGCAGCCATGTCCGGAGCATCTTGCCAACATTTCCCATAGCACACGCATCCCCCATCTGCCTAGCTTAGTGTTCTGGAAAGTCTATTTGACAATCAGGTCAAGGCTTCCTTGGGAAGCTCTGTCCATTTTACATAGAAAAGAAAGATAACTTGTTTAATTTTAATGAGAGCCAATAAATATAAGATGAAGTCAGCTCAGGTATAAGCAGACATCAAGCCTACATCCACAAATATAGTCTGCATTGGGGGATGTCTGTGGGTGACACTCTCAAAGCTAAACGTGGTGCATCTTTTAAAATTGCTCTGCTTTACTGTCTGATAATAGATGATTGTCTGCTGAAAAGATATTTTGAGTCTGCTGCCTTTCCAGAGGGAGCTGACTAATGCTTCATTTTGTGGTTATTTTCACTGAAATAACTCTGAGCTATGGTTTAACAAACACACCTCCAGTATTCTTTATAGCATCTCTATGGCTGTGGCCACTTATTACTGGGTGTGGAGAATTCACTCCTACTAACTTGTTCCATTCAAGCAGTCCTGTGAGAGAAGACACTTTTCATTTCATGGATGAAGAAAATAAGGTCCAGAAAAGTTACATAATATTCCAAAGTTACTTTTTTAGTTAGGAAGAGGAAAAAACAAGGACCAAGACATAGTCTGTCAGCAAAAACAAATGCAAACACAGTAATCTATCTTAAAATACATAACATCTATCTCACAACTTGAAATGCCATAGTGATTTAGTTAAACTTGCCATTTTTGTGAATATTAGCAATATCTAAGTGAAGACATATTTAGGTATTTTGCTTTCTTATTTATTCTTTCTCTCATTTAGTCATATAGGTCTTAAAGTCAAATTACACAGCTGATAACATGTACAGATTTTAAATTCCAAGTAGCATTTCTTTACATATCCATATTATATATGTAGTCAGTTTTACAGGGTAACTTTTCACAGTAAGAGAGGTAGCTTGTGTGAATAAACTCTTCTGAGTCCATAAGTAGTAACAGAAAGTAAGGCCAACAACAATTATTTCCCACTAGATTTTAAAATGAGAAGTTTTGGTTAGATGCCCAAATGTAAACTCAATGTCTGTTGTTTGTTTTCAAGCCCTGAATGTTCAGTTATTATTTGAATGTGCTTAGTATGTGTTACACTCTACTATGCAAGACATCGTTAAGGACATCGTCACTGAAACTGCATTTGCTACTATCCTTCCCGACTTGTATTGTAAAAAGAGTGATGGACATTTTTCTTCCTAAACAGCAGTTAAGAAATTTAGGACACAAAGAAGGGCTTTCTCAACACTATATATGAAAGGGCAGAATGTGATTTCATACTGGTAGCATGCTGGTCAAAAGACCCAAGCTTGAGTTCTTGTTAGAAATGATGAGTTGAGCATGTGTTTCTCTACTCCTCCATCTAACTGCAATGACAATAATTAAGTACAAGATGGAATAAACACAGTGGGTGAAAACATTAGAGCCCAGAACTGACAGGTTTCTCCAGGACTATGCTAATGATGCATCAAAAATGGAGGCAGTTAAGTTCAGGATGGCCAGAACACAGGTGGGAACTCCTAATCCAAACAACCTTGCAGAAGGAGTGTAAGCTCAAAAATCACCAAGTGTCAAAAGGGGAGTGGAAGTAAGGCACAAATAAGATCATAAATTAAAAGGCATTTGAACAATGACAGACAATCCTCTCTGTGTCTGTGCACCAATATATTTACTTCCAAATTAAAAGCAAAGAATTTCCATACAGATTTGAAAGAAATGCTTTCAAGGAGCTGAAGCCCCACAGTAACTTTTAGTTCTCCCGGGATAAAGGTCTAAACAGGGAGAAATTGCCAACTTCCTCTTCAAAATCCCTAAAGTGAATGAAGTCTGACATTCAAGGGCAGCACACCAAGAAACTCAGTTACCCATCTGCCACAAGAATCCATGCCATCCAAGTTGATCAAGATCAGTCAAGCACTTAATGACCAGCAAAGGACTCTCTTCCAGGAAAACCAGAAACACGAAGAGGAAGACTGGACCATAACAAGCCAAACATGTGAAGCTGGGAGGAACAATGATCATTTGGGGAATGAAGAATTTATAGACATCTTAATTACCAGCTTCAAGGGGGCTGATGAGCATGAATATGCAGTGGGGAAAAAGAAATATTCAGGCAGAAGAAAGTATTCATGACCACTAAAAATGATATGAAAATGAAGATAGCGTAATTCAACAAAAATGAAATCTCACAAAAGGTGAAGAAAATGAAATAGAATTGAGAGCATAATTAAGAAATACAGATATTGGGCTGGAGAAATGGCTCAGCTGGCAAAACTACCGACTGCCAAACGTGATGATCTGAGATCAAAGCCCAGGTCCCACGTGGTGGAAGGAGAGACTGGATTCCTGCAAACTATCCTCTGACCTCTACGTGTGCATACACACACACACACACACACACACACACACACACACACACACACACACACGATGTAAACAAATGTGTTTTAAAGCACAGCGCTCAGACAGTAGATGGAATTTAAGTTTGCTGAGAAGCTCACATGCTGATTTCTACCGTGCTTGCCCAAGTTTGCCTCTTATCAACAGAGTATGAGCTTCTTCCTTCCCCATTTCCTCCTCCCCTGTCTTTTGCTTTCTTGATAAGAACCATTCTGACTGGGGTGACAGGGACTCTCAACATAGTTTTAATTCACATTCCTCAGCTGACTAGGGATATGGAATAGTTTTTAAAATACTTATTGGCCTTTGGTATTTCTTCCTTTGAGAATGATCTGTTTAGTACGTTGACCCATTTGTTGATTGGGAGTTGGGGAGTGATGCTTAATTCTTGCACTTCTTTGTATATTCTAGACAGTAACCCTTTGCCTGAAAAATCATTTTCTCCGATTTTGTAGGCTACTGCTCTATGGCTAGCTCTTGTTATATTAACTGTAATAACCCGGACTTCTCATTGTGCAGTATGTGCAGACAGAAAGGTAGAGAAGGGGTCGACATCAGAAAACTAGAAAGTGTACAAGAGACAAAAGCAAGGCCAGGAAACAACAGGACACGTGAGGTTCGAAAGTGGAAGAAGGAAGGATGGGGGGAAAATGGGGAGTGAAGCAAGAGGGGCGGGTGGGAGGAACCAATAACCCAATTGTTATGAAACTACTGAGGAAACGTGTCACTTATAAGCTAGTTTTAAAAATAAGTGAATGAAAATAATAAAGGAAATACAGAAATGTGCCCAGGAGGCCAAATGCACAAGGGACAGGAGTTACAGAAAGAGAAAACTGGTGACAGACAACACTGTAAGCTGTGCTTCTACATCCAAATCTAAAGGGGCCACTAAGTGGTGAAGCCAAGGCATGAGAAAAACCCATCTGAGGGCATCAGCACTCAAATTATGACCCCAAGGAAAGGAGGAGATCTTAGAAGTTTCCGTGAGGAAAGGAAGAGATGTCTGTGTGTGTGTGTGTGTGTTTATGTGTGTGTGTGTGTGTGTGTGTTTATACACACTTACTAGTTATATAAAGTATTATCTGTTGGCTTAGTGCCAAAGCCTTCAGTGGGACCAGTGAATACCAAAAGTTTCATAACAATGCCTTTAAAATTTGGAAAGCAAAGTGACTTTGAACCTTTATTTCTGTATTCTGTTAATCAAACATTCGTGAAGACAAAGATGGTTTCAGACATAGAAAGATCAGAAATTTGCCTTCTACACATGTTTCCTTGGAGGGCAGTATTGGAAAAGGTGCTTTCATGGTAGGGGAAGAAATACAGATATTTCTGTAAGATAGTTATTGGTGGGAAACCAAAAGGTCAATGTTTTGAGCGGATTCTCATAATTCACTCTGCAGGAGTCCTAAAGCAAGACTGTCATCAATACAAATATGAGTTTCCTATAACGAAACAAGGATTTAAGAGGCTAGATTCAGTTAGCATCACATAATATATTTTTGTATCTTTACTGTGAAAAAAGAAGGCAACTGAAGCAATCCCTGGGTTTAGTGGCATGGGCCAATAACCCCAGCCCTCTGGAGGCTGAGGCAGGAAAAGATCCTAGGGTGAAGGCTAGCCTTGGCTACATGGTTTGTTTCAAAGTGCAAATTTATACAAAATAAATGTAGCATAGTTTTTAGTGGATATCTCAGAAAATGATGACCCACTAGAACTTTAGGATATTCTTTAAATGGCTCAAGTTTCAGTTCTTAGAGGTCATAAAATGAAGCACACAATTTTTTACTGTAAAATACAATGCTGGTGAGTGTTCTCAGCCTTGATCACTGAAGGTATTTTTGTGGTAGATAATGGTTAGTGCAGACATTCACAACTGGTTGAAGTGTTGTTGATAAGTGACTGTTCAGAACTCAGCCCTAAACAGGACATCTATGCCCTTTCCCCAAGGCGCAGGAAGCATGGTGGAATATGGGGCAGAGAGACTGTAAGAGCTGGAAGATGAGCAGAGGATGCAATGTGCTACCCTCTGGATATGACATGGTCATTACTGTCTTGAACACACAACAGCTTTGGCTAGTTATCTGCACAAGATCTATACACACACACACACACACACACACACACACACACACACACACACACACACACAAAGACATGAAAGCAGGACAAATCTTCCTGGGAAGAAGAAGGAGGAGGTCAGTAAGTGGGGGAGGAAATGTAATGGGTGCCAATATAATCACAATACATTGTATATATGGATAAGATTGTCAAAATTAAAGTTGGAAAATGTTTATAAAAGAACCATGTTAAGTATATCCGAATAAATAAGAGTAGGAGGCCAAAGAAAGAAAAAAACAGCAGAAGATACTAAAATGTATAGATTCAAAATCCAAAGTAAACTGCTGAAAATATTTTAAAAATATAGTTAATAAAACAATGGAGAAAGAAAGGAGGAAGTACAGAGAAGCTAACCCAATTTGTCACAATGAAAAAATAATAATAATGAGGGTTTACTCCTAAAACCTATCATTTCAATTTCCTATTATTAATAGTCATGTTCAAATAGCAATTAAATCCCATTAAGGGAAAACTCCTGGTCAAAAGAATAGAATTTCTGGCCTGGATGGAGGCCTAACATTCCAATTGAACAGCCAGCGACCTGTCTAAAAACCACCCCTCAGGAAGGAACATCCCTGGGAAGATGTGTTCACTTGAGGCCACATTAAAGAGATGGGTGGAATATTTATTCCTTTAAACTATACTTTTCCTTCCCCAAACTACCAGTCTCCAATACAATCTCTACAAGTCACCATGAGGTTGCCATGATGTTTGTTGGGTGTGCCCATGTTTCTGAGTTCTAACTCAAAAAGTTACAACCATTGTCTTTTCTTTGCCATGTCTTTTTGTTTCACATACCGTCCAGACACTTTAATATGATACTTTGGGCTTCCCTATTTTTTCTCTAAGGCCTCCTCCCCACCATGTGGCTGCCTGTTGCCATGTGGCAATTCCAACAGTAGGCTACTGTTGCTGTTTTTCATTCCCTTCTATTCTCTTCTATTCTCTTTCTCCAGGCAGATGCTGAGATTTACACCTTGCCTGATCTGGGGGTTTTCTTTTAAGCTCAAATAAAATTGTTCTTGAGCTTCCATTTGAGTCCATCTAAATTAAATTCTATTATTCATGAAACTAAGAGCCCCAGGAAGGAAGCCCGATTTCACTGGTATCAATCACAATAAATATGTCCACCTCTACATCTTTTTCTAACTCTACCTCCCAATCCATGTTTCAAAGGCTCCTGGTCTTGCTTCAGGGCTCTCTGCCTCTCATCAGCTGTTCTTCAAGCAGCCTCTGACATCAGCATCTTAGATGCCCCCTCAAAAGTCAAACCACTGACTAGATGGGTCAGCTGGAAGGCAGTCAGGGGCCTGTATGACATTATCACACCTTACTGGACCCCTTCTTGTATCCTCTGGTTCTGTATCTGAAAAGAAGTGTTGTATCTTATAGGCTTGAGCCTGTAAGCAACAAAGGTACCAAGGTTTTAAAAGTGATTCTGGCTTTTTAACTCCTACTTTCTCTACATCTCAAATTGTCTAATTCCCACGTTCAAAAATAGAGAAAACAGAAACACCTTATGTCTTTCATTGTTGGGATCCCTACAAGTGTCACGGTCAGCAGGGAAATGATCCCTGTAAGGTGAAGAATGAAACTTGGGTCAGTACCACTTTAGCAGGCACTGGGTCAAAAACTTCCAGAGTCTGACCTCACCATTTATGTTTCTTACATGTTTAGATACAGTAAAAATTTGGGGGAAAGTCTCCATGTGACAATTATCGTGACAAAGCTTCAGTGGCTACATCAAAAGTCCCTTGCAAAGTGCATCTCTAAAGCAAAGCACCTGTGACCTTTACAATAAGAATGAGTTCTGTTGTCCAATACACAGGGCTCAGGATAAGTGGTAGAGAGGAAGGATTTGTTATAAGCATAAGGCTGGATGCTATTGGTGTGGGATGCAAAGTACATGGGGCCTCTTTCATAAGGATGGGTTCTAGTCACTGAAAGACAAAGCTCAGGATTAGGGCCTAAGCAGTGCTCAGCATTTGGGGAGATTTGGGTGGAAACTGGCTCCATAGAATAGCAAAAGATCACCAGCTTGTTAGGTCATATTCACTCCAGCCTTCAAGTAACTAGGAATCAGTTGTTTTCTTCCCTTGAAGAGAAAAGGCCTGCATGCTTAACAATTCAGGATTTTTCTACTGCTTTCTATGAGCCATGACTTCTACAAAACTTTATGTATCTGTGTATCACTGCTACAACTGTGCTCCTTCATGAAACAACTTCTATGTATCTAACCACCATCTTGTGCTACATTATCCACTTGTCTACATTCCAGCAACACCGTGTTCCTCCAAATCTCTGAGTGCTTTCTGCTTTGACCTATCTGAAGGCCTTTGCTGTTGATTCTCTTCCCTCTGGAACTGCATGTTCCAAGACTGGCTCCTTGTGTGAATGTTTTTCTGAGAAAGGCTATTAAAAACTCGTCTTTACAAATCAAACTTTCACCCAATTACAACCAAGTTAATAATGTGCTTTGAAATCATGTATAACTATGTACTCATTCTGCTTATATACTGTATATTCAAGCTGTTCAGATTTAATGGACTTCTAGGAAAAAACATTGTAATCAATCTCACTATGCTTTGGACTACAAGCTCAGCTAGCTGAAGGCCCAGCTTTGATTTTACTATGTTCCCTATTTTTTCCTTTGTGGTCCATCAATGTCTCTGACTCAAAACAATGCAAGATGAGAGAGAGAGAGAGAGAGAGAGAGAGAGAGAGAGAGAGAGAGAGAGAGAGAGAGAGAGACAGAGACAGAGAGACAGAGAGACAGAGAGAGAGAAGTGGTGACCAGATCTAAGACCACACTCTAGAAGCAGTGAGGCATTAAAAGCAAGGCCCCCTGATCCCCACCCTCCTATACACATGCAATATTTTGGAAGCAACATATGAGCATAGAGTAATAAGATCTCACTGTGGCTTTGTATGTTATTCTGAGGTAATAAGGCAGGAAAAATAATTTTCTTCCTTATGAGATTCCTATAAAAGGTTGATTAAGACAAAAGTTCTTCATTCCTTGTTGTTATCATATTAGCTGTGCTGTTCACGTATAAAGAGGGTGGCCTTTATTCAGGACTGCTTCTTAGACTGGACTCTCTTATATTAGGACAGAAGATATCAAAACTCTCTAGATAATCAGAGTCAGTCTTGGGCAAACAACACTAAGTGTTGGTGTTCCTTCTCTTGGGCAGCATGGTCACTTCTCCTTCCCATCCTCCCTTTCTCAAGTAAGCTCATCTCTTAAAAAGAATTTTTCCCAGCCTTTTTTTCATGGATCCCACTCCACCTTCCAGACATTCTTAACCACATTCCCCTATTCATTTCCTTTGGATCAGGGAGCCAGTGGTATAGTGTATAATGTACCTGAGACTCTGCATCAGAGGACTGTTTCCTTCTGGCACTTGTTTTTATCCAGTTATTATTTTGTTAGTTTGCTAACTATGTACCCTCATTCCCCCAAAAAGTCAGTGAGATAAGGATTTTGTTTGCCATTATATATTCCCTACAGCTCTAGCAAGGGCATGAAATACTATCTAAAATATTATCTTAAAAATGAATAGTAATACAAACAGAAACTCCTAGATGAGAGAGAGAGAGAGAGAGAGAGAGAGAGATTATTCATTCTTTGCAACAACAGGGTTATCCTACCTCTTAAACCTTTTACATAAGGGAACTGAACCACAGAGGAATTGTATAACCTGCCCAAGGTCACAAAGAAGTACACTGAAAACTCTTGGATTCAAACCTAGGTTTATTATTCCCAATCCTTCTACCTAGACACTATTGCATGCTGTGTCTCTGAAATATGCAAAGCATCTGCAGGAAGCACTGGATACAGAGCTACAAAGCATCCTCATACTTCTAGGATGCAGGCTGTCTGAGCAGTTCCCTTAGGAGACAAACAATTACAGGAGTATATACATTACAGTGCTGGAGGTCAAACTCAGGTCCTTGAACATACAAGGCAGTAGCTCTACCACTGAGTGGTAGCTCTTGCCTAGAATATTTTTTAACTATTTTAAGATATTAATGTTCCTTTAATGAGATAAGCTCTGAGTTAGCCTAATAATAGCTCTAACTTCCTGAAATGAAGTTCTGAAATGAAAGCATGGGCAACTTATCTTTATAATGATGAAATCTCCAGGAACTTGGTTCCTCCACTGCCTTCTAGGGAAGAATAGCTCAGTTTCATCCACATATGAAACTTCTCAAACAATACCCCAGCATGGTTCATGCTGATCATTTTTCATCTGCTTATTCATCTCCAGTGGTTTCGTCTCCCTCATCTTCTCCCCCCATGCCCCAGTTCTCTATTCACCCACATACTCTTACACACACATACTACCCTTTCAAAACACATCTTTCAATGGGAAATGCTGAATATAAAACATCTAAGTAGAAAAGCAATGCTTATCAACAGAATCTGCCAGAAATCTTTGAGATTGTCTGAGCCCTGGAGTTATAGAAGTCTAAATTGCTACTTAACTGATCATCAAATTTCAAGTCATGTTCTCCTATAATCTTATATTTTAATTGAGTAAGTAAAGAAATCTACTTATCTCTGCACATATATAACCATGCGCACATACTTGTATTCCTGTGTTTGTGTGTGTATACATATAAGAAGACTCCTTTTTTAAAAAAAAGTATAGCCTCAGGATAATGTGGGATGTCATATGTCATACTCATTTCTCTATACCAGTGGCTTTAAAACAGGTGCTTTCTCAACCTAGCATGTCTGCCCCTCAGTCTAATGCATAGAGACCAGAAGTAATGCTAAAGACTTAAAAATCCTTAAAAACAAGCCATATAGCAAAGAATTATATGGCCCCAAACTTCAGTGGTGCCAGGAATAAGAAATCCTAATCTACACTGCAGGCTGAGGCATCAAACATTTGAAAAGCTAAACTCTTCATTTTATCCCAGGCAACTGAGAAGCAAAAATAAAGGGAAAATATCATTTCTACAGGAATTCTGTTTTACTCCCATTGACCAAAACACTCTCTCTCTCTCTCTCTCTCTCTCTCTCTCTCTCTCTCTCTCACACACACACACACACACACACACACACACACACACACACACACACCAAAAAGAAGAAGAAGAAGAAGAAGAAGAAGAAGAAGAAGAAGAAGAAGAAGAAGAAGAAGAAGAAGCTCTTTAGAAAAAATGAGATATTCCTGTTCTCTCCCACTTAGTCTCCTAGTGGTCATTTTTTTTTTCTCTTCTGAAAGCTTCTGTGGTTTCTGGACCAGTCTGTAACACACTTCATATATGTGAGAAAGAAAATGTGGTTACGCATTTTAGTGCAGTTCATCATTGTTGGTTTTTAATTGTGTATATATGTTGACAGGAGTGCAGTGCCCACAGAGGTCAGAAGAGGGTGTTGGATCCCCTGCAGCTGGAATTACCAGACATTGTGCTGAGAAAGCAGATCCAGTTCCTCTGCAAGAGCAGTATATGCTCTAATTCTGAGCCATCTCTCTATCCCCTGGCTCATCATTTTAAACAAAATTATGATGAAGATGTATGGCATTCTAGTCTGCATACAGTGCTGAGGAAGATAGGCATTTCATGTTGCATACATGCATAGTTTTCTACCAATGATGACATAACTTTGTCTTTTGAGAGAACTTAGAATGTATTTTCCCCTTTTACAGTATCCAAGTTCATCAAAGGTAAGATGCCATTGATTCTAAGATGAAGTTTCTTTTACTTTGTACAGACAAACAAAAATGAATATCAATTGAAAATGATAGGCCCCTAATTGTAAAATTCATTTTGGTTTGAGAAACATTAAAGTCAGAATGAAACCTCTTAGAAATTATAGAATACATTTATTGATACATCTTTTCCTCTCCAAGAGTCATGTGTCATGTTACTGTATGTAAGTCTTTCCATAATGATGCAACATGCACATGAAGTATAAATGGTGGGAAAAAAGAAGGTTAAACTTATGAAACTACAGTCTTTTTTAAGTTTTGGGTACTGTATGTTTTGATAATTGGAAAAACATTAAAAATACACTGCCTTGCTTTAGTTATATTTTTAGGTGGGGCAAATTATAACAGGCACTGCAATGAGTAAGAATCAACTGGTGGGGTTGGGGATTTAGCTCAGTGGTAGAGCACTTGCCTAGCAAGCACAAGGCCCTGGGTTCGATTCTCAGCTCAAAAAAAAAAAAAAAAAAAAAAGAATCAACTGGCTTAGTTTATTTTGAAATAGGCATATCATTTAATGATAATGTATGTTGAGAAGGAAGAGAGAGAGAGAGAGAGAGAGAGAGAGAGAGAGAGAGAGACTGCCCCTCTTGAACAAAAGAAGATAGGTTAAATTTTCTAATATTGGGGTTAGATTCTATATCAGCCAGTGTGCATTTTCCATAAACTCTACGTAATAAACTAGAGAAATTCTGTGATGACTTTCAGGCACTGTAATAGTCCAAGGTATAAATAAGCAATCCTATCAGCATCCCTGCACTGGACTTGACATTTTAGGAAGTGAGGTGAGAAGAGCTGTTAAAGACTTCTAGCCTAAGTCATTAATCTTCTTCTAACTTGAACATATAGTTCATGGAACAGCCATCCACCTAAATGCTTCTATAGATCAAAGTTTTTCCTATAGGAATAAACTCCAGTTAAATGAACAAGTGCCCCGCTGAAGCAGCAATTGCACATAGAAAAGAACTATTACTAAAATCTAAAGGGCAGATAAGGCTAAAAGACCCACACAACAAGCTTCCCTGCTGCATGTACCATTCCCATGCTGAGGGAAAGCTGAAGAACTACTGGCTTCGGACTCTCCGAAGCATGACTCCAGTAAGCTTCCTATTTGTGCCTAGCAACCCTCCATCTGCCAGAGGTTCCAGCATTCCAGTGTGCTGTATATCAGCTTGAATATCCTTCACACCCCAAGCTAGAACTAAAGAGAGAAAACAGATCGGGCCCTGCTGCTGCTGACCAGCTAAGCACAAAATCCCATCAACAGCATACCTCATGGCATGCTGGGACATTAAAATATAATCATAAGATGTAGTGCGTGTCACATTTGATCACACTCAAGACCGAAAAGGAGAGCCTTTCAACCTAGACACTGTCTAGCCCTCAGAACCTTTCTGAAGGTAAAAATAACACTTGGCTCATGCGGAAGTTAAGGCTGTAAAAACCCATTCTGAAGGACCTTAGCTCCCTTTCTAGAGTGCAGGCAATTTTCAGAGCCTTCACTTCTTGCCATTTATTTAGCCGTGTGTCCCACTTCTGCATCCAAACCCATTTTCCAGAAGATAGCAAGATTCTCTGGGACCACGAGAACTGCTTCCCCTAAATAGTTTACAGACAACTACAGTGGTAAATGGAAACTATAGCTCTTTAGAGAGGAGGTGTGGAGCCCCAAAACAGGAAAACATTGGTAATCCTCAGAATGTCCATGTGAGACAGAGGGAGACTTTAGGGTTAGAAAGCTGTGGAACAACTTGAAACTGGGTTCCAATATATTTCAGAGTTCCTTCAAGACCAGGAAACTCAAATCACACTTGGTCTTATTCTTTTCCATTAGTTTAAACTCTTAACATTGTACACACACATGGATTGGATTTTCTATGTGTGTTAATGTGAGTAAACAACCATGATATGGCAATATCACTTTCCCAAGTTCTGAATTTGTCTATATTATCCAGCTTCCAAAGTTACTTGTCCATTGTTTGCATAAGCCACTTAGGAACTACTATCACAGATATAGAGAAGTAGATCATCGCGAAGATCATTAGGGTCCATTTTACATTTTAATTATGAAGAAACTAGTTCCTAGACACGTA
Organism: Onychomys torridus; assembly: GCF_903995425.1. NCBI lineage: Eukaryota > Metazoa > Chordata > Mammalia > Rodentia > Cricetidae > Onychomys > Onychomys torridus. The sequence goes on along the minus strand of NC_050447.1, from coordinate 80,214,857 downwards.
ATGTAGCCTGACTAGAGACAAAAGTGGGAACTGAAGCCAAGTGCTAACTTTATTATATTTATTATTATATAACACAATATACTTCATTGCATTACTAGCTAACAAGAATAAATGTATATCACTTATTCGTGGCAAATATATTAACTCCAGTAAATACTATCTTTTAAACAAACAGTAAAATAATCAACAATGGAGAATGAAAAGGTTGAAAGCATGGTATGTTAACTCAGAGACTGAACAGGCATCGTGGGTGGGTGGTAGAAATCAGATTTGAGCTCCTTAATGAGAAGCTCATAGCTTGAATAAGTTACTCAAGGTTTTTAACATTGTAAGTACTGAAGAGTTGTAAGAAGCAAGTGCAGTTGTTCAGATATAGCAACCAACCTATAGTAAGTGCTCAACAAATAAGGGTCCCATCGATTCTGAACTGCCACAGAAGAGTTATGTCACTTCTAAGAAATTTCTTTAGTTCTTTGTGTCTCAATTTCCACAACTGAAAAAATAGGAAAAAAAAACAAATTAGTCCTGAATTCCTTCCATCTCATCAAGAAGGGAAATTCCCTGGATAGAGATGTACCTCGGTGGTAGAGCACTTTACTTGGTCCATGAAAGTCCCTGGGTTTAACATTCAGTACAAAACAACTACAACAAATACAGATCTCAAAGGAACTCACTTGCACTTGTGATATGACAATGATTTAAATATCTTGTACCAGTCCTGAGTACTCAACAGTTCCAGCCAACAACATAAAGATGTTTATGCATTTATTTAGCAAAACGGGTTCCTATTCTACTTCATCTTCAATGCATGGAGCTGCAGAAACATGCTGTAGGTATATCTAATGCATATTTCTAAACTGTGTAAAGAAAGCCTATGGCCCAGTTCTATAGTTGTTACAAACTGTGTGTATGACTTTTGAATAAGTAGCTTCTCTTGTCTAGTTCTGCATCCTTGGAAAACAACAGGTAGAACCACCTGATCCTTGGAATAGTTCTTCTAGTTCCTGGAGAGAACATTTCCTTACATCGTCAATACAGGTGGAGGGTGGAGTAGTACACCTATGGAGTAAATGGGGCTCACAAGAGCAGATTCTGCTCTTTATGGATCTACTGGGACAGGCCAGCTTCTGTAGGCAGCCAGACACACAAGGACTGTCTCTGTACCTTTGCTGAAGAACACCACTGGCAGCTATGAAAGCATTTAAGGAATGTGTAGTTCTCCCAAGCTTGGACCCTTTTGCATCTTCAGCCTTTCCCCTTGGCTGGCTGAAGGCACTGGATACATTGAGACAACATAGATTTTTCTGATCATAGGGGGGGAAGATTCTAGGGGCTGGTGGTGTGAGTCAGTAGTAGAACCCTTGGCTAGCATTGCTATGCCCCAGGTTACATCCGCAACGTGTGTGTGTGTGTGTGTGTGTGTGTGTGTGTGTGTGTGTGTGTGTGTGAGAGAGAGAGAGAGAGAGAGAGAGAGAGAGAGAGAAACAGAGAGAGAGATAAATAAAAAGACACAGACAGACAGACAGACAAAGGGAGACAGAGAGGAGGAGAGGAAGAGAAAAAGAAAGGGGGAAAGAGAGAAACAGTTCTAAAACCAAATGGTCTTCCTCCTGGTCCCACACCTGGAAATATTCTCATTCATATGCATTAGCTGCCTGGTTTAAGCCATCTTCATGAAATAGGGCTTAGCATACTGGTTAAAAGCAAAAGTGGGCTTTCAACCTGACTCTTCTGTTTAATATCTATGCAATCAGCCATGAAATTTAACCCCTCTGTGTTTCAGATTCCTTTACTAAAAAGTAGACAAAACAATAATAACACATAGCAGAAGACTGCTATGAAAAGTTACCGAGATAGGCACAGCCAGCCATTAACACAGACCCTAACATCAAGAAAAAAAGTGAGAGAGAGGGAATAGGGGAAGGGGAGAGGAGAGAGGGAATGGGGGAGAGGAGAGAGAGAATAGCAGAAGGGGAGGGGGGAGAGGGGATGGGGGAGAAGAGAGAGGGAAAAGAAGGGACAGAGAGGCTGGTCCTGAGACTCTCTGAAAAGGATCATCCAAAGGTGCTTTGTTGGCTGTAAGTGGCATCTGCTAAGCTCTCTTCTTCTGGGAAATTGGTGTGGCAAGGATTCAAAGCTGGTCTGAGCTCTTACTAAGAGGATCCTGAGAGAATCAGGAGGAAATGAGGTTATCCTGAAAGTAGGAAAGTTTCTGCAGTTAAAGATAAGACCTTTTAAAAAACCATAGACACACATGGGGGGGACGGGAGGTGGGGAGAGGGGGAGTTGTGTAGCGTCAAAGAAGAAAGGGAGTTCTTCTTTTACGCCCTCTCAAGTGTTGCTGGCAGTAGAGGCTATAGAAGTTCACTGCTGTATAATTCCCTCGAGGCAATCCATTTCAATTCTCTCACTTGGTAGATAAGTACCTGAGGCCCAAAGAGGTTAAACAACACATCTGAGGCAGTTCTACAGTAAAGGGCAAGGGCAGTAAGGCAAGCTTCTGGCACTCACTGATTGCCCATGCCTTGCTTTGCCTGGTGTGTTTTAGCATGTCAGCATCCTGTCCTTGAAGTACTAGAGCAAAAGTAAATAAAACACACACACACACACACACACACACACACACACACACACACGTTTTCTCAATTTTTCCAAGTCCCCAGAAGGTTAAATGAAAAATAAATAAAAGCAACTCCAACCCCTCCCTTCTTGCCAGAGTTTCCCATCAGAGGCCCTGTGGCAGATGCCATCCACCTGCAGTTCTCTCCAGGACCATTATGGAGGGAGTTTCTCCTCTCTCCTTTCTGTTCCTTCCTTGCATTCATTCCTAAAAAGCTGCTTCTAGAAGTTCCTCACTACCGAGGCTGAGGGACAGCGGTGTTAATTTGCAAATGCTAGCTTTCCTCCAATGCCACAGGGAGAGATGCTGAAGTTTCTTCCTAGTTTTCTGTTTGGGTAGAACAGATTCCCCTCTCCCCAACTCCAGCAGAAAACCTTCAGATGTGCCTAGCAGGGAACAGGAGGAGGAAGACACCAGGGAAGGAAAGCCTATGACTAGGAGAGGAGGAAGCCAATGGGAGCACTCCGACCAAACTGCCAAGTCTGGATCCTGGAGAGATGGCTCTGCTGCCGGAGTGACTCAGTGCTGAGTGGCCAGAACTGCCCAGGGGATGGCACAGGTTTAATTACACGCTCTGGTAGCTGACTAACAGCAGGCTTGCGCTCCAGACTACACTCACAGGAAGTGGGCTGAGGCTACCCCGAAGTGGCGGATTCAAGGAATTCTCACTCCCTGCGGCTCGCCTTTTTTTTTTTTTTTCAAATCCCTCTCATCTGATGTTCTCCACTCTGCCTGACAGGCGCATCCCAAGCACCCCCAAAGTTCAGGGACACCACCCTTGTGCTATGGGAGGATTGAGGCCAAGTGTTACCTTTCCTGCACACCAGGGAAAAGCTTCCCATGAGTGCCTGAAGCAGACAGACCCGGGCACTTTCCACCCCCTCCCCACATGAGCCTGCCTGGGCATCCTTTAGCCCGAGGCTATGTTCCAAGGCTGGAGAGTTAAGTATCACGGACAAGTGTGCTTTCCCAGAGTGCCCACCTGCAAATCCAAAGGAAGACTCTGCTTGTGCCCTTTCCCCCTCTCCCTACCTGAATTCCGGGACCAGGTTAGGCTGAAGCCCATAGAAGGCAGCAGAGAGAGTGACCAGCCACCCAGGCTTGTAACTCCCGTTCTCACACTCCAGATAAGGTGGAGACCATTTGACGTGGCTCCTGTCCCCACTGAGCCCATCCCTACGCCTCCAGCTGTGGCCCAGGCCCCGTGGTCCCTGACTGGAGCCACGGCGGTGCAAGTGGGGCCTCCACTTTCGCCGAAGCCCGTGGAACCACTCGGTCTCCACGGTGGCGTTAGCCAGGTGGTGGGCGGAGGAGGACAGGTCCTGGAGCAGGATGCGACTCTCCTCGCGGGTGGCCTGGAGGAAGACCTGCTGGGCAGGCGTGGACAGTGACTCGGTGCTGAAGGTGATGGCCGCCCGGGAGATGCTGGGCTCACCTTCCAAGAGACTCCGCACCAGAGCCTGGTACCACTGCAGGTCGTCCTGCACGGACTGCTCCCGAGACTTATTGCTTTGCAGCATCATGTTGAGGAAGTTCGTGGCATGTGTCAGAGTGTCCAGCGCCCCATGCAAGGAGGGATGGGAGCTGGCTAGGGCCGGTGACTTCCCCGGCAGGCCCGCCAACTCATAGCGGCCGGAGCAGTTGGCTCGCTTCAGCTGGTGGAAGTCCCCGGTGTAGAGGTAAGAGGCCACGTCCATGGGCACCTCCTCGGCTAGTTTCTGTGCCAAGATGGTGCCATCGGTGGAGCGGCTCCAGGGAGTAGAGGGGTCCGGGGCAGAGGCTCGCGCCAGCTGCTGGCCATGCTGCTTCCCCCTCAGGGTCCTCTCTCTAGGGGAATCTGGCCGTCCCAGAGGATCTAGGCTGGAGCCAACCGCTCCCAATCCCAGATGAGCGAGCAGGAGGCAAAGAAGTAAAGAGTAAGCCATGGCTCCCATCTGTCTAGCACAGAAGAGAGGAGGTAACCGGAGGAGTCACTTTGTAAATTGTGGTCCTCAATTTATCACCAGTAAGACTTTTACTGGGGTGGGGGTGTCTTCCTCCTTCTCCAGGTGGCGCTCAGTCCAGATGGACTTTAAAATAAGAATGTTTTGAAATTGGCCCAGCTGGCTCAGCTGCCGTAACAGACCGAATCACCTGTGGCAATGCTGGCTGCGCCCGCTCCACAATGAGTCGGGTCGGGATTACGCACCTCGCAGCCTTCAGCCAAACAGGTTACATCCCCGGCAGCTATAGTTAGCCCGCTTACGTCTTTCTGTTCAGCCGCTTCCACCGCCGCTCTCATTGAGGTGTGTTCAAGAGCTGCTGCTGATGCTGCTGATGCTGATGCTGCCACCGCGGCCGCCGAAGACGCTGCTCCATCATCTCACCCTTGGCAGGTCGTTCCCGCCTCCCGGCTCTGGCCCCTCCTGGACCCCTTCGCCCCGAGATGGAAGCGCGCACACAGACCCACGCCGCGAGCGCTGCGGCGAGTCCCAAGGAGCCAGGGTTTCCTTTGAAGACGTTCGTGTCTCTGGAGTCCAGACAGCCAGGCAGCTGGTTAACTGGAGCCTTTTGGTTTGGCCACAAACCACACCGCTGCCTCTCCCTGCTCTCCGCTGAAACCAGTTTAAAGAGACAGCTTGGCCGCAACCAAACCCTTGGAGGGCGGCTTCAAGTCGTCTTGTGCCCTGTTTGGTCGGCGCCTCTGTCAATCAGGTGACTGCCATTTGTTGGCTGGGGCGGGAGCTGTCCAGTGCTGAACCCGAGGCGCACTGAGGAGGCGGAGGAGGAGGCGGCGGCGCGGGTGCTTTCTCCCACTCGTGTTCCCTGATGACTCGGAAACCTGCAGGGGTGGCGAGGAGTGGGCGGGAAGGAGGGGAGAAGCGGCGCTTTTGGCGGCTGAGAGCGAAGGAAACTTGGACGTACTGAGAAGGAGGAGGCTGTTGGCATCTTGCTTGCTTAGTTAAACCAGCCCTTTCTTTTGCCTGGAAAAGAGGGAGAAGGGAGTAGTTTTCATTTCTGACTGAAACTCGGGGTGGGGGGGGGGGGGGGGGGAAGACGACGGAATGTAGGATGGAAACGGGTCCTTCTCAGCATCTGCTCATTTTTTTTTTAAGACAAATTATCAAATTCCCTTCCTTGTTGTCGGTTAAGGAAATGATTAAACCTGGCTTGCTGAGGAAGGTCTTGGCTGTGAGAGAGTAACGGAGACATCTACTGGCTGAGCTTCAAGGAAAAATAAATGTCATGTTTAAGAAACCTCTTCTTCGGGGCCAGAACAGAAGGGATCCTGTGAAAATAAAGATGTGTAGAGAAGGGCCATGATCAAGAAGTGCGTGTTGTAACTGAGAGAATGAGGACAAGAAAGAGTGAGTGAATCTGTGTTGTGTGGGATACAAAGTCACTGTAGTGAGTTGCTGGAGTTGATGAATAACAACTCAGACTTCATAGAAGAGCTGAATAGGTGTGCCAGCTCCTTAAGTAATTAGGAGGGCCCCTAAGCCACATGACTGTATTACTTGAAGCTTCCCAGGGCATTTGAGCTTGTCTCCTACACTCTGACAATAGACAAATGGTGCAGAGACCTGTTTTATTTATGTCCACACTTTCAAATTCCTCAAGACACACATAAAAAAAATCCCAGGTTCATTTTAGTCCCCCAACTCAGAAAAAAAAAAAAAATGTCACTCATGGCAGTCCAAGATAGTACTGCTTAGATGTACTGTGCTATGTCATTTTGTTCTAATGAGAAAATACCTTAGTCTGTTCTGTTTCTATCATAATATACTGATATATAAAGAAAAATGTTCATTTGGATCCTGGTTTTGCACACTGGGTGTCCAAGATCAGGTAGTCCCTGATTTGGCCTTCTAGATACATCAGAACATGGAAGATAATATGATGCTCAGGAGCACATTGAAGAGGGAGAAAGAACTCATTTGACACAAGAAGCAAGCATCATGGGAAGGATCAAACTTGCTTTTTTATGACAATCTTGCCCCCCCAAACTCTGCCAACCCTCAGTATGCAGCATTAATCCATTAGTGACAGCAAAGTCTCCCATAAACCAATGGCCTTCTACTAGATCCTGCCTCTTAATGTTTTACCATATCAATCAATACCTTCACAGTGCAGACAAGGCTTCCAATGAAGGAATCTTCAGAGCACCATCCACATTGAGTAATAGCAATAGCTAAGTACTGGGATGTGAGAGACAAAGCACCAGAAATCTTCTCCACCACAATCATGGTGGGACTTTGAAAATCTAAGCTAGAACATGGTAAGTTCTCAGTATATACTTGGTAATTAATGAGTGAACAAGAGGGTGATGAATCTAATCATTCCTTTCTCAGGAGAAGAGCTCTGCTCAGTGAGCTAGGGATGAAGGCTTTGGGAATAGGATTTAGCAGCCAGTTTTATCAATTGTTGTACATGGTTTCCAAGTGAATTTTTGTAGCTATGAAAAGAATAGTTATTCAACTTGTATTTACTTATATGTAGTTTCTGTGTTCATATCTGTCCTACTTAAGAGTACTATTGCTTTGATGAAGCACCATGACCAAAAGCAAGTCGGTTTATTTGGCTTACACTTCCACATCATAGTCCATCATCAAAGGTAGCCAGGACAGGAACTCAAACAAAGCAGGAATGTGGAGGCCATGGAAGGGTGATGCTTACTGGCTTGTTTTCTGTAGCTTGCTCAATGTGCTTTCCTTATGGAATCTTGGACCATCAGCGCAGGTGTGGCCCCAAACACAATGGTCTGGGCCCTCCCCCATTGATCACTAATTAAGAATATGCCCTACAGGCCTGCCTACAGCCCAGTCTTAAGGAAGTATTTTCTCATTTGACGCGCTCTCTTCTCCAATGACTCTAGCTTGTGTCAAGTAGACATAAAACTAGCCAGCATAATATCTAATTTTTGCTTAAATTTTGCTTTGCAACATATGCTCCTATGCTAAGTATAAGTAATTCCAATTTAATAGTCTGTTACAGCACATGTGGCAATAATTACAGATGGAGTTTCTGTTGAATTTATCATGGTATACTCTGATTTTGCATCTATTCAACTAAAAACTAAAGTGTAATTTCCTCATTGAGTATTTTAAAAAACCTGTAAAATGTGTTTAAAATTCTTTATATTTCTCCTGTATATAATTTAAAAGGAAGCTATCTTTTCATTAGTTGTTCCTTTACACAATTAATTCAATGGCCCAGAATAATCAAAAGACCTAAGTTCTGTCCCTGGCACTATTTTTAAAAAATGTATGTGGGGCTGAAGAGATGGCTCTGCAGTTAGGAGCACTGGGTGCTGCAAGTCCATTTCCCAGCACCTACATGGTGGCTCACAATCATCTGTAACTCTACTTCTAGGGGATCTGGCAGCCTCTTCTGGGCTCTGCCAGCACCAGGCATATACATGCTTCACATTCATACATGCAGGCAAAACACTTACGAACATAAAATAAATAAATCTAAAAGAAATTTATAAATAATAATAAAACCATTTAGCTATGCATGGAGGGACATGCCTGTAAATAATCCTAGCATGTGTGACATCAAGCAGGAGTATCACATGTTTCAGACCAGTCTGTGCTATAACAAAATCCTTATCTCAAAAACCCAATGCCTGGGGATGTAGCTGAGTGGTTGAGTCCTTGCCTCACATGCCCAAGACTCTATATTTGATACCAGCGTTGCAAGAAAACAAAGCTTAGGAGAAAATGTAAAATTATTGTCAACAGTATATTTGATTTTGTCCAGTATAGTGAAATTATTATTTTAATCATTTCAATAAGTAAACAATATAAAATTACTAACAATCCCTCTAACATTTTCAGTAAGTCTTCTAATATCATGTGTATTTTATATTCATAGAACCTGGTGTTTCATATTAGCCTCAATAAGTCGCCTATCACTAGAAACTACCATAAACCACAGATCTAGAAAACAGTACGTTGTGGTTCAGAACACTGTATCCCCACAAGATAAGACACCCAGACCCACATGCTCTCATGATCAGTATATCTGGTCAAGGTGACTGAACAGAAGGACAATCCTGTGTTTTAGTACCCAGTAGTGGAGTCAATAATCCTCCTAAAGCTCTCATTAGGAACCAAGATTTATAACAACACTCAAAGCAGAAGACAAAACCCCTACAAACTCACAAAAGGTACAAAATGAGTTTAGTCCAGTGAATGTTTAGTGAACCTCTACTAACTACCAAGCCTGGTACTGAATGAAAACAGGTGCAACATCTGCTTTCCTGGCTGTCATGCTCAAGTGGGTGCAAAGAGGCAAATAAACAAGGCAATTACATACTGTGATGAGGACCGTGAAGAAATACACACTGTGAAGTCATAAGGAGCAGACGGCCTAGAGATGGGTAGCTTCTTGTAGGAAGAGGTAAACAGAAATAAGGAGCAAGAGGAGACAATTGAGGTGACACTGAAAGAATAAGGAGGGACTTTCTCTCTCTCTCTCTCTCTCTCTCTATATATATATATATATATATATATATATATAGATATAGATATAGATATAGATATAGATATAGATATATGTGTGTGTATGTATATATATATATATAACTATATATAAATACATATATAAATAGTTACAGTAGTAAACTATATAAAACAATATATACATATACATATATAGTAATAGTAGTAAACTATACAAAACTATATATACATATATAGTTACAGTAGTAAACTATATAAAACAATACATATATACATATATATAGTAATAGTAGTAAACCATATAAAACTATATATATACATATATATAGTTATATATATAAACTATATATATATCGTTACAGTAGTAAAGAAAATAAGAGGAGGAAAACCTTACCTCACTAGAGTGTAGGGTATGAAGGCACTATAACTACAAATATTCTCTCCTTAACAAGGCTGAGGGATGGAAGACGAGCCCTGCAATTGGCTGAAGTTCATGCATAATGCAAAAACTCTCAACAATAGAGACAAAAGGAAAATCACTTTCTAGGATAATGAAGAAAATAATTGAGTGTGATAGGGATGTCTCCCCTCCCCAGTTACATAAATATTACTTGCAGGTATAGATTTGTAGGGAAACATCCCTGTGCATGCCTCAAAATTAAGAATTAAGTTGTCTAAATGCTCATTAACACTGTGTGGAAGTTTGACTGTTATTGAACAATGGATACCAAACTTGGAGGCACAGAGTAAAAAGGCCCAAGTCATTTTCATCACAACCTGAAAAGCCAGTCAAATTGAGAACAAGTTTTCATTCAGAACACAGCAATATGTAATGGAGTTACAAGTTATTCATTGTCAGTTCATAATTCATCACTAGTTTTAAAAGCAAGAAGAACCTAAAGATTAAGAACCCTTGCCACTTTCCAGAGGACCAGAGTTTGGTTCCCAGCACCCATGACAAGCAGCTCACCACCACCTTTAACTCCAGCTCCATAGGATCCAACACCTGCTTCTGACATTCCTGAGCTCCTGCAGACATGTGATGTGTACACATGTGTATGTGCACACGTGCACACACTCACACAGAGAGAGAGAGCAATAAAAATACTAAAATGGAAATCCGTAAAAGGCGGAGTAAACTTGGTGTATCTTTTGGTAAAAGGAATGGAAGGAAGCTAAAATGGACTGACATCCCATTTTATGGGAGCAGTTGAGGTGGATGTACTTTTAATGTTTGAATATTGGGCTAAGTCACCCCTAAAAGCAAGAATTAGGAAGTCAGATATAATGAAAGGACATTAGGTTGACAGCTGGGAGACCCAGTTCTAAAGGCCTTTCCTTTAGCTAATCATGTGACTCACAATGTCCTCAACCTGAGAGCGTTTCCTCATCTAAAGAAGGAGTGATGTAGAAGATGCATCTCCACAGCTGAACAGTTGCAGCTGAGTGACAAATAATCTGGCGAGATATATTTTCCAGGAATTCATTGTTTTTAATAATCCTAGATTTACGAGTCTTGGTAAATCAAGTAGCATGACCCCAATAAAATTTTCAGATAAAACTATAGAAGACACAGCAGTCTCTCAATATAACCCAAACTGAGAGATGGGCTGCCTCTGCCCATCTTGCTGAGAGTCCCTATTTCCTTAATCACATGCTATACTTGGGTCTCATTTGCTCATTTGCAAAATGATGATTACAGTCTTTGTCATTTAAGACTTGTGGTTTTGAAAGTTCCACATGAAAAGTGTCACTAGAGAATTCTTATCTTGTGGGTCTGGGCAGGACTTGAGAACCTGTATTTTAATAATGTAAGTGGTTCTAATGCAAATGCACCATTGAGTGCCTGCTGATACTGCCTTGAGCCATGGAAAAACATTGTAAAATACAGGAGGAAAGATCTGGGAAACACAAAGCCTCGTGATGAACTGAGAACCATGATTGCCATCATTGTAGTCATTGTGGGGTGTTTACAGTGGCCAAGCATTGTTCTAAGGATTTTACATAATTTAGCCCATTTAATCTTCATTACAAAAATATGAATTCGGTGCTGTTACATCCTACAAGCAGAAAATAATAACAACAACAGCAAAATGAATTGCCCTAAGTAATATAGCCATCTGGCTCCAAATGTCAGGCTTTTAATCACTAGACCAGTAGTCCTCAATTGTTAATAAGCCCTGGGCTCACCTGAATCGCTTCTAAAAGCACAGACCAGTGATCTCACTCCCCAGATGTCTGTTTAGGATGGGGCTGGAATGGAGCCTGAGAACCAATACTCCAAACACTTCAGTAAGTTGTTCTGGTACTGCTGGTCCAGGGGCCACATTCTGGGAACCACCACACCTGTCACCATTATAACCTTTGTGTTCTATGTTGCTTACTTTGCTGGACACTCTGACAAAATGCTCAATGTAAACGACTTAAAGGAGGAGGGCTCTATTTTAGCTCACAGTTTCAAAAGGGTCAGTCCATCACAACAGGGAAGGCATGGTGGGACAGAACAGTCCACGTCATGGCCGCCAGGAAGCAGAGAGATGGGCATATAGAAGAGAGCCAGGGCAAGATGTCGCCCCCATGACATGGTTACTTTCCCTAATTGGGCCTCATCTCTAGCCTTTTACACCTTCTCAAGAATGATAGGATATTATGAAGGGCTTACAACAGGCAATAGATCATACTCCTAATGATCTACTGCCCCCTGGAAATACCCTCAGAGAAGTCCAGAAGTGTACTTAACAGATCCCTTAGGCATTTCTTAATGTGCTCAAGCTGACAGGGAAGAGTAACTGGTAGGTAGGCTACAGCCTTCTGTGCATTTTCACATGGGAAGAGGAGAAAGCCAAAGTAGCTCAAAAGATGCTGGGAGTCCAGGAAAATCATCTCGTCTGTCTATTTCCAAGTTAGAAAGCCTACTGGAGATGCTTATGTTTGCCACTTAGCAGTTTGTTCTCGGCTGCCTCCAGTTTACCCTTAAATCTCTGCCTCCCGGTCAGCCTCCCTCCTAACACCTCTTCCCTGTGTTGTCTCCTCTGTTTTTCTCTGTGAAGGGCAAGCCTTGGGATCCTCTCACATTCCCACTGAAGTGTGTTATTAAAAAAAAAAAAAAAGAAAGAAAGAAAAATTAAAAAGAACAAACACTCCCAAGTATAGTGCTAACTGCAGAGACACTCCAGTCCTTCCATCCAAACCAACCATTCCTCTTACCCCCTATACTGCCTTTAACAGGTCTGTAACCCTGAAGGTCCCTAAAGACCTTCCCAAACACTGGGGAAGAAACCACCATGGGATAGGTGTATTTGGGTAGGAGAATCTTGAACATACTAAAGCAAAGTATTTACCCAGTTTTTACCTGCATGATCCATGACATGGACCCATACTCAACAGCACAGGAAAGGGCAAGTACCATGGTCAAAAACAAAAAGCCAACTTGTAAAAATCCAAGCCAATTACTGACTCCTTTTCTCATTAGGAAATAACTCAATACTGAAGATGGGGTAATTTATCAAGGATAAAGGTTTATTCTACTGGTGGTGGTGAAGACTGGGAGTTCAAGACTGGGTGTCTTGTGAGATCCAGATCACAGGTAGGATTCCGAAGTCCTACGATGTTGCAGGATGTTAACTGAAAACACAGTGAGGATGTTAACACGAGTCTCTCCTCCGTGTCTTACAAAGACATCGAAATTAAAAGAAATTAAAATAAAATTCACAAAACAAATCATCTGTAAATGGTGGGAGGAGTTTGTGGATAAGGAGATATGAAAGTAAATTATTTTTTTCTTTGCTCAATTTTGTTTACCTCAGCTCTTGAGGGAAACAGCTCGTCCAAAGGTTTCCATCTGCAATCAGATCTCAGTGTTGTTTCCATCAGCGTATTACCTTGAGCAGGAGCATGATCAGTTACATCATGGGCAGGTGGAACTTGGTATTCTGTTTTAAACACAGAAAAGTTGATGTGTTCATTATCTTTTCTGATGCTGGGACAACATACATGATAGAAATAATGTAGGAAAAATTCAACTTGACCCATGGCTTGAGAGATTTCAATTTGTGGTGATTTGACTCCATGTTTCTGAGCCTGTAGTATCACCACAGTAAGAGAGGCATGTGAGAGACATTACTGACCCCATACCAGGAGGCGGGGACAGACACTAAGAAGCAGGAGACAATTACATCCTTCATGCCCTGAGGTATCCAATTTCCTCCAGCTAACCCCTACTTCTAACTTTTCACCTTGTTCCAACAATGTCATCACATTTTATAATTTCATTAAGGGTATTAATCTACTGATTGGGTCAGAACACTTAAGACTCCATCACTTCCACCCAAACCTATCAGCTGGAATCAATATGTGAGCTTGTGGGGTAATATTTCATTTTTTAAATAATAATGGTTAAGAACTGCCTACATGATAAATGTGTATCATGTTAATACAATGACAATTCTTCATTCATGAAGAGCAGACGCTTAGGAGGTAACATGGGTAAATCTGGGGGACATCTTTCGGGGACACAGAAAGACAATGACCTGACACTAAACAGTGTAGGACATGGCAAGTACCATAGTCCAAAAAGAAAGGAAGGAAGGAAGGAAGGAAGGAAGGAAGGAAGGAAGGAAGGAGGGAGGGAGGGAGGGAGGGAGGGAGGAGGGAGGAAGGAGGAAGGAAGGAAGGAAGGAGGAAGGAAGGAAGGAGGAGGGAGGGAGGGAGGGAGGGAGGGAGGGAGGAAGGAAGGAAGAAGGAAGGAAGGAAGGAAGGAAGGAAGGAAGGAAGGAAGGAGGAAGGAAGGAAGGAAGGAAGGGAAGGAAGGAAGGAAGGAAGGAGGAAGGAAGGAAGGAAGGAAGAAGGAAGGAAGGAAGAAGGAAGGAAGGAAGGAAGGAAGGAAGGAGGAAGGAAGGGAAGGAAGGAAGGAAGGAGGAAGGAAGGAAGGAAGGAAGAAGGAAGGAAGGGAAGGAAGAAGGAAGGAAGGAAGGGAAGGAAGGGAAGGAGGAAGGAAGGGAAGGAAGGAAGAAGGAAGGAAGGAAGAAGGAAGGAAGAAGGAAGGAAGGAAGGAAGAAGGAAGGAAGGAAGGAAGAAGGAAGGAAGGAAGGAGGAAGGAAGGAAGGAAGGAAGGAAGGAAGGAGGGAAAGGAAAGAAAAGAAGAAAAGCTTGTAAAAATCCAAGCCAACGACTGACCCTTTTCTCACCATGAAAGAAGAATGGCTCCAGAAAATTAAAATACAATTTACAAAATCAATAAACAATTTGTAAATGGAGAATTTGTGGGTGAAGAGAGATGGTTCTATGGTCTCAAATAAATGGTGTTTGCAGAACTTAGCTTTTGGAGGTCGATAGAATCAGATGGGGTCATGGGGAGTGAGGCCTTCTTAGACAATCGATGTCTTTGTAAGACACGGAGGAGAGACTCGTGTTGACATCCTCGCTGTGTCTTCAGTTAACATCCTGCAACGTCGTAGGACTTCGGAATCCTACCTGTGATGTGGACCTCGCTTGACATGGCCACCCAGTCTTGAACTCCCAGTCTTCACCACCACCAGTAGAATAAACCTTTATCCTTGATAAATTACCCCTGTCTTCAGTATTCAGTTATAGCAACAGAAAACTTGTCTAACACACCAAAAACTTGTCTCCCAAGCCCAGTCTCCCTTGTCTAGCAGTCCTTTTGAGAGATTTTTTTTTCACCCTACCACGTCTCCATTACATCTCAGGGAGTCTCCAGATCTAACTAGGTTTACACTAACAAAACTGACCTGTCTTCATTCTCAGTAGGTAATCCTGTCTACTGAGAAAACATCTGTAACACATGCTTCCTCTCCATTGAAACATTTTAACATCATCAGCTCTCAAACACTTCTCCATGTGTGAGAGGTGAGTGAATGACCATGTACATGAAAAGATACTCTGCCTCATTAGCCACCAGGGAAATGGAAATAAAAACCACAGGGAGATTTCATTTTACACTTGCAATAAAGAAGGCAGGTGATAACAAAGGCTGCTAGAGAAGTGGAGAATATATATCAGATGGATGAATGTAAAGAGACACAACTTATCTAAAAAACAGCCATAGCTCAGAATGTGAGATGAAAACGACCATATGACCCAGATGTGGAAGAGCGGTACATAAGGAAGATGCAGAAGGAAAAAAATATCATAGAAGAAAACACTACCATCCAGGCCATAAAAAGAGATGAGGCTTAGTCTGTCCAGGAACAGTCGAATGACTGTGTGAATGGAGACCAGGTAATGAGGCATGGAAAAAGGTGTCGAGGACCCAGTGTTTTGATGACTTGCAGAAGTCACCAGAGGATTTAGAGAGGACTGGCAGTCATCGAGGGCTGCTACTAAACTGAAAATGGAGAAGAAGGCTAGGGCTCAGTAAGGCAGGATTTTTTTTTTTCAGGAGGCAGCATGATGGATTGAAGAAGGCAATATGGTTACAAATTGCACATCAGGACTGTAATTTTCTGGTCATGAATGTTACTCATCAATACCCTCTGTATATCAGAGACAAATAAGGTTGTCTTAATACAGGAATTATATTAATATGAGAAACAATTTCTGCAGTTCTATCTTGAAAGAGAGTCCTAATTGAATGGTTTTTCAAATATTTATATAAAAGTATTCCTATATCAATTGAAAAAATGAACAGAAAACATAGATTTTAAGCAGAAGCATAACAGTAAGCAATAAGCAAGTGACAGAATGTTCAGCCTCATTACTGAATGGAAACACAAGTTATAAACACAGTGAGGTACAAGTTAACTCTATGGGATTGGCAAGTCTGAAAGCTTGAGTATTGCCAAGTTACCAGCACCAGCTGTGGACAGAATGGAAAAGATGTGTATCCCCAAAGTTTCCCTCACGTTGGCATGGTTACTTTGGAAAGCAATTTAGCATTATCATATAACATCAAGCCTCCACCATTGCTGGCCACTTCCATTCTTGACATGTATACACAAGCAACTCACGCATTCCTTTTGAGGCGTGCGGGAGTGTCATTGGCATCAACCCTAGTAACAAAAACTCGAAGCAACACAACCGCTTATCGGCAAGGAACTGTTAAACTGTGACCTAGGCAGACAAAACAGAAGCAGGGGAGTCATGCCCTTGGGATCAGGAAGGTGCTGAACCCCTTGGTAAGGTGAGGAAATGAACATGTAGCTGGATAAAAATATCCAGTGCCTGGTGGTGGGCTTACGGGTGTCCATTTAAAACAAATAAATAGACAAATCAGATCATGAATTGAGAAGGGAAGAAATGTCTGCCAGTTTTGTTTTCTTGATGTTCTTGACCCCTGACAAATAATCTGCATAGGCTATGTGACAAGTCTTCATCTCTTGCATTTCACGAGGTTTCCAGATCTGACTGATGGACTAGCTTTGCAAATGTCCCAGCAGATACCAGGGTCTTTTTCTCTTCCTAAATCAGTCTTTCCACAGAGCTTGGCCTAGCAGCCCAGCAATATATATGTGGAGGTTCTGTGCTCTCCCAAGGCTCTGGGGAAGTCTTGAGATCATGAAAGATTTTGCTTCTGTGTCCTCTTTAAACTAGATCTTTTCATCAATAACAGCTATCAATCGACCTCAATGTGCCTAAAACTTTGCTGAGCCTCCAATAGTTGTTCAAAGCTTGAATTTGCTTTCCCACACTGCGGTCCTTCTTCTCTCTCTGGCCTGCGTCTGTCTAATCTTGGGTAGTCTATCTCCAAAGCACTATTTCTGGGCTTCCACATGGCTCCCTCTGGACCGTCTGGCTGACCCACTTTCCCAGTGGAGCAATACCGTCCTCTATCTGATGCTCAAGTGGTGAACAGAAGGCCGAGGAAATGAGAGGCTGTGTCCCCACTGAGGACGGCTAAGCTCCCGGCATGGGGCACACAGTGAGATCACAGAGGCCCTGCAGAATTCTCCAGAAAGCCAGTTCTGATCAATGACAGAGCAGCGTGGTCCCTGAAGAAATGGTCCTCGGTTTTTCAGCACGAATAAATAGTGATGGGAAATGAGAGAAGACCACAAATGTAATCCGATTTATACAGCAAAATATACCAAAATGGTTACAGCATCTGACAACTGGGTAAAAACAGTGAAAGAGTAAGGGTTCACCTATTTGACAATAGGTATTTATAGTTTCCCTAAGGAGGGTGTGGACCTAGGAAATAATGAAGTTTCTAAGCTTGCTCCCCGCTTTGGTCACAGCCACTGATCTGTGCTTTGCTAACAAGGACTTAAGGTGTGAACTCAGAAAGGCTCACTTCCCACAGTCACTAGTTTCAAAGCTCCTGAAAGAGGATAGACGTCCCTGGGATGCTGGCTTCAGTGATCTCTTGGAAGTGGAAGTTATCTGGTCAGCCCTCCTCCTAATAATAAGAGAAACCCACCCAGCAGGACTCTTCTCTGAAACACCCAGGCACTATGGAGCTGGAGGTGTGCCTCAGCACAGGCCAGGCCCCAGGTTTGACCCCCCAGTGCTTCAAAATAAGAAGAAAGAAACTGTGCAAGTCAGCAGTTGTCTCAGGAAAGGATGCACAGTTAGACACTCAGGCAGGCTAGAAAGCAAACCATGAAAATAAAGATGATTCCAGATCATTGCCTCATTATGAAGCTTTTTCTACCCTGATTATTGCATACAGACTAAAAGTTTAAAAGTCAGAAGTAGATGATTCCTTAAACATAGGAAGATAGACTTCATACAGCAATTCCTCGATCGCCAATAAGTTAGTCTCTAAAATAGAGCTGGAAGTCACAGAAAGAGTCATTCTTGGGGGAAAACAAAAAAACAAGATCTGAGCAATAGAAATATTGGTGCACATGATAAGTGAAAAGGGGGAACTTCACAGGGTCCCAGCCCTAGAGGAAGGACTACAGGTAACTAATGGCTGCTAGGAGAGAGAGGAAGAGCCCCTGACTGATTATCCAATGCAAAGTGGTCACCCCGGAACCACTTACATATGTGTAAACAACAAAAATGGACTCTGATGGTTATATTTACATACTTGTGAATACATATATGTGTGTGATAATAATAAAGAAAAAAGAGGTTATTATGTGAGGCAATTATATGTAAATTAAAATGGTTTTTTTTAGAGCCAAGAAATCCTTAGAGACATCACCAGGTGACTTCTGAATTTCTGAAAAACCGAAAGTCACCATGGAGCTCCCTGCAAATTCTGATTAAGTTGTTTTCATGTCCAGTCTGTTAGTCTGTATTACAGTGTTTAGGGACGAAGGTGAGTTTCCCAGTCTTTGCATCTACTTCCTCCTTGTGTGAAGGTGGACTTAGAACCACAATCAGGCAGACCACTGGGCCACAGTGCTAAAAAGGAGGACTTTGGATATTAAAAGTGAAGAAGACATATATAAAAATAGAAATGAATAAATGAATAAAAGTGCACATGCCTGCCTGTGTGTAGTATACCCACTGACAAATGTATATACTTGCCTGTGTCATATACCTACTGAAAATGCACACACATATCTGTATGTAGTACACCTACTAAGTGCTACACCTCCTGCGTGCCTCTTTTAGAATTTTTTTTTTTCCATTCTTTAAACTCTTCATCTAAGCAACTGAAATGAAACTGTGGGTCATGGATTCCTTTCTTCCTGAGAGAAGGACCTCTCATGCTCTTTCCTCCCTGGCACAAATATAAACAACTGCCAGACAAAACTCAAAGGAAAACGCAAAGAGATAGGTAGGGAGGCAGCCCTGGGGAGGTGATCTAGCCTCAACTGTCAAGATCTTCTTCCTGACAGCTTTCCGTTGTCTGTCTGGTTTGGTTTGGCTTGGCTTGGTGGGGCAGTTTCTTGCTTATAGGAGTGATGGGGCATTAAAGGACAGCCCTAGCACTCAAGCCTGGAGGAAACAGCTAGGAAAAGGACTCAGCCACTGCACATTATGTGCTACTGCCTACCTGTGGTCCAGCTAGACTCATCAGGCTCTGGAAAGCTACATGCAAGCTGTAACGTAAGCTCTAAAGTAATAGACTCTCGATGTGACTTGGGAGCTGTTTTCACACATATTCAAATGGGGCTGAATGAACAGGTGTTAGTTGTGGCCCCACTCCTCATCATCCAGACTGACTGGTTCTTCCCATTTCTGTCACAGCTCTGAGGTGACCTGCCAGAGGGCAGCATGTGACTCATTAGGGTGAGCCAGCCAAGAGCACACCTTGTGCATCTGAGCTGCATTATCTCTCATGCCAAGCACTGGGAATCTCAGAGGCCTCTTGGGGCCAGCAGAGGCCCACAGGACGTACTCAGATACAGCTAGTACCATGTGACCATCATACATTGTGAGCTTGCCTCCTGCCATCAAAACAAAACTTTTTTTTTAATGATCTGACTCCTAGGAAGGGAGAGCTGTGCCCCTAGCGACCCAAAATTTGAAATTCTAAACCCCCACTTATTTTTTTGTTTGTAAGTCAAGGCCTCACTACATAGCCCAACCTAGACTCATATTGGTGAAACTCCCAAATGCTGGATTATAGGTTTGGGTTTTGGTTTTGAATTGTCATGAATAAGAACCTCAACTTCTGTGGGATGTTTTTCTGTATGCTGTGAATATGTGTTGCCATGGTTGGTTAATAAAGAAGCTGCTCTGGCCTATGGCAAGTCAGGTTATAGCTAGGCAGGAAATTTAAAGAATGAGACAGGAAAAAGAAAGGCAGGGCAGGGAGACACCAGCTGCCACCACAACCGGTGTGGCAAAACATAGATTAATAGAAATGGGTTAATTTAAGATATACGAGAGCTAGTCAGTAATAAGCCTGAGCAAATGGCCAAGCAGTGATAAGTAATATTAAGCCTCTGAGTGATAATTTTATAAGTGGACTGTGGGACTGCAGGGGCCTGGAGGGACTAGAGAAACCTTCTGGCTACACTCAACAAAGAATGTGAAAATGCTCTAGAAGCCAAATTAAATTTATTTTACTAGTTCATCTCAATCGAATAAGAGATTAAGTCTCAACTGTTCTGGAAAGCGCATAATTGATCTCAGGTGCTGGAGCCTCACATAGTGATAAGGCTTGGGAACATAGTCTTCAGGACCTGTCTCCATGATTTATCATAAAGCAAGCACTGTCCCTGGTGCAGATTCACACCCAGTGGGATACTCCATGGGAACCATAGTCCTTACAAAGCTAAACTGCGATGTGTCTGCAATTTAAGCTTTTAAGCTTTTGAGATTTAGCCAAAGACCAAAAAAAGCTAACTTTTAAATGCAATACTTATCATGAAATAGTACTAAAAAAACGTATTGCTTATATAGATGATTCCAATTCAAATCTAATTGAACACCCTGTGATTTTTAACTGACAATTCCGCAAAGACCTTACCTGCCTACATATTCCTCTCTGAGACCGTGCTTCCTCCTAGGAGAGCACAAATAAGCAGGACTGTTACTTACCAGACCATAGGAACTCTTTTCTAGGGGAATTATCAGTCTGCCTAGGAGTAGATTTATGAAAAGGAGCCCAGAAGGCTCTACGGATGGTTCCCAGCTGCCATGCACCTGCCCTGAGACCAAAAATTACAACCTGGAAGTAGCCAAGTGGAGGAAATAGGTCCCTTAGCCTTCATCTGCACTCTCTTTTCCATTTATTCCTCTCAAAATCCTCCATCCTCCCCTTCTCTGCTTTCAATTTCAAAAGAAAACAGGTGGAACAGAGTTCCAGCAGACCAGGGCCTTCTGAGGCTGCAGAGCGGATTTCAAAACACAGTAAGACCCCTGGAGCCCCTTTTCCTAGATTTACATTTCAACACTATAGAGTTTGGCTCCATCATAACTCTAAAGAGACTTACAAAGAAAACGTATTTCGGTCTGACAGCTATCTATGCTTGTTCTTAAGTGCTTTATTTACTTTACATGTATGTAAGTGACTGGATTATTCCCCAAAAATCTCCAAGTTCACATTCAAAAGAATGCATGGCCAAGGTGCACAAAAGCAGTCATGAAAAGAGATATTCTTTGCAGTGTTGTTTATGAGAAAGAGACTAGACCAATTTAGTTGTCCTTAACTCAGATGGTGGCTAGATAAACTATACTATAATTACCTAACAAAGCAACTCAGCTTGGTAATTTATCCATCATTGTATCAGAGTTCCTAAAGTAAAGAAAACGTTATAATATATCAGCAATTGAGAAGAAGCCATAATGCTGCCACTATTTAATGACAACATAATTATGCTTGCATAAAATCCAAAGTAATCTATAAGCCACTTACTTAAGTTTATATATATATATATATATATAAGTTCATCATCAGACATAAGGAAGAACACAAAATTCGGTGTATATTTATACTGATATAAATAAATAAGTGGTCTCCCCCATTCAATCCTGCATCTCCAGTTCTAAGTCCCTGCCAGAGCATTTTCCTACAAAGAATCTCGCTGTCTCAGCTTGTATTTCATAGGAACTGAACTTGGAAGGCTTTAGAAAAAAAATTGGTCTGGACAGCAGCTCATACCATCAACTCCAGATCATTTGTCTAAATAAAAACAGTAAAAATCTTCTGAAATCTTCAAGACTATGGACTAGAAAACAAATTTGAAGCGGGACACAAGAACACTAACCATGAGAGAAAATATGGATAAATTCAACATTGTTTATCAAGGACTTTGTTTACCACTGATTGTGACCAAGCAAGTCATATACAATACTTGCACCTGAGTACATAAAGGAAAAATATTAAATAATAAAGCAGACAATCCAACAAGAAAAAGGGGCAAAAGTTTTGAACATGCATCCTCCTCCCCCCCCAAAAAAAATCTCATAATAAGAGGGAATTAGGCTATGTTAGCACTCAAAGGAATACAAATTCAAACCACAGCAAAATGCCTAGTGCTAGCCCAAAGCTGTGGGAAGACTGACAAGATCAAGTGAGGTTGAGGACATAGAACAATGTCAGCATCACATTCCTGGAAATTGTTTGACACAGGCTTGGGGTATACCTCTGTGTAGTTCAGACCCAGTTCCAAAACAGACATTCTCCTTGACGGAGTCAGCTAAAGCTGAGCACCTGCTTTGGTACACTTTGAATGTCTGGGATGCTACAGAATCCCCATGTGAAATTCACATTCTCTTATAGGAGATAGATCTTTGGAGCAGGGATATGTCATGAAGGAAGAACCATCATGAACAGTGTTAGTACTATTAAAAGAGAGGTTCCACTAGGAAACAAAAATCATCCTGTGTGAGGTAACACAGATACAGAAAGACAACTATGGTATATATTCACTTAATGTGGATATTAGCTGTTAATCAAGATATAATCCATAGAGCCAGGTGGTGGCGGCGCATGCCTTTAATCCCAGCACTTGGGAGGCTGAGGAAGGCGGATCTCTGTGAGTTGAGGCCAGCCTGTTCTACAAAGCGAGTACCAGGAAAGGCACAAAGCTACACAGAGAAACCCTCTCTCAAAACAACAACAACAAAAAGATATAATCCATAGAACCACAGAGGCTAGATATAGAGTATGGTACTAAGGGTGGACAGATAGATCTCCCTGGAAAATGGCAATAGAATAGATAGCTATGGATGGATGGTGGGGGACTGGAATGGAAGGATCAATTGGGGAGGGGGGGAATATGGAGAGAGACAGCGAAAATTAAGGACCATTTGATGGGTGGTGTGGAAACCTAATACAGTGAAAGCTTCATACATAAACAGGAAAAAAGGGAGTTCAAGGCCATCTCAGGCTACATAGTGAGAACATATCTCTAAATAAATAAATATTGGAAAACAACTCTTGGTCTCCAGTTTGCTCTGGTCTTGACCCCAATACAGGTCTCTGGTCTTGCACTCCTGAGAAGAGTCCAGGTGGAACCAGACAGTCAAACAAGTAACCAAGAGTTTAATTAGAGGATGCATGGAAGCAAGAGTCTGCTCTTTAGAAAAAGTGCCCCCAGCAAAGCAGTGACTGTCCTTGAGTCTCGAAGGCATGGGGTTTATGCCTTTCTTCTTTATGCTGTCCCCTCCTTTGTGTCTCCTCCACGACAGGCACTTCTAGGAAAGGAGCATGCTTTTCTCGGAAGCCTATTTTATCCCGAATTCAGTCTGTTATAAATCGATGTATAGGATGTAAGGGTATGGAGAAGGGCATGGGAAGCCCTAACTTTGAGAAGTTTACTAGAGGAAAGGATAACTTTTACCAAGCATTCTCATGCAGAAGAAGCCTTAAAGTTGCTTTAATCTGACTGACAGTCTCTTCCATCTTTTGGAGGACTATGAGCTGGCCCATCTAGAGTGGACCATGGCTGTTGTCTTGACACTATGTGCAGAGTCTTGAGCTAGCCCTACACATTGTTCTTTAAGTCCTACATTTGGGAACCTGTTGCTTAGTAACTTCTAAAGGTAACCTCCTGACTAACAAAGTTTCCTGCGTTTAATGGTTTTAAGAGAAACAAACTCTCCAAGATCTGTTGTGCACCTGAACAAGACTAGTGACCTACACTTCCAGCTTTTGAGTCTAACCAGCCTTTAGAAGTCCTTCCTAGCACCGCCTGATTCCCCGCCTGATCAGCATCTAGTGTAGAGTCATCCAAAAGGCTTAGAGAAATTAACTGGCTCCCAGAGGTTTAGAGCAAGAGATCTAGGTAAGCGCTATCAAGTTCCCAAGAGAGGCCTAGGCGGTGCGCCCAAGGCCACACGTGGAGACCCTTCCAATGCTTTGGTCCCCAGGTTCTGCCTCCTGAGTCTGACTCTTCTGTCCCTACATCTTTTATGAACAGTGTCTCTTCTTCTGAAGGGTGGAGCACAGAGGGAACAGATGGAATGCGAGCCTTCTTACCGTCTGCTGCTGGACATCCATCAAGAATAGAGAGAATCCACACCCAAACCTCCCCCCCATTTCTTGGGGTGATCAGTGTCGTATAGGCGCTGGGGAGGAAGAGTTAGAAACATACTATTTAATAAAAGGCCTGTACAGCATGAAGGCACAATGTACGGCAGCCAACGTCAAGGGCTCTGGCATTATTGATGGATCTCTAAATTATCCCTGAGGCCACTTCATAGATCATGGCCTGAACTGGCTCTCAGAGTAATGCAAATGCAGATCCAATGGTTTGAATGTGAAGGGCCCCCACAGATTGGTATGTTTGCACACACGGTACTCAGCCGGTGGTGGCATTTTGGGAGGCTGTGGTACCTTTGATATGAGGGTCCTAGCTGTACACAGTGTGTCTCTGGGATCAGGCCTCGACGGTTATGTCTACTTCAGTTCTAGCCTGCTCTCTGCTTCGTAGTCAGCTCTCATAATGTGGCTATCCATCCCAGGTTCCTACACAGATGGATAGCCATGCCTTCCCCACCACAGTGGACTGGAAGCCCCTGAAACCGTGAACTAAAAGGAATCCTTCCTTCTCAAGAAGCTTCTGTCGGGCATTCTGTTACACAAGCAAGCAAAGTGCCTAACACACCCACCATGCATGTGAGCACCTCTCCCAATTTCATATCCCATGTACTTCACCCACCTCTTTGGAACCCTAATTTGTGGTGATACATTGTGTACCCTAATAAACTTTGCCTGAAGATCAGAGAACAGAACAAGCCACTAGATTAAACATAGAGGCTAGGCAGTGGTGACACACACCTTTAATCCTAGCACTTGGGAGGCAGAGATTCATCTGGATCTCTGTGAGTTCAAAGCCACCTTGGACTACATGAGATTGACTCAGTCTAGGAAAGAAACAGAGCCAGGCAGTGGTGGCACACACCTTTAATCCCAGGACTTGGGAAGCACACATGCCTTTAATCCCAGGAAGTGATGGCTGGGCAGAGAAAGGTATATAAGGCATGAGGAGACATGAAATAGAGGCGTTTTCAAGTTGAGGAGGTAAGAGGTAGTGGCTGTGGCTTGTTCCTTTGTCTCTCTGATCTTTCAGCATTTACCACAATATCAGGCTCCAGGTTTTTCTTTTAATAATAAGACCTTTTAATGTTTGAGCTACACAAATTCTGTCAGAGATCACCAGGGAAAGTTCATCATCCTTGAACACTGGCAACATTTCCCTACATGCTGGTGTTTTCTGCTACCAGAAGCTGTTTGGCCTGCTTGCTTGGAAGGTTGGAAGTGCTTTGAGAGCTGATGTCCTTGGCACTCAGACACTAGGTAATGGACCCGGGGTGCCGTGAGATGCCAACACGAAGTGGAAAAGCAATAAGAGCAGAGGGACTGAGATTAAGATTTGGGAACTGATGCCGTTTAAGGGTGAGGGAGAGAAGCAGGTCTTTGGGAAGAACCGGCATGGTTTCAGACACCCAAATGAAGGAAAGCGTGAGAGTTAGCTTCAAGAAGCTTCCAGACCACTGGGTGAAACAGAACCCACACTTGAAACATTCGGGCACCAAACTCCAAGTGAGGGCTGAGGACAGAATATGGCAAGCAGTGAGTAAGTCAGGATTTGCCTTGACCTGAACAACCGGAGCGTCCATTTCCCCATTAAAAGGTGGATGTTGGCAGTGCTATTGATCACATGGGATTTTGGTGGGGGTTGGGGGGGGGTCAGATAATTAAAGTGCTTAGTTCAGTTTCTGTATCATAGTAACAGACCCAGCACAGCGTTGTTTCTATTCTAATTTCCACTGTTATGGTATTGCCATTGCTGAGTAAAGTGTAGAAAAGAGAGGGAGCTGGGTGAGGCTGTGTGGACCTGATGGGTGACGGGGAATGGACCACAGTGCACGGGAGACTGCATGATGTTCTGGGACAAGATAACTGCACAAAGAGCAAGTTCCACAACCAAGTACTGGAAAAGTCAGGGCATCAGTTTGTTTGGAGGGAGTGGTTTGAGTTGCAAGTGTTCATGGCGGCCAGGCCGGATATTCAGGCCTAGGAAGTACAGGCTTGGTGCAGGAGTTAATCCAGAAGTCTTGAACAAGATTACCGTTGTGGTTTGAATGGCAAATGTCCTCACAGGCTCATGTGTGAACACTTGGTCCCAGTTGGTGGCCCTAGTGTTCAGAGAGGTTCTGGACCATCAGGAGGTGGAACCTTATGTCACTGGGGGTTGAGCCTCACCTCACTCCTTGTTTGCTCTTCCTCTGCTTTCTCCGTGTGGATGAAAACTTAACCAGCTAGCTGCCTGCTCCTGTCACATGATGCGCCTCCCCTGCCGCTACAGACTCTGTCCCTCTGGAAACTTGAGCCAAAGCCGACCCTTTCTTCCTTAAATTGCCTTTGGTCTTGGTATCGTATCCCAACAACAGAAGTGTAATTAATACAGCAACATAAATGAGGGCAATCTGAAAGTGCAGCTAATTTACAAACTGGGAGTAGTAAGCAGTAGAGGAAATGCACCAGGTATCTCAGTATCTCAGATACGAGTGGATTCCAGCAAACCAAAGAAATCCAAGTTCAAACTATAGTTTTTTTGGGTTTTTTTCTCCTTTTTTTATTTATTATATTTGTGTTTTAATTTTACACATCAGCCATGGGTTCCCCAGTCCTCCCCCTCCCGCCCCCACCCCTACCTTCCCCCAGCCCCTCCCCTCCATTCCCATCTCCTCCAGGGCCAAGACTCCCCTGGGGATTCATTTAAACCTGGTGGATTCAGCACAGGCAGGTCCAGTCCCCTTCTTCCAGGCTGAGCAAAGTGTCCCTGTGTAAGCCCAAGGTTCCAAACAGCCAGCTCATGCACTAAGGAAAGGTCCGGGTCCTACTGCCTGGGTGCCTCCCAAACAGTTCAAGCTATTCAATTGTCTCATTCATCCAGAGGGCCTGATCCAGTTGGGGGCTCCACAGCTTTTGGTTCATAATTCACGTGTTTCCATTAGTTTGGCTATTTGTCCCTGTGCTTTTCCAATCTTGGTCTCAACAATTCACACTCTTACAGTCCCTCCTCTTTCTCGACAATTGAATTCCTGGTACTCCACCTGGGGTCCGGCTAAGGATCTCTGCATCCACTTCCATCAGTTATTGGATGAGAGTTCCACCACAACTGTTAGGGTGTTTGGCCATCTGATCACCAGACTATAGTTTTTAAAAGAAGAAACATTAGGTTTGGGTAGGAAAGCGTGGGTGGGAGTGAGCCACCCTAGATTACACTTGAGTCTTAGGGCTGGGCTTCCTAGAGACAGTCATATTAGTCATCTTGGATTGCCTTAACCAAATCCCACAGATGAGATTAAACATCAGAAGTGCATTTTCTCATGGTTTTGGAGGCCAAAGTTCCAAGACCAATGGATCACTTTGAGTGACTACTGATGATGGTGACTGGCAGGCCTTGTCCTGTTCTCTGTGGCCTGTACTCTGGATGTGGAAGGGAAGGAAAGCAAGCAGAGAAATGTATGGTACCCTTTCTCTCCATCAGAGGAAACCAGTCCTATTAGATGAGGGCCCCACCTCAAGGATCTCTTTTAAGTTATAGTTTAAATATTTTTAGCTTCAAGTACCTATCTCTAAATGTAATCACACTAAAAATTAGGGCTTCAATACAGGAATTTTCAGAGGACAGAATTCAATCCATAACAGTGATGTTATATGCTACTGTGAAATCCGGGAAATGTGAAGTTTCACTTAGACATTTAGTTTCAGGTGTGCAGCTGGGTTATCCTACAGGTAAAAACATTCTGCAATGATCAAAATGCTCTGTACCAGAATTATCCATTAGGATGGCCACTAGTCAAGCATGGCAATGTGAGCATGAAATGTGGCTAGTAAAGGCTGGGACTACTTCAGCTTGGTGGTGGAGCACCTCCCTGACGTGAACAACACCCTAGGTTTGAGCCCCAAACACACACACACACACACACACACACACACACACACACACACACTCACAAACACACACATACACATACTCACACACACACAAACACACACACTCTACACATACTCACACACACACAAACACACATGCACACATACATACACACACACAAACACACATGCACACACATGCACACACACACACAAGGCTAATTCAGTTTAGAATCTATTAGACAAAGCAAGTTATAAGACAGTCAGATCCTCAGGCAGACAGATTCTGTCAGTCACTAGACAACAGAGGCTGCCTCAACCTGAAAAATTTGTATTGTGGATATTCTACACCAAACTACCTTTTTCTGCATAAAGAAAACATATGTCCACCTCACACTGATACCACTGGCTCATTACAAATCCTCAAGAAGGGCCTGAGTGCTTGGGCAGCAGTGACTACATAATTGGGCATGTTGGGCAGGCAGCTGAAGAGGTCCTGTCAAAGGTTCAAGAAACTGACTCTCAAGGACCACCATCACTGCTTTAGACTCAACAATGGACAGGGTGGTATCTTGAATATAATGGCCCCCATAAGCTCATGGGGAGTGATGCCATTAGGAGGTGTGGTGTTGATGATGTAAGTATGGCCTTATTGGAGGAAATGTGTCACTGTGAGGGAAGGCTTTAAGGTCTCATATATGCTCAAGTCACACCCAGTGTCTCAGTTCTCTTCCTGTTGCCTTCAGATTAAGATGTAGAACTCTAAGCTACCTTTCCAGCACCATGTCTGCCTGCATGCCACCATGTCCCACCATAATGATAAAGGACCAAACCTCTGAAAATGTAAACCACCCAATTGAATGTTTTTCCTTTATGAGTTTCCATGATCATGGTGTCTCTTCACAGCAATAGAAACCCTAGCTAAGACAAATGGATGTGATAGGTGCAGCCATGAATATGATATCATTCAGAAAGAGGCCAGGAATTCAAGCAGAGGGAAAGCGCTCCGACCAAGACAGAAGGAAAATAAAATGTAAACATGAAATGAAGTTGGATTTGCGTCTGCCAGACCCATGGCCGCAAGGAGACAGTCCCAGTTAGCAGGATCTCAGCAGGTTGAATTATGTCAGCGAGGAAAGCAGAAAGATGAGGAAAGCAGAAAGTGAGCAAGGACTTCATCTCTCTGTGCCTCATCTTCTGTCCTCCTTTGTAGCATAGGGATTCTGGCAAGGCCTACTTCAGGAGCTGTGAAGATTATGTTGGATGATATGGCATAAAATAAACACACTTCAACCTTTACTTAAGAAACAAAATTCGGGGTTGGGGATTTAGTTCAGTAGTAGAGTGCTTGCCTAGCAAGTGCAAGGCCCTAGGTTCGATCCTCAGCTCCAAAAAAAGAAAAAAAGAAGAGAAACAAAATTCACTATCCTTCCATTTTCAACCTTCTGTCCCTGTTTCCAATTCAGGCAAACAGCTAAACAGCTTTATCCTTTATTAAAAAGCTTCCGAGCACCATGAGTCATTTTGATTCTTTCTTTGTACCTCCCAGCATCCAGTAAGTTGTTCACCGAGTGTTATTCACTCTAGCCACACAGTGTCTTTCACACTCAGCCACCTCTTGTTTGTTAGTCAGTGTCCCGTCAATATAACAAATACTTGATGTAATCAACTTCCTAAGAAATGGCATTTATTTGGCCCTCAGTTTTGGAGGTTTTGACAGATGACTGGTTGGCCCCAATGCTGTAGGACTGTGGTAGCACATTGTGACAGGGGTATGCAATGGAGTAGGGTGGGCCTGAGGTCCCATAACCTCCTTCAAGTGCATTCCCTGTGTTATAAAGACCTCCCCCTAGGCTCCACTTCCTAACAGTCCCACCTACCAAGTCACAAGAACAGCAGAACTCAAACGCATTCCCATGTAGCACACAGCACAGTGCCCTCCACTGCTGCCCTCACTGAGTTCCCCCGTACAGGCTGGGGGAACATGGTCAGCTGGGCTCTCGGACAAAACTTTGTCCACTCCCAGTGTGTTTGCTGTGCCTATTCATTCTCTAAGCAATACAGCAGTCTCCCTTATTCATGGAGACCCACAATGGATGCCTGAGCCACAGTTCATACTCAACCCTGCACTGTGATTTTTCCTATACGTTCAACCCAGTTACAAAGTTTGTTATAAATTAGGCACAGTAGGTAATGATAACACCATAATAAAATCTAACAATTACAGCACTGTGCCCTATTAAGGTGTCATTGCTTGTTTGTTGTTTTGTTTTTTGTTGTTTTAGGCACAGTTTCACCACGCCGCCCAGGCTGACACTGAGCCAGTGGCAATCCTCCTATGTCAACCCCCAGCGTTCAGAGCTTACAGATGTGCGCCACTGTTGTCAGCCTTGATTAGAGTCTGACTGTACTCGTCCTCTTCCTGTGATGATGAGGGGCAATACAATAGCTCACTGATGTGAGGAGGAGAGTGAATAACACAGGCATGTGTCATCACACTGGGTTAGCATCAGCCGTCTCCACTGAAGTCCAGGAAGCAGTCAGAAGAGAACAATGAGGTCTCCAACCTCCTGGCTCCATCCCACTCAGGATACGACTCACCCACACTTTGTACCCAGTAAGTCACTTAGCCATCAAAGCCATCAGACTGACTACCAGGGTGAATTGAACATTTGTGTTCAAATAGGTCTCAAGAGTGGCAGGCCTTTTACTCTGTGTATTGTTTCCTTCTGGAATTTTCCACAGGATATTCTTGACCACAGTTGACTGTGAATAACACACTTATGGAAAGCTACTTAAACTCCAATTAAGGAGAGATTAGGGACTGCCACACTTGTAAACTGAAGACCATTTTGTATCATTTCTCCAGAAATTCCTTTCTGTAGACAGGATTAAGTCAATACTCCTGACCTGGCTCCCATCACACCTAACTCTAAATTTTCACATTTCATTGTTTTATTTTAAACTAAGAATGGATAAATATAATTTTCTCACCTGACATTTTGTCATATGACTGTATATGAACTTCACAGACTGTACTGGCTAGTTTTATGTTGGGTTGACACAGCTAGAGTCATTTTGGAAAGGGGAACCTCGTGTAAGAAAATGTTCCCACTAGATTGGCCTGTGGGCAAGCCTGCGGTACATTTTCTGGGTTGATATTGGGGGGGTTCAGCTCTGTGTAAGCAGTGTCATCCCTGTGGTAGTGGTCCTGGGTACTATAAAAAAGCAGACTTATCAGGGCATGAGGAGCAGGGCAGTAACACAGTACTCCTCCGGGACCTCTGCATCATTTCCTGCTTCCAGGTTCCTGCCTTTTGTTCCTGCCCTGCCCTGACTTCCCTCAGTGATGGACTGTGCTGACTAGTTTTATGTCAACTTGACCCAAGTAGGTAGGGGGGTAAGGGTCACCTGGAAAGAACAAATCTTAAAAGAGAAAATACCTCCTGAGGATGGGCCTGTAGGCAAGTCCATAGGGCATTTTCTTGACTGATGATTGATGTGGTCAGGCCCAGCCCTTTGTGGGCAGTACCACCCCTGTTTAGGTAGTCCTGGGATGTATAAGAAAACAAACAGAGCAGACTAGAAGACAAGGCCAGCAGTGGCACTCCTCCATGGCTCCTGCTTCACTTCCTGCCTCCAGGTTCCTGCCTTGAGTTACTGCCCTGATTTCCTTGAATGACAGACTGAGACCTGAGGGATATAAGCTGGACTAAACCCTCTCCCCACCAAGTTGCTTGTGTTTATGGTGTTTTATCACAGCAGTAGAAGCCCTAAAACATAAACACAAGAAGATTTTTCCCCTTTTGGCTCCTAAGTGAAAACGCAAATTTTGGTATTCAACCTTGAAAAGAATCTTCATTGGTGCCTCCCTCAAGGGTCCATAGCAATTCTTTTTTTTTTTTCCTTAACAATTTCTATTTATGTTGTTGATAATGTAAAGTGTGTGTGTGTGTGTGTGTGTGTGTGTGTGTGTGTGTGTGTGTAGGTATACACACCTGCATTCATGAGCCACGTGCATGGATGGATGTGCATCTGCATGTGTGTGTTTCTGCATCTGTGTCTGTGCTATGGATGTATCTTGCCAGGCATGTGCAAAAGCCAGACAAAGATTGACATCAGGTATTTTCATCTATCACTCTCCACCTTATTTTTGAACAAAGTCTCTATCACTGAACTTGGGGCTTGGGCTTGCCATTTCAGCTAGACTCGCTAGTCAGAGAGCTGCTCACTGTCTCCATACACATACCACTATACCTGGTATGCATATGCTGGGGATCTGAACTCATATTGGAACAGCAAGCACCCACTAAGCCATCTCCCTAGCCCAGTCACTGAAAAGTTAAGGATTTTCTCATTTACTCCTCAAAAGTCACACAGTTGACGATCCCCTTCAATTTAAATCTGTAAAGGGAAAAGGCAGGGCAGCCCAATGGTGTCAGTCCATGCTTCCTCCCATCTCCTCAGGGAGCTGACTTCCAGCCTCTCATCACTGGATAGCCTCTCCCATTCTGAGGCTGCTCAGTCCTTGCTGAAACATCTTCCAGTGCATGGCTTTCTATTTCTCTAACCACTTTATTAATTGCTTCACAGCCCTGTTCTCTGAACCTAGTTGATTAAGCAAACTAATAGCTAAAAAGTGGCTGGATGCACCACCTTCCCACAGAGCGTTTATGAATTTTAAAAGGACCTTAGGAGCCCTGACCGAAGGAATGACTAATGGAGGAATTTCAGGGGAGCTGCGTAGGTGTCAACAGTGTCATTAAAGTGATGCATCAGAGGCCAGGGATGGCATGAGGGACCAGGGATGATGTGAGTTGTTGCTCGCTCATGCCTCTGACCAACAGCAACAGAATGAGGGTGAAAGGGATAGGGGAGGTGGAGGGTAGGAGGGAGTGCATTGGTAATGGATGACCTTGGAAGCAAAGCACAATGTGAAAATTAAGAAAAGAATGAATCTGGGGAATTACAACTAAAGAGTCTCTGTGCATGCATTTGAAAGCTAATACAAGAAGAAAATCACTAGAAGAGCTAGACCACAGGTTATTGGGGGGGGGGGGGGGCAACTCACAACAGAACTCCAGCCAAGCCAGGCAGGACCTGGGCTGTATACTGAGATAGAATATGGATTTGTTCTCCTCGACTCCAAGGTCCTCCTGTCTCTGCTCAGGACTGAGGGGTTGTCCCCTGAACCAGTGCCGGTCTTCCAGCATCCTGGGCAGTGCTGGACAGGAAAATAGAAAGTAAACTTCTAAAATGGAACCATGAAGGGCTGACATTTGTCATTCCTTAAAGGGCTCCCAGATCACCAGACGCGGTAGATCCTGTCCTCACAGACCAAGAACAACAAAAGCAAGGTATCTCAGAGACTAGGCTAAAGAGAGCTCTGGGACTATGTCTAGGAAAGGATTAACAGAAAATCAGAGCTGTTACTGAGAGTGCAAAATCAAACAAGAATAAATACATCTATGTTTTGTATTAATAAAGACAAAAATCAAAAGATTATACATCTATAATCCGGGCACTCATGAAGCAAGGCAGAAAGATCCATAATTCAAGTTCATCTTGGGCTACATAGTAAAAACCTGTAAAAAGGGGGTGGGGTGGAACACAAGCAGATACTACATGAGGGGTCAGAGATGTGAAAGGTAAGACAGGACAGTGTGTAGCAAAAGCTTACAAAATTAAATATAAAGAAAGAATATGTAAAAAATAATTTTCTACAAAGATACTTATTTTAGTATTACCTAAAATAGTTAAAAATAGAAAATTATCTAACATGAAATATTAAAGATATTATTATATAAATGTATGTATGCAATAAAATATACTATTAAAAGTCAAAAATATGTATATGTAGAGCACTCATGTTATATTAAAATTTTTTAAATATTTCCATAAGGACTGGTGTTGTAACTCAATGGCTGAGTGCTTGTACAAGGCCCTGGGTTCCATCCCCAACATTATCAAAAAAGGAAGTGTCATAGCTACTTTTCTGTTGCTGAGACAGAGCACCATGACCAAAGCAACTTATAAAAAGGTTATTTAATTGAGCTTATGGTTTCAAAGAGTTAGAGTCTATGAGGGCTGAGAAATGCATGGTGGCAAGAACAACTGACAGATAATGTCTTGGTGCACAAGTTACAAGGCAGAGAGATCACTGGGAAAAGCTCAAGTCTTTTGAAAATTCAAATCCAGCCCCCCAGTGATACACCTCCTCCAATAAGGCCATACATCTTAATCCTTCCCAAATAGTTCCATT
The DNA here is from genome assembly GCF_903995425.1 of Onychomys torridus. Classification (NCBI taxonomy): domain Eukaryota; kingdom Metazoa; phylum Chordata; class Mammalia; order Rodentia; family Cricetidae; genus Onychomys; species Onychomys torridus. Next base: position 80,180,832 of record NC_050447.1, on the reverse strand, counting down.
AACTGGAAACCAAGTATTCAAATATATGAACCTATGTGGACCATTCTCATTCAAATCACCATAGAATAATATGACATATGATTTTAGTTCTCATACATACATAGAAAACATAACTTTTGTATGAATTACATATTTGTATAGATGGCAGATATTTTGTTTAATTTGGTTTCTTTTTTTTAAAATGGAAGTTTCCCTATGTAGTCTACGCTGACCTTGAAATTACAGTATTCCTTCCTTGGGTCTGCTGACTAGTAGGATTATAGGTATGCATGTCTATGCATGAGTAAGTTTGGCTTTTGCTTTATAATGAGCTCACTCACGTTGTTAACCAAAATCATTAGTGTAGGTTTACTGTGCCTCATGGCCCAAGATATGGCACATGTTCTTCCTTATACCTAAACAATTCTCCCCTCCAAGCCTACCTCCTTCCCTGAGGCAGCACTAAATTCTCCTCAGAAGACATCTAAATAATACCTCCCCTAAACTGACTCGTCTAGTGCATGTTCTCTGCCACTAGTTTTCCCTTCCTTGGAAACAACACAGTTTGCTGTAATTCACATGCTCATTAATACATTTATTTTATCAATGTCTGACATACCCACCTAAAGATAAGCTACATCAGAGTTCAGATCCTATTTCTTGTATTTATTTTCATATCCTCATATAACCCAGTACCTGGCACATACTTTGCCTTCAATATTTGTTAAATGAATGAATGGCCATTTTAATATTTGTCTTAGTTTGCGTTTCTACTACTGTGAAGAGATACAATGACCATGGCAACTCTTTTAATGAAAAATATTTAGCTCGGGCTGGCTTACAGTTTCATAGGGTTAGTCCATTGTCATCATGGCAGGGAGCATGGTGGCTTGTAGGCAGATATGGTGCTGGAGAAGGATCTGAGTGTTCTATATCCTGATCAGCAGGCAACAGGAAGGAAGACTACCACACTGGGAATGGCTTGAGCATCTGAAACCTCAAAGCCCACCCCCAGTGACCACTTTCTCCAGCAAGGCTGCACCCACTCCAACAAAGCCACATTTCCTAATAGTGCCACTATCCATGGGCCTATGGAGACCATTTTTATTCAAACCACCACAATACTCACATTTAAATGAATGCAAAAGTCATTCTAATAAGAGATCCTGGAAATTTTCTAGTGTAAGTGATGGTTGCAATTGGTGAAAAACAATATGGGTTCTCTAGATTAAGGTACCTTGGAGGTAAACAACCTTTATAACCCAGGAGCCTGCAACATATATCACAGTAGGCTTTTTCTTTTGAGCCTCCAACCAGCTCCCAAATCATGACATGGAGACTTAATATTAGTTATGAATGCTCAGCCTTAGTTTAGCTCTTATTTTAATCTGTTTCTCTTTATCTATGTTTTGCCTTGGGACTTTTTACCTTTCTTTCCTCTGTATATCCAACTCTGTCTAGCTTGCTGGCAGCTACCTAGCTGGCCGGCCCAGGGTGTCTCCTTCTCTCTCTCCCTCATTCTCTTCTCTCCTTCTCTCATTCCTCTAAAGCCTAGATTCCTCCTATTTATTCTCTCTGCCTGCCAGCCCAGCCTATCCCTCTCCTGCCTAGCTATTGGCCATTCAGTTTTTTATTAGACTAATCAGGTACCTTAGGCAGGCAAGGTGAAAAAACAACACATCTTTTCATAATTAAACAAATGCAGCATAAACAAATGTAACATACCTTTACACAGTTAAAGTAATATTCCATAGCATAAACAAATATAACACATCTTTGCCTGGTTAAAATAATATTTCACAATAATATATTTCATCACTTGTAATTACAGAGGTTGAGATCATAGGAGGTTCTTGAGTTAGCAGCTCGCTCAAATATTTTCTGTATAACTATTGGTAAGCTAATGAACAGCTCTATTCACCTGTTAGATAGGTAAGTATTTCAAAAGATTGAAGGAATTAAGTCAAGGCAAATAAATCAAGGCCTGACACATGGTGACAGTACATGAGATAATGATTCATAACTATTGTTGTCATTACTCCCAGTTTTGGTATATAAAAACCCTGGAACAATATTCTGTAGAGGACACAGTGATAAATCAGACAAGTATTGCCCTTTAAAAGTCTATAATCAATTAGTTAAGTATGATGGTTTATTTTCTGTGCCAGCTTAACTAGACACAGATGAAATGTTATTCCCAGACATGTCTACGGAGTGTTTCCAGAAGAGACTACCATTTGAATCTAGTAGACTGAGCAGGTCTTCTTCCCCCTACCCCCCCCATCCCATGTAGGTGGCCACCACCTAATCTGCTCAGAGCATAAACAAAGGAAGAGTAGAGAAAGGAAGAGTACAGTCCTCTTTCCTTCAGCTCCAACCAGTTGCCCTGATACATCAAATTTCATCTCCTTTTGACCTCAGACTGGATCCTTCCCACCGTCAATCCTTCCTAGTTCTCAGACCTTGGGCTTAGATTGGGTTGTACAGAGAGTCTTCCTGAATCCTCAGCTTGCAGATGGCTGTACAATGGGCTTTCTCACCCTCTTTAAGTACTGGAAACAATTCCTCTCAATAAATAAGTAAATCCCCAGTTGGGTCTAGTTCTATGGAAAGCCCTAGTTAATATCATAAGATACAGAATGGAACAACAGATACATATAAAATAGTGCTGTCAGGATGCAGATGATTCTACCCAGGCACCCAGCATAAATTCTTTGGTGGACATCAGATCAAAGACAAACTCCAACATTGTTCAAACCATCAGACAAATCCAGTTTACATTTTAACGAAGTCAAATAGATGCTGTTGGTCAAATTGGAGAAAGTCTTAACCAATCAGGTTACTCAGGGATGTCAGCCCAATAGGAGGTAGCCATAGACTTGAAGAAGATTCTCACAAAATAGGGATTCTCCATGAAAGTTCTCCTGAATGTCGGCTGGCCAGTGGACAAAAAGACCAGACTCAGAACACGTTGCCAGCCATCCAATCATTGTTTACTCTCTTAAGGAAATACACATTCTCCATTCAAAATGTCTTGAGCAAGGAACATTGCCTGTAACCTTGTTATTCTGCTGTTTAGTCTGATAGAAATGAAAGACCCTTTATCATCTTGCTTAGAAGTGGCAATTATTTGCCAAGATAAGGTCATACCAGAAGAGATGATTATTGCCTAACTGTACATTTATTATGACTAACTTTATGAGTAGCTTAGAGAAGTGTCATTTCCTTTTTTCTTTTGGCACAGCGACTATTGGCAGTCACCCAAGTCCCAGCAACCCTATTCAGAACACCCTCCAGGATCCCATCACCATCGCCTCATCCCACTCACATCCCTCCATCATTCTAGAAAAGCCTGCTTTACCAAGCTCTCCAAAAGTTTACCACACTTCAGCTTTTAGAAAGAAACAACTTGTAGATAGAATAAAAAGTGAGCCTAATGTAAATGCATATAATGTAAGATATAAATGAACATAATCCACAGTCTCTCAAATAGCATAAAAGCAAATAAACAACTTTACAGCTACAAAACCATCCTTACAGACAGAAATATGGACCACCTCAAAGGATAAGTTTCCATACTTCTCAGGCTAAGTATATCACATGAGGAGAGATAAAGAAATAGAGGGGTGCATGCGTGTGTGTGTGTGTGTGTGTGTGTGTGTGTGTGTGTGTGTGCGCGCGCACAAGCGCGCGCACCCGTGCACATGCTTATAAAGGGAGAGAGGAAAGGAAAGGGAGAGGAAGGGAGAGGGGGAAAGGGAGAAAAGAGGGGTGGAGAGGGGAGAAGGGGAGAAGAAAGGAGAGGAAAGGTCCTAAGGATGAGGTCACTTCCCAAGCATACATAGTGACTCATTCTTGCACGTAATCATTCATTCACCAAAACTGTTTTGAGGACTTGCTAATGTTAGGTAATGTTTAGAAACAAGAAATACAGCAGGATCCAAGCACTCATGCTGTATTATTTATTTGCTTTTAGAAACCATTCCATTTGTTAATGAAGACAGATTTTCACAGTTCTAGAGGAACAAGATAGAAACAGAAAAATCAGAGAAAGAGTCAGATGGCAGAGGTGTCATAAAGGGAGCAGATTTGAGATTTTGGAGATAGAATCATAAAGCCCAGAGAGAGACAGGCTAAAAAGTAGGTGGTAGAAGAGATCTAGCAGGAGAGAGAAAGGATGGAGTATAAAATACAGCTCTGAAAAAAAAAACAGAATTGTGAGATTCTAGTCACCACCAGCATTTTGTAGTTGCAAACCTAAAGTCTGTTCAACGAATATTTTGGTGCTTTCTTTCTGAGCTGGAAACTGTGCCCATTGCTAGAGATTTAACAAGGAAAAAAATCTAGCCACGAGAGTTTGCTTTCTCGTCCTAAAATTAACAGTGTCATATTGTCCGATGGGGAGGATGTGCTTCAGACAGCAATGGGAGCTGAATTTACGTGGATCCCCTCTAGTTTCTAAGCATCACTGGGATGCAAACGTTTCATCAGGTGCCATGCATGTCACATATTTGCTGTATTGCCTTTGCCCTTCCAGCTCACAAATACTATGAACCCACACAGAGAAGCTTAGTGCGCACAAAGGCCAACACACGTGTCCTGCAACACAAGCCAGAAGTGCTGCATCAAACCCTCCTGTGGCTGTTCTTTGAGCTGGGCTTTTGGGTTTCATTCTCACAAGTTTTATTTTCTACTTGGAAACTTCTCTTCCTAGATTGTAACTAGGACTACACAGGAAAGGAACCCACATGCAGGAAACAACTGTCATGAGAAGCATGTTCAAGCCCTGCCACGAAACAAAGAGAATGCATAGTGTGTGTCAGTGAAAAGTGTCCCTAGAGGGTGTAAATCAAATGCTGTCTAATCGGCCTTGCAGAAATCACCTCTGCTCTGCCTTCTTCTAGGTCGGTGGTTCTCAACCCATGGGTTACAACCCCACAGGGGTCACATACAAGATATCCTGTATATCAGATGTCTACATTACAATTCATAACAGTAGCAAAACTACAGTTATGAAGTAGCAACAACATATGATTGGGTGTCACCACAATATGAAGAACGGTATTAAAGGGTTGCAGCATTAGGAAGGTGGAGAACCTCTGCTGTTGTGGAATATCAGTTGAAGATGTGTTACATTCGTTAATGCTGTGGGATATTTGTTTAGTGATGATAAGATGTGTTACATTCTTTTATGTTGCATTTGTTTACTTCTGTAAAGCTGTATTATTTTGTCTGCCTAAAATACCTGATTGGTCTAATAAAGAGCTGAATGACCAGGCAAGAGAAAGAATAGGTGGGGCTGCCAAGCAGAGGGAGTAAATGGGAGGAGAAATCTAGGCTCAAGAAAAGAGGGGGAGGAGGGAAGAGAGGAAAGGAGGCCAGGGGCCGGCCATGCAGCCACACAGCCAGACACAGTAAGAAGGGAAGAAATAGAGAGAGAATAAATAAAGGCAAAAAGCTCAGAGGCAAAAGATAGTTAAAGAGAAATAATAATTTAAGTTAGAAAAACTGGCTAGAAACAAACCAAGTTAAGGCTGCACATTGATAAGGAAGAAAAGGTCTCCATGTATTTATTTGGGAGCTAGGTGGTGGGCCCACAAAGAATTAAAAACAAAAACAAAAACAAAAAACTACATACTGCTCTAGGTAGTAATTAATTTTCCTTTTGCTTGATAAGTACTCTGACCAAAGCAACTTGAGGAAGAAAGGAAGGGTCTTTGGTGCCCACAGTTCAAGACTATAGTCCATCATGATGGGCACAGCCTGGCAGCAGGGCTTGAGGAAGCTTTTCACACTGTGTACAGAAGAATGGGGTAGAGTCAAAGAGATGAATTCCTGAGTTCAGCTCATTTTCTCCATTTTTACAGTCCAGGATCCCAGCCCAAGGAAGAGTCCAAGCCACATTTAGACTGAGTCTTTCCACCTCAATTAACCTAATCAAGAAGACTCCTCACAGCATGTTCTAATTTAAACAATACCTTACCCACTGGAGGCTTGGCTCCTGGGTGACTCTAGATCCTGGCAGGTCATCGATCTATAGTAGCCATCACAGGCTATGTGTTAGCTTCAGCCTCAGGCCGTGAGGAGCTCCTGTATAGCTGAAGAGTAGACCTCTTACACACCATATAAATGGGGTCTGGGTTTCATCCCTAACACAGCAAGAAAAAATAAAGTCATCCTCTGCTAGGCCCCTTTAAGACTACAACTAGGGAGATGACTCTAAGATGGTAACATGGCTGCTCTGCAGGCATGAGGACCTGAGTTCAGATCCCCAGTACCTGTGTAAAAGCCAAGTGCATGGACACACATCTGTGGCCCCAGTAATGGAGCATCAGAGTAAGGTGGATCTTGTCTCTCATTGTGTAGCCAGTCTAACCAAGTTGATGAGTTCCAGGTTCAGCAGGAGACCCTGTCTCAAAAAACACAGTGGAGAGCAACAGAGGAAGACAGCCAATGTCAACCTCTGGCTTCCACATGCACATGCGTACAAATACATGAACAGCCACATGCACACAAACATCACATACACACACACACACACACACACACACACCTCAGGGGGAAGGGGATCCTTTCAGACAAGATGAGTAAATGTGCACCTTCTATCTCTTCGTGATTCCATTTAAGAGAAGAGAAAACTTTCCTCCCTGCAACCATGAAGACTTTCCCTCTACTTGACCCTCCTGGAACTAGTCTAAGAGGAAGGTGATACTTGGAGCTGACTATCACATGTTTAAAAATAAAGTAATCTTCAAGACAGTCACTATGGTGACATGGGTGGGGTTAGCTGACCAGTTTAGGGTACTGAGACATATACATTCCCTTTTAGCTGGAGGTCGAGGATGTTAGGAGCTAATATTGCCCTTGAATGTTGTGTTATGGAGCCTGGGTGGGGAGCTTCTGTGATATATGGAAGGCTGCAATGTGCATCACAGACTCTGAAATTGATAGATTCGGACTCTTTCAGTAAAAGAAAGCAATGATATGGTGATTGATGTCTGGGGAAAACAATTCACTGTCTGTAAAGCATTTTATAAGTATGACCTATTAAACCAGTGATTCTCAACCTTCATAAGGCTGTGGCCCTTTAATACAGTTCTTCATGTGTGGTGACCTCCAACCATCAAATCACCTTTGTTTCCACTTCATCACTGTAATTTTGCTACTGTTATGAATCGTAAATATCTACATTTTCCAATGGTCTTAGACAACCCCCATAAAAGGGTTATTTGAGCCCCCAGAACAGTCATGACCAGAGGTTGAGACTGCTGTATAATAACGGTGGGGTCATTGAAGTTCTGGATACTCACTAACGAAGGACTGCCTGTGTTTGGGAGGACTTCACTGCTGTTAACCCTAGCAGTGGCCCTTCCTGTAAGATTGCTGTTACAAAACAGCCTGAGCTATAGAAGCCTGGAGGGTTCTTTAGCTCCTCATTCATCCCCAAGACAGTATCTATTTTGTAACATAGTTCATGTGAAAGGGAAAATGCTGGAGGAAGATCACCAGCCATGGAACCAGGACACACAACAGCTCAGGAGGGACTAGTTGCTCCTTCCCATCCCTTGACTCACGGAAGCAGGCAAGTCCCTTGGCACATGTTCCCTTGATACCTGCCTCTCCTCATGGAAGTGTCCAGGAGTACATGCTTTGGGCTTCACCTTCCTGGCATCTGCCCTGCCCATGCTGAAGCATCTCCACCTGCCTTTAGCCCTCTAATCTCTGGTGGTCTCAGTTCCTTTTCTATAAAGTCAGTTAGTATTGCCCTGTTCCATTGTGTGACTCCAGTTCTCTACAATCTAAGGTAAACTTCCCAGGTAGAAGAATCTCAGTCTTAACTCAAAATTTAAAAGATGCTGTTGTAGTTTAGTTGTCCCAGGGAGAAAAAAAAAAGAAAAAGACTTTGATATGAGACTTGTATGAGGGAGTCTGAGGTGAGGAGCTGTCTTAAGGTTTCTATTGCTGTGAAGAGGCACCATGACCATGGCAACTCTTATAAAGAAAACATTTCATTGTGGCGGCAGCTTACAGTTTCAGAAGTTTAGTCCATTATCATCATAGCAGGACATGGCAACATGCAGGCAGACATGGTGCTGGAGAAGGAGCTGAGAGTGGAGACTGAGCTCTATCTAGACCAGCAGGCAACAGGAAGTGGTATGACACTGGGCGTATTTTGAACATAGGAGCCCTCAAAGCCCACCCCCACAGTAACACACTTCCTCCAACAAGGCCACACCTCCTAATAGAGCCACTCCCCATAAGCTTATGGGGGTAGATTACATTCAAACTACCACAGGAGGGTACTACCGGGACTAAAGATCATGGGGAGAGGAGACGGAGGAGAAGGGAAGCATCAAGCTGCAGTGTCGTCACCTGAATGGTAGCATCAACCTTCATCACACAGGACCTCTAGAGCCAGGATGGTCCTTCAGAGTACCAACTGGGGCAACTCCACACTCTACTTTTAAATTAGTGAAGGTTACTCTGATCAGAGCAGCTTAGGTCAGTTAGTTCTGGCTGCTGGGAGTGGTCTAGAAAGGACCTCACAGTGAACCTTCAACAGTCAGTGCCCACAATCCCAGAAACTGGAACTCAGATGCTTCAGTCTTAAACGGGGATGTGGGGTAAGTATGAGAGTGCCTGTGATATGTCCTATTCCCACACCTCCTACATAGCAGGACCAAGGCAATGGGACCATGTCTCTTGTCTCCCACCTTCTCATCTGATGGCCTGTGTTCTCTATACTGAATTCCTGAAGGGAAAATTGCACTGGAGTCTGTCTGCCTGCCTTAAGGTGGGACTGAGCACATTCCAACTCCTCAAACAGTCCCATGGGGAAAGCTCAGCTTCTTGGCATTGCAGAGTACGTTCATCTGGATCTTGTGAGCTAATGGTCTGCCCCTGTCCTTTCTTCTGGTACAATTTGAACCTAGGGCCTTGTGCAAGGTGAGCACTCTAGCCCTGAGCTACATCCCCAGTCCAATATCCTGCCTTCTAAAAGGCATGTTAACTTAATTTTCACAAAATGTAATTTGATGCATTGAATGTCACTGCTAAGAATAGCTCTCCCTTACACGTTCTGATGATTGCAAGCTGTGAGAAATTAACATTTCCTTCATTTATACCTGAAGAAGCTGGAGACCTGTAGCCTTTTACTAGAGAGACTCTGTGTCTGAAGTTTATCTTCTCCATTGCCAACAGTGAAAACGAAATTCCTTACAGACTGAGGTAGCCTAGCTAAGTCAAGCATTTATTTATTTTTCTTTATCTTCTGGTGAGGGTTTTTTTTCCCTTTCTTTCTGACTTAACTATTTTGGAGGATGTATTTCATATTTTCTGTCCTTTGGTTTTGAGCAAAAGGCACATCTTAAAAATATCTAATCAATAGGGAAAATGCAATTCCATTACGCATCGCTTCCTTTCATAGGATCTATTTTAAGCTTGAACTTCCTGGAACTAAGCTATCCAATGGTTTATCAGAAATAATTAGACATTTTGAATACAGTATATTTACAAGTCCATGACTGCCTCTTTGGGTGTATATTTATACAGAGCTAGCCTAAGAATTCTCTTCAAGCTCTCTCACTCAAAATGCCAAGGTAATAAATGGAATAGTCACCCTACTCAGGTTTACATGGGTTGCTCAGGAGAAGTGTATAAACACAGAATCACAAGGGTCTTTGTGGTCAGAAGCGAGTGGAATCCGCTTTGCAAATCTAACTCCATACATTAAAAAGACATTTTCTTGGTTGATAAACTTCTGCCCATAATTAATCAATTGTAAAAAAAAAAATTTACTGAGTGTTCCATTTATGCTGAATTCTACTGCTATTCAAAAAAATTTCCTGCCCTCAAAAAATGTACACTCTCACTGGGGAGAACAGACTAGCACATGAAATAATTAAAGTACTATTAAATCTGAAATGCTGTAAGTTTAGCAGTAGTTCAGGGAGAGGAGTCAGTCACCGCAGGCTGATGTAGTTATAAAAGCGTTCACCAGGGATTGGGAGTGAAGCCTTTGAAAGCCTTGGTTGAACTGCAAAAATATTTTCTGGGTGGGGCGGTGTTTTAAGTGTTCATTACTTTTTAATGTCTTATCTATAAATTATTGATTAGGCTGCTGAACGCTGAGTTGGACTTGAAAGAACTCGCATCTGACGGGTCAGGTGAACTTGGAGGAAGAGAGGACATGGCAAAGGTCTGAGAGCTGGTGGCATCACCAGAGGCAGGGCAGGCTTGGATGAGAGTCCCCAGGATGCCAGCAAAGGGATAGTGACCCTTGGTAGGAATAGATGGAAAGACATAAAGAAGGAAAGATGAGGGTGGGAAGAGAGGTTTTCTTCAAACTGTTTGGCCCTGCTCCAAAACCCCAGGCCAAATTTGCCAGCCCACCACTGAGTAAAGAAGGTTGAGGAAGGTTTGGGTATTTCTACCCAAGTCAAGCTCTTGCTATAGGTCATAGCCACTAGCTGCAGAGATTTTATGATCCTGCCCATATTTTTGTAAATTTTCAGCCTTTAAAAGTATGAAAGAGGCCAGGCATAATAGTGCACACCTTTAGTCCCAGCACTTGGGAGGCAGAGACAAGGGGATCTCAGTGAGTTCAAAGTCAGCCTGGTTTATATAGTGAGTTCCAGGATAGCCAGGCCTTCATAATAGAGAGACTCTGTCTCAAAAACAAACAAATGTATGAAAGAGTCAGGCATGGTGATGCAGGTCTGTGATCCTAGCTACTCAGAAGGCTGAGTCAGAAGGAGCGCAGGCTAAGGCCAGACTGGGCAACTTTGGGAGATCTTGGCTCAAAATAATAGTAAAAAGAAGGCTCAGTGTTGTCTTATTACTTCTTGTTGCTGGGATAAAATACAATGGAAGCAAAGAATAGAAGGAAGGAAGTGGTTTATGCTGGCTCACAGTTAAGATCACAGTCCATCGTAGCAGGGGAGTCACAGCCACAGAAGCTTAATGCAGCTACCATGTGGCATCTGCAGTCAGGAAGCAGGAGTGCTTGTGTTCAGCTTGCTCTCTCCATTTTCCCCAGTATCTCAACTAGGGAATGGTGTCACTCACCATGAGTGAATCGTACGCATGCCCAGTCAGGCCTCCTGGGTGATTCTGGATCTCATCAGGTTGACAGCTGAGATGAGTTATCACAGGAATACAGCTCAATGACAGACTGTTTGCCTAGATTGCATGAGATCCTAGGTTCAATCACCAGCACTGGAGGGGAAAAAAGTACTGAAAACATGAGTTGATAGACTAGAACCAAAGCTGTCAACATACTCAAGCCTTGAGAGGAAAACTCTACAAGAATACACAGTAGACAATCAATCACAATAATGACCATTAAATGCACAAGGATTTTCTGTCTGGGCATGCAAAGAACACTTATATTCAGTACTTTATTTAATCCTCAGAATCATACTTGGAAGGATTAGTATTCCACTGCCCAGATGGGGCAAGGAATGCACCTAGATGGAGAAGCTACCATAAAGGAGAAATTATTATAATGAGCTGCATATTCATCCAGTGAATGACTAACCAACTGAGTCACTCAATTAAGAGTGTCCTTGGGAATGAAAGTTGCCAAAATAACCAAGGTTCCCCTAAATGTCTGAGTCCTGACAAAGTACTTTTTTATACACTATCTCATGATCTTAGCACAATTTGGCAATGGGGACATTTCTTTTTTCTCCTGTAGATAAGAAAATGGGTAAGAGAAAGAGTACATGACTCACTCATGGTCTCTCAGCTGGTAAGAATAGATTGGAACAAGATTCAATCCATGAAAGGCTCCAAGCCCAGGAAGACAGCATCCTAGCCTATATCAAGTCTTGAGAGGAGGAAAGGCTTCATTGTTGTGATCCTGGCAACAGGGGGATGTGGCAGTAGCAGCAAAGGACAAAGGGAGCATAGGGGAGCAAGAGCAGGCCTAAACCGTGGCATTTGAGCTGCTGAGAGAAACCTTCCTGGTCCCTTCCATTGGGGATTGACCATGGAAATAAGATCCCTGGACACTCGAACCTCTCTAGCCAACCTTCCTGCCCAGCCTCCAGCTGCCACCCCACAATGCCAACAACTCCTCTCCTGGAAGGATCCTGTGGAAACCATTATGATAATGCAGTTCCTTGCTGACTTGCCTTTGGGAGCACCAGGCAGATCCCTTGAGCCGGGCTTTCTTTGAATGGAAGAACTAGAGGAGATGCTGCCATGGTAACGCCGTTCCCCTGCCCATTTCTACCATCGCTGAGCTGGGGGAGATCCCTGGAGGAAGTGGTTCCCCACCTCCTTCACCAAAGCAGGAGAGATCGCCAAGGACACACAGATGGAGAGGAGCCTTAGGGAATGCTCCCTCTAGCCTGAAATGGCTGCTGAGGTTGTCATGGCAACCAGATCCTTTGCCCACCAAACCATGAAGGGGAGGGAGCGCCGAAGGGCTGCCTGGGAGCCAGCCTGTGCCAGTGCAGCTCTAAGTTCCCACTTCAGCTGGCAGACTAGAAAGGGGAGGTCCACCTTATCCTGGAGCATCCCGGAAACCCATCTCAGGTGTCTCGGACTAGGAGCAACCTCTCATGAAAGGACAGTACTAATTAAGGAAGGAGGTGAGGAGGAATAGTTAAACTAGGCTTAGTGGTGCACATCGGGAATCCCAGCATACAGGAGGCTGAGGCAGGAGGGTTGCAAGTTCAAGGAGCCCTGGACTATGTAGTGAGAACTAGTCTTCAAAACAAAGAATAGCTGCAAAAGATGTGGAGATGGCTGCTTTTAATGTCAACAGTGACTTTGCCAATGCAAAGCATTTGGACTGCATGTGTCCAAAATGTCCCTTTTTTCCCCTCTCTATTCTTAAATTGTTTTGGATTAATCCCTTAACTAATAATAATATGTCAAATACTCAGATCACTTTTGTCTATTAGCAGCAAGAAGAAGGAGACCTGAGAACAGCTATAAGAGGAAACATCTCATCCTTCAAATAGGTTCAAATTGGCATCTCTAAGTCATATATATGTGTGCATGACCCATATTATTAAAATGTGCTCTAGACTATTAAACCAACGCAAAATGCATAAAAATAGAATTATTCTAGAAACCAAAGTCAGGAGAGTCACAGTGTTGCTGACAAGAAATACAGCCTTTGGAAATGTCTCCCCTCTTGATACACACTCCTAATCATTACTGCCTTCTCTGAGATACATCTGGAGAGCGACGTGAGCGAGAGATGAGTAAAACACTGATAAAAATCTGACTGGTCTTTTTTATTATATTCTCTCTAATTAGGTCATTTCCATTCCTATCTGGGTTCAGAAAATTATTACTTGATCTATGATGCGGGCAGGTAATGTGTTAGCCAGTTCACAGGCCATAGAGCTGAATTTGTATTAATAAGAAGGATTTGGATTTGTTTTTACCATCCCTTTACTGTCTATGACTGACACTGAGATGAGACTCAGTGCTGGTGACCACAGGAGACTGCTGAGGATACCCTGCTCCTGGAAGACCACAGTTACAACTGTCATTGTGTTCCAGACACTGTTCCTGCTTCCTTGTGCTAATCAGAGAAGTCAGTATTATCTCTGCACTGAAGCTAAGAAACATGAGTTTTGCTAAGATCACTTGAAGTAAGTATAAATTCCAGGCTCAAGCCCAGAGCTGGTACAAAGCCAAGATCTTTGCTGCTAAGTGCTAACTTCCCAGGTGATTATGTATCACAGAAGCTTCCACCCTGCAACTGGTCTGGGTTGGTTGGAATGGGGCAATAGAGATACAATGAATAGAAGTGTGATTAATTTCCTTCTCACACTTTTATTTAGTCTCAGATTCTCCAACAATACCAATGTTTGCTATGCCAGCTTCAGTCCCTCCCCTGCCTCCTCTGCTGCTGCTATTGTGCTCTGTCTAGGTGGTCTGATTATCTCAGCCCTGTCACTGTCATCCTCTGATTTACATTTCATTTCAGTGCACACAGGACACCTGGTACTAAATGCACAAACCTGGTTTTGTTTCTGTTAAAGTGATAAGAAGGAATGTGAAGGGGGAAACAAATTCAAACCTCTAACAGCCTCGCAAATCCACAGGGGACCTGAATCCAATACAGACCCACAGCTAATTATTTGGGCTCTCCATTTATCTGTGCAAAAGAACTCCACCACCTACAAAATACACAAGTTAAAATCAGATACCATCCCTTACATCTATCTTATCTTAGCCATATGAATAGATATGTTTACATGCAAATACATCCTTCAACAAAAGTTGAAGTTGTGTTGGGACTGAGTCTCACATCTACTGAGGATGGTGTGTGTGTGTGTGTGTGTGTGTGTGTGTGTGTGTGTGTGTATTCTTGCATATATTCATATATATTCACAGACACATATACACACATGCATGCACTCAGAATGTCTCCTGCCACTCAGGCCATTGACTTAGCTGCCTGCAAATTTATTCTGAAAAATGAAACAGGATACAAGATTTATGTAGATGCCAGGGACCATTGTTTTATAGTGGCAGCAACTACTAAAATGATTGAATGAACAGAATCTGCAGACATTAGGAAATGGCCACCCTCACATGCTAAGAGGAAATAAACAGAATGCAAAATTGAATGTAGAGTATGATTCTGATCTTGTGAGAGAATTTATATATGTGTGTGTCTATGAGAGGGGAGATGACAGTTAATTCTGAATTTTGCCACTTTGCTTACACTGAGAAATTCACAGAAGACTTAACAAGAGCTGTGTCTATGATGGCATTTCTGGACACTTAGATCAGGAGGGCTCTGACCTAGTGAGTGGGTTAAAGCCTGGGGATTCATGTAGTGGAGAGTACAGGGAGATAGGGCATGGCTTCACCAGGCCCAGAAACTACTTTTTTGGATAAATTGTGTTTTTTAAAAAGGGTAGTGGGGGCAGGGGCTGGAGAGATGGCTCAGAGGCTTACAAAGGTTCTGAGTTTAATTCCCAGCAACCACATGGTGACTCATAACCATCTGTAATGAGATCTGGTGCCCTCTTCTGGCCTGCAGGGACACATATATGCAGAATACTGTATACATAATAAACAAATTTTTTGTACTGAATGTTTATTTAAAAATTCAGCATATTTCTATAGTGAGTAATCTGATTTAACTAAGAATTTTTTATTATATTATACAGTATTCATTCAATAACTATATTTATGATATTCATTAATTGTATTGATTTCTTATATTCATGATATTATGTCCTGATACTACTGTCCATTTGTGGGGTTTTTTTTCATCACACAAAACAGAGATTCGTAGGAAATCATTGCTCTATATTCCTTTCTTCTCCATCTTGAGATATCATCTAATCTTTCTGTCTCTATGAATTTGTGTATTCTACATATTTCATGTAATACAATTCTATAGTATTTGTCATATATATATATATATATATATATATATATATATATGTATATATATATATACTGTATACATAATAAGCAAATTTTTTTAATTAAAAAAATCCTGGGGATTCATATCCTGGTGGTATTATTGGGGTACTGAAGGAATGTGGGTCACTGGAGATGTCCTTGGTGTAGCTCTGTCTTTTCTACTCTGCTTCCTCTCTGCAGTGAGGAAAAGAAACACATAAACACACACACACACACACACACACACACACACACACACACACACACTTACTCTGCTACCATAACACTCCCTGAGTGCACCGGGCCAGGCATTGTCTGAAATCTCTGGGACAGTAAGCTAAAATAGACAGCGCCCCCTTTCTCATTGTCCCCCCCCAGCCCTTTGGTTCATTGCAGCAATAAACTAGCTACTGCACACATACGTATTTGCCAAATACTTACATTTTTCTCCAGAAAATACAATATGGAAGGAAAGACACCAAACTCCGATAGCATTTTTATTTTGTGGGATTTTAATTTTTTAAATATGTTTTTCCTGAAATTTTAGCATCAGAACTAGCACTTCTACAGTCAGAAAAATAAATAACAGTTGTTGTTGTTTTGTTTTGTTTTTTCAAAGCAGGGTTTCTCTGTGTAGTTTTGGTGTCTATCCTGTAGCTCACTTTGTAGACCAGGCTGGCCTCGAACTCACAGAGATCCACCTGCCTCTGCCTCCCAAGTGCTGGGGTTAAAGTCGTGTGCTGCTGCCACCACCGCCCGGCAATACTAGTTTTCAAAAGTGCAAAGCAAAATAATAAATGAGCCAGCTTAGAATTCATTTTGAGACTTTCCTGTCTCACTTCATTCTCAATAAATGGGACTGACTGAGGCTTGGAGGAACAGTGCAGACTGGGTGTGGCCCTCTGAGAGAGGAGATGACCTTCCCCATCTGGCTGATGAGACAGAGATTTTTACCTTTAGAATCTGGAAAAGGGAGCCCAGTATGGTGACTTGCACATTTAATCCCAGCACTCTAGAGGAAAAGAGTCAGGCAAATCTCTTTGAGATCAAGGCTGAGGATCAAGGCTGGTCTACATAGCTTATTCTGAAAAAAGAGGAGAATTTGGCTTTTGACAAATTGAGTGGAAACATTTAAGTGTAATATGAGCTATCCAGAATAAAGTAAATCATCATCCCTCAAAGGAAGAGGAAAGTTCTGCCATTACCTGTGGTGCCTGTTTCTAGCACATTCTTGGTCATAAACAGAGCATGATGGCCTACGGGAACCTGGTCCTGGGGTAAAACCATGCCAATGAAGAGTTGGCTGTGTGAGAGGGTCAGAGGAAGAACATTCTAGACATCTATGTCAGAAGTATCTCAAAGATACATAATACAATAATAGAAAATGGCTTCCATTATCAGCTGCACTCCCCACTGATGTGAGAGTCTCTCCATCCTGTGACACTGTTTTCTGCCCTTGACCATCCCAAATACATGCAGACATTATCCATCAGACTTCAGAAGAAATGCAGCTAACAAGCTGTATTTCCTCTTCCTTCATTTGTCTCTGTTAGTAGTGTCAATGCAAACCTTCCTGAAATAGAAGCCAGCAAATTTCTTAAACCAATTCTGGATGAGTGGTCCTCTCCACTCCCTTTCCATCATTTTCCAAGTCTCTCAAAGAGAAAATAAAAGAATTTATCAAAATCCTTTATTTTGATTAGTTCTCTTCCTCCTCAAAAGCTACCTTTCCTGATGGAAAGTTTTTAACAAACTAAAAATAGCTCTTTTGTCAATATTACTAGGAGCTGAGATAAAAATATGCTCAACGCATTTTGATTATTCATGGACATCAAGAAGCCTTCCGAGAAGTCCATCACTGTCATGTGCTCAGAGAAGCAATCCTTTCTGGAGCAATATTTATTAAACGCTTCCGTGCATTGAGCCATCTCTCAGCATTCATGTGCTCCACATCCAATTCAGCCAGTGGAGTTTGAGAAGCAACACAGATGAAGCTTGAAAGACACAGAGAGGGAGTGCATGGCCAGAGACAGGTTTTCCAAGCCTGCCTGAGGAAAGCCCATAGTAGAGAGAGCGGAAAATTCCCTCATCCTGAGGCCCCAGAGCAGAGGCACACTAAGAATGGTTATGTAAGTATGGTAAAGAAAGCTGGTCAGTGCCTGTTTCCCCCATAGAAGGAAAGTATCTTTGCTGAGTAGAAAATTCCTGCATAACGAAGTGGCATCAACTATTTCTAGATACTGACTGGGCTTATTAAGAAAGAATTGAACTCCTGGCGTACTCTGGGAGAGATTCTGTGCTAACAGCAGCTATCCTGGGTGACTTGAACAGAGGCTTATACAGAGAGGGAGGACTTGTTTATTTGGCAAGGAAAGCATCACACAAAGTCTGGAGGACCTTTTTAAAGCAACAGCTACACAAGTAGAAAAAATAAGGCTCATTTAAAATATATAAGCAACTTTACCCATAATACCCAGATCGTCCCAAATCCACTTATCACAGAAAAGACTCTAAACCCATTGTTTCTACAGAAGAGATCTGGCAAAGTCATTATTTAAGTTTGGGAGTTTGAATGATATCAGATCACAAAATAAAGACTCAGAGATTCTTGGGATTAATCAGCTATGGTCACAGACAGTGATGTGGAAGCTTTTTTCTTTCTTTTTTTTTTAAGCTTTTTAAAGTACATATTTATTTTATTAATTCTTCTCTCATACAATACATCCCAACACAGCCTCCTCTCCTCCACTCCTCCTACTCCATGTCCCCACCACCACTATGCCCTCCCCTCTCCTCCAGATCCACTGTTCCTCCATTTCCCTCCAGAAAAGAGCAGGCCTCTCAGGGAAGTGAACAGTACATGGCATAAAAGGTGCAATAAGACTAGGCACAAACCCTCATATCTAGGTTGAACAAGGCAACCCAGGAGGAAAGGGGTCCCATGAACAGGCAAAGGAGTCTAAGACACCCCAACTCCCACTGTTAGGAGTCCCACAAGAACACTAAGCTAAACAACCACAACATATTTGCAGAGTACCTGGTGCAGACCCATGCAGGCTCTGTGACTGCTTTTCAGTCTCTGTGAACCCCTATGAGCACTGCTTAGTTGATTCTGTGGGCTGTGTTCTCCCAGTGTCCTCCAGCCCTCTGGCTCCTACAATCCTTCTCTCCCTCTTCCACAAGGTTTCCTGAGCTCTGCTTAAAGTTTGGCTATGGGTCTCTGCATCTGTGGGGCCTTTTATTTTCAATGTACTGAAACATACTGGTAGAAGGAGATGGACGATCTCATGAATCTATAACAGGCATAGACAGAATTCCTGCACACAGCGGGTAAGCTCACCTCACTGACAAAGCAAGTCTGGCTCTGGTTCAGCCTGACTGTTGGGGTCATTTCTTGCTGTCAATCTTGTTCCTGATTGTTCCAGGTACAGTTAGACTTTGTTTCTCAAGCACAGTCTATCCTACACGAGGAATCTAGGTTCTCCACGATGTCCACTTGTCCCAAAAAGGTCACTGCATCTTTCAGGTTCCTGTCACTCCAGAATTTGGTGGGTGGTTCTCAATCTTTAAGTTCCTATTCAGATAAGAATTGTGTCTATCAGAGTTAAAAATCAGTGGATGACCAGAAACTATCTCCAAATGATAACCACTAGCAAATGAAAAATTCATTTCCTCTAATGGAGTCTCACTAGGTAGACAAACTACTCTTAAGGCCAGGCCCCATGCAAAGCACAAAATAAACTCAATGTTGTTTTTGGAAGGGTTTGTTTGGGTTTTTTTGTCACATAATGCTTTGTCTGGGCATTTCTTTTTCTATTTTCTTTTCTTACCCTACAAGTCTTTTGTTTATATATTATGGTTTCCAATTTTGTGTTTTTAGAGTATTTCTGTATATGCCAATGCATGTCTCTGTGTCTATATGTGTTTCTTGTGAAATTTTTTCCCTTTTAGCTCTTTGTTTTTCTGTTCATTTGTTTGTTTTATCTTATTCATGTTTGCTTGGGTTTTTGTTTTTGTTGATGTTGTTTTAAGATGTCTATTTGTTTTCTGCTGAGAAAGAACAAGAAAGGATTGTAGATTTGGATGAGTGGAGAGGAGAGGAGGATCTGTGAAGAGTTGGGGGAGGGGAAACCACAATTAGATTTATTGTATGAAATAATCTATTTGCAATACCTGTAGAGGATATTAGACAGGGGAGTAGAGGTAGGTGCTGGACAGCTGGCTCAGTAGTTAAGAGAGATTTCTGTGCAATCATAAAGACTAAAGACTACAATTCATATCCCAGCACCCATGTAGCCATCCAGGCATCCTGTACACACCTGTGACAACAGCTTAGCAAAGAACAGAAACACATGGTCTCTAAGACTGGCCAACTTCCAGCTTAACTGAGAAAACACTCCCAAGGTTCATGGAGAGACCCTGCCTCAAAGGAATCGGCAAAGAGTGGTAAAGAAAAGCACTCAACCTTCTAATCTTTACACATGTACATAGCCAATCATATATGTGTACATATATTCACTACAAATTAACTAATTGTGCTTTTTAAAAAGGATATTGAGGGCAGGGAAAGCATGTGGTGGAGAAAAACATGTAAAATGATATGTTAAATGAATTAATATAGACTAATAGTGTTCTGTTTATTCTTGAAGGCAAGTAATTAGAAATAAAAGGTCTCTTTCTCTAGTCCTTCCTGTTCACATGAATCTAAAAGGTATAACTTTAAAACACATATGTCTGTCATGACTGGCAGAACCAACCCCCAGAAGCTGAATCAAAGAATGAGGAGGCTTGGAGGAAAGCAGGCCAGTGATGGACAGGACACGATGACCTGCAAACCAGTGATGGACAGGTCATGGCTATCTGAAGGCCAATAATGAACAAGTCATGGCCATCTGCAGGCCAGCGATAGACAAGTTATGGCCATGTGTAGGCCAACAATGGACAGGTTGTGGCCACCTGGAAGTCAGTAATAGACAGGTCATGACCACTTGCAGGCCAGTGATGGATATAGGTCATGGCCATCTCCAGGCCAATGATGAACAAGTCATGGCCACCTGCGGGCTATTGATGGACAGGTCATGGCTATCTGCCTGTTCTAGAACAGGAACTTTCCCATACCCTATGGTGAAGGATGGCTGGCGGAGATGCCAGGAGTCTAACACAATGAACTAATATCTAGTGAGTACATACTCAGCCTGAACCTAGAGCTGTAGAAATACAGAGTGAGCAAGATGCTGTTTCTCTCCCCAAAATTCATAGTCACCTAGCCAGAACCAGATCAGAATAAGACATGAGTGAATCTCATCTTTCAGATTATCACAAGCCAGTAATACAAACCTCTGGTCAAAAAGGCAATTGTCTATTTATATTTAAATATAAACAGACACTTGCAAGAGCAGAGTCTCCTGTGGCCAGTGTGCTGAGTGCACATCACATGAAATCACATATTGAACCCCTCTGAGCCTTAGTTACCATATCTATTTTGCAAAGAGGTACTTTCTTCATTACACAGTCAAGGGGATTGAATGAGCCAACACTGGCAGAGCATTTGAAAGAGCCCTGGATACACAGAAAGTTCTGAATGAATGTTAGCTGCTTTGATTCTGAAGGCTCCTAATGAGGAAGTCTTATTATTACATAGCAATCAGTGTCTTAATCAGAATGAGCAAGAAGATACACGATTAGGAGAATGAAATGGAGGGGAATGAGTAAGGAGTTGAAATTCAGCAGCAGCAAGAAGCCATTTTTCATCACTACAGGGTACTGCCTGATGGCAGTTCAGACCAGGGAATGGTAGGAGGCAGAGTACCTGAATGTAGGCTTTCACAGTCAGGCTGGCACAGACAGGGCTGCCTCTGCCTCACCCTAATTCTGGGCTCTCTCTTCCCCCAATGTCCTCTTGGGGCTGCTTTTCAAGTTTTTTTGTTTGTTTGTTTGTTTGTTTGTTTGTTTGTTTGTTTTATATCCTGTTTGATAGAAAAGCAGAGCATATGGGCTAATAGATGACAGAAATAAGGAAAAGTTAGCCAACAAGAGGTCTAGTCTGCAATGACATTATACCCGGGGCTAGGTGGTGTAGGCCTGCAATCCCAGGCCCAGCCTCTTACACTGTCAGGGTTGAGAAGAACTTGGCCACAGGAAAATGTTTCTGAACACACCACGATGTAAAATTAGTTGAAAATCAAAAGTGTAATGATTTCCATGTGTTTCTCAAAGTGCTCACCCAAGCTGCATCCTGGGACTTTATTGCATGCAGCCTTGGTTCTCAGCACACTTGTTCACCTTGTGCATGACGTTACCCCATGCAACACCAGCAAATGCTGCTAAAACACCCTGGCTCTGGTTCCAGACCCTGTTTATGATGGACTGCAATGATTTCACCGTACAGAGGTTTTGTGCTGCTATAGAAACATAATGCTTTCATTAGAGGAAGCAAAGACTCTTCATGTTTTCCTCCCATTGTTCTTCTGCATGGAAGTAGCATAGGAGTATCTCTGATTTTAAAAACTACAGTTTGAATTGCTGGTTTCAGTTCCTTTCTCTCTATCTTTCTTTCTTCTTTCCTTCCTTCTCTCTCTCTCTCTCTCTCTCTCTCTCTCTTTCTCTTTATTTATTTAAATCTTTAAGTAAACTTTGTATTAGGGTTAGGGAAGAATTTCCAACAATTTTGAAAATATCCCCAGACAGATTCTGCCACCCTGTACTGCAAACCTACTCCAAGTGGTTCTCAAGCCAGTGATTTTACAGCCTTCCTGTCAATCATGTTAAGATGATCTCTGTTCAGCGGCACCAAAGAGTTACCCAGTTTAATTCTCTCTGTAAAAGTAAACAAGCACATCCATGTCATTAGTATGCAAATTTGCTTTCATCTCTAATCAATGCTAGAATTATCTGCTCAGCAAAGAATTCCTTATGATTATTCTTTATCAGTAAATGTTTTGTTTTTAATGTGTGTTTTGTATACCTAGAGGCCTGAGGTCACATAAAGATTTTTTTAGATGGTAAGGGGGTTGCATGAGAAAAGTTTAAGATGCCTCAATCCAGCTACTCAGGAGGCTGAAGCAGGAGGATTACAAGTTCAAAGCCAGCATAAGTCACAAAGAGAGTTCAAGGCCAAACTATGCAGCCTTGTCTCAAAATATAAAAAGTTAAAAAAAAAATTTTCTGTTTTGTTTTTTGTTTTTTGGTTTTTTTTAATTAAGAAAGAAAAGAAAAAGAAGACTGGGGATGTAGCTCCATGGTAGAGTGCTTGTCTAGCATGCCTGAGGCCCTGGGTTCAATCCCTAGTACAGCAATAAGCACGCACGCATGCAGGCATGCACACATACATACAAGTAACTCCAACCACATGGGCTCCTAAGAAGGATGACCTTCCTCCACACACCTGTCCCCTACTCAAAGCTGTGTAGGAGGCACTACAAGGTGAGCTGCTAGAAGAGGGAGCAGCAAGTTCTTAGGGCTCTTAGCTTGCTAGTCTCTGGGAAAGACACAGAGCACAGGACAGTGGTGAGGCTCAGGTCCTGAGAGCTCCTGCCTGGAAACTGAAGTGTCCAGGCACCCCCTAGTGGTCTAATTTCCTGCTGTGCTGGATGTCACCTGCCTCCAAGGTCCAGAAACATGAGTGAGATGTTTTGCAATTCACCTCTACTCACCCCTACACAGGAAACCTGTTGTCCTTGCAGCCCACCTGGACTCCTGAGAAGCTTGTTAGGCATAGAGGCTGAGAAGCATGCCCTGTTTGTTTTCACAGTTAACTCTACCTCTTGGCAAAGATACACCTTCAGCAGTTTGGGTCAGGGTAATAGGAGCTACCTCTCCATGGGCGGTTTTGACATCTGGCTTTTGGAGAAAAGCCAAACTGGAATCTTTGTGGAGATGGCAAGAGGCTTCCTTTCTTTTTGTCCTGTCCCACATGTGGGCTGAGGGGATTAGAAGCAAACCCAAAGCCAGCTTGAACCTTTTGAGGTTCACCTAGCACAGTACTCTGGATTGGCCCCAGGACCCTTGGCTGGGACTGAGTCGTGGGTTTTACCCATATTGATGTTGAGTCATAATTAGGGAACATTATCATTTGAAAGACATGGGCTGATGCCAAAGTGCCAAGATTCCAATCTCATCTTCATCTTCTGAACTATAATGTTGGGGAGGGGTGGGGAATCACTTAACCTCTCTCCCTCAGACTGTTAACCTATAAAAGGAATAATAACAGTTACTACCTGTTGGGGTCATATGGAGGATTAAATGAATTAAATATGTAAAGTCCTTGGAACAGACCCTGCCAAGAGTGCCATGAGCATTGTGTTAGTTAAAGTGGAAGCTGCTATGAATCAAGCATATCAGTTATCATTATTGTGCATTTTATTGTCTGTTACTACATATATTACTTCCTGTATCTTCTATATAAGCCTATTATTAAATTCATCCCACATAAAAACTAAGAAAGACTGGTAGCAAACAGCTCACAAAAGTCACCCTGTAAATGGCCAAAATGGAGTCCAGTATTAGGGCCCTATCTGTGCAATTGATCCAGGGTGAATCTGCCATCTATAAAAGTATGTGTGAGAAAATGTTAGCTGTCCTTACACAGCACTGTGAATAGGAGATTGAGTGGGAGAAAGGGAGATCAAGTAGGAAAGGCTTGATCCAGGCCATAGCAGACGGACAGCAGAAAGAGCACATGGCTGAAGCTTGAGCGAAGACGGAGGCATGTGAGCAGCATGGCATGTTTAAGTGCCATAGTTTTCAGGTTTGGATCTGAATGTCCCTCACAGGTGAATCAAAGACCCTAAAACAGTAGTCCCTAAGAATTAACATTTCCTCACAACCCCGGGCTAGAGGAGGGAAAGGCTGCATCCTGCCCTGCAGGAGAATCCATCGCAGTTCTGAAAGTATCTCATCCACAGATTCCCTTTGTTCCATCTGTCCTAGAAAACTGTAACAGCATGACGGAGGGCGGAGGAAAACCAGGAGTCATTCTCTCCCCAGTCAAGCCGTAAACAAATCCGTTTTCTTCACCAGTTTCTGATTCCTGATTTCTTTGGAAATATAGGAACACTAAGGTGGCGGTTGTGTGGACCCAAGTGCTCAGGAACAGGATCATGCACTGGGGGCTTGGACCGGACCCCAGCTTGGTGATTGGACCTTAAAAGTTCTGACCTGCTAGTGAGATGAATCCTTTGGTGGATTCTTAATATGACAGGCCTAGTTGAAGGAAGTTCCTAGAGGTGTGCATCTTCCCTTGGCCTCTCCCTCTATTCCCCTGTAATCTGCTTCTTTGGCACGACTCGGCTTGGAGACCATTAGCAAGATAGATGTTTCCTCTATTAATTTGTTTCAGTCAGGTTTTTGTTTACCTGGTGAATGTTGGTTGCTTGTAGTGAGGATCAAACAAGGAACTGGTGGGGCAGGGAGAGTCAGACTGCGGAGGGCCTTGCACCATACTGGGATGCCACACCAGGATGCCACACCAGGATGCCCTACTGGGCTACTGGACCATGGTCAGCAAAGAACTGTCACAGGAGGCTAACAGGGAAGCCACACAAGAGAATTTGCCTTCTTTCACACAAGGAACTGATAAAGATTCTGGTGTGCAAAGGGGGTTTGGAATTCCCCTGTGAGTCAGGGTATAGTCCTGAGGATGAGCTGAGCATGCACAATGCTATGAATTCGATCCTCAGCTCTGGGACAGGGAGAGAGAATACACAAGAGAAAATATACTCATTTGCCATGAGACTTGGTAGTGGAGTGACAGGTCTCTCTGCTCTACCTTGATTCTTTACATGGCTTCATGTAGGCTGTAGTCTGGTTAGAGATGAAAATAGAAACCAAATAAAGAATAAGATCCAGGTCCCAGCTCCCCCAGGCCCTTCTACTAGCAGCAAGATGAGAAGCAAGATGTGAAGGCAGAACTGGGAAAAGGTACCAAAGCCTGAGCCATTAGGCCAAACAGTTTTAATTAATATAAGCGTCTGTGTGTTTATTTGGGTCTGAGCAGCTATGAGCCAGGTGGGACCTGGAAAACTTCTGGCTACATCTGGTTGCAGGTTATAGTCTATCATCAGGGAATCCAGACAAGAAATCAAGGTGGGAACCTGGGGACAAGAACAGATACAGAGGCCATGAAGGAATACTGCTTACTGTCTTGCTCTTCATGGCTTGCTCAGTCTGTTTGTTTACTTGTTAGTTAGTCTGTTTGCTTGCTTGATTGCTTGAGACTGGGCTCATTTCTTTCTTTCTTTTTTTCTTTTGGGGTTATAATCTAATGCCATTTCTTCCTTCTCCTTCCTTCCTCCAAACTTTTCCATACACCCCTCCCTGCTCTTCTTTAAATTCATAGTCTCTTTTTTCACCAATTGTTATTGTACACGTGTGTGTGTATACATATGTATATGTAAGCTGGAATTGGCCAAGTCCAAGTTCAGTGAAAGACTCTGCCTCAATAAAGTGGAGAGCAAATGAAGAAGACACCCATCATCACCCCACCTCCCACACACCCATAAATGTACACACATCAGCAGTTAATACAACTGAAAACACAACAGGGAAAATTCCACATCCACACCACAAAACAAAAATTATACACAAGCATCATGCACAGTCAAGCTTCAGATGCCATCTCACCCTGCTCTCTTCATATTCAAGTCCACAGCATCTATAGGAATATATTGTCCATGAATTTGCATGTATTAGCATTATCAAGAAATTATACTATTATTATATAAGCAGCTTCAGTTTAAACAGGCTGTCAGTCAACTGCCTCCAGGCTTGGCAATATCTAGTTTGTTGGCAGATAGGACATTCTAACCTTCTTTTTTCTGTCATGTTTTTGACATACATCATAAGCCAGGTGCCTTTTTCCAAGCTGTCCCCTGGGTTCATCTGGGGCTTTAGCCTGAACCATCAAGTGCATCTCCAAGTGTTGACGTTGTTTCAGTAGCCAACAGAGGTAAATGAACACACAAAGTCATTTTCAATCCAACTTTATCTATTTTTTTTTCTTGTAGTTAATAGGGGCAGGAAACTTAGCAATATGTTATGAATGGATGATTTAAATTTTTTTGTCTTATTGAAAACACATGTTCACACAGATCTTTACAGCTAACCATTATGAAAACTGATAATTTCTCCATCTGCAACACACCTATAAAAATACACTAGTGTTTTATAATTCCCAGAGTTCGGTTATAAATTTGAAAAGCTCTGTTTATCAAAATGAAATTTAACAAATGCATTTATAATTGGAGCCAAATACATGTAGAGGAGCCACAGGCTGAGTCCCCCATAATCCAGGGTAACCTTCAGTACCAACAATGACATCATCTTCCTTAAGTGCCCAAAGCAGCAGGACACACTCCAGGAAGATGAAGAGCATGTCAAATATTAATACTTTGCTTCAAAATAAATGAGAAGAGATATAACTTAAGTATTATTTGATTTTTTTTCCCTAAGACAGGTTCTTACAGGGTAGACTTGGCTGGCCTCAAAGTCAGGTCTACTGTGGAATATTCTTTTACACTGTGTGAATATATCACTGTGATTGTTTTAATAGAGAAGCTGGCTGGCCAATAGCTGAACAGAATAAGATTAATCAAGAGAGCCAGACTAGGGGAATGCTGGGAGGAAGAAGGGCAGAGTCTGGAGTCACCAGCAGACATAGGGAAAAACAAGATGGGCATGCCATACTGATAAAAGGTATCAAGCCACATGGCAAAGCATAGATAAGAAATATTGGTTAATTGAAATATAAGAGCTAGCTAGTAACATGCCTGAGCTATTAGCCTAGTGTTAATAATTAATATAAGCCTTACTGTGTTTATTTGAGAGTGGCTTCAGGATAGAAAAGTGCCTACACAAGTCTTCCTGCCTCATCCTCTTGTATGTCTGTGTACTATGTGTAGGTAGTGCCTGAGAAGGCCATAAAAGGACATCAGATCCTCTAGTACTGGATTTATAGATTGCTGTAAGCCACCATGTGGGGGCAAGGGATCTAGCCTAGGTCCTCTGGAAGAGCAGTCAGTACTCTTAACAGCTGAGCCATCTCTCCAGCCCTAATATTGTTGTTGTTGTTGTTGTTGTTGTTGTTGTTTTAAGAAGAGGAATTTGGGGATTATAATCTGCTAAGTCACTTGCCTCTTCCAGACGAGAGGAGAGAAACAGAGACAGGGAGAGGGAGAAGAGGAGAGAGAGAAGGAGAAAATGTTACGCTTATGCATGTTAGTTGGAGCATCATGCTTAAGTATTTAGCTAATAGGTGGCTTTTAAGGAAGAGAAACTGAAAGACTAGTTCTCCAAGATGTGAGAGAGGAAGTGGACTCGCAACCTCAGCCTATGGTCAGTTTATAAACTATTAGGAAGACAAGTTGGCTTTCTGTAAACAGACCCCAATAAACTCGGTGGAGAATGGCTGTGAAATGGTTAGCGGCTGCCATCCCTGAATGAGACAGATAACTCTCCTCACAGAGTGCCAACTGGCTGGGAAACAATTTTGCCATGGGCACAGAATAAACTCTATGACGTGGAAAGATCAGCAAAGGTAGAGATGTTCCTGTCAAAGCAGAAGCCAAGTGTCATTTCTTAGGAAACAGTCACACAGAAGACGTTATGCAAAGCAGGCACAAGATGGACAGTTTGGCAGATACACTGATTCAGCAGGTCCAGCCAGCTCATCTGCTGAGAAAGAACTGTGTTAATTAGCAGGAAATGTGTGTGAAGAAAATTAATATATAATAAATGCAACATTTGGCTGTGAAACCAGCAGGGTTGAGTCTTCTGTAGGGCGTAAGAAAGACAATGTGTTACAAATGAAATTGTGTTCTGTGTCCCACTGTCTTCCTCATCCTCTACTTTCTCTGCATTGCAGATAACCCAGACAGGATCCTTCTTTCACTACCTCCATCTACAAACATTCACTGAATATCAAACACACATTCCTGGCCCAGCCCTAGTGATATACATTCTTTAAGGGCAATGGAGACTTTCTTGACTCTTGATGAACCTAACTAGAGGCTTGGGGTACTCAAAAAATCATTGGCCACCAGAGTCACCCCAAGCCAATGACTTCCAAGGTCATTGAGTTTGTTATCTCATGCTCAAGAAGAACAAGAAACCATGGACAAGGCATGAACAGAGTAAACATAGACATACTGTGGGGAAGTGAGTCCTGAAGTCGGAGGGACTCCGAGGGAGGAATACCCATGTGTTGCCCTGTCCAGTAGGCGTTTACGGATTTCATGGTGAGAACTGGATGGAAGCTGACATAATCTTTTTTGATATAGGTCATTTTTTAGTGCATCATGGAACCAGTCAATAAAGAGTCCACACGCCTTATGCATATTCCCTCTGCCCAACCGGAATGTCACTCATCCTTTCAGGGGAGTGGCCAAAAGTGCTACATGGCTAGCACATGATCCACTGTGGGTCCCACCCTTGCTGCCTAGGGGCACTCATATCTCATTAGGCCTTGGGGATGCAGAAATGACTCTGGAGCCCAGTTCTTGTCTTTAGGGAGATACTATCATAATGTAGCAAGACAGACCATCTGCAAATCATTCATAGAATGAGAAGTGCTCTGGTAATGAAAGGAACAAAACCCACTCCTGAGAGAAAGCTCTTGGTCCACACTCCCTTCTCTGAGAACTGTCGATTCCCCCATATCCCAGGATGGAGGGCCATCCTAGCTCCAGCTGATGATACCCAATGTTACCAGCTGGGCTGAGAGAGTCATTGTTTTCAGCATTAGAATCACAGTCCAGGAAAGACTGACCCACATGCTGAAGATGGGAAACAGGTTTGGAATACCCAATCAGTCATGATAAGCAGACCTAGAAGGACTGTGGGGGGAGGGCAAAAGCAAGTTGTCCCCAAGGGACGTGATTACACTATCCTACTTCAGTCTCTGCAGAGATGAGAAGCCATCCAGGCTCTGACTTGTGGGCTGACATGAGACCAGGCTGCACTTCCTAGTTTCTGTTAGGGTCCTTCCTGAGCTAGGCTGAGGGGATGGGATAGGAAAGCTGCTCCTGAGAGGCTGTGGGCCACAGTGGGGAGGGCACTTATCTGACACTCTAGTTCCTTTCATCCCACAGATGATCCCAGCAGAGAGAACACAGTAGACATCTGACAACAGGTTCTTGATCTTTGTGCCTAGACACAGCCCTATGTCCTTGACCTCATTAGCTCCAGCTCTCAAAGAATATCCTCTTCTGCTTCCCCCCAGAAGATCTCTGAGTGAGTTGGTGGTGGATGCTTCTAGACCAAAGGATCAACACACCATAATCAGACCCCTCTAGATTCTAAGAACTGTTCTCCCAAACTCAGCTGACTAAAACATGTGAGTCATGATTTCCTGGGAAGGTACCCAGGCTGCTTTTACATTTTAGGTTATTTTCCATTTATCTCAATTTATCATTGAGAGCAAGGGCTATATCTTATTCTCTTTAAACCTTCAATATGTTGTTATTTTAATGTGAAAATGGGTCTTTCATGAAAGAAAGGTGTGGCATGTTTAGACCCCAGGCTCTCCAGCTCCTTTGAATGCATACAAGCGACAGACTTCGTCGATACGCCAGCTAGCTAGCCTTTTGTATATCCTCTCCTCACCTCCACCCCTGGCCAGGACTGAACTTGAATGCTAGATCTTCAGCACGAGAAAAGGACCTCTTACAAATTTAAAAGGTCAACCTCGGACCTTCGAGTTGGCTCCATGAGTTAAAGCACTTACTGTGCAAGCCTGAGACCCTGAGTTTGACCCTTAGAACCCACAGTGGCTTAGACTCCTGAAAAGTTATCCTATGACCTGCTCATACAGCTGCACATTTGCACACATACACACAAATAATGCATTTAAAATAAAATTCGAAGACTGTAAAAGCCAGTCTTCACATGAGGAGACCAATCCGGGAAGGGTGGATTTTCTCCACATCACATAGCTAGCCAGTGACATGACCCACTGCACCATTCAGGAGATGGCTCCCTTGAGTTCATGACAGCGAGTGCAGAAGGAAATGTGTGTGTGTCTGCTAGTTCCCCTTCTCTTTTCCCTCTGCTGAAGCCATGGGCAGCCGCCTTCAGTTCCATTCCCTGCCCCGGTTTTCAGATGCTAATTAGTGGGACCTGTCCAGTCTTGGCCCTGCTCCTCTGAGTCTGTTCACACTGACCTGAAATGACTGGGCACCCAGCTTCTTCAGACTCGTCTAATTCAAATCCCTTTTCTGTTCGTCTTTCCTCCCCCTCCCCCAGAGAAAACAGCTCCCAGATGCATAAAACATGGGTGCTCACTCCACCTAGCTCCCAGCCTGACTCTACTGCAGTGTGTGTTGGCTGCCTAACAGCCACCATTCACAAGCCACAGCTTAGAAAATCAACTCTAAGCCTGTCCCAAAGCCAGTTGCTCTGACCATGCACCTTCTCAGACAAGGCGCATTATGCACAACAGCGCAAGATAGACAGATTGGCAGGAATTCAGGTACAACTCAGCATGGAAATTCTTGCCAATGTCTAGGCAGAGAGGAAGTAGTGTGTTAATTAACAGGAAGTCAGTCAAAAGCGCTACATGGAGCATTTCCTATCAAAGCCCCTGTCGGTAAATAGGGCAGCTGGGAAGAAGAGTCAGCGCACCAGGCAGGTCGGGCGTTTCTTAAGGAAAAAATGACTCTGCCTTTCCTCTCGAGAGCCACAGGGAGACTCACCCCCACCACCCCCCCCCCCCGCCACTTTCCTCTTTATTGTCTCCCACCCCAGCGGAGATGAGTATGTTTAGAATGACTCTGGCAGAGCCCACTGCCGCAGCAGTGCTGACTGTGTGTGTGGTTACAACGCACAGACTCTGAGTCCAGCCATCAGTAAGGAACCCTGGTTTCCCCCGAGTCTATCTCCTGATCAGCTCATCTACCGGTCTCCGAGAACAGCTGTCATCTCCTGTGTGTCAATTACCTCTCACGTCGGTTTCTCCCACAAGACTGTGTGGTAACTTCGGATACAATCCTGCCGTGTTTCATTCTCCCGTATTATGGGATTGCGCCACAAGTTGAATGAGTGAGTGGATGACTCCACTCCTAGGTTAGACTCTGAGATGCTAGTTCAGACTGAAGTAAAAATTACCATGAGAGATGGCCGGGCCGCGGTGGCACACACCTTTAATCCCAGCCATCCCGAGGCAGAGCCAGTCGGATCTCTGTGAGTTCAAGGTCAGCCTGACCTACAGAGTGAGATCCAGGACAGGCTCCAAAACTACACAGAGAAAACCTGTCTCAAAAAACAAACTGAGACAAAACACAGAGACACTCTCCCAAACCTTTCCCTACCATCCGAGAGAGAGCTGAGAATCCCAAGCACCTGGTACAGGACAAGGAGAAGCTTAGGGAAAAATCCAGTGTCATTAAGGATGGAAGGAGCCCTAAGAGCCAGAGTGTGGGTGACAATGAGAATGCTGTCTTTGAAGAATTTCAAAGCAGTGAGGAATCTGAGCAGCACTGGAGACTCCGGGGTTGATAGCACATGCTCTTTCAGAGGACCCAAGTCTACTTCACAGCACCCACTGTTGGGCAACTCAAACCCCCCTGAGTCTCCAGCTCCAGGGAGTCTGATGCCCTCCTATGGCCTCCAAAGGCATCCACACATGTGTCATACACTCACACAGACACATGACATAGGTGTAAAAAAAAATTAAAATCTTTTAAACAGAAATCTGACCAACACAAATTTACACTTTACTGTCATGATATGAGAAACAGTCGCCACACTGAAAAGTGTTCAGCCAAGCTTAAGGCTAGAACCACTGCCCCAGTGGGCTATTAATGACACATATTAAATTATTATAATTTTGTTACTTCTCCTTGGATACACATTAGATTCTGCATGGAATTTAATTTGGAGAGATGCTCATTGGCCACATACACAGACCACTCAGATTCAGATGTGGTTGCTGAAGTCAGTTATCCCAGTCCATCATCTTTGGAGCTGGATTTAAGTGAGACCCATGCCTGCAACTCCTGGTGTCTTGCATTTAAACAGAAAGTTTTGAATAAACAATAGCCTGAGGATTGTCCTACAAACTTGAGTGTTGGTACTGCCATTTGCTGTGACTGCTTGATGTTTTTGTTTTCTTATTGATATTTAGAATCTATAGCAGAAAGGGGGTAATTACAAGGTGAGATATAGTTTTTTGTTAGATATAAACCAGTTTATACATGGAGTGTTTTACTGCACTTTAATATATTTTAACTTAAGCTTATTCATTTTAATTACTAGTTGTTTTGATACTAAAGATTTAGTTCAAGGCCTAGAGAGATGACTCCATGGTTAAGAAAACTTGCTACTCTCCCCAAGGACTCATGTTCAATCCTAGCACCCACATGGCAGATCACAATCATCTGGAAAAAACTTCAGTTTCAGTTTCAGGGAATCTGATGCCTTTTTCTGACCTCTGAGGGCACTTAGCACACATGTGTTTCACAGGCATATATGCAGGCAAAATACTCATATACATAAATAAAAAACTAATTCTTAAAAAGAATTCAGAAAAATATTAGTAGTATGATTTCATTTTATTTAACTTTTATGTTTTTATCTTTTGTTTGTTTGTTTGGTTGGTTGGTTTCATTTGGTTTGGTTTTTTGAGGTAGGTTTTCTCTATGTATCACTGGCTATGCTGGAACTCTCTCTGTAGACCAGGCTGGCCTCGAACTCAGAGATCTGCCCTCCTCTGCCTCCCTTATGCTGGGATTAAAGGTGTGTGCCACCACACCTGGCTAAATTATACACTTTTAGATGTCTTCATTTCATAAATACTAGTTTAATAATAATTACTTGAGTTATTTCTCCAAGATATTATTATATAGGCTGTAGCCAGTGCATTGAAGTCTACCTTGCTAAGCAGATAGGAAATCTATGGAGTAGCTCCCCTTTTCCCCCTTTATGACTACAGTATCTATTTTAGGCTTATTCAAAACACTTGAAGCACCTGAAAATGTAAACAAAATTCTTTTAAAACTCCACTGTTTCATTTTCCTGGTCATTATTCTTGTTCTTTGAATTTTGCTATTGTTACAGAAAATAGTATTGTTGAATACAACAAGCAGAGACTGAAATACAACCCACTCCGCATTTCACACACCACAGGACAGCCCAGGGTACTAAATACAACAGGCAAGAAAATCCTGCTGTGGCCATATCCCCTCCAGGCAACCTGACAGCTGCTCCCTCTTCTGCTAGTTTCTTCCTTCTGTCTGAAATTCCCTCCTACCTCCTTCTGCTCCTTTTCACCCCTCCCCAATCCCTGCCCCTTCCCCTCCCCCTCTCTCCCCTCCCCTTTTTTCCTCCCTCCCTCTCTCTCCCCCATTCCCTTCTTCCTTCCCCTCTTCCTCCCTCTCCCCCTCCCCTTCTTCCTCTCTCCCTCCCTCTCCCTCCTCTTCTCTCCTTTTGCCTCTTGGTCTCCCTCCCCCTCCCCCCCCCCCTCCCCCTTCCCCCCTTCCTCTCCCAATTAAAATATGAGCTTCCAGAGAATGCAGACTGTCTTGAATTACTCATAGAAAGTGGTGCTCAAGTAACATCTGGTGGATTAATTAGCCAATCCACAGCTAATGCAGTTCTCCACTCCTTTCTGAGTGTGTTGACCCTCCGAGGGGCACCTGGAGCCAGAGTGTGCTGAGATCCTTGCTGCTAGGGAGGACACAGCAGAGTCCTTTTATGTGGTTGCTATTTTTGCTCAGTGGTGTTATGATAGCTCTAGTCAACTTGCTAAGGACAGCACACCTCTCCATTCCCATCTGTTATCCTTAAAAAGACATTAAACAGGGCTATCTGTGGAAAAAGCCCCAGAAGGTGAAAAATGTTCTCCATACACTGACATAATCCAATCACATCGGAACAGATCTCAGGTCAACAAGCTAAACAATATTTTCAGCTAAAAGAGCAGATTTTAAAGGTCTTTGCTTCTTAGTCATTTTTTCTTTTTATGTTGGAGCTCTGGAGTGGGGGAGAGATGAAGAAATATACAGAAGTCCACGCACATGGTCCAGGCATGCAGAGGGATTCGGAGCAGTGAGACCTTCTGCAGATAGCTGATTCTAATGCACATGTTACATACTTACTGTTGAGGTGTGACCGGCCATGGGGTACATGATCCCTTGTCCTGACATTCAATCGATGCCCACTTCTAATAGGTGATAACTGAAGCATTTGTCAGATGTGACCTTCCTTGTCTGTCCATTTCCTGCTAATCTACAGCGTCTGGTTTCCCTGCCTTTAATACTGTCTCCAGTGACTCACCCCCACCCACTTCTCCCAAAGCTGACACCCTGGCCTTGCCCCTAACAGTGTAAAGTACCTCGGTGACAGTTGCTTCTCAGAATAGAGAGCAGGCTTTCCATGAGTTTGTTTTGTTTTGTGGAGCTGAGGATCGAACCCAGGGCCTTGTGCTTGCTAAGCAAGCACTCTACCACTGAGCTAAATCCCCAACCCCCCAGGCCGCTGTTTTTTACCCATTCTCTTGTGCTGGATGATCTTGTCTTATGAAATAAATGAACCTTCTCAGTCTCTAACCTCTGTATTACTTATAAACTGACCTTCCTCCCCATAATGCCTGCTATGTCAATCTTGATGGTCAGTATGAGTGCTATAAGACTAGAAAAGCACACCAATCTCTCTCTGTGTGGGGGGGGGGGGGAGGTGCACGTGCGCACTTTGTTCTGTACCTTCCTCATCACAATAGACTGGAACCAGAGGCAATATAAATGGTTCCTCTCTTTAAATTGTTTTTGTTGGGCATTCTATCACAGCAGCAAACCTTAACTCATACACTGTCCTTGCTTACAGTCTCTGGCTGACTATCCCTATCCACCTTTGAGGAATCAATTTAAGCTTTGGAAGGATTCCACCGAACCTGCCTATAGGCTTCTGAAGTGGTCACTGTCATGACTGCCTTTGAGTAAACCTGATCAGCTTTCCCCAGAGTCATTTCCCACCACATTGTAAACAAATGAAACTGCTAAACTTCTGCCTGGACCCTGGCACCATCAGGGTGCCTGGAATGTGCCTGGAGTCTTACAAGAGCTTGAGATAAACTGGATATATTCTAGATTGCCTAACGCCATTTATATACTAATCACTCTATCTGGCCCCCTTAATCCAAACCAGCTTGTCTTCGTTTTCCCAAAACCATGCTTCTGTGACTAAGTCTGGAGTGTTGCATACTGTATAATCATAGATCTGCCCATTTCTTTGGTCTCTTTGGCATCTTTGAGTTGGTCTCAGACTTTGGGACTGGGATTTTCTAGAATAAGTGTCCTCTGAAATACTATTTTATCAATCAGAATTAGGAGATATATATAATTATATATAATCCTAATTCTGATACATATATATATATATATATATATATATATATATATATATATATATATATATATTCCTGAAAACCCTTCTAGCAGTCTATGAATGTCATCCAATTCTAATTAGGAGTATATGGATTGGCTGACCTGACTAGACCATGGACTTCCTAAGGTCCAAGGCTATCTATCTATCAGCTCTTTTTTTGTTTTTCTAAGACAATGTCTCATGCTGTAGCTAGGGCTGACCTTAAGTTCATGCCTGTCCTGCCTCAGCATCCCCACCCTCACTACCTATGCTTAGGCATGTGTACCACCTCACCTAGCTTTTGAAACTTTATTGCCTAGAACAGTATCTGGAACTAAGAGTCACTAACATTTAACTTCTTTTTGAATGAACTGGATGAATGAATACATGAATGTTAAAAGAGGTAGGATTTTTTTTTTTTATTTAAGCATATGCAATTTCCTGGGAAAATCTCAAAGTAAAATTGCATTTAATGAGGTATTTGATGAACTGCTTTTTTATAAAAACAAAATCATGGGAAAATGAGGTCACCTTTGCCATCCTGGGAAAGGCATGCTCAGCAACCAGCCCCATCCCTGCTTGCCTGGCTGTTTCAAGTCCTAGAAAGAGGAACATTGAGTTCTCTTGGGCATAGAGACTATTCTTTCCCGATGCTACTTACTTACTTAGCATACCTCACAGGCTCTAAGATAGCCTGCTTTTCCTTAGGTCTAGCTGTACCTCGCTTCTGAACAGAAACCGCAGAGTGAGCTGGAGATAAGACATGCTCATCTTAGCAATGAAGCCGTTCTCAATCTGCAAGTTCCTGAGCATGCCTAATGTGTTCTGAAAGTTACATCTGTGTTTTCAGGGAAAGCTGATTGGCTCCCACCCATCCCATGCTCTCCTTCAGTCCTGTGAAGTACTCCCTTGCTCACAGCTACACCACTTCGGTCTCAGATGGGGCCCTAGAACATGTGTTTTGATACCATCTCACAGCTGAGCAGTATGTCCTCAGCCCCACAGGACCGAGTGCAATCCACCTGGACAGCTGACCAGACAGTCTCTGGACCAAGAAAAGGTCAGAGCGATGGCAGCAAAGGTATTGCAACTTGGAAATCATCACAGAAGTCACTAGGCATCCTGCCAGCCCCAGAGCAGGCCCTGAAGGGGGCATAACAAGCAGCTGACCCTGCAGACGTTCTTGTTCAACAGTTCAGGTGCACCAGAGACCACCTCTGCTTCAGGAAGAATGCTCCCCTTGCCCTCTGACTTCCAACATTTCTCCAGCTGCAGGAAACCCCCTAAATACAATTCTTCAATCAACAGTGAAGGGATGACAGGGAGGCTGTTGTTTAATGAGAAAAAAAAAAAAAAAATGGCGGCTAGAGAAATGCACTGACTTGGCAAGAATAGAACTCTCCTGCTAAGTGTGGACAGACTTTTCAGATTTGGGCAGAGGTCAGTGTGTAACTGCCATGGCTGTGCAGAATGAATTAATGGAACATCATTTTGTTCTTGGCTCCAGAGGAGATTCGGGAGATTGGATGCAGAGATGTGACACATATCTGATGGGGGGCATGTGATAACTGCCTTGGTCCCCATGAGCTCTGGTGGGGGAGGCCAGAGAATGAGGCTTGAAGCGCCCCACCCTCCTCCAGGGGGAGAAAGAGCTTGAAACGGAGATAAATGTTAGTTACCAATAAGCAAGCGTCATCATCAAGGATATTAGTATATGTGTCTAATGACAAAATATAGAATATGTTTTTAAAAAGCAGCTGGGTTAATATTAACTATGTATATTTAAATATCATATTAACAGGAATAGATGTAACTAATGAATTAAATTTTTAAAAAGAAAGCCAAAAAAAAAAAAAAAAAAAAGCTGGGGCTAGACAACTCACTTTCCTTCTTATTATAGTTCAGCACCAGCGTTTCTCTATTATCCTGAGAAAGAAAACAAGAATGAAGAAGAAAAAGACCTAACTAACCTCTCTGAACCTAACTAACTAACCACTCTGAATCTGTCAAAGGAAGTAAAAGCAACCATGATCCAGACAGGAAAGCCAGAGGTAGTAGCACAAGACTATGGCCCCAGCACTTGGGAGGCTGGAGCAGCAGGATTAAGTCTGTAGGGCAGACTGGGCTATGTAGTGAGCATCAAGCCAGCCAGTGCAGAAGTTAAGTAGCAGGGCCTTATCTCAAAAACACCTAAACAGACTTCACCTGCCAGTAGAAAGTTGGCTCATCAGATAAAGGTGCTTGCTGCTAAGGCTGACCACCCGAGTTTAATGTTTAATCCCTGGGACCTGCATGATGGAAAGACAGACAGACAGACCTGTGAGTTGTCCTCAGACCGCTACATGCACACTGTCACACACACACACACACACACACACACACACAGAGAGAGAGAGAGAGAGAGAGAGAGAGAGAGAGAGAGAGAGAAATGGAAAATAATTTTAAAAGAAGTGAAGAAGGGTAGAATAATAACAGTGCATTGTTGTGTGATATTTGTTTGTGTTCTGACAAATAAAGCTTGCCTGGAGATCAGAGGGAAGAGCTAGCCACTAGTTAACCCTAGAGGCCAGGCAGTGGTGGCACATACCTCTAATCCCCGCACTTGGGAGGAGGAAGCAGGAAGATCAGGAGTTTAAGATCACCCTGAGCTACATAAGATTGAACCAGTCTAAAAGAGAAACAGCCAGTTGGTGGTGGCACACACCTTTAATCCCAGCACTAGGGAGGTGGAGACAGGAATATAAAGCGTGTGGAGACAGAGTCTGGCCCATTCAGTCTGAGGATCATAGAGACAGGATCCCCCTTTTTGGTCTGAGGATTCAGAGGTAAGAAGTCTCTAATAGCTGCTGCTCTGCTTCTCTGATCTTTCAGCTTTCATCTGACTCCAGGTTTTTATTGTTTTTATTGTTAAGACTAAATAGATTTGTACTTCGGTGCATCAATTTTATTGATAGGCAGAAATAAATTAATATGTAATGATAATATTAATATGCAAATATGGAACCAGTAAATGAAATATTACAAACTTCCAGAAGCAGACACTAGGGTAGGAGTAAACATGGAGGCATGCGTGCCATACCATAAATATATAAAAGTTAAGTCAAGTTAACAAACTATTTAAAAATGACAGTCCTCCTACTTAGAAATGAATGTTTTGAAGGAGGGAGTACAGCCTAGTGGTAGAGTCCTTACCAATATACACCAGGCATTGAGTTCAATATCCAGCACTGAAAAAAAAGAAGAAGAAAGAGGGTAAGTAACCAAGATATGATTGTGAATCACCACTCAAACTCTCCTGTAGCCATCAGTCTTCCTGCTGAAGGTGTGTCTGTCTCAGCCGCAGGATAGAGAGAACTGTGTAAGCCTGGGAGGTAGGAGATAGCACTTCATAGGCTCCGCAGAGATGTGGTCCAATTGGAACAACCCTCTTACACTTGGTCAAAGGTCAGAATCCCCAGCAGCTGCAGACACTCGGTGGCTGGGCCCCTACCTCAGAGTTTTGGGTTTCTGGATTGGAATCCAAGGATTTGCATTTCTAACAGATTCCTGGGTCACGTGATGGTGCTTAGGAAACCACATTCTAGGAACCACTGGCATGGGCAGGAGATGAGCAGTGAGGCATTGCTCTCTTGAAAAGGTTACCCACTGGAGGTAAGCAAAGGCAAGGCCTTCTGAAATGCAGCATCCAAGACAGAGCCCTCCTGCCCACTCTGCCATACCAGGAGCAGAGCACAAGCCGGGCAGCCTGGGAGATGAGAGGTTGTGGTGATATAGTGTTCCCCAAAATATTGTGCACCCTAATAAACTTATCTGGGGTCAGAAACAGAACAGCCACAATATTAAACATAGAAGATAGGCAGTGGTAGCACACACCTTTAATCCTAGCATTCCAGAGGCAGAAATCCATCTGTTCAAGGATATAGCCAAGCCTGGTGACTCACACCTTTAATCCCAGAAATCCAGCCTTTAATCCCAGGGAGTGATGGTAGAAAACAGAAAGGTATATAAGGCGTGAAGACCAGAAACTAGAAGCTTTTAGCTGGTTAAGCTTTCAGGCTTTGGAGCAGCAGTTCAGCTGAGATTCATTTTGGATAAGGACTCAGAGGCTTCCACTCTGAGGTAACAGGATCAGCTGAGGAACTAGCAAGGTGAGGTAGCTGTGGCTTGTTCTGCTTCTCTGATCTTCCAGCATTTACCCCAATAACTGGACTCAGGTTTAATTTTATTAATAAGACCATTTGCTACAGGAGGTGGCGGGTGGGCAGTCCAGAATTAATGCTGTCCTTGTTTAACCCTGTCATCCAGTCATTCAGTGAGAAGAATCATACTCCCCAGCAACAGACCAGCATCTTTACTGCCAACAAGGCCAAGTGCCAGGGGGCAGAAGGATGCTCTGGATCCTTCCATCACCAGTGATGGGGCAAGACAGCAGCAGGGTCAGCCGAGGCTGCTGGGAGAACAGGCCTTGCTTTGTTCTCACCTAAAATGCTGAGCTCATTCATCTGAGAACAAAACCTTCGAGAGCATCATTTATTAACATCTCATGTAAGTATTGGGGAACTGGGGTACCACCCTGGCCTAAGAGCAGGTTAGGCCTTCAAACTTTCAAAAGGTAACCTGGGGCTTAAAGCAGAGACAGGCTTTTTTCCTTTCCCTAACCCAGGCTTAAGGAATGTCCAAAGACTAAGATGGGAACAGTAGTAGGATTAAACACCCTGTGGCCTGATGGCCTCGGTGTTCAATGTCTGCACCTCAAGAGGAAAGGGGAAGTTCTGAACTCTGACTGAACTTCTACCCATCAATTTATTGTTATTTCAAAATGGACTATAGTTTTATTTTGCATAGAGCATGCCAACATAGTGGTTACCTGTTGTATTTCAATAATTATAATAGCCACACATTCTTCCCCCAGGACTGAAAACTACTTTAAATGAGATGCAGATCACCTAGTGTGGATGAGTGGGCCACACTCTGCCCTGAAGGTCTGTCTCAAGGTCTCCTTCCCTTCTCCTCTCCTGTGGTGCTCACCATGAACCAGAGCAGGAGCTGGCACACTGAGGAAATGACTTCCTCACTGCCTCCCAAGCAGAGCCCTCAGGCCCCTAACTACCCATCTTTCCACGGCCTCAGGAGGAACCGCTGCTGTGTGTGAGGAGGTGACCAGTTAATGCACAGTTTTGCTCTAGAAATAAAACCCACTGGCTTTGCTAAGAACAGCCTTGAAATTCCTTTCCTCTGGCACTTTGTTCACAAGTCCATAAATAGCTGTCTCCTTCAAACAAGTATTGAGAGCTAAAGCTCACACACACACACACATACACACACACACACACACACACACACACACAAAATGGAAAATGGTTTCCGGGCTGAAGCACTAACTCCATTCACACAGGTCAGTCTTCCATGTACACTGTGATGTCAGTTGAAATACAGGGCAGAGCTCAAATGCACAGCCTCATTGGTGAGATTCTGGTGAGATGGAGACATGTGTCCCCCACACATTGCAGCTGCACAGAAGTCCTGGAAGGTGGCTGGTTCTCAGCCAAGTACAGACTGAGGCAGGGATGGCCTGGAGGGAAGGAAGAGCAATGGAGCATTCACTGGACAGCTGAGCCAGGAGTCACACACGGAAATGTTCCCTGCTTTATAGGTGGCACTTTCTCGAAACATGGAGCCAAACACGGTGGTGGCAGGTGGCAGGTGACAGTCTTCCTGGGGTCATGCCCCTGAGAAGCAGCTGCTTTACATGTGTGAATCACACTTTACCTGTCAGTGGATTGAGTCCTCTAAGGGTAGAGATAGGAAAATCTGCACCAATGTTTCCAGCTGTTTGTGAAAGATAGGAAGGAGGGAGCTAGGAAGGAATAGTCAGGAGGGGAGAAAGAAGGAAGGGAGGGAAGGAGGGAGGGAAGGAGGAAAGAGATAGATAGGTACTCCACCAAGAACCAAATTGTTTCACCTAGCTATAGACGCGTCAAGCACATAAAGAAATCAATGAAAGATTTATGCAATATATTATAAAATGGGGGTATGGCTAACTGAGACAATTGGCTAAACTGTGAGGAGAAAATCTCACAGAGACTTTAGACATAGCCCCAAGTAAGTGGTTTGCTGGTTGTGCCGATAATCTCTTTGGGTTTTCACTGTGTTCCTGGTGTTTTTAAATTCGTGAAAAGCAAAAGCAATTTGGTGTGTGTGTGTGTGTGTGTGTGTGTGTGTGTGTGTGTGTGTGTGTTGTGCATGCTTCCTAATAGTTTATGTGAACATTGTTAACTCCATGGCTGGTTTATTCTGTGTTTGGCCCATATTAGCAACACATGTTGCCCATAGTCAATCTGAACATAACTAGTTTCAAAGCCTAGTGAAAAGAAAATGTAAAACACACAGACAGACAGACAGACAGACACACACACACACACACCTACACACCTACTGTGGGTTATTAAATTCATTAAAAGAAAGAGGTTGGGGTGCTGCCCTGAAGGAGAAAATACTGCCTGATGCCTTGTGGCAGCCGTGGACACAGATGGCCTGCTAAAGACAGAAACTTCTGTGGAGTGAGGAGGGCTCTTTCAGAAACACAGCTCCCATTATCTCCAAAGGGCATTTAAGGACACCAATCTTGGCTTCTGGTCTGTGTAGGGCAAAATCATTCTGCTTGTCCAGTGTGCAGGTCAACCGCTAGAGGGAGGCAGGGACCTGAACTTCCAAAAAACACGGCAGTAGGGATTGCCTGCAGAGTGGTGGAAATTCCTTGGGACAGTTTTTGCTTCGTCTGTCCTTGGAGACCGCTTAATTCCTAGACTGATTCTTCTCTTCAACAGTCATTGAAGGCCGCTGCTCTGTATGTTCACATTAGACAGTGAGGAACACCGAGGCTGTCCACACAGTAAGGCCAGTCTTGCATTT
The DNA here is from genome assembly GCF_903995425.1 of Onychomys torridus. Lineage (NCBI taxonomy): Eukaryota > Metazoa > Chordata > Mammalia > Rodentia > Cricetidae > Onychomys > Onychomys torridus. The sequence goes on along the minus strand of NC_050447.1, from coordinate 80,138,199 downwards.
GGGACAGCATAAAGGGAAGTCAGGAAGCTGGCAAATCAAAGTATCTGGAAACATGTCAGCTTTCCCCACACTCTTAGCTCACCTGATTGACAACTTGAGGAGGATGGGCCAGCACCATCTGCTTCATCTGCTGTCTGGCTCTGGACACCCTCAGCGGTTAAGCAAGCTAATGAAGCAAACACTCCTCTGCCTTTCAAAACTGTATCTGCTATACGTAGCCTGTCCCCTCAATTAGTGTAAAGGAGACATTTCTTGGGCTATCGCCTATTAAAATGCCCTGGAGGTATATGTAAAAGAGTTCGCTTGGTACTATTAACTACTGAAGGGAGACCAGATGCTCTGTACCAAGGAAACCGTAAATAAGCTATGATGATGCTACAGAATGTGCTATGATGAATCCTTTATCATCACTCTTTAATCATGATTTGAATGACTCGCTGAGCCAGGGAGATGGTTCAGCAAGGGAAAGCATTTGCCACACAAACCTAATGATCTGAGATCAATCCCCAAATCCAACAGGAGGCGAGAACCGCCTCCCAAAAATTGTCCTCTTTTCTCCAGATGCATACCATGACACTGTGCATCTACACACACACATACACACAATAATAATTAATTTTTTAAATTAATGCTAAAAGAAAAATGAACAAAGTGAACTCAACCCTTTTTGTTTTTTGAAACAGGATCTCACTGTGTAGTCCAACCTGACCTCAAACTCAACATCCTCCTGCCTCTACACCACTATAGCTGGCTGCCTTTCATTATTTTAATAATTATAATAATAATAATAACAGCAATGTAAAGCTCCATGGGATTGGAGATATGGCTCACCCATGAAAAGGAGCACTGGCTGTTCTTCCAAAGGACCCAGGTTCAATTCCTAGCACCCACATGGTAGATCACTGAGCCAGCCTTCTGGCCTCCTTGGAGACCAGGCACACAGGGAGTCCACACACATGCTTGTAGGCAAAACTCCCATACATGTAAAATAAAATAATCTTTAAAAAATAAAAAAGTAAAGGCCCAAAACCTGAGAGAAATGCCCCTATATCCCTAAATGCTGAACTTACCTCACCTTCCTTAATTATTTTGTGTTAAAAATAGATACTCATTTTGTAATCAAAAAGTGGAATAAACCATTATTCCTGGAAAAAAAAAAAAAGAGGTTTTTTTCCTTTTTGTGAATGACTCACAAAGAGATTGTAACCACTGAGAAGAAAGGATGCTTAGTAAGAAGCTCTCTGCCGGGACATGGTGTGGGGGGAGGCTAATGAGCCCTCAGTCCACCTGCTTCTCTGCACAGTGCCCAGCCAGGCACCATGTTCCACTCTACAAACTCAGGGTGGCTGGGCATGGGGAAGCAGGTGTCAGCATCCCTGAGTACACTGCCTACTGAATACAAGCCCTTTGGATGACAGGATGATTCGGGAATGAACATTGAAACCTTTGCTTGGATGGCTTGGCCAGGCAGAGAGAAAGAGTTAGCATTTTGGCAAGTTTTATTTTTATTCTGCTCAGTTCAATTCACAGTGATTATAAATGACCCAAATAATCTTAATTAAGTCCTAAACACTGTTCTTTACTGCATAAAATTCATTTGGGCATTTTCTTGAGTCAGCGAATGGGTGTGTTTTATATATATATACAGGGAGGTGCATGCAAAGTGGTATTTGTAAGGAATCGCTACCCAGATGAAGGCCCGTGGCAAGCATGTGTGAGTGTTTGAAAGAAAACACGGAGGAGCCTTTCTTCTTTGGTCTGTTCTTTCTAAGTCCTACACTAACCAGTAGACTGGGATCTAGGTAGGATGTGATGTCTGAGGACATGGTGCCTTAGAAGGCTTTCTTACAATTTAAGTAGAATGGTCGAGACTTCCTGCAGACATGCAAATGAGCATCTAGAATTTTGATAGGGGTGCCAGGAGCCTCCACATTGAGTCAATGCCTTATCAGTCATTCCTAAGTCACCTACAGAGAGGCTCTAATGGAAGGGAGGAAGTGGATTGTCAGGGTCTGAAATAATGTGGAGAATAGAGGCAGACATTCTCCATCAACAGGCTTGTAAACCTGAAGAAATAAAGTGACCACAGTATAAAAAACAAAATTAAAAACACCTGAGCCCAGGAAAAAGCAGGCACAGAAGCAAGATTTCCATCTTCACTAAGTGTCAAGAGGCTTGGAAGCTCACCAAGGTCTCCCCCCTTGGATGAATGTTGAAGCCCTTCTCCAAAGGCCTTCCCTTGCTTTCCAGCTTTAGCCAGTGCTGGGAGGGGCATGGGGACCATGAATCAGACCACAGAAGCCACAGGAAGAATCTCCACTCTTTGACCTGGTAACTGTTGCTGTGAGGCTCTCCAACCTCACCTTCTGTGCTTCTTGTCAGCCTGCCTAGACCGAAAATAATTAACTGGTAGAAATGAAACTCCTAAGGCTTTTGATCATTTCTCTCAAACAGATACTTTCCCTTAACCATTGGCATTTTGGAGGAACTTTTCTTGCCAACTGTAAGGCTGGTCCATCTGGAACAAGCTTTTCCTGTTATTCTTTATTTCTTTAGCTCTCAGAGACTGGCTGTGTTGTTGCTTCTGGTAGAACAGAATGGTACAGTCAGGGGACTCCAGGCTATCACCAGTCTCCTTTGCAGCCTGATTTAGGGACCAGCATGTAGCCCAGGCAAAGAGAAGAATGAATATGTGATTCTGCTTGTCCCTTAGGGAAGAAAGAGGACATTTCCGATAGCGTGAGAGGGAGAGACACAGCTGGCCACTGGGCCACGGCTATAGTGACCACTGCATGGCACATAGGAGGTCCTATAGCAGGTGTAGTGGATAGCCATCCCAGCATTGGCCTGGAAGTTCCAACCCCCACTGAGGCTTCGGTAATGGTCACGCCCACAAGGCGGGGCAGAGGAGGATGCGGAAGACGAAGGATCGGGAAGAACCAAGAGAGTGGAAGAACCGAAGCCTCAGTGGGGGTTGGAACTTCCAGGCCAATGCTGGGATGGCTACCCACTACAAGCAGGTTCTCTGTGAGGACACCTGAGGGTCTGTGAGTGTCTGACCAGAAACGCAGACCCGATAGGAAGCACTACTGCTATGTTAGTAGTTAAAGATGGGTGGCCTTTTAGAATACACTGCTGGACTGTAACAAGTATTTAAAATCACCTCTTCCTCTAATCCCAGGGATAAAACAACAAAAGCCAGACAAATAAAACTGCTATAAGTAAGCTCCACAAGAAAACTGTACAAAGCTTTTAAAAAGCATTGAATTCGGGACAGTTTAGAGTGCTTGTTGCTCTTGCAGAGGACCAGGGTTTCAAGATATTCCCAGTAATCACATGGTGGCTGGCAACCATTGGTAACCCCATTTCCAGGGTGTCTGATTGATTGTTCTTACTAGGCACACACACGAATGCATATACATCATACTATAAAATAAAGTTTTATTCAAACATACAAGCACTCATACATATAAAATTAAGTAGAAAAAATTTAACGCATTCTTTGAGTGTGAAGGTTATGGCTTAAATCTGAAATACGCCATCCCCAAGCTCATGTTTTTAAGGGCTTATTTAATGGGCTGTGTGTATGTGTGTGTGTGTGTGTGTGTGTGTGTGTGTGTGTGTGTGTGTGTATGTGTTTGTGTGTGTGTGTATAGGCACCTATAGAGGCCAGAAGCGTTGGATTCTCTGGAGTTGGAATTAAGGGGTTTGTGAGCTACTGAACATGGGTGATATAGGAACTTGACTTCAAGTCCTCTGAAAGAGCTACACACACTTTTAACTGCTGAGACATCTCTTGGTCCCCTGGGCTCATGTTTTGAAGGCATGGTCAACTTGTGTGATTTTGAAAGCTCTGGGACCTGCCTAGCAGAAGGAGCATGAGGAGCAGGTCTGCCTCTGAAGGTGGTACCTGTTCCTGGTTCCAGACTATGATGGATTCTCAGTTTACTGACTCATCATCATGTGAATGGCTACCCCTGGCTCCCATCTCCACAGACACAGCCCTTCCTGCTACCACATCTGTATGAAGCCATGAACCAAAAGGAACATTTCCTCTCTTCTGTTGTTTCTGTCCAGAATTTCAGAGTTAGGGACACAGAAATGGTGAGCCTAGAGTTAAGTATTGCTCTGTACAAACAACTCTCAATTGAACCCAACTGGCTTAACTCAGATTTTCTGAGAAAGGAGCCAAAAGTGGTCATTCTTCTACAAATGACTTATTAGCCTGTGCTCTTGGGATAGGAAAACAAGAGGAAAGAGAAATCTGGAGCTGGAGGAAGCTATTGGCCATGATAACACACATTTTTAATCCCAGCTCAGGAAGCAGAGGCAGGTGGATGTCTATGAGAATAGTCTATGATGTCTATATAACCATGGCCTATATAGTGAGTTCCAGACCACCAGGGCTGCATGATGAGACTCTGTCTCAAAAACAACAAAAAGAATACAAAGTCCACTACAGACTAGCTTTGATCCAGAGCCCAGTGGACATTCTCATCACTCACAATCTACACCAGGATTAAGTCTTGTCTTGTGACTTGGTTCCATGTGGCTTTAGCCACAGTAGTGGAGAGTGGGCTGGCAGATAGCTAAGCTACTCAAGGATCTTGGCTGTGGCAGAGCAAAGGAGGATATTCCACAAAGGTTGCACTGTGAATTGCTACCAATACAAGATGGGTACAGTGCTGCCTTAGGAGGATACTGGGCAGAATACTGATGGTCTCTACCATGCAAAACAACCACAAGAAAAGCACCAGGCCATGTCTGAGTCCCAAAGTAGGACCATGGCTAGCCACATCTGCAGCAGAAAATGGAAGGGAGCTACCACGGACATTTATTAATAGCTATTCCCTCTCAACAGGATGAAAGGCCTTCTTTTTCAGAAGAGCAGAAGATGAAGTTAAAGCAACAGAAGGAATCTTAGATGGATGAGTCAGACAGATGTGGGACATATGCCAGAGCAGTTTCTGCAGGCTTTATAACGCAGACTATCCCTCGGTATCCATAGGGACTGGTTTCTCCATGCTCTCTTCTTCAGATACTGAAATCCCCAGATGCTCAAATTCCTGACATAAAATGATATAATATTTGCATATACATACATCATCTCTTGATTAGTTGTAACACCCTTACAATATAAATGCTATGGAAATAGTTGTTGACAAAAAACAAGAGATCTATGCACATTCAGTACAGTCACTTTTTGATATGCAGCTGGTTAAGTCTACAAATACAGAATCCACAGATAGAGAAGACCAACAATATTTACTTTCTATAAAATCTCAGTTTTCTTGTTTACAAATTAATACACAGTGTTATTATTAGATGAGGTCAGGCTTGTTCAGGATAGCATGGTTATAGACTATTATTAGAGATAATAAAAATTGCCCTGGTGTGGCACATCAAAGAATTTATATTTTAATGAGCATAGCTCAGTTCCTGGAACATAGTAAGGCTTTGTAATGGGGGATTTATCATAATTAAGTAGAAAAGCAATATTTGTAATGATATCAGACATGATCAGAATTGTAAACCAGAAGAGGTTGAAACAAAAGGATTATGAGTTTGAGGCTAGCCTGGGCTTCATACAATGCATATTCTGTCTTCAAAAATAAAAACAAAGAAAGGAAGGAAAGGCAGAGAAATGAAATAAGGGTGAGAATTGTAAAGTGGCACCGTGTAGCAGGGAACCGAATAGCTTTAACATCTAACGGCAGCCTATGGAACTCACCCCAGACTGGAACATCTTTCCAAGAAGGTGAGATCAGTGCCCTTGGGACCCTGTCATTACTCTCTGGCCCAAGTGTTTAAAGGAATGAAGAAATCAGAGGTAAATTCAACATAGCATATATATTGCTTATGTTTAAAATAATAGAATGACCCAACATTTTGGGTAGAGGAAATCTTAGAGTCCATCTGCCTGCCTGATATACAAATTCTCTACACAATGTCCTGGAAAAATCATCTTTCAGGTGAGCTTATTTCTGGTAGGTTTGTGTAAGAAAGTTCTACTCTTGAAAGTATTCTTTACTGTGATGTGTACTCATTCTTGTCTTCACATCTTAGATCTGCTGTGTGTCCTCTCAGAATCTCACCTCTGGGCTGTGGGAGAAATATTGGACATTGAAAACATTCTTCTGGTCTCCCCTGCCCCTCCTCAGCACCTCGGTGTCCTTACACTTTCAATCCCTTCATTCATTCATTAAAATGGGGGTGGGGGAAGAAGATACCTTGAACTTAAAGTCGTCACTTCCAGTGCTTTTGTTACCAGACAAAGAGTCACTACAAATCTAATTTTGAGTTAGGCGCAGTGACTTGTACCTCTGTTCCCAACACTCATGTGCTTACGGTAAGAGGGCGATGAGTTTAAGACCATCTTGGCCTATATAGTGAGAATGGTTTTTTTAAATAATTTTTATTTTAAATCTGATCAATATATAATCATAAAGTTAGATATATGACTTTAAATTGTGGTGGTATTGTGTTCCCCAAAATATTGTGTGTTCCCCGAAATAAACATATCGAGGGGCAGAGAACAGATAGCCACTAGATACAGAGCCACAAATGGTGGCTAGAAAATGGGAAGAGTAAGCCATAGCAGAAGTTGGGCGGTGGTGGTACACGCCTTTAATCCCAGCACTTGGGAGGCAGAGCTAGCCGGATCTCTGAGTTCAAGGCCACTTTAGAAACAGCTAGTCATGGTGACCCACGCCTTTAATCCCAGAAATCCAGCCTTTAATCCCAGGGAGATAGCAGAAAGAGAAAGGTATATAAGGCCTGAGGACCAGGAACTAAATTAGTTAAGCATTTGGCTGGTTTAGCATTCAGGCTTTGGAGCAGCACAGTTCAGCTGAGATTCATGTGGAGGAGGACTTAGAAGCTTCCAGCCTGAGGAAACAGGATCACCTGAGGAACTAGCAAGGTGAGATAGCTGTGGCTTGTTCTGCTTCTCTGATCTTCCAGCATTCACCCCAATAACTGGCCTCAGGTTTGATCTTATTAATAAGAACCTTTAAGATTCCTGTTACATTAAATAATCATGTATAATCATCTATACATGATTATTTAAACACACACACACACACACACACACACACACACTTTTTAACAGCAGTGAATCATGTCTTTATGCATAGCTTTACTACTTTCCCAGATACCTTCTCAGGATTGCATAAATAAGACTAAACTTTTGTTTATAGTAAAAATCTTTTTAAAAAATATGTGGTGATAGTATATCTGTGTACCTCCAATAAAGCTTATCTAAAGATCAGAGGAAAAAGTCAGCCACTGTAGTAAACATAGATGTCAGGCAGTGGTAGCACACGCCTTTAATCCTAGCATTCAGAAAGCAGAGATCCATCCAGATCTCTGTGAGTTCAAGGCCAGAGTGGGGAACAGAGCCAGGCATGTTGGCTGACACGTTTAATCCCAGCACTAGTTAACCATAGAGGTCTGAAGGTCTGTACAGACAGACAGGAAGTGATAGAGCTGGGAAGAAAGAGGAAGTGAAGTGTGATGGCAGGGACAGAAAGATATATAGGCATAGATATACAGGAAGTAGGTCTCTTTGGAGACTGAGGTGTCTGTGGCTTGTCCTATTCCTCTGATCTCTCGGTTTTCACCCCAATATCTGGCTCTGGGCTTCTTATTAATAAGACAGTTTAGCAATTCATCTTACAAAAATATATTTACTTGTATTTGGGGGTTGGGGGTGTTGTTTTGGTTTGGTTTTTTGTTTTTTGCTTTTTTCAAGACTGGGTTTCTCTATGTAGTTTTGGTCCCTGTCCTGCATCTCATTCTGTAGACCAGGGTGGCCTTGAACTCACAGTGATCCACCTAGCTCTGCCTCCTGAGTGCTGGGATTAAAGGCATGAACCATCACCACCACCTGGCTGTATTATTTTTTTTAATTACCTGTATGTGCATGTGGGGGGGGGAGGCTATATGAATGTGAATACCCAAGCCAGAGGCATTGGGTCCCCCTGGAGATGGAGTTAAAGGCCATTGTGAGCTACCTGGCACAGGCACTGGGATCTGAACTTGGGTCCTCTGCCAGAACAGAGATGCTTTTAACCACCAAGCCATCTCACATGCTTTTTGAACCCATCCACCATCACCACCTCGTAGCTGACAGTGTCTCATGTTTTCCTCTCATATTCACTAGGTTTTCCTTTTGTATTTATTTCATGTGAGAGCACGCAAATGTGGGTGCAGGTGCACAAGAAGGCCAGAAAGGGGTGCTCCATACTCTGGAGCCAGGGTTAAATGCCAAGTGGCATATGTGCTAGGAACCTACCTGCTTTCTTACCAGCAACTCCCTTACTGAAAGAGAACTCTGATGTTTAAGGACAGAAAATAAATGTGAATATACAAACTACTGTTGCCCTGGTAGGTAATTTCATAGGAGTTATATGTCTGGTGGAAGTCTTCAGACCATTGTCAAAGATTCAGTTTTCTTCTTCATGCCAGCTTTCTCTTTCCCATCCCTCCCAAACCCTGTTTAAACATGTAACCACATAAGTAACTCAGTAGGCCATTATGGTTTCTATAATTACAGAGAGGTATTTTGGCTGTCTGCTCTCCTTAGCTTCACAAATGTTACTGGTTTTAGGAGTGAAGTTATTCCATGGGAAGAAATGATTAGGTATCTACTTTAGACATTAAGACACCACATCAATATAGATAAACATAGTTAAGAAAAAAATGTAAAACACAGAGAGTTCTACTAGAGCCATTGTGGGAGTTGGTGGGAGGGGCCAGAAAATCACCACTGTTTCTCAGTAGTGGCGTGAGGTTCTTGTGTTGTGTTTAACTGAAGATCTCTTTGAAAACCAAAATGCAAACTGGGAGGAAGATGATGGCCTGTGTGGCCACTTGTCCTTGCTCCTAAATGGGCAGAGCAGATGGCCCATGCCCAATAGAACAATAGCCAGACAGTGCTGGCTTGTTTGGATGTGTCTCTGCTTAAAGGCAATCTGATGTATTTCTTCCTAAAGACATTTCACTATTAACAATATGACTTAAAACTCAAGGATATTTTAATTTCAATATTTAGGATATGCTATAAGTAATTCAGATATTTGACTTTCTCATAGTTCCCAGTATTTTATCATTTGGGATTACATAATCTAAGAAATTGGTAGAGTCTTGACCATTAATTTCAGGGAATTTGTTATATGTACAAAGAATAATATTTATCCATCAAAAAGCATTATAGGATTTTTAGGCAAACTTTCAGTCCTATTTTGACTGTTGACTTCTTTTTCCTCCTCCTGTAACCCTCATTTTTTTTTTTTTATAAATAAACTTCTTTAAAAGAAAAAAAAAATTAGTTCACAGTAGATGAAAGTGTGTACATTGTCAATGCAACATTGGTGGAAGTCAGAGGTCTTTCTGGAGTTCTTTCTCCCTCCCCACTTCGTTGTGGGAAGGTCTCCCTCAGGTTTCTGCTAAACTCCAGACTCCAGGCTAGCTGCATCTCCAGCATCTGCTGAATCTCCTCTCTGCCTCCCACTTCTGCATAAGAAGTTTTAGGTGTGTACTACCTAAAACTTTCTCCAGTGGGTTCTGTGGATCAGACTCAGGCCATCAGGCTTGCTCAGCTCTTGGTGTTTACCTGCTGAGTTATTGCTCCAGCTGGGAAGATTTTTTTTTTTTTTAATTTTCTTTGAAATTTAAATATACCATTCTCTCCCTTCCCTTCCCCCATTCCCGTGCACACTGCTCCCCCTTTCTCTCTCAAATTCATGGCCTCTTTTTTTTTTTTTTTAAATCAATGTTACATACATACCTTTTAAGCAGGAAGTGAAATTCTAAATCTATCCAATATCAAAAAAGAAAAAGTTAGACAATAGTTTATTTGTTTGTTTGTGCAATTCTTAAAAACCAAGGTTCAAAACTTTGTCTCTCTGACATTTCCTTGTGGCTCTTTGGAATTTTGTCGTGAAGAAATTATGATGATGTGTAGCTGTGGGTGGAGGATCTTTGTCAGGTCGAAGCCACCCTCCAGCTGTTGAGATGTTTTGCATTATTTTATTTCCTCTGTTGTTGACATGGCACTGTAGAAGAGGGAAAAAAAAGGAATCTCAGTAGAGCAAGACTGTGAATATTGTCTTACCAACTTTGTACAGCATGAAATAATTTAAAAACACTAATGGAGGTTATCATGAGCCTGTCTTAAGCACTGCTACTGTATGATAGCAGTTTCAGATCACAAAATACCATATTATGCAGTGGTTCTCAACCTTCCTAATGCTGCCACCCTTTAATATGGTTCCTCATGCTGTGGTGACCCCCAACCACAAAACTATTTCATTGCTACTTCATAATTGTAATTCTGCTACTGTTATGAATCATAGTGTGAATATCTGATATGCAGGATGGCTGATACGGGACCCCTGTGGGGTCTTGACCCAGAGGTTGAGAACCACTGATACAATGTCTATACTGCTTCTTGGTTACTCATTAATTTCTTAATATGATCTTAGTGTGACTCTCTTTCACATTTATCCTGAAGAGCAACAGCACACTAAACTTTTGTAAAAAGCCAAGAAAATTCTTAGGGCTGAATGTCAGTAGACTTTGTCTCCAAGGCTTCCAGTGGAGCTGAGATAGAGCAAATGCTTTCCTCCTGTAAACGAGACAGGGAGGCAGTGGGTATCTACTTTCCTCACGTGTCACAATTTGGCAACCTATCTTGTTATACATTCTACTTGTGCCAAAAAGAAGCTTCAGTGATCTGAAGGAACGCTTTCTACCCTGTCTTGGACACTTATTCTCTCTTGCTCCAGTTGATGGAGAAGAAAACCCGTACATAAAGAAAAAGTATCTGAGAAATAAATATGAGAAGAACCCAGTTCTCTCCTTGTGTGATAAGAGCCTTCTTGCCTTTCCAAAGAAGCTTAGGACCAAAGTTGCTACATGCCTAATCCCAGGAGACCATTATCTGATTTTGGTCACAAAAATAAGAAAAATGCTCTTGATGAATGAGTTAAATCTACTTATTATATAGTTATAGAACCAAAGTCTCTGAGAGCGTCTTGCGGGGGAAAAAAAAAATGGGAGTTAACACAGAGACCCATAACTGGACAATGTGCAGAGAGTGAGAGATCTTGGAGCACTCAATCCTAAATGGGATGCCACCTGCTCCCCAAGGGTCAGGGAGCTATGCAGAAGAGGAAGTACAAAGATTGTAGGGGTCAACAATGGTGGGTGACTCCAAGTAAACATCGTTTTCCAAATACAACAGGACTCATGCACACTGAACTCACAGAGACTGTGTCAGCATGCACAAGACCCACACAGGTTCAAACCAGAGAAGAGAAAGTGGACACAAAGTCCCACCCTTAACCAAGAAGTTATTTGCAATTGATACTTACCTGCTGGGAAACAGAACATCAGTGTTCTCCAGTGGAGTGTGTCTGTAGGTATATCAACCACACTCCAGGGCAAGCCAATAGAGGGTGCTGGATCTCCTGGAATTGTGTGCTGGGGTGGGATGGGGGACCTTTTTGGTTTGGTTTGGTATTTTTTTCTTACTGGTTTTTTGTTTTGATTTTCATGGTTTCTGTTTTTGTTTTGAGAGAAAGAGAACACAAAGTTGGGTGAATAAAGAGCTAGGGAGGAGCAGAGAGGGATTGGAAGAGGAGAAAGAGTATGAACAAAATACATCGTATGAAAAAATGTCTTAAAAATTTCTAAGCCTTTCTGTGTCATGCAATGCCCCTGCTGTGCCCCTCACTGAGTAAAGAGACTGACCTCAGAAGCAGCATGGTCACTTCCTGGTTAAATAGCTTGTACCCAGTTGTAGCTTGAGAATCACCTCTTACCAATGGTTAATTGACCACTGCATTTGGGGGGAAAAAGCAGTTTGGGCATGGACTTATTTTGAGTTTGGCTATTCTCTTGAGAACTTTTGAACTGTTCATCATTTAATGATACTGAGAACTTCAAACTTAATTCAGCACTTACCTCATTTTTAGTCTTAAAGCCATTTGGGACTTAAAGATATTCTGATTTTAAGCCAAATCATCCACCCCAGGCATCCATGTGCTTTTAGCAAGTAGACCTAAAATCCGACAATTTGGTATGAATAATTTACCACCACTCTATCTGCTTTCCCAATAGTCAAGCAGAAGTCTCACTGAATACATCATCTTATCAATAAAACTGTGTTGGATATTAGCTACATGGAAGATAAGAGTTTCTACAAAACTGATCAGGAGAAACATAAAACAACTAAAAAACTAAAATGTGTGCTTAGAAGAAGAGGGTACAGATATTAAAATATAGAATCAATATGCAACAGAATCCAAATGTTCACTTGAGAGGGTATTTCATAGGATGTTATTTCTCCTGTAGAATTGTCGAGGAGTGTTGGAGATGGGTACCTTTTCATCAGTGAATGAGGCTGTTCGCTATAATATTAACATCTGCTGAACTAGCTTTAATTCCCAGATCACATCAGTTCTCTCCTCTTGCCTTTCACTATCATCTGACTATTGCATGGCAACCCTCATGACCCCCAAATTTGTTCACGTACTTGTTTACTCACACATTAAATACTTACTAAATATCTAATATGTAATGAGTATTAGGAACTGGAGACAAGGCATAATTCTGCCCTTAAAGAGCCAATGGGTTAGGTAGAGGTTAACACATATAAAGTAATTGACAATAAAGGATGGTGTTTCCATATAAGTTGTCCCAGCTTTCTGAGAATATACAGCAAGGATAAGAGACTTACTTTGATTTGGGAGGTGAGAGGGTAAAAGGAAGGTTTATAAGATGAGTTTTCATGGTCAAATTGGATTTAACAAGAGTAAAAACCTTGAAAACAATTATTGAATTTTTCATGTGCAGGTGCATGTCCTTACATAGAATCTTAGTAATCCAAGGTTATGGATGTAGCTTGATTGGGAGAGTACTTGCCTAGCAGAGACAAAGCTATGGGTTTGATCCCCATCACCACATAAACAGGAATTGGTGCTACAGGACTGTAATCTTAGCAGGCCAACACTGAAGAGATAAGAGGCTGGAAGCTCAGAGAAGTACAAGGTCATCTGGGTTACAGATGAGCTCAAGGCCAGCCTGGGCTACATAAGACCCTGTCAATAAATAATAGATAGATAGATAGATAGATAGATAGATAGATAGATAATAGATAAATAAATAAGAACAGAAAAAGGTATCATTAATTTAAAGGGAATTCTGTATGCATTAATTTTCTCCTATTTTATAGATGAGAAAAATGGAGGTAAGAAGGTTTGGAAATGATATCAAGTAGCAGAACTGTTTGGGAGAATGCCTCTAGCCAAAAAACAAAACAACAACAAAAACAAAAAACAAACAAACAACAACAAAACCAAACCAGTATATGTGAAGACTTAAAGGAAGAAATAAGAATGATTTCTTATTTCATGTGGGACTGTGCATGTGCAGCATAACCAAACACAGATTGTTAGAGAGAAGCCACTGATGGGCTCAGGTGGCTCTGGCCATGGGATGTAAATCTTCCAAATTAAAACTTCCACTCCATAGCTATGAAAACTCCTGATGGATTCTAAATAGAATAGGACATTGAGTATTTACATGCAAAGGTATTAGTTCATCCTAAATTTCTCTCTTTCTTTCTTTCTTTTAAATTTCTTTTTTTTTTTTTTTTTCAGAGCTGAGGACCGAACCCAGGGCCTTGCACTTACTAGGAAAGCGCTCTACCACTGAGCTAAATCCCCAACCCTCATCCTGAATTTCTTTACGCCCAATGCTGCCCATTTGAATGGATGACGGAAGTACATTTGGCAATTAGTAATAAGTGAGGGTCTCTCCTTCCCACCACTTTTCCCTCTGCATCTCAGTAGCCAGCTGAGCAAGCTTTAGAGACAGACCAGGAACTGTCCTTTCTCTGGTTGGGGTTTAGTCCAGCTTTGTTCTGGGACACTTGATAAGCACCTTGCATTAAAAACTTAAGCTGCAGTGGAAAAAAGAAATCACTGTATCTAAAGCCATGACTGCAGAGTCTTTGGAAAATATGAGTGGGGGTGCAGGATCCCCTGAGACATGTGCTCTGGACCTCTGATCTATCCATGGAGGGAGGCATCCATTGTCTTAATCATAAAACCTCCGGTCAAGCAAGGACAGCAGGGAAACAAATCCTTCCAGCTAACTGCACCCCCTGAATATCACCCATGGCCAGAAGGAAAGTTTCACTTCTGGCATGCCTTATGCTGATGAATAAACCCTTTGTGGTGTACATTTTAGTAATAATATTTGAGGTGCTAAGCAACACTCTCTATAGAGTTGCTCCCTAATTAGGGCATTTCAATTGCTAACTAGCCACTCTTGGAATGTGGATGCCTGATTAGGATACTTCAAATGCCTCCTCACTCCCAGGTGGCAATTATACTTCGGTATCTCCAGGTAAACCAGCACAGAGATGATGTCACTGCTTGTTACCCAAAACAAAAGGGGAAAGTGTCCCTTTGTCAGTACGTTCCAAAGCACTCACTGCAAGGGAGAGAAGACATCTTTGAGTGATGGGTCCAGTCATTTCCTCTTCCTGAGCGGACATGCAGATGATATTTTAGTCATGCATGAGCTCTGTGACCCTTTGTCTGCAAACCAGAGTGACACACTCTGCTCTCCAAATTCCACCATTATCCCTCAAGCTTTTGCCACAGTGGGGCGGGGGCATCATAGAGAAGTTGAGACAGACATAGGCTGACGCATCCGGGAAAGAAAAGCAATAGCCCAGACAAAGGGACAGTGACATGTTTCTATGTGGTTGCACAGGAGACGCATTATGCACTGACTGAGCTTGGGAACAGAGACTTCTGGACAAGCTGAGGACAGAGAGGCAAGTTTGCCTCCTTTTCAATAGGATTCTGCTGGTCTGTTCTATTGAAACCAGACACCCTCAGCTCAGCACAGCTCTTCAGAGAAGTCAAGGCACCACAGGTTGGAATTCTTGGAGGACCCCCACCCTTAAGTCTCAGAAACAAACAAACAACAACAAATCGGGGAGGGGTGCCTATGCACACATACATAATGGTATAAATCCACGGAGTCTATTTGATGGTCAAAGGAATTAATTCTGGGTTAACTCACAACCAGAATAAAGGAGTTGGTCACAGAATCCTGGAGGGGTGAGGCACAGTCCAATGCAGTTCTCTGGAGAGCTCTGCCTTGATCCATGCTAGCATCCAAGACCACGAGGTAGCAAAGAAAGGGACCGCATACAGGCATCCCAGGTCTTAAGGGTCCCTGGTGGCCATGCCTCACTAGGGGCGATGCTTCAGGGCATGGCACAAACAACCACTCACTGCACATACATGATAATAGGGACTGTAGACTGTGTGGGGTACTAGTTAGTGTAGGTATGTTCACATGTGTATATAGGCACACATGAATGTATGTGTGTGGAGGCCAGAGGTAGATGTTAGATATCTTTATTCCATCACTTTCCATCTCTCTCTCTCTCTCTCTCTCTCTCTCTCTCTCTCTCTCTCTCTCTCTCTTTTCTGGAACTTTATCAGTTTTACTAGGCTGCCTGGTCAAATCTGGTTTCAGTGTCAACAGGTCTCCCTGCACCCAGTGCTAGGTGCTAGGGTTATATGCATTTACCATGTACCATCATGCCCAGCTTTTAACATGAAGTTCTAGAAATCAGAACTCAGATATTTACACAGCAGACTCTATTAATTAAGCTGTCTCCCCATCTTACAAACAGGATTTTGTAAGTAATCTCAGAAAGATCATGAATCCCCTTCCCTAAAGTATCACACACACATACATATATATATATATATATATATATATATATATATATATAAATGTGTATGTATATAATATGTATATATGTATATATATATATGCATCTGAAGCAGAAAAATAATGCAAAAAAAATCTTCACAATATCATCTTATTTCGAGTTCGATTATAGTTTTAAAGGACTTTTTGGTGTTTGGAGTGTCCAACA
This sequence comes from Onychomys torridus, assembly GCF_903995425.1. Lineage (NCBI taxonomy): Eukaryota > Metazoa > Chordata > Mammalia > Rodentia > Cricetidae > Onychomys > Onychomys torridus. The sequence continues at coordinate 80,122,223 of NC_050447.1, read as the reverse complement.
GTGATGTCTTTATTCCTGGTAATATCTCAGAGGCATTCCTGTACTGTACTGGACACAGTGATGTTTGAATTCTCAAGGGTCTGTGAACCTCCATTTATGACTTCGGGGAAGGGGAGTCAAGGAGAATATGAATTCATCCCCATGTAGATGGGTCACACGTTGTCTGTAGGTCACTATGGAGGATCAAGTTTGACGTGGATAAGTTCAATAGTCCTTTCCCATGGACTCAAACTCCCTCTGAGTCACAGGGGAGTGATGTGGGGCACATATTATGCTCCTAGTTTTCCCATTACTGTAATAAAGCACTTGAGATAATCACTTTCAAAGAAACAAGGGTTATTTTGACTCATAGCTTTGGAGGTTTGTGTGCATGGTCAGCTGGCTCTTTGCTTTAGGGCCTGTGGTGAGGGGGTTCCTTAGCATGTGAGTGGTGGAGGATGATGCTCATTGTGGTTGCTGAGAAGCAAAGAGAAGAAGTGGGCTCCTACCATTCCTTTCAGTCTCTTTACCAATAGCTGTAGCTGGAGACCTTCTCTCCAGTCCCCGCCAAGTCCTGTTAGTCTGACAGTCCACTTACAAAATAAACAGACAGACGCTTATATTATTTAAACTGCTTGGCCATTAGCTCAGGCCTACCATTGTCTAGCTCTTACTCTTATATTCAGCCCATTTCTATTAATCTATACTTTGCCACATGGCTTGTGGCTTATGGGTACCTTACATCTCGCTTGTCATGGCAGCGGCTGGCAGGTCTCTCCACCTCTGCCTTCCACTTGCCCCAATTCTCTTCTCTTTGTCCCGCCTATACTTCCTGCCTGGCTACTAGCCAATCAATGTTTTATTTATTACCCAATCAGAGAAACACACCACATGTAACATACAGAACTTCCCACAGCAAATAATCTCACTTCCTGTCACTAGGCCCCATCTTCTAACGGTGCTCCACACCAACAGTTCCATAGGCTAGACCATCACTGAACATTTATGATGCCAACTTCAAATGATGACTGTTGGGATAAGGGGCAGGCCTAGCTATCAACCCCCTTTCCATGACTAAGATCAGAGAGACAAAGGAACAAGCCACAGCCACCTCTCACTTCACCAGCTCCTCAGCCAAAAGGATTGAGCTCCTTTCTTCTCCTGGCTTAGGTTCCTTTCTCCACCCAGCCATATCACTTCCTGTCTCAACCTCCCTAGTGCTGGAATTAAAGGCATGTGCCTTCCAAGTACTGGGAGCAAAGGCATGAGATCCCAAATGCTGGGATTAAAGTTGTGTGCCATCACTGCCTGGCTTCTATGACTGACTAGTGACTGGCTTTGCCTTCTGATCTTCAGGCAAACTTTATTTGTTAGAGCACACACAAAATATCACCACAACCATCAATACTCTTATTAGAAAATATAAATGATAGGTTTTTTTTAATGTGTGTGTGTGTGTGTGTGTGTGTATGTGTGTGTGTGCGCGCGCGCGCGGTCGTTTTTAGATGCAGACCTGATAGGATAACCCAAGGCCAGGTTAATTCTGAGATGCAGGGGCTCCTACTGCCATTGCATGACTTTCAGTTGCACAAAACATGAGCAACACATCAATTAAACTTATTAAAGAAGTGGAATTTTTGCCATGGAGAACCTAATGTACAATCCAAGTACATCATACTTTCAAAACCCATGATAGACCTCCATGAGAGAAAAGTTCCTCTGAGCTTGAAGTTGTTGGGTAGCCCACTCCTCATTCCAGCCCCATGCTCGCTCTATTCCAGCCTTCTCTTCCTCTAATAGTGGTAAGTGCTGGAAATGTGGTGGGGATGAGCTGTTCAGACAGTCATTTTCCATTTCTCTCAAATGGCAGCCTCCTCTACAGCCCCCACCCTGCCCACCACCTCCTGCATGAAAGACAAGAATCTGCTAGCCATCCTCCACCTCCTCTTCACCCTCCCCACCTGCCCAAACCACGTGGCCATCCTGAACTTTCACCCTCCTCAGTATCCAGCATACAAGCTGAAATACAAGGTTAGCTGCAAACAAGTACTAGATTGGTTTTGTTGTGGGTTTGTTTTGTTTTGTTTTCAAAGTGTTTCTAACACAAACAGCTTTTTAATCCAGATATCTAGGGACATTCTAGCTGACATGCCCAAGTGCTATGAACAAGGGGATCCACCACTCTCCCAAGGCTGAGACTCCTCCAAACAACAATTGCAGTGCACAGAAGCCAACAGGACCATTCCTGAGCACATGCCCAGCATAGGTCCTTTCAGACTCTGAGGGTCTAAAAAGTGGTCTGAGCCTGTTCTGCTCACCCAGCGCTGCCCATAGTCCCATAGCTCTGCTTCTTCTCCCATCCTGTGTCAGTTACATGTCAGTCCCTCAGTGGGCAAAGGGGATAGAAAGATGAGCAAACTGCCCTTCCCTCATTTGAGGGCTCCAAATCTACTGGGGACTCTTGAGAGCCACTGTGATGCAAAGCTGCCTTTTGAGTGCAGTTCTCATGAAGGGCTTCCCAGGGGGCAAAGGAGAGCAGGGAAAGTTTCACAGAGGAGGAAACTCTGGAGTTGGGAGCATGAAAATAGAACAGAGGGGACATCAAGATAAGCATAGGGGACAACATGTGAAAGGCCAGAGCAAAAAGCAAGTGACATCTGGAGAGAGGTAGGTCATCCCATGTACCTGGAACACATGGTGCAGTGGGAATAAGGGAGAGGGAACTGAAGGGCAGACAGGATAGATGACGTAGAAAGCGGGTGACTGGGGAGAGACAGGGGGACTTCCTCCGTGCGTCACTCTCTGGCAGCCTGGATGGCCAGGCTCTCTCCCTACAAGTGAGTCACTACCTGCCTGTATTCCCTGTCTAGCCCTGAGCTTGGCTTGACAAGGTGTGTGCTGTCTAAACATGGCCCTCCTCACACAATGTCAGTGGTTATTAATGCATAAGGCCAGACCTGCCGTGTCGCCGGCTGCCAGACAGCCAGCTCCAGATGGGCAATTGGCCCAGAGCTTGGCCAAAGTTTCCCTCACGCTGGGCCCACAGACAGGCTCCTGCCTCAGGAAGGCAGACCGTCACTCAGAAGCAAAAGGGAAATGCTAGAGGCTAGGTAGAAACTTCCCAGATGGGGAGTGGCTGTCCGGGACCTACATTCTCCCTGAATCATTCTCTCTCAGTCTGTCTGCTCCTCTCTTACCCCTTGACATACATGTATGTCATATGTGTGTATACAACTTTTTAGAGGGCACATTAGTGCAAATGTGAGGAAGAACAAGGAGATCCGTTTGCTCAAGGAAGACTGATTCTGTGGGTAGGATTGTGGTTATTTGTGAACAGGCTCTCAGAATGATGTCGACCGGTGGGAACCAGGGAGGTCTCTATACACAGGAAACACAAGGCCATCAAGCTGATGGAAATGCCAAAACTCTTTTCTTAACTGTGTGAAATGACTCATAGGCAACAGCTAACTAGCAGTGACTTTGTGGACACTTTACTGTTACTACTTGTTGCTTGAAGTGGGTATTGTTGGTTTTCCTTTGCACAAACGCTCTCAGAGAGATGGTCAGGCGGTGGGGTTCTTGGTAAATCCACAGTTTTGCATCTGTCATCCCAGTAAGTATTTATTAGTAAGTATTACCCACTGTGCATCAGGAACTAAGACCATAGCCGTGAGTAGGTGGAGCTTATAACTCAGTGATTGTATGCATCTCAACAATCTCACTTTGCCTGGGGACAGAGGTTAGATTATAAGGTCTATATTGGTACATCAGATGGAAAAGAGAAACTGTGGGCCAGAAGAGAAGCAGCTGGTTGTTGGAATTCTGACAATAAACTTACTGATTATTACTGCTTTTGCCGTGTGTGTGTGTGTGTGTGTGTGTGTGTGTGTGTGTGTGTGTCTATAGTGTATGTAATGTATGTGTGTGTGTGTGTGTGTGTCTATAGTGTATGTAATGTATGTGTGTGTGTATGTCTATAGTGTATGTAATGTATGTGTGTGTGTATGTCTATAGTGTATGCAATGTATGTGTGTGAGTGTATGTGTGTGTGTCTATAGTGTATGTAATGTATGTGTGTGAGTGTATGTGTCTGTGTCTGTGTGTGTGTGTGTGTGTCTGTCTGTCTGTCTGTCTGTCGGGCAGCAGGGTGTGATGATGTAGGTCCTAGTTGTTCTGGTCACCCTAACCAAAGGAAAACTCTCCCCTTCTTTCCTCTCCTTCTCCCCTCTGTGAGGCTGCAAGTGAGAGAGGCAGACTAGGCCAGATATTGAAAATGGAGGGTGGGACGGGGGCACAGAGGAAGGTTCTTCCTTGCCAGCGGGTATCCCGCTCCACCTCCTTCTAGAGCCTACATAGGGAGGAAGTAAAGGGAGGACCACTGCCTCAACACCATCACTAGGAGGGTGACAGCACTGAGCACGGCTTGAGGAGTCTCAAAGCTGAGCTAAGTACTGACCCTGAAATAAGTTCTTTCTCTCTCACCTGGATGTGTCTGGTAACCTACCTTGTACGTGAAGCAAGCACCCATCTCAGAGACTGAGACCTTGCCACGCGCGTCTGATGCCCGGGTTCTTCTCATGGAGACCCATTGCCATGGCGCTGACGCTGTTGTGATCAAAGAGTTAACACCTGACAGCCAGCTACACTGGGGACTTCTAGGTTTTCTCATCTCATCGAAAGACTCCTGAGGGATGAGGGAGGGGATAAAACTTGTAATCTCAGCACTCCGGAGGCTGAGGTAGGAGGGTTTGAGTTCAAGTCTGTGCTTCATAGTGAAGTATAGGAGGAAAAGGGGGAGAGGGAGGGAGAGGGGAGAGGGAGGGGAGGAGAGGGAGAGAGAGAAATACAAAACAAGACAGAAAAGAGAAAAAAGAAACAGGAAGGATCCTCACTATCTAAAGAAATAGGAGGGATGGCCCTTACCTTTCCAGGTGCATGGCTGTGGTGGGGTCTACCTGTCCTATGCCCAGAGTGAGCTGTCTACTATTCTGTTCTAATCCAACCGTGGTTGAAGCTTTATGATGTAAGGTGACCGACACTGGGACCGTTCCTTCTGGAAAATGGCTCTGCATTGATGCACCAAGAGTACATTGGTCCTGGAGACTGAGGACGTAGCTAAGGTACATTTCCAGTTGGGGGTAAGTATGAGGCTTCCATGAATTATGTTCTCTCTCTGGACTTTCCTTGCTGAAAATGGGAATTGTCTTTCTGCCCATGATCTGTTTGAGAATGTGCAACAGTCGAGGTATTCTTTGGCTCTTTGTTGGAGCCTGTATTATGAGACTGGAGACTTGATTCCCTCATCTGGAGCCCGTTCCCGCCCAGCCAAATTACCCTGGAGCCTGGCACCCAGTCTGTTTGCACAACACATTTTTAGACTCTGAGTCACCCAGGAGTTCTTTCTGGTATCAGGTTGGATTGAACCTCCCAGCATCCTGTTACCTTGGCTTCCTTGTAGAGGCAGGTCTGCTCCAAAGGCTTCCCAGGAGCCCCACCTCCACAAGTGGAGCAGCCAAGGCAGATCAAAGGCTTGCCTCTGTTCCACACCCACTTGTCTGGGAATACCAGGTATTGATAAGAGGGGTTTTATCATGCCCCGCCTTACCAAATTCACAGAAAGCTGCTTAGGCAAAATGGTGTAACAGGTCCCATCTGGGATTGATTTTTTTTTTTTTTTTTTTTTGTCTGTCCTTAGGTTAACATTAGCTAGTATATCCTCTCATTCCCACTAAAATACAGTGTCATGTAGCATGTGCTTCTTAGCACAATCACCTTGCCAGGTCTAGGCACAAGCAGATACTTGCAGATACAGTAATGAAGGAAATAGACACCTCTCCTCCCTCATGAAGGGGTCAAAAGGTGTGAGCACTTTGACTATTTTCACTGTGAAAACCTTCTTTGTACTGTATATACAGGTCTCTCATGACTAGTACAAAACTCTACTAAGAAAATCAGCGACAAAAGTGACATCAGTCAGCTGTCGAAAAGTTAAGTTATGCAGAGGAAAACAGAATCGGAAGCATGGGCCTGTGGAGAGGGGCGTGGCCATGGCTTCTCCAAACAGTTGCTTTGCCTGTGAGTCTCAAGCTGTCACTAGGACGGCGCCACTCTGCCTTCCATGGCTGCCTTTCCTGCTGGCTGCCTTCTGTACCATAAATCAACGGGATTAGGTGAAAGGTGACCTATTTTAAATTATATGATACAGACAGGTTCGAAAGGCAGCAAGAGCCACTAGACTTTCTCAAACCGGAAAGGAAATAGATGACCAATTGGTCCTGGGTGCAAACTGCTCCCGCCTGGAATGGCACCAAGAAAAGCTTCCAGCTAGGCATGGTGGTGCATGCCTTTAATCCCAGCACTCAGAAGGCAGAGGCAAGAGGATCTCTGTGAGTTCGAGGACAGCCTGTTCTACTGTGCTGAGTTCCAGCACAGCCAGGATTGTTACATAGAGAAACTCTGTCTCGAAAAAACCAAAAACCAAACCAAACAAACAAAAAAAATCCTTCCTCTCAAGCCCTTGACTCCATTCCTTGGACCTGACATTACTGAGGCAAAGATAATGGAAGAGAGACTTCTGCTCTGACGTAGGACAGGAAAAGAGACAGACACTTCCCCAGCAGGGTAAGTATGTGTCTGTCTGTTTACTTTGAGGTGATATGAGTTAAACTGAGGAGAGCAGTTTATCACCAAGCTACACCCCAGCTTCACATGTCTGTGATGTATATGTGTGCAATATGTTCGTGCACACATGTAAGGTTTGCACTGTGGGGTTTCCAATGGTCTGAAATAAATGCTCGTGTCCATCACCAAGGAGTAGGGCCACGTGAAGGTGTAGGTGGTATTCCATACCAAGAGGGAAGAAGGAAGGGGCACAGGTCTGGCTTCTGCCAGCGTCTCTGGGGCAGTCCTCTCCCGTGTGTGTTTGACTGGTACCAGTTAATGCCATGTTGCTAGCTCACACAGGGAATCATCGGTTTGAGAAGCACATTAGCACCCTGATCTGACTCTTCCAGAGTCTAGGAGTCCAGAACCATCATGCAACTCATTTATTTACTCACTGTATTGTGTTTCCATAGTTAAACTTCTAGGTTAAACTTGGTATTCTTAATCTTTCCAAGCTCATGAAAAATAATTAAAAACTTAGGATCTGTGTGTGTGTTGCTGGGGGAATCTGATTATCTTCTTAGTTCCTGACAGAACACAGCTCTGAGCTGTGCAAGCCTTGACTCTCTGTTTTCTCTTGCTTTCTCTAACTTCTGCTCTACCTCTCTCCAGGCATCCATTCTGAGTTTGGTGTGTATTTTGTGGATGTGTATGACTGCACAAAATGTTCATTTGCTCTTGATGAATAAATCTAAGATTTACATATTGTATCATACCTGTCATTTTTGTTTTAACTTCTTTTTTTCATCTTTGTAAATTTTTCTTACTTTTGAGACAGGGTCTCATGTAGCTCAGGTTGGACTAAAACTTCCCTATGTATCTGAAGATGACCTTGAATTTCTGATCTTCCTAATTCCACTTCCCAAATGCTGGAATTAGAAGCATGCCCCACCATGCCCAATTTGATGGAGTACTGGGGATCGAACCTAGGACCTTGTGGGTGATAGGCAAGAATTCTACCAACTGAGCTTTAACCCGGCCACTCATCTGCTTTTGGTTTCTGTTTTAGTCAAATGCTATTAGTTATAGTATCTGTGTCTTTAGGTAGAATTCATTTCCAAGTAAAGTATACCTTCCCGCCCTTGGCTGGCCTTGGTAGTGAATTTGCTCTGGAGCATGTGATACTAGCCCTGCCCAGATGGGGCTGCCTATCTTCAGCTGAGCGGTGTGGTGTTTTGATTCCTCCTGGATTCCTCCCATAACTGGGCCTTTTGTGGCAACTGCCACAGCTTCAGGTGCCTGCTCACTGAAAGTCCATCCTAGAGGTGAGTTTTAAGATCATAGAGGTCAGTGCCATGCCGTTAGTGCACACAAAATTAAATACTTCCATACCTTCACCCTACTGCCACCACGGCCCCAAATTCCATGACACTAACATTTCAGCAAATCGGACAGTTCTTAACTCTTGCTTTTATTAGAATTCCCAGCATTCCAGTCCTTCCCCTAAAGTAATCTCTGGCCTTCCAGACTTCTCTCCCTCTAAACCACAACCCTAAACAAACCTCCTTATCTTCTCACCTGTTTGCAGGGCTCTGACACCAGCTTCCTTTTCCCAGATGGAGACTCACACTTCATATCCTCTTCACTAAACCTGGTGATGTCCATCTCCTAGAACCCCTCTGAAATCCCTAGTTAGCCCCCAAATATGAATTCACCAGTACACCCAACCCAAAACTTGCCACCAGCCCCTGATTTTAGCAATCTGTACAGCTGAGCCTTCAGGGGAACTGTCCCTGTGCGCGTCTTCACCTTCCCATTGACCTGGGAACCCCTGGGGCAGAGCACAGGCTCTGATTTCCAGCAGACCTGGATTCAAATTCTGACTCTTTTTCTCACTCATGGGTGACGTAAACCAGCTCGCTTACCCGGTGAGCCTTAGACTCCTCGTTTGTGAAGAGAGGACAGTACATGTACATCTTGAAGGAGACTAAAGATGGTGCCAGGAATATACAGCGATGATGATGGGGATGAAGGTAGGAATAGCACACATCCTCCCTGCAGCCTCTGTGTGAGTGAGAAGCAGCCACTGCTCAGGAGCTGGCTTCCTGCTCAGCTTAAGTTCCTCTAAGGTAAACGGTTGGTGGCGCTCCAGGAACAGCCTGTTAAAGGAAAGTGAAAGGAGGCCATTAGAGCAGTGAAGAGGCATGAACAAGCTAGCCTGGTGTCTTTTTCCGTCAGCTGTTTCTGATCACCAGTGTTGCTACAGAGTCTCTGGTCATCATTCAGGACATCCTGCCCTTCCACCCCCAACACAGCCGCTTCACGCTCTCTCCATTTGTTTTGTGGTTGCCATGGTTTATTTGTTTGCAGATGGCTCCCTGAGTTTAGTGTGAAGCTTCACACCTGTGGAGAGGCTTATACCACATGGGAGCAGTATAAACACACTTGCCAGCACATGTCTAAGGAGAGCCTGCTGGCCCTGGAGGTGCATGCCTTGGCCTGGAAGGGAGATGGACTATGGCAAGTGGGCTCAAAGTCAGCATTATGGTTTTTGGAGACTGGCATCTAAGGTAAATAGAATGCATTTCTGTGCCCTATCTAACTTTAGCAGCCAAGAAAAAATGGAGTTAAAATATCCATGAACATTCATATTTAAATAGAAAGGTCACAAGAAGACGTGAACAGAATGACTTGTGAGGGTTGCCACTCTGGGGATTTGAAAAAGCAGAGAACCAAAGCACTGTGGCAAACTATTTTAGAAAACCCAATGAGTTTGAAATGGAAAGATTCAGGTGTGAGTTCTGGTCCTTGACTCAATAGCCAAGGCATCTCCACATCCTCAGAACCTCTCTTCTGAATGCCTAAAGTGTAGATAAAGAATCAGCTACCTCATGGGGAAGCAAGGAAATTAGATCCTTGCAAATGGGAAAGCAACATTCAGTCTACAGCAGTTGTTTATCCTCAGCCTCTGAAGAAAGAACATGCCTTACATCTGCAATCGGAAAAATAGTCCTGGGCTGGGAAACGATTCAGTGCATAAGGGCACTAAGTTCAAATCTCCAGGACCCATGTAAAAAAGCTGGGATGTGCCTTCAACTCCAGTCCTATGGGGGAAGTAAAGACAGGGGAATCACTGGGACTTGCTGGCTACCCAACCCAGGCGAAGTGGGGGGAAAAAGTCAAGATCCAGGTTTAGGTTCAGAGAGGCTGGACTGAGGATGGGTGGGGGCATTGGTCAAAGAAACTAAGATTCAGTTAGATGGGAGAAATAAGGATTTGTTTGTGTGTCTATTACATGGCACAGTGACTACAGTTAGTAATTATGCATGACATGTTTCAAATAACTAAAAGAATACATTTTAAATGTTTTTACTACACACACACAAGTTAAGTGTTTGAAGTGATGTATGCATTAATCATGTCGATTTAATTAATCCTAAATTATACACATATATTATGTTATCACTTTGTACCTTTTAAAGACAATTATATTTATAATCTGTCAATATATGTAATTATACACAATTTTAATTTGTCAATTTACGGTAAGAATTTTTAAAAGGAAGTTGGTGTCTCACTGAAAATTAGCTTCTATCTTTTCCATTCTTTTGTATAACACCATGACTGGTATATATGCACTCACCAAGTGAGAATTTCTGTGGATTCAGAATATGTTCAATCAACACTGTGTCTTACCATACTAGACAAAGATATTTAATGCTTGTACAAGAAAACATAAAGCGGGCTAGAGAGATGGCTCAATGGTTAAGAGCACTGCTGATCTTCCCAAGGACCAGAGTTCAGGTCCTAGCACTCACATGATGGCTAACAAGAGTCTATAAGTCCAGTTCCAGAGGTTCTGATGCCTTCTTCTGGCCCCTGTGGGCACTAATTGTATGTGGTACACAGACATGTACAGGCAAAATAATCATACATTTAAAATACAGATGAAAAGTATAAAAGAAGACGTGAAGAAGGAAACTTTGGCCAAGCCCAAATGAGACTGGTCACCTTCCGTGTCTTGAGTTAGATTTGCTTTTCCTTATCAAGCTGTTAGACTTGGGCAGTCCTTTCTCACTGACCAGGATGTTACCCAGTAAGACGGATTTCTAGTCCATGCCCCCGCACACCCCACCTGGGCATTCTACAGAACACTGCTTTCAAATTAATGGCCAACTCGCTTTCTGTTCTGTTCCTTTGGGGCTTATATTAGAATTCTGCCACACAACATATATTTTTTTTTTTTTTACATTTTTAAAGTAAAACATACTATTATTTTCTAATATGTAGATTATGCATGTTGCAGGTGCAGATGTGTCTGTCTACACCATTGAATATCCTAACAGTGGACTGCAAAATCATTTCAAAGATCAGGGGGAGACACAGGTTCATGGCGAGCTAAGGAAAACAAGCTTTCCTCCAACCCTTCTTGTAGTGGGTAGCCGCCATCCCAGCCTTGGCCTGGAAGTTCCAACCCCCATTGAGGTTTCGGTAATGGTCACGCCTACAAGGCGGGGCTGAGAGAGGACCTGAAGACCCAGGATCCAAAGGAGAGGGATCTCTTGGTGCCTGGATCCTGGACATTGAAGGTAGACGGAGCAGAGTTCTCCAGAGAACACTGCTGGACTGCTCCATACCTTTCCCAGACCCTGCAACCTACCTATCCCTTCATTTGTAAGTTACACCACTAAATAAACCTCCCTCTTAACTATGTGGAGTGGCCTTAATAATTTCACCAATACCTTCTAGCCTTGCTTGCTTCAGGGGCATGGCGATCTCTCTCCCCCACATTCAAGAAAGGACCCAGCACAGTTTTGTGGGAATATAAACTTTCACTTTGAGTTTGATCTCAAATACTGAAACATCCATTTTCTCTTAGTAAAGGAAAAGGGAGGAGAGTTACTTCCGAAATCAGAAAACCAATGAGTCCCTGAAATCATTTGTCCTTTGTTCAAGACTTACTGGTACGTTCAGTTTTATACTTCTGTTTACTTTTCAGCATTGTTAGTATAGAAGCTTGTACATTCCATGCATAAATAAAATATCTCATTTTCTGAGTCTGTCTATATTAGATATGAGTAAGAATATGTTATCAGTAAATAGTAAGAAATTTGAACTGAATTAATTTTTTTTTTTTTTGCCATAGTTGACCAGTACAAAGATGATACTTCAACAAAGATGTTAACTTTAATGATGCCACCACACACACTGTAAAATGCATTTCAACCTTTCTCAAACGTAGGCTACATTTATATCTTCTGGTAATTTGAAATTTTTACCAGTTCAGTTCTACACTAAATGACTGTTGTATTTCCTGTTTTACTTGAGAAGAGAGTAAAAATGAGAGAGTTCAAGAATCTTTGCCACCTCTTTCTTATTCTGTAGCACATGGCAGGAGCCTGACCATGCTGACCCTGTGGCTCACAGGAAGTCAGCGCATCAATAAGCTAACAGAACAGCCCATCAGTCTAATTTCAAAGACATGTTTATCACTATTTCCATTTAATAAATTTAAAATTTTTAAATGTTTAATCTCTTGTGATTTTATTCTGTTTTTGTTGAGATAGGGTCTCATGTAGCCCACCCAGGTTACCACTGAACTCTCTCTGTGGCCAAAGATGGCCTTATGCTTCTGAACTTCCCGCCTCTGCCTCTGGAGTGGGAGGATTACAGGTGTGTACCACCACACCCAGTTTACATGATACTGGGGATTGAACCCAGGGCCTCATACTTGCTAGGCAAGAGCTCTCCTAACTGAGCTACAGTCCCAGCCCTCTTCTTACTTTTTAAACCCTAATTGTAAGTTTTACGGCATTTCTCCTACACTTACAGATATGGGAAGAGGCTAGCTATTTAGCTGATACTGATTACATATAGGTAGTAGTTGTTGGTTTTTTTTTTTTTTAAAGATGGTTTGTAAAGGAATATGAAACTCAGAAAAAGGAGCCTAGAAACCTATAGCTTTCATTTTTAAAAATGTTTATTTCACTTGTGTGTGTGTGTGTGTGTGTGTGTGTGTGTGTTCCAGTGGTTCTCAGGGATCCAACTCAGATCACAAACAAGGGCACCCAATACCAGCGTTTCACATAGTGCCGAGGTTCTAGCCAACAGTTTGGAGGAAAAAAAGAGAAGAGATTTGAAGCTGACATGCTTATCTATCTATCTAAAAAACAAAAACGAAAGGTACGAAAGCTTAACAACGGTGTTTGATATCAAATTATAATAAACTATGCCTTTGTCTTCGCCACTTATACTCAATTACATAACTACTTGTAGCCAAAAGACCACTTACAGCAGCACTGGAAACCACGAAACATCTAGAGATTAGCCTAACCAACAATGTGTGAAAGGCTTCATCCCCAGCCCACAGTGTGGCTGGACAGCAACATTTTTCGATGGAGAGAATAGTCAGTTTCAGGTCTTTGGGGTCATCCTCTCAGAGGGAGCTGCAGAACTCCAGTCCATTCCTGCTGCTTTGCTTTTAGCCATGAGGTGAGCTGTCTCTCCCACCACCCTCTCACCACAGTGTAATACAAGAGATGGGACCAACTGATCATAGTATGAACAGGCCAAAACCAAAAGCCAAGAGACCGTTCCTCTTGCTGAAGTCGATGACCTCAGGCATTTTATAGAAGTAGCAGAGAGCCTGCAGTTACAGTGTCAAGAGAAAAATTATGACACTGTAGAACTACCTTCTGGGATTATCTGTCCAAGTGGAACTGCCTCCTGTGTTATTGGCAACGGCAATCACGACAAGACATCAATTTTCCTCAAATTAGTTTGTTACACACAATTAAAAAAAATTACTGGCTTTTTTAAAAATACAAAGTAACTAAAATTGACTCTGAAATTTCTATGAACGTTTTAAGGGCTGTGATTAGTTCAACCTACTTTGAGGCTTCAACTGAAAGCTGGGAGCTTTCCGGGCACTCTCTTCCTCGGGGCCCTAGACTTCAAAGCTTTCTTTTCTTTCATTTTCTCTCCCTTTACTGTGAGTCTGAAAAATCTCTGCTTGGTCTCCAGCTTAGCTTCCCAAATCAGAATGCATTGAGGGGGCAGCTATGATACGGTGATTGATTCTTTTCAGGGCTCCTCTTGGGCTTTGCTCCAGCAAATCCTCACTGATGGGGTAGTTCTGCCCCCACACAGATTGTAACACTTTACAGGATGTCATAGGGAGGGTTGGCTTTAATAGAAATCCTTTTGTTATTTTTGACACCATTATGTCATTTTAAGACATTCCCCACAACTCCGGGTATCTGATCCTGGGTTTCACTGTCTCCTTGGCACAGCTCATCTGGCACAGCTCTGCTGGCTCCTGTCACTACCATCACATTGTTCTTGGGGTACCATGGTTTCCCTCCTTGATCTTTCCAAGGTACTCTTCACTCCCTATTTCCACCCCTTAGCTGAGAGAATTATTGTTCTCTGATACAGTGTTTGAATGGCCTTTTCTCTCTTTCCCATTTGTTTTGGTCATTTGGTTTTGACCTATGGATCCTTACCCAGATTTCCAAATCCAGTTCCATTGTTATCTCCTGAAACCACATATACTTTATCAAGTTTTTCCAGCACCTAACAAAGTGCTAAGTTCCTTGCTAGTGACTAATAACTACCTTGGAGAATCCCTTGGAGAACAAGCTAACAGCTCAGCTACAAAGTACCTGCTTTCTCTGCAGGGCACTTTCCGAATGATTTACACTAAACCCTCCCAGCAACCTTTTGACTTTATGATCCTCATCTTAGAGATGAGACATGAAGACATTTCATAATTTATCCTGTTAGTTAGTATATATTCATTGCTTTTCTTATGGCTATAACCAAGTACCTGAGGAAAACAAAGTTGAATGAGGATTTACTTATTTGGCTCCCCTTTTCAGAGGCTTTAGTCTACCACAGTGGGGAAGAGTGTGGCAGAACAGGTCACACCATGGCACTTCAGGAAGCAGGATAAAAAGGGATGCTGGCTCTCTGCTTCCCCTTTTATTCTGTTTGGGGGGGGGGGCTGCCCATGAGATGGTGCCTCCTGTCTTCAGAGTGAGTATTCCGCTCTCACTCAGTCCTTCACACACATCCAGAGCTTTGCTTCATCCATCTCTTAAGGGATTCTAAATCCAGTCAGTTAAAAATGATTTGTCAAAGCCAGGCAGTGGTGGCACACGCCTTTAATCCCAGCACTCGGGAGACAGGCAGGCAGATCTCTGTGAGTTCGAGGCCAGCCTGGTCTACAGAGTGAGTTCCAGGAAAGATGCAAAGCTACACAGAGAAACCCTGTCTCAAAAAAAAAAAAAGATTTGCCAAGAAAGTTTGATTACCACTACTTACATTGGATGGCTCCCAACTGCCTACAACTCTAGCTGTAGGGGATCAGATGCCCTCTTCTGGCCTCCTGAGGTCCTCACACACATATGTGCATACACACATGGAGACATATGTACACACATGAACAAACAAACAAAAAATCTAAAACAAAAACAGAAAAAATGTAGTTTGATCTTTACTCAAAAATCATGGAGGTGTTTAGCTGGGTGTGGTGGCACACACCTTTAATCCCAGCACTTAGGAGGCCAGCCTGGTCTACATAGTGAGCTCTAGGACAGCCAGGGCTATACAAAGAAAACCTGTATCAAAAAAACAAAACAAAACAAAACAATTTTTTTAAAGCCATTGAGACAAAGCCATATGAAAATTCCTTTACCATTGGAGACCAACATCTAAGAATGTTTTGGAAAGAGCCCCCTGTGTCTCCCAGATTCCCAGCCTGCCATGAAATCTTAGCCTAATCACACCACTTGAAATGTCTTCAGGGCTACGAACAGCCCTCTGGCTCCCAAACAATCTAATCTGGTTTGGCTTCGGTTTGGGCCTCTGCCTGTGTGGGGCTCTGCTTCTCATCACCAACTGCTGCTTGGTGTCAGGACCCTGATGGGGATTTCAGCTTCTCGGCGTGTTCTTCCTTACGTGGGCCCAGGCCTAGTGGTATTGTGCCTCGCCTTTCTCATGAAATGCTTAGTCTGAGAACTCACTCCCATTCACTTTCTGTAAGCTTATGTGCCCTTGACATGATGGGGCATCTGCAGGCAGGATGGAGATGGGCTCTAACAGTCCTCCTCTGGCTGCCTCTAAAACCACAGCCATTTTTATCTGTGTTTATTTTCTCACTTTCCAATTAAAAGTTTTCAGTATATGCTCTCAACTCTTTCCTTGCTAATATTTCTTGACTGACTTCCACCCTATGACCTGTGGTTTCATGGGAGAGCCAGATGTAGCTGTGGGACTTCCCTAATTGCTCCCACAGAAGATTTGCAGGGGAATTGTGGGGATGCTATTTGTACTAACAGTATTATACAAATTTTGTTGTGTGGAGTTGGGGTGAGGGAGGTGCAAGGTCTTGACCTTGAAGAATACTTCAGAAATTATATGTAAGGCAATCCAGAGATAAAAGGCAGAAACTATAACAAATTCTGTGGCCAGGAGAATATTCTATGGGGTATGAAGCACTTAAATACGGCCTAACCAACCCCATCATGTGTGCTTTCCTCTGGGCTTTGTATACTTGTTAGGGAAGCTGCAGAAACCATAAATACTTGCTCTCACTGCTACTTTTTAGGTGCCAAAATCAACCAACCAACCAACCAACCAACAACTACCATAAAATGAAAGAAGAAAGCAGTCCTTAAGATTGCCAAAATGTGGGACCGGAGAGATGGCTCAGTGGTTGAAAGCACTTACTGCTTTTGCAAAGGATCCAGGGTCAATTCCCAACACCCACATGGTGACTTACAACTGTCTATACTTCAGTTCCAGGGGGTCCACAGGCATACACACACACACACACACACACACACACACATTTGTGTACAAATTTAAAAAACTACTTAAAAAAAGAGATTGCTAGAAAGTGTTCAAGAAAAGGAACAGTTAAAATCCAAACCTGGAGTTCAAGATCTTTCTTCCCTTTTATAACCAGAAAATTCTAGAACAGGCTGTAGTGGGTAGCCATCCCAGCATTGGCCTGGAAGTTCCAACCCCCATTGAGGCTTCAGTAATGATCACGCCCACAAGGCGGGGCAGAGGAAGGAGCGGAAGACCGAGGAGCAGGAGGAGGTGGTCTCTTGGTTCCGGGACGCGGGACACTAGAGGTGGACCGAGCAGAGTTCTCCAGAGAACACCGCCGGACTACCCTATACCTTTGCCTGCAACCTACCCCTTCATTTGTAAGTTACCCCACAAAATAAACCTCCCTTTTAACTACGTGGAGTGGCCTTAATAATTTCACCAATAACAGGCAAGTCCATCTCCGAATTAAGGGACTTATTACTCGGACCCTTGCTTTTCTTCTCACTGTTGGTGCCTCTATTAATGGCAGAGGAATGGGGATGGGGAGATGTCTCATTCATTGCCAATACTTCTTTGAAAGGACAGAGGAATGAATGTGGTTGGAAGGCTGTTAGGCCCACTATCCCACTTGTTACCACTGCACAAAGGTTTGACAGGGAAGGAATCTTTAGTCAAAAGAAGGTACTGGAGTACTTAATTACACAGTCTTTCCCCACTAAAAACACTTGTGCTCATAAAATAACTTTTAACATAACTTTTGAAAAAGGACTACAGTATTCAACTTAAACTCCTTCGGTTACATCACATAGCTTTCAGAAATGTTTAAACCCATGGATCTTGCCTGGCTTTTTAGCTTTATCTTCAAAGCTTCAGACACCCTTTGCTTCAAACTGAATACTCCATACCCCATTCTGGGTCATTTTCCCGCCAGCCCTGTTTGCTTATATAACTTCCACTTAAACTTTAAACTTTGGATTCCATGTATGTCAACATGTGCTCTAGAACATTCATTTTATAATTTTTATGTGTTTTGCCTGTATGTATGTCTGTGCCTCATGCATCTGCCTGGTACCTGCAATAGCAGGAAGAGAGGACTGCATCCCCTGGAACTGGACATACAGATGCCATGTGGGTGCTGGCAATCAAGCCTGGGTCCTCTGGAAGAGCAGCCAGTGCTCTTGACTGCTGAGCCATCTCTCCAGCCCCCAGACTCACAAATTAAAGGCAGCTAACAACCAAAAGCAACCTTCTGCAGGAAGCAACCCTCTTTGGTGGGTCTCTGTTACATTTGCTACTTTTTTGCTTTTTTTTTTTTAAAGTGAGAAGTTTGTTTTGAAGGAATCTGTTTTTAAAATAAAAATATCAAAGAGATAAAGCTAATGATTTTAATAGTTAGAGTATATATGGGACCCCCAAAATGATTAGTGCATATGTAGATTTTATTCATGTCACTAGATGGAAACAAAAATAGTATTACTTTACATGGGTTTGATGTCAACATAAAAAGCTATTTTTGCTATGGTGACAACAAGCAGTCTGAATTATAAAATAACTGTGTCAGAGGATGTAGGGCAACACTACACCATCCATGATTTTTCAGTGGGTAACTATTAAACTGTAAAACATCATACAATACTATTTATTTTGATGGAATCATTTTATAATTTCTAAAATGTACAATCACAAATCTTACTTGCAGCCCATTGGTGGTGGCACATGCCTTTAATCCCAGCACTGGGGAGGCAGAGGTAGGTGGATCTCTGCATTAAAGGCCAGCCTAGTCTATAGAGTGAGTTCCAGAACAGCCAGGACTACAAAGAGAAACCCTGTCTTGAAAAACAAAACAAAACAAAAATCTTATTTGCTTCTCAAAGTCTTATAAATTCACTGTAGCCATGATATTGTAAAATAATTTCATATACACATTCTTACTGTAATGTCAAGATATTATACAGTATTAGAATTCTACAAAATGATATATTCATTGGATACAATAATTTATTTTACACTAAGAAAAGTCAATGAGCCATAGCTTCATTCATCTGGCTGTGATAATTTTTAAGTGTCCAAGCAAAATAAATAGATTATGCAGTATGATTTCATTTACATAAAAGTTGAAGAAGTTCAAAAATAAACAAAGCAAAACTGTATAAAAAAAGGAACTGACTTCAAACATAAAATTTGGGGTAGTTATTTCTCAGAGGAAGAATAAATGCTAAGAAGTGGCACAGGAGAAAATGTCTGTGTGGCATTCTGCTCTTGACTCCAGAGACTCAAGTACCTCAGTTTTTACTACCCACCCTACACCACACTGCACAGTGGAGTACCCACCCTACACCACACTGCACAGTGGAGTGCCCACCCTACACCACACTGCACAGTGGAGTACCCACCCTACACCACACTGCACAGTGGAGTGCCCACCCTACACCACACTCCACAGTGGAGTGCCCACCCTACACCACACTGCACAGTGGAGTGCCCACCCTACACCACACTGCACAGTGGAGTGCCCACCCTACACCACACTGCACAGTGGAGTGCCCACCCTACACCACACTGCACAGTGGAGTGCCCACCCTACACCACACTGCACAGTGGAGTGCCCACCCTACACCACACTGCATAGTGGAGTACCCACCCTATACCACACTGTACAGTCTAGTACAAACACAGTGGAGTACCCACCCTAGACACTGTACAGTGGAGAACCCACCTACACAGTGGAATACCCACCCTATACCACACTACAGAGCGGAGTGACCACCCTATACCACACTGCACGGTGGAGTACCCACCCTATACCACACTGCACAGTGGAGTACCCACCCTACACCACACTGCACAGTGGAGTACCCACCCTACACCACACTGCATAGTGGAGTACCCACCCTATACCACACTGTACAGTCTAGTACAAACACAGTGGAGTACCCACCCTAGACACTGTACAGTGGAGTACCCACACTACACAATGGAATACCCCCCTATACCACACTGCACAGTGGAGTACCCACCCTACACCCCACTGCACAGTGGACATGAGAAAGTGGGATCATACAGCCTTTGGCAGCTCTAAATCTTACTTAGAACATGGAGAAATGTAGATGGGTAGAAGTGTGGGTGCTTGGAGAGGTTTTGCTATGAATGCTAAACTATGAAAAGAGCATCTAAATACCACAGGGAGTCAGGCTCCCTTGGAGACACTGAAGAAACAGGAGAGGAATGGAGCAAGATACTAGAATGAAGCACGTTCTCAGAGCTGAAGGACACTGGACACAAGGCTCATCTGGACACTAGCCCTTGAAAGGAGGACCACCACCGAAATCGCATGGGAGGAGAGTGAGCGAACACTGCTGCTCATCTCCCCTTTACAAGAGGGAGCTGAAGCCGGCCATGGCGCACGCCTTTAGTCCCAGCACTTGGGAGGCAGAGGCAGGTCCATCTCTGTGAGTTTGTGGGCAGCCTGCTCTGCAGAGTGCATTCCAGGACATCCAGTGCTACATAGTGAGACCCTGTCTCAAAACAAACAAAAAAAAGAAGTGCTGAGGGATGATGCGAACCAAAGGCCACACGAAGACACCAGATAACCATTTAGACACCAAGAGAACCAACTAAGAGTAAATTAGGCAGACACAGCATTTTCTCTCTGCTGCCTGACTTCCAAAAACTGTCCTTCAGGACTCCATCTGCTTTGGAACCCTGATTACTTCATAGCAATATTTTCCTCTTGTTAGCTCATGTATTTATTCAAAGACTGAGTCTCACTATGTAGCACAGGCTGGTCTCAAGCTCGCAGTCCTCCTGCCTCAGCTCCCCTGGTGCTGGAACCACAGGTGTGTGCCACCACACCTCCTTCCTTTTTGTGTTCAATTCTACCCCACCTGGCTGTACCATTTGCTTTCCACTTCTTCACACACTGCTTGGCAGCAGATATTTTGTGTTGTACATCACTTAGCCTTCATGTGTTCTTCCATTAGTTGTTGAGTCCAAAAATCAAGTATTTTAACATTATCCCATTTTTTTTTTGAGAATGCATTACCATGCACACAGCAGCATGAGGATAATTTTCTAAGTATATCCACTGAAGTAAATATTCTGAAATGATAGACTGTATACACAAATACCCACAGAGCTTTGAGTCTCTATTATAAACTGCTTCAGGTTTTTCATTTCTGACTTTTTTTTTTTCCTTTTCAGACAGGAGCTCATGTATCCCAGGCTGGCCTCAAACTATGTAGCCGAACATGACTTTTAAGTCCTGCCTCCACCTTCCTATGTGCTGAGGATGAAAGCCAGGGTTTTGTGCAAGCTAGGCAAACACTGTACTGGGATATTCCCAGCCGACACTACAGGCTTTAGAATTCCATTTTAAAAGCCAAAGCCAGAGATCTGATGCTAATATGTAATTGGTTTAATTTCAAACTTTAAAACAAATTGTTCCTTACCCATGAAAACTATTAATCTTTTTTATCATTTTAATTTTTAATATAACGTCTCTGTAAGGTAACTAGACAGAATGTCACCAGCAAAGACCCAGTCTGTGAGGAATGCCATCTTGTGGTGGAGAGTAGCCCACTGCACTTCAGGTCGGTGACAACCTTTAATCCAGAAAGTAAAATACAGAGGAAATACACACACAAGTCACAGTTAAAATCACTGCCACTACACAGGAATGGACATTAAGCATTTGCATCAATTTGTATGGACTTAGGTGTCCAAAAGTGTTCATTAAAACTGAGACAAATAGAAACAGACTCCAAATAATACAGAAGGTGGCTGTCTATAATTATACTTTTATTAAAACTTTTAGACATTACTGATTTGGGAACACCTTCCTCTTGAAGTAGGTTTATTTATTTCTGTGTTCACTATTTCTGTTGACTGCTACACGATAGAGTTAAATGTTGGCTTGATTTTCAAACTTCATCGGCCTAACTATAAACTTTCTAAGAGCAGTGAATGGTCTGGGAAACACGTAAGCAACTGTTATCCAAAATGGAGTTTGAACAGGTTAAAAATACGATGACTCTAATATTAGTGAACTTCCTGCTTCTCTGTGAGTTAATTATCTCAGACAGCAAACTGTTAGAACAATAAACAGTAAATGGATGGATACAGATGCAGTACTTAACTGTGCTTAAGTATCTTTAAATGCTAAGCTAAATACCAGATATTTTGTTCCTCTCAGAAGTGGGGGTGAAGGAGAAACTGCCATACCCCACATGAGCAGAGACTAAACCTTGACAGCACGAGGTCCCAGGGACTCTGCTGGCATCTGTCTCTTCCGGAGGACCTGAGGAGGCACACCACAGGTGTAATGGTCAGTCCTGGGGATCAGGACACGGAATTTCCAACAGATGCACACATAAACATTTACACAAAACAAAATGCTATTGTAGTCCAAATCGACTCTTGAGATTTATTTTTGCTTCTTACCAAGAAAAATCCTCTACTCAGACTGCCTTAAGAACCGATGTTGGATCAGCTTCTCCACGTGACTCTTGAGGACATTGACATCCGCTGCACAAACCTGGTAGTCCTCCTTCCCTTCCTGCTTCATCCTCTCCAGTAAAGCCTCATGAGGAGGTGGGAGTGCCTTGTAGGAGCCCAGTAGGTAAAGCTGGCTTGATGACGTCTGGTTGAGTTCGTTAATCTTCAGTGCCTGCAGGATAGCAGGTGCAAACTTGGAGTAGTGAGCTATCGATGAGATGATCACTGGGCAAGATTTGTCTTGTGTCCTGTCTGCAACCACTTTTGCAACTGCGGTATGTGGATCCAAGATATACCCTGACGTGTTGTAGGTAGTGGTGATGGCTTCGAGGCACTCTGCCTCAGAACACCAGTCTGCAACCAAGTCCTGCTGCAGCTTCTCCACTAGCATCCTCTCTATTTGGAAGTGGAGCTGACTCTCCAGCTGATTAAATAAATCTGCCATCAACTGTCCATCTTTGTTAGCCATCAGGTATAAATGTCGCTCCAGGTTTGAAGGTTTGAGGATATCTATTGAGGGTGAAAAGGTTTGTGCTAATTTCCTATCCCGTAGATCATAATGCCCAGTTTTTATGAAATCAGTCAAAACATGGTTCTGATTAGAGGCACAGATAAACTTTCGAATAGGGATGCCCATCATCTTGGCATACACTGCTGCTAATATGTTGCCAAAGTTTCCTGTGGGCATACAGACATCTACTGGGCTTCCAAAGGAAATAAACCCTTGGCTTACAAGATCAAGATAGGCAGATGCATGATAAACGACCTGGGGAAGCAGTCGAGCCCAATTTATAGAGTTAGCTGAACTTAGGATTGTTCCATATTCCACAATCAGAAAGCCAGTAAAATCAGAATCATTAAATATCTGTTTTACAGCTGTCTGGCAAAAATCGAAATCTGACCTGACACCTATTGCCCATCCATTTTCTCTCTGACTTCCAATTATCTGTGCCTTCTGAAACTCACTAACTCCATTCTCTGGAAAAAATGTGACCACAGCTATCCTTTGTTTGTCATTTTTATTAAGGTGGCTAAAACCATTTAAGACTGCGCTCCCGGTGTCTCCAGAAGTAGCTACAAGTAACATGTAATTGCAACTTGATGGGATGCAGTAGGCAAAAATATGAGGCATGAGCTGTAAAGACAGATCTTTAAAGGAGCCCGTGGGCCCATAGAACAACTCCAGGATGAACTGATTGCCTGAAAGGTGCCTGACCGGGGCAATTTTGGAGCAGGCAAAGTTGTCCCCATAAGCAGTTTCAATCATTTCTCCCAGTTTGGAGGCAGGTATGTCTGCAGGGTGAATACACCTTTCCAAAAGTATCTGTGCTCTTTCTATATAGGTTGCTTCTATTAGGCTTTTCCACTCCCCAGAGCTTAATTTTGGAAACTCCTTCTCAGGTACGAAGAGTCCACCATCAGAAGCCAATCCCTCAATCACAGCCTCGCTGAAGTACTTCGGTGGGAACTGCTTGTCCTGGTCTTTAAGACAAACGTGCCTTGTTGAAATGAACGTCTCGGAGTCCACGTCTTGATATCTTCTCACGGCATCCAGCACTTTGTCGGCGACCTCCTCGGCGGGAGCGCCGCTCTCACAGAAGACTCGGGTATCGTACCACTTCTTATAGTACAGTCTTTGGTGTTTCAGCAAGTCTCTCACAGATGTTCCCGAGGCCTGACCAACAACCCTGGCAATTTTCATCGACTTCAGACGACTAATTATATCTACTAGAGGCACATCCAGGTATACAACGATTCCATTTTTCTTCAGATGCCACATGCTAGCATCGTGCATGGGATTGGACCTACTGAGGGAAATCACACTTCCAGATGCAGACAAGTTTAGCACGGCTTTTCCTTCCTCTTCTAAAAATCGCTCGTGACCAACATCCTGCAGTTTTTCAGAAGCGCTCATGTTCCAGGTTTTCTCAAGGATATCATTCTCCACGTCGATGACACAACAGCCTAGTTTGTGACCCAGTATTCTGCCCACCGTTGTTTTCCCTGCACCAGGAGCCCCCATCAGGATAATATTTTTGTCTCCAAGAAGAGAGTGGGTTGAGTGCCATGACTTTCCTGGTTCTGCACGTGCAAAGGCTTGTGGAAGCAGGAGCTGAGTGCGAGTCCGCACTCTAACCGGTACACTAGAAAAACACGTCCGCGTTATCTGTTTCAGATGTCGGCATCTGGTCAAGCTCAGCATTTCTTTATACTTTCTGTCCAAGCCAATCTATGGTTGGCTTTGGCCTTTTTCAAGACATAAAATTTAAAAAAAAAAAAAAAAAAAAAGACATGTGGTTACTTATTTCAACAAATGGTTAAAATCCTGATAGGACAGACTATATCCATGCCCTCAACACATAAGATGTTCAAAGTATTTCAAATTGATGAGACACTTAAAAAGTATTATTATAGACACAGTGCATACTAACTATTCTTCTTCATAAACTGTTACAATTATGACATATTAATTACACAAAGCAACGAGCTTCACTGTGCCGCTTCCATTATGCTTTGATCAGGCCCTGATTACCCTTTCTCCGCCCCTTCCCATCCCCCTCCACCCCTCCTCTCCCATCCCTCCCTCCCAGTCCCTGTTCTATTATTATGTCTATTTGGTTGTCTGAGAAAAAACACATAGTATTTTTGTTAGTATCTTTTCAAATTTCAAGATACCAATAAAATAAAACTTTAAAAAGATGTGTATGACTCCTAGTATTACAAAAAGCAAATATTAAGGGCAGAAATCTTATTTAAAAATATCATATCACAGAGTCTTTTTCAAAAACACAGTAAGTCCTATCAGTCTCTGTCTTTTTTGTAGGAACACTGTTACAAATACTGCATCATGATTTATTGGCTTATAACACATACAGAGACTATGTGGAGTTGTAGTAATAATTACTTGCAATTTATAAAAGCTGAGCCACACTCTTAATATTCAACTTATCTTTATGATCATGTTGATAGACTATCATTATTTATTAATTTCTAATACAAACCATAACAGGAAACTAGAATAAACAAGTACACTTGCTTATAAGATGCATAAACAATTTTCTAAATTGCAAGTCTAAGTGTGCCCTTTTCTTCCCTATATGCCTTTAACCTGCAAACTGTTGAGGCTCATGTTGACATATTTTCATATTTGATGCCTTTAAAAGGCCATAGTGAAATGGATAATTAATAAAGATTAATTAATGAGGTCTTCATTTATGTTCTTATAAGCATTACTAATGGTGGGACTTAATTCTAGACTCAGAGAAATAAGGAAACTTGGGAAGGTACTCAGTGGTGAAAAGAAAACTTGTTTTGGCATATGGAGATGATCTACTTGTCCATATCAATCCAGCCCGTCTTTGGGAATGTACTCATCCTTAAAAGAAAGCATGCCAAACTAGCAAACCTTCTGTTACAATAAAATTCAATTGATCATACCTTGCAATATTTCTCAAACTGGCTGAGGTAACTTTACAGGCACGAAGTTGGAGCTTTTTACATGCTCCCCGACAGAACTATTTTGCAGCTAAACTATATCAATAGTTTATTAAGTGGCTAATTAATTATGAAAAGTTCCCAACAGTACACTGCTATTGATACTACCTAAAGTCTGTCTGCAATAAAATCTTTAGACCATTTTTAAAAAGCTAACTCTGAATTTTACTTACAAGCACTCTGACCTATCAAGAGAAAGAATTCATTTCCTTATTTGGCTTTGTATGGCGTTGTGTTTAACTCCACTGAAGCATACACACAAACTAACAGGAACCACAGATGAAGAAGAGTCTATTAAGTCTGAGGCAAAGCTGATCTTGGCAAACGTAGGATCTACAATGCAAAAGAATTTCAAGTTAATCAGAACTTTATACAGTATCATAAAATTTCATGCATAAATATTTCAAAATGGCACCTGAACTTTGTAAATCACAAGACAATTATTTTTTTCATGTTTCTAAAATCTATTATTGAATGATTAAGATATTGGGCTTTTCTTTATTGCCACATTTATAGTAAGATAGCGAAGAGTTTTGCTAACAGCAACAAAGGTATTTTTACCATCAAGCAATAAAAGACAACATAAGCAGGCCTGCAGAGGGCACTTGTTCTTGCAGAGGACCAGGATTGATTTCCAGCAGCCACACAGCAGCTCACAACCATCTGTAGCTCTAATTTCAGGGGATCTGGTACCCTCTTCTCACCTCTATGGGCACCAGTCAGGCACGTGATACACAGGTATCTGTGTGAGCACAACACTCCTACATACAAAATAAAATAAATTTAAATTAAAAGACAACATAACCAAATAGTAACGATTGCAAAATCTTTCACAGTGACATCTGATTTTAATCATTTAATTGTATGTTTAATGAGGGGCAGATCAGAACTAAAAGCTATAAAATGAGGACCTAAATTGTTCTTTCAGATTTTCTTACCCATCCAAGTACCATGAAAAGCCTGTAAGCACCTGCCACCCACATACACATCTTAGCTACTGAAATAATAGGTCTGTGATAAATGCAAAGCATATATTCTGGTGACCAGCACAAAAAATATTAATATTAATCATTGCCAGTCATTGACAAATATCAAAGAATCTATAGACCAAATTGAATTATCCAGGGATAAGGCTAAGCATATCATTTATAAATTTTCAGAGAAAACAGTGGTGCTTACCCCAAATTAAAAACAATTTTGCTATGCAGTCTGATATACTCTCTAGAATAAAGCAAAGCCTAAGGAAAATTTTAACTTAAATCACTCAACAATTTGTAAAACTGTACTCTGGTACTGTGTGTTAGCACTACCTGTTTTTAAGGACACTGTGCAGAACAGCATAATTAAGTTTCTATTTATGCACAGGTAACACTCTTAGTTACACACATGCATCAAATACACACACACACACACACACACACACACACACAAACACACACACGCACATGCACCTTGGAAGAACTGTATAATACCTGAGTAGCTGGTTTGTTTTTATTGATTGAATGGACAATGAATCTTTCATGTTTAATTCAACTTTATATTGGTTGCTTGATGTCTATTGCATAAAGAGCAGATAGTGGAAAAGCAAACACGATCCACGTTAACTTTATGTCTCCAGTCTTCTTTGGCCTTACCTCCCCCATGCTCTCATTTCAACTTTCTCTCATTTCCTCTTTACAAACGACTTTGGGAGAGCAAAATAAAAACAAGGCTACTGCAGAGTTCAATTTCTAAGTCCTGCTTCACTGTCATTTCATAGTAAAGGTCCCCATTAGACTGGCAGAAGGTGGGCAAGTGCTGTGACAAGTGAGACAGTACCCTTCCTAAAGAAAATCTTTGTCTTAAATGACATCCTAAGCTTTGCTTTGTAATACTGAGCCATAAAAATAACTTGGGAGCCTCTCTGCCAAAGTCTAAAGGAAAAAGAGGATAGAATGACTCCCCACTGTTGAACATCTAACTGAATCTGAGTCTATACTACAGTTGCTTGGCATTCAGGTGGTTAGGCTCTATAATGCCCTGAACTGGTGAGCAAGGCCACTCACTACTCATTCTTAGGCAAAATGCTGGGTTGGGTTCCTATGAGCCTCCAATCCTTTTTCCCATGAATGAATATATTAACACTACTCCATATGCCTATATGTGCAATGACATTACGTACACAGCTCATTAATTACTATGAACTAAGCCTGCAGCACTCTGACTCATACCTGAATGAAGCTCATCTTAACATACCTGTTTTATCTGTAAAACACACCAGTCTCTTCAATACGTGGAACTACTACAGAGCACTTGAGTGCTCAATCTAGGAACCTGTTCAAGTGATCACTGAAACCATAAGAATGAAAAATATGTGGCAGTAAACAAAATATAAAAAGAGTATCTATCACTGAAACCCCACACAAGGCAACAAACACCTTGTTTGACTTCAGTTGGGAATGTATACATACCACACTTCAAAATTTTCACTGCCATGTGCACGTCCACGAATAACTAAAAATGTGCGGCCAGGTATTGATTTGGGAGATTATGAAAAAACTTGAGCACCCAGGACATTAACATACGGAATCCACAAATAATGTGGATTCCCTTTATTGAAAGCTGCATTCTTGCATCTTTTTTCATGTATAGATTCCTTCCAATTAGAAAACGAATAAACCTTGGGGTGTTCACGTGGCTCCAACCACTGTCCTAACATATCTGAATCCTTGGGTTCAATCCTGAGGCCAGGAAGGTAGAAATGTCTTGGCTAATGACTGTCAAGATGGTTAATACTGTTGTCATTCTATGAATTCATAATTCAAACTTTAGCATGCACAGAAACAGATTCCCCCAGAGAATTTTTTCTCTATCCATTTTAAACAAAAAGAAAAAAAGCAATCACTTTTTCCAAGGCAAAAATGGGTAATCTCTGTTTACACCCAAATCTATATAAAACGTCTTTCTTAAAAACTCAGTGTGATGTGAAATAAGGAGAATCATCCCCCAAAAGATCATTCATCCCCCCAAAAATTAAATTCTATCAAATCAAAAAGCAGAAAATTAAATTTATTCTTTATTCTTACAGAATAAAATTTAGCAAGAGCCTCAAATTAAGATTTGTATTGAGCGAAGTCTTCCAAGTAGGAACTGAAAAGCTCACTAAGCCACCAGGCCATTTAACCCATCCACAAGAAGTCAGAACTGCATAAGTGATGTGCTGGACTTCCCGATGGACACCTTCCCCAGGGGATTCAGAGATACGGATTTTCCCTCCCAAATCAGTGTGTGACTGGGGTCAAGGCTTCCAAATGAGCTTGCAGTTACAAGTGCATAAGCATGAGCGGAAGAGCAAATGGCTTAAAACGGAATAAAAGCACTTCTCGCAGAGGAAAAAAAAAAAATGTTTTCACAAAAGGATCAGGGGGCTGAAACCTGGGCAAAACCGGAGGCTCTCTTCTAAAAGCTGGTCCACTCGTGCCCGCGCCTGCGCTCTGGAGATATAGAGGAGCGCAGGGCGGGCCGCGGGGACCGGTGCGACAGGTGGATGGCCTCGCGGGGCCGATCGGGCGCGACGGAAGGAAGGACGCGAGGGCAACGCCCGCTAGCCTTTCTTTCCTCCTCCATTAACTCACCAAGTAAACCACCCAGAGAAGACCAGGGAGAGGAAGAGGAAAGGAAAGCAGCTTCGGCACCGCCAAGGCAACCTCAGCCGGCACGGGGGCCCCAGAGCCGCTGCATCTGCGCTTGCGCCGACTGCGCTGCGCCGCTAGGCCGGCCACGTGACTGGTACGCCCCGCCCACTGACCCGCGGCTCCTCCCCTTACCGGACCGCTAGCTCCGCCCCTGAAGAGGCACGGCCTGCGTGTTGGAGACTATTGTGTGACGCCTGCGCACCAGCCACGCTCTCTATTATGGTAGAATTTTTCTTCTCAGGTGCACCGAAGACAAAAAAAGCATTTTTTTTTTTTTGAGTGTGTGTCTGGGGGAACACTGTTTTCATGTCGTCTTTCCCAAAGGCGCAGGAACGTTCTTACGTATTTCTCAGGCTGGAGTTACAAAATAGGGACCAGAGAAAACCAGCTTGCCACTTCCCGTTTCCTAGCAACTGTTTCCACAGCAACCACTCGGTCGACAACGCTAAGCAGTCTCAGGAGGAGCACAATAGTTTCTTCCTGAAAAGGGGTCGCTACGAAAGGGTCAAAGGGAGACTATTATACGAAAGAGAAATTTCAGTTTCTTGTTAAGAGACCAAGACAAGAAAAAAAAGCGGCGAGAAAAGGAGCAGAGACCGTGGCTTAGGTAGCCAAAAGTTGAGTAGTTGTTAAGGAATCCTTTGGTGGCCATGGACCCATCCTGCACTTCCGAGAGTATTTATAACCTCATACCCAGTGACTTGAAGGAGCAGCCCCAGCCTCCTAGGTATGTGGGTAAGCAACAGTGACTTCGGCTCAGAGGAAGCATGGAGACTCCTTTTAAGGACTTACTGGGCTTGCATATCATAGGACTTTTAAAATCTATTTTTGTTATAATGAAGTAGCCTTGGGTGGCAACTTAAAGAACAGGTGAACAGATCTATTTAGCTTTTCCTAATTCACAGAGAAGGTGGGCTAGTGCTGTGAGAAGGTCATATTATGGCCATAGTCTCCTGCTAATACGTAATTATTGATCCAGTTATATGTGGTGTGGTGTCTAGTGCGAAATTTCATGTCGTGAGAAAGAGAAAAAACAGTTGTATCAGTCCGTTTTTGGAAATTCTATGTTTGATTTTAGGAATTCCGTGTCGTATTTGATTTCATGATCTCTCTTTTTGTACTCTTTTGCCTCCCATACTTTTCATCTAAATTAAATTCTCATTTGCTTCTAGGCCTTGGTACTTGAAGGGGTTTAACAAAGATGGTGGTCTAGAGAATATTTTCTAGGATTTTTTTTTTCCGAATCTTATGGTTTAATGGAAGGAATATAGGTGGATGGATAGAAATTCAGAAATATATAATTGAGGGAATTTTTTTGGTTATTTATGTATCTGTTAGACCCTCCACCCACCCCCAAATCTCCAAATCTCAAAAAGGAAACTGCAAAATAAATGTCCCGGATACTCTGCCCTGTAGCTACTTCTTAAACTCTGTTGATGTCTAAGAGAGGAGAAGAGGGCATTCTCATTTTGACTCATGAAGGTCACAGCCACTTTAAAAGAACCAACACTTAGGTTTGCATGCCTATTCCAGCATCCAGGAAGCTGAGTTCAAGGCTAGCCTGGGCTACAAAGGCAAACTCTGTCTCTAAAACCAAACAACCAAGAAACCATGTGGCCTCTACCCATGCTGCCTCAGCTGGGAGCTTGTCTTCTGTTCTGGTGTTCCTGGAAGGAGGCTCTTCTCAATCTCTGGGCTTTCTTTAGAATTAAGTTCTTAAAATGTATTTTGTTATAAAAAAAATTATGAAAAAAAAAGGAAAAGAAACCAACCCTCTGAGCTTTAAAAGTCAAGATTTACAAATTATTATTTTGGAGGTATTGAATTAATTTTCAGTTGTTCTCTGATTTGAAAAATAAATTAGATAAACATCTCTAAGGTTCCCTCCAAATGTAGTGGTCAACTTCTTGTTACTTGGAGTTGTAACAGCAAAGTGTAATGCCTTCCATTTTAAGCCTGAGTAGCTTAAACCAGAGCAATCACAAATATTGTACTTCCATTGGCTTATCAAAAATCTAGTTGAGGTCAAGGTTGAGGTCAGGCAGGGACATAAATGCTGACACACTTGTGGAGTTTACAATGTTCACATGACTTGTGGCTAAATTTGGTCCAAAATTCCCATATACTGTACCAGATAAACTTCCTCTTCTCTATAACACACTGAAAGAAACTGCCTTCTATGGAATACTGAATTTGGATGTCATTTTATTAGTTCAGCATTCTTTTATTAGTAAAGAGCTTACTGCACCTGGGAATTTTTTTTTTTAAATAACAGAATCCATTTGGTTCCTGTTCTGTGTATAACAGTGCCCTAGTATTCTTGCACATGTATGTCTAAAGAAATAAGTACAATAAAATAAGTACTTAGTATGGGAAGGAATAAAGGAGGTGCCCTAAATAACCCAGTTAGGTGAAGTCAGCTTCAATGTTAGCAATTATGGTGAGAGGGTTTTGACAAGATGCCACACATGCAAACTACTGATCTGTTTTTAAAAAAATTATAAAAGTCACCATTCTCCTTCACCACACTACTGTGAGCTTATTCTCCTCAGCCTTCTCATTAATAGACTGATCACAAGAAATATATTTAAGTGTACAAATCCTGTTTGCATCACTGAATTATAATCCGAGCTCCAGGGGAGCTTGCCATGGCTTTGAAGTCCTGACGAAGACTCATCACTGGCTGCACCATGATGCCCCACCTGTCAGAGTTAACAGTCTTCTTGTTGGACAGAAAGAGGAACATTAAAGTGTTGATTAAGCACAAATATATTATTTAAATCCCTAATGAAAGTCTCAAAAAAAATGAGTGTAAGAGTTATTTCAAAATGGCAATTTGCACTTTCTGACATATGAATGAAGAGAAGGACATAGCATACCAACAGGGTTTTGTCAGCAAGGAAAATTGCAGCTGCCGTGTTAATCTGAGTCACCAGGACTCGGGCAAAACAAAGTATTAAATTTATTTAGTTTAAAAAATTAACTCAGCTGGGTATGGTGGCCCACACCTTTAATCCCAGCACTTGGGAGGCAGAGGCAGGTGGATCTCTAAATTCAAGGCCTGCCTGGTCTCTAGAGAGAGTTCCAGGACAACAAGGGCAACACCTCGGGAGAAACCCCCGTCTCAAAATTCAAAACAAAAAACCCCAATATACATATCTACTAGTAAGAAGAAACATAGATACTGTTGCAACTGGTACTACCCAAAGAATCATGGCTAACCTTCTAGTACTTCTGATGCTCCAGACACTATTTTTTACAATCACTATTTATTCCCACAGGAACTCCATTAGATGATTAGTATTACCTTAATTTTATGGAAGAGAAAACTCGAGTCCAGAAGGTCAAAGCAAGTAAGAAGGACAAGAGCTAGGACTGGCACATGTCTTACTGCAAGGTCCAAAGGTGGCTCGGCTTGCACACTGCCCAAAGAAAGGAAACTGGAGGGAGGCCGCTGCTTCGGTAGCATTCGCCTTTGGATGCTGACAACTTCTCGAGTATCAGATATTGTTAAGTGTCCATACATTGTTTTTTCCCCCGTACAATAAGAGATGTTGTGATGAGACTACCGGAGAGGAGAGATTATGGTGACAGAAAAGTACGATGGCATTACAGATGAGCTGGAACATGGCATGTGAGCTTGGAAGTCTTACATCTGTCTCAGGTTAGACTTGGCACTACCAGAAAGCAGTCAGTCATCAACAAATGAAGAAATGTGACTCCAAGTCACTACGTCATGGCAAACATTAAACTGTCGTTGAGCAGAAGTATGGGTCCCTTTATAGGGAGCCTTGAATATACATCCTCATGGTTGCTGGTTCTAGGACACACTGTAGGATGAGGACAGGGGTCAGCATCAGTCCCACAAGGAATGTGCCATGTTTCATTGGTCTGATATTACTCCAGTGCCAGCATAATTTGATGAAAGCAGTTTGAACAAAAGTGTTGTTCTCTAGTTTAATTGGGTAGATTTTCCTGGTATTTGGGTCAACACTGTCCAGTAAGAATGTAATACACTAAAACATTTTCTTATAGTCATTTTTAAAAGAAAAAAGAAGGCAAAAGCTAAATTCACCTTAATGATGTACCTTGTTTCACCCAGTGTATCTCCAGGATGGTTATTTCAGTATGTGGCACTAGACCCATTTCAAGTGTTTAATATCCACAAGTACTGAACAGCAGAAATCTAAATGAATATATTGACATTTGCCAAGTTATGTTTTTCTCAGTAGCTTATGAGAGAGCATAATTAGACTCAATGAAACACACCTGCATTCCTGGTGATCAATTAAGTACAGCATATACCTGTGATGACTAACCAGTCTGGGAATGGAATTCATCTGTTTTTGAAAAATAATTACTTTATATAGTCAAAAGGATGAATTGAAAATAATTTCAATGCCTATGGGTGAACTTACACAGTATCTAACTAAATGTAAAAAAAAAAAAAAATCTCCTCAAGAAATAATTTGGAGGACTTTCTAACACAGTTTGAGCCCCAGCGTCACTATTAATCTAAAATCAAAAGCATGAGCACACGCAAGCGCGCGCTCCCTCTCTCCCTCTCTCTCTCTCTCTCTCTCTCTCTCTCTCTCTCTCTCTCTCTCTCTCTCTCACACACACACACACACACACACACACTGTAGTTTCTCAGATGTCTCATTCACCAAAAGGAAAAGCTGAAGTTTTTTCAAATTACCAGCACATTTGAGTATATTATTTCTTTGTGTGTCAATTTAAAATGTTATAAAATGGATCACTATATGGTGATAGTTAGCAATAAAATAGTTATAGTATGTTAATTGAGGATGACAGTTTTAGTTTCAAAATAACATATCCCTAGCCCAGTCTAATGTAAGTAGACAGCAAATCCGGTTATCTGATAAAATTACCTGCTACATCTTTAGAGTAAAGCAATTCAATTTCAAATATGTAATGAAATGTAGCTACTTAAAAGAATATGCATTGCTGGGCAGTGGTGGCATGCTCAGGAGGCAGAGGCAGAGGCAGAGGCAGGCAGATCTCTGAGTTTGAGGCCAGCCTAGTCTACAAAGTGAGTTCCAGGGCAGCCAGGGATACACAGAGAAACCCTGTCTTGAAAACAAAAAAACAAAATAATAATAATAATAATAATAATAGAATAAGCTCTGCATATACTGATATGAAAAGGTATCGCACTATATCATATTTAAAAAATAAAGTTTCACATATACATGTACATATATCCATTAAACAAGTACTGTAAGAGAGTCCCATCAATTTGATAAAGAGCAAGAGAAGGCTATGGAATGGTTTGGAGGGAGGAAAGGAAATGGAGAAATATGTAATTATATTACAAATCTCAAAAAAAAAAAGAAATAATCAAATATATATCAGCAAAGCTGAGAATTTTGATGACTGTTAGTGCACTAAGGGGAAGAAAAATTTAAAAGAAAACAACAGATTAAAGCTGCAATTTACATAGATAAACACAAACTGAATTTATACTGTAAAATCAATTGGAGAAATTAATGGAAGGGAGTGCAATTATCATTCATTTGTAATTAATTTGAAATAAAAATAGTTACAAATATAGAATAAAATATCAGAGTTTTATGTAACCAATGAATATGTTTTTTGATTCATATACACACAAAAAGTACTGAATCACACGTTTTCAAAGCAAGAAGGAGGTGGCCATAGACATACCCTGTTTCACATAAAAGGAAGCCCCCTTATTGATGGTGACCCCTTCTCTGTCAACTCCCACAGAAGCTCTAAGGCACGGGTCTGGCCTGAAGATTGCTTCCTGAAGTTGTCTTGTGACGTGTACATTCCCATAATGTTCCCAGGTACTGACTGAGTTCTCGGTTGAGGAAAGGCCCTAAAATGTAGGAACAGTTTGTGTTGGCAAACACGGTTGTGTGTCCACAAGGGCATGAACTGATAAGGTAGAACCCTGGGCATGGAGAAGGGGTGTGAGCAGAGTGAAGCCATACAGACATGAGACTGTCAAAAATTAAAACCCAAATTAGAAACAGACCAGAGAGAAAACAGATTATCCCAAATTCTACACCCTAAGGGTTTAAACAGTTACATTTTAATGTATTTCCTTCCAACAATATTAGTGCAAATATTTTGATATATTGTTAACTTGGGTAGTAGATGTTATACATACAATTTTCATCAGGTTCTGGGAATTTTCTAAAGTTATTGAGTATTCCACAAAATGAAATCTATTTTTAATTACTATTAAACCAAAAAAAAAAAAAAAAAAAGATAGCCAAACTTCGGCTTCCACGTGAGGGTGGGGATTGTTCTCTCTCCAGAAAGAGCTGGGGGAAAATCACCTGGAACAAAGGGCTTCAAACACCAGAGAGTGGACAGTAGAGAGTAACTCCCTCCCCCACCCCCCACCCCCCACCCCCGAGAAAAGGACCAGGAATGAGGCAGTCTGTCGTTGCCCTAACAGACACTCTGGAGACTACTTCCTGGCCAAAGTCCAGAGAAAGGAAACAAAGCCCTCGATTATCCCAGAATTAAGAAGACAGTTTGGAGATGGAAAGACCAAGTATCTAGGATGCACAGCGTGGTGCACCAGAGAGCAGAGAGCTGCCCAGAGAGGGACAGCAGCCTGCATAAGATTTCCTTGAACTCCTTGGTTGATAGTGTACATGTGTATGAAATACAACACCAAGAAAATGACCCCCAGAAAGCAGCAGCGTTCACCAGCCAGTGGTGAGGACTTCCCACACACAGAGATGTTGCCACAGAGTAGAACTGGAGCCAAGTTCTGAGGCTGAAGACTGACTTAACATCTAGCCTTAAACTGACCACTTTTTCAACTATGACAACTGCATTCCAGACTCAAACTAAAGAAATGTTAAAACAATAGAAAAAGAAAAAGGGTTTAAAAAAAAGTCAGGAATCAACGCTATAAAATTCATATTCCTTGGCATCCAATAAGAAAAATGTAGAGGTAAGCCAGACATGGTGTTGCATGCCTTACATCCCCATACTTGGGAAGCAGAGGCAGGTGGATCTCTGTGAGTTTGAGGTTAGCCTAATCTACAAAGTGTGTTATAAAACAGAGTTATATAGACTCTGTATCAAAAAACATGCAAACATACAAACAAACAAAAATAACAATAATGTACAAGTGTGCAGAGAAACGGGAAAATATAAGATATATCCTAGAGGAAAAGCAGCCAATTTAAATATCCAGAAATGTCACAAATAAGAAAATTACTAGACAAAGGCATTTAAAGCATGTTCAAATGCTATTTTAAATATCACATTCAAAGAGGTAGAGGGACGCAGGACTAAGATATGGGGAGAAATGAAAGGGAAGAAAAGACACAAGTCTGCTGTGGGATGTTCTGTATGTCAAATGTGTTGCTCTGATTGGTTAAAATAAATAAAGTGCTGATTGGACAGTAGCCAGACAGGAAAGGGTAGGTGGGACAAGGAGGAGGAGAATGCTGGGAAGTGAAGGCTGGGGCAGGGAGATACGGCCAGCTGCTGCCATGACAAGAAAGAGATAAGGTACTTGTAAGCCACGAGCTACGTGGCAAAGAAATGGGCTAAATATAAGAGTAAGAGCTAGACAATGGTAGGCCTGAACTAATGGCCAAGCAGTTTAACTAATATAAATGTCTGTGTGTTTATTTTACATATGCGTTGTTGGACTAACAGGGCTTGGTGGCACCTGGAGAGAAGCTCTCCAACTACACAAGTCTAACTTCTAAACGTGGAGAAGACAATGTCCAAAGTGAAAAGAGCACGTTGGGTGGGCTTAGCAATAGCGAAGGCACTAATAAAGAAAACAGAAGCAAATACAATGACACCACAACACAAAATGAAACATGGGGAGTAAAGACCAGAAAAGAGAACAGAGCACTGGCAAGCTAGGGACAAAGTCAGCCAACTTGTAAGTCAGGCGTGGTGGTGCCTACCTTTCATCTCTCTCTCTGCCATGTGGTCCAAGGATCAAGAACAGGTCATCAGGCTTCCTGACAAGCCCCTTAACCTGCTGAGCCATCTCACCAACCCACAATTATAGACTAGAAAGCACATTAAAATGAAATGACACAGACATACAAACTGAAAGTGATTGGCTAAAATTTCTATGTAGTCTGTGAGAATATCCCTTTAAAAATAAAGATATCAAGCACAAGAACTGGCCGATTCAGTGATCTGACTGGCTTGGGTGGGGGTCCCCTTCCTCACCACCTCAAGTGTGTCCCTCTCCAAGCCCTGCATTGGGCAGAGGAGGAGGACTTTTCCCTGAGACAGGGAGCACCATTCAAGGGAATGCAATTGAGAGATGAGCTGTGTTTCGTCTGTACCGCGACCTCTCCAGGGTATATAGAAGCATTGGTTTCTGTTTTTAAGGACTCAAGACATACAAAGTATGTTCTCCAACTACAGTGGAAATAAATTAGAAATCTGAAAAGATAAATGGGAACCCCAAGTCTATGAAAACTGAGCAAACACATACAAGTAAACTTCTAAAGGAAGACAGTATAAAGGGTATTAGGGCTGCATGGAAATGGAAGGCATCCTTTTCTTTTCCTTTTTTTTCCAAGACAAAGTTTCTCTGTGAAGCCCTGGCTATACCAGAATACATTTAGTGGGCCAGGCTGGGCTCTAACTCAGAGATTTGCCCACCTCTGCCTCCCAAGTGCTGAAACTAAATGTATGTGTCTCCAAGATTGGTGAATGATGTCCTTTCAAACGTTTGGGATGCAGTCAAGGCAGTGCTTAGAGGAAAATGTACAGCTTTAAACACTCAGAAAGTCCTAAAAGGTAAAAATCAAATATATTTGTATTTATACCTTAAGAAACCTGTTTTTGAAGAGCAAGTTACATGTAAAGCAAGAGGAATGAATATTAAAGATCAGTGAAGAAATCATTTAAATAAAACGTGAGTGATCACTAGAGAAAATGAGTGAATTTGGGTTCATTAAGAAGATGATTAAACTGCCAGCAAGACTGACTGGCTAGGGCTTGGGGTGGGGAGACACAGCACTAAGATCAGCAGTGAGAGATGAGACAACCTAATCGATACCAGTGACAGCTGATAATACAGAGATGAAAGAACACTTTTGCCTCTGCACCTCCTTCAATATCTAGGTCGTAAGAGCAGTAGATGCGGTCAGATCACGAAGCTATGCCCGTTCTCCGTTATCAATACAGACACACATAAATCAGACATGTATGTCTGTTTTTAAGCTTTAAGTATTTTGCCCTAGAAATATAAATGCTATAACTCTAAATTTTGAATTTCAGGTACACGTCAGTGTTTCGAGCATCTGTAAAAGATGACGTGAAGAAATCCAAAACAGCAATGAAAACCATGGGGCCTGCCAAGGTTGACCTTCCTTCCCCAAAGGAGTTTCTAAAGAAACATTCAAAAGAAAAAACACTACCACCTAGTAGGTTTAATCACTTTCTGGTTTAAATATTAGAATTGTTGGCAAGTAATTTAGCTACCCCATTATTTTACTTTCAATCAATATTAAATATACGCAGGCAACAGCAACTTTACTTCATAGTGAACGGGGCTTGGGTGCCTAGGAGAAAGTGCAAGCGTGATAGAAAGAGAATGGTGGGTGGTGATTTGCCTCTGTACAGACCCTTTTTTTTTTTTGAACTGAGGATTGAACCCAGGGCCTTGAGCTTGCTAGGTAAGTGCTCTACCACTGAGCTAAATAACCAACCCCATACAGACTCTTGGTGAGGCAAGCATTGTAAGCTACTTCTTGACCTATCCAAAGAGCCTCCTCCTCCAACGTCATCTGCTTCAGCATCTTGTCTCCTGGCTTGTATCTTTAATTCTAAGCATTTATAAGATGGGTTGGCACCCCAGGTACAGTGTCTGATTGGTGGGCAAGGTTGCCCCTCATCTTGACTCCAGTTTTTTTTTTTTTCCTGAGAGATGAAAATTACAATGATTATTATCAGTTGTTGAACCAATATCAGATTGAATTAGGGACCACTCTAATAACTTCTTTTTATCTAAATTACCTTAAAGCCCTTACTCCCAAGTAAAACATTCACATTGTAAGATACTGGACCTATGGGTTCAATGTATGAATCCTGGAAAGATAGGTCAGCCTCAAGAAGAGGTCAATCCAACCCATAGACTTTTAACAGCAATTATGTTTTCCCCCTGAAAATGGAAGTAATATAATCTCACTTGTAACAGGACACCAAAGCTTAGGAGGCTCCCAGAACTTAGCACAACTGAATGGAAGTACCATTGAGGCTGTAAAACTCAGCTTGTAGACAGCACTACCTGCCAAAACTAAAACAAAGGCCTAACCGTCAAAGTCCATAGTTCTGGGAAAGTCTCCAAGTGTACTAACCTTGCCTTTTGTGCTTAACAGCTCACCCTAAGAAAGGCTCAGCGCTACATTGGTATCCCGATCAGTGTAGTTGCTGACTGGCTAGTAAAGACTTTCTATTGGCTTAAACCATGCCTGAACCACCTTCTCTGGTGAATGCCCCCACAACATCACTAAGAAGACAAAGGCAGCTAATGCAGAAGTGACTAAAGCCTGACCATAGTAACCATGGTACAGTTAAGATGGGAATAAGGCCCTGATAAGAGAGTAACTGTCTTAGTCCTTACAAACTTTAATTATTTGACATTTTAGAATAAAAAAGCCATGGTTATGTGACTGTGTCACAGTGGCTGGTTGGAATTGATAAACTGAAGAGGCTGTGTTCAGTGAAACAGTTCCATTTGCTATTATGAAGACTGTGTGGAATACAGAGAAGATGAAGTCTGGTGGTTTCTCCCTTAGGATGCTGGAACACACTAGGAAGGAAGGAGTGGGGGGATCTTGGTCATATTGGTAACTTGTTAAACTGTGTGTTGAGTACACAGCAATTACTCATTGTAATTAACTTCTGTAAAAATATCCACAGATCATTGAGCTTTCAACATCTTTTGTTTTTGTTTTTTGTTTTTTTGGTTTGGTTTGGTTTGGTTTTTTGAGACAGGGTTTCTCTGTGTAGCTTCGGAGCCTGTCCTGGAACTTGCTTTGTAGACCAGGCTGGCCTCCCGAACTCATAGAGATCTGCCTGCCTCTGCCTCCTGAGTGCTGGGATTAAAGGCTAACATCAAGGTTTGTCAATTTATTCAATGGCTTTGTTATAGTTATCTCTTTAAAAACATAATTATGGATAATACTGATAACATGCTGAAAATATATTTTTGTATTTAAAACTTACTTTAAATGGGAAAACTGAGTATGTGTTGTTGGAGTCTTTATAATTTCCATCAGAAATGTAGTAGTGATCTGTCATTAATATCCTCTTACTCTTTTGTACTGTTTTTCAACATCAAATTGCACTTAATTTTAAATTTTGATTATTTACAGTTGAGGTATGATTGACAAAAGGCAATATATTTGATGTACACAAATCAATAAATTTGTTGATATACACAATTTTTTATCTTAAGTATTTGCATCTAACATTAATGAAACCTCAATACCAGTGGTAAATATCTGGGTGTCCTCAATAGTGTTGAGTAACAATGGTTATTTTCGAACATTAACAATGAAATGTTATATTTAACAGAAAAAAAGTTTAATAGGTGCACTCCCAAGAAGCCTCCAGTGCCCTTGAGGACTGATCATCCAGTCATGGGAATACAGAGTGGAAAAAACTTCATAAACACAAATGCAGCTGACGTCATCATGGGCGTGGCCAAAAAGCCCAAGCCAATTTATGTTGACAAAAGAACTGGAGACAAGCATGATCTTGAAACTTCAGGACTGCTCCCCAAGTACATCAATAAAAAGGTAGTACTTGATTGTCAGTCAGCATGAGATCTGAGATTCCCAAGTCTTGCAGGGGGCTCCTAATCTTCTCCACGAGATAGCTACACAGTGTGTTCCCTGGACAGAGCACAAATTCTGTTCATTGCCACTGCTGTGGGGTCTGTGCACAGTTCATATCTAAAGCATGAATGCTGTCTTCCTCAGTCTGCGTTATTAATGTACTTAATAACTATAGCAGACATTCTCTAAAAGATGTTACTTATCAGCGAGGTAAAAATATCACTAAAGGCAGTCACTACTGTAAACCTGGAGGAACCCACCTTTCAGGAGGTGATGAGGCGTAGTCATTCAAGAGTGTCAGCTTGGGAACAGAGTGAGAGCACTTAACAGATGAGGCTTCAAAACCACTCATCCTGTCAATCTCTCTGAATAACCCACATTACTATTTTAGTGATTTGATTGGAGTTTGGGTAAAGATTGCAAGCTCTGTAAAGGGGTTAATTATTTTGGGTCATTAATTTCTGTCTGAAAAGGTGTTCATCAGAAAGGGATATAATTTTACTTGCCAAGTGTTATGTAAACTTATGTAAAAAAGGTTTTTGAATCAAAAAGCTTACAAGGAAAATATACAAATCCTACCATATCATATATATATATATATATATTTTATAGAGCATAAAAGTGTGTATGTGAACATATACTAAAATAGGCTTCAAAGTCCTAAATATTAATAACAAATAATAGTAAATTGTGGCCAGAAAAGAGGAAGGATAAAAGGAAGGAAGGAAGGAAGGAAGGAAGGGAGGGAGGGAGGGAGGGAGGGAGGAAGGAAGGAAGGAAGGAAGGGAGGGAGGGAGGGAGGGAGGAAGGAAGGAGAGCTTGAGGAACAGAGGGAAAGAGGAAGAGGAGAAAAAGAGGGGAGGGGAGGAGAGAGGAGAGAAGAGGAAGGTAGAGGAGGGGAGGGGTGTATGGTATTTTAATAGTGAGGAATGAGTCCAAGTAAGTCTAGTGGTCCTGCACACGCCCCATGAGTGCAGAAATTGAAAACAGCCTCCAGGCTGCTTTCAGAGCTCAGCACCCATTCTCTGGGAAACTTCTCTCATCCAGCAGGCTAAGAACACCTCTAGAAGAACTCGGCTGTCTTCTGGGCATCAGCCACAGGCTGAGAACTTTACTGAGGCTTCTCAGGATACTTCTTCCTCTTGTGGCACATCTAAGGTTCTTGAAGCATCTTTGGGAAAAGTGGACTCCTGGCTCCTTCAAGCTACTTCTAACCCATTATTGATCTGTTGCTGCATACATTCCTTCTCCTTGGGTGGTCGAGATGGAAACTGCTGCCCGCACTTCCTCCTCTCTGCTGTCTCTGTTTATGCTGCCCACATCAATACATTTTCCTTCGGAACAGAAAACAAATTGAAGTGTCCATCACAGAAACATATAGATAGCAGATTAATCTATTACCTGTGAATGTTTATCAATCCATAAAGCAGCACACACTTGTTTTCTTTTTGCTACTCTTCAGACTTATTCAATTTTTCACTATATAGTTAAGTCTTTTTTAAAAAGTCTATGATTGGAAAGGACATAGGTAGCACCTCAGTTTGGTTTCTATTGCTATGGTGGACATTGTGACCAAATGTAGGGAGGAGAGGGTTTGTTTACTATTACAGCTCACAGCCTGTCATGAAGGGAAGTCAGAGCAGGAACTCAGGGCAGTGACCTGGACTTCGGAGCTGATGCAGAGGCTATGAGGGGTGCTGCTTACTTACTGGCTTGCTCCCCATGGTTTGCTCA
This sequence comes from Onychomys torridus, assembly GCF_903995425.1. NCBI lineage: Eukaryota > Metazoa > Chordata > Mammalia > Rodentia > Cricetidae > Onychomys > Onychomys torridus. Next base: position 80,079,571 of record NC_050447.1, on the reverse strand, counting down.
GTCTGCTTTCATATACAACCCAGGACCTCCCACCCAGGATGGCACTACCCACAGTGGTCCCTCCCACATCAACCATTAATCAAGAAAATGCCCTCACAGACTTGTTTAGAAGCCAATTTAATGGAGGCTCAAATTTTCTCAATTGAGATTCCCTCCTCCCAGATGACCGTTGCTTGTGTCAAGTGAACAGAAAACTAGCCAGCTCCAAGTGGTAAAGAGAATTCAATTTGGGGAAAAGCTAATTAGACTTTTTTTTCTTTTTCTTTCTTTTTTTCTTTTTTAATTTTGTTTGTTTGTTTGTTCTAGATGAAGTATATGCTATTTGTGCCTTAAGATTGTGAAGACAAACTAAAATATGAATGAGCACATGGGGTGTGTGGCATTAATAGTGAGCTATCATTTCAAATACCAATTTGTCACTTGCTAACTTTGGGATCTGTGACAATCCCATATTGAACTGACTATAGGGTAGAGTGAGCGTTAAATGACATTAAGGATACTAAGCATCTGATGATGTCTGGCACCTAATAAAAGAGCCAAAAGACTAGACATTATAATAGAACATTAGGATTCATCAGCCTCCAGCCATTTAGCTTGTAGGAACACTTAAGATCACTGAAGCTTTTGCTCATTTGCCAGACATTTTTTTCCCCTAAAATGTACAACTCTGGTCCCTTTCCTAACGTAATATGCCAAACATAATCTAACTTTTTAAAAAAAGATTTATTTATTTATTATGTACACAGAAGAGGGTGCCAGATCTCATTACAGATGGTTGTGAGCCACCACGTGGGTGCTGGGAATTAAACTCAGGACCTCTGGAAGAGCAGTCAGACCTCTGAGCCATCTCTCCAGCCCCTAGGAAACATTTTTTTTTGTTTTGTTTTGTTTTTCGAGACACTCTGTAGACCAGGCTGGCCTTGAACTCACAGAGATCCACCTACCTCTGCCTCCCTCCCGAGTGCTGGGATTTAAGGGGTGCACCACAACCGCCCAGCTATAATCTAACCTTTTAAAAAGTATTTTTATGATGAAGCAGGGTGGTATGCATGTGCCACAACTCACATGCAGGAGTCAGAGGACTTTGTGAGAATCGTTGTGAATAGTTTCCACAACTACGAGACCCCTCACTGCCACTTCCTCGAAGACACCTCCCCTGGTTTTTTTAGCTTCAGTTACTTCTATTTTCATTACGCTTCTTAGCCTATATATGCTTCTGGGCCGGCACACATGTTATTTTATACTTTTCCTTCTCAAGAGGGGCTTGGCACCCTTGTGGGTACCAAAATCCACAAATGCTCAGAGCTCTCATGTGAGTGTCTTTAGTGGATGTGTGTAACATATATAACCTGTTACGGGCTTTTTTTTTTTTTTTAAATCTCTAGACTTCTTAACACAATCAATATAGGGCAAACACTATGCACACCATTGGTACACTATGCTGTTTAAAGAATAATAACAAGGAAAATAGCCTGTACATATTCATTATGGATATAGTTTAAATTTTTAGGTATATTTATTTTTATGTGCATGTATATTTTGCCTGCATGTCTCTCTGTGTACCATGTGAGTGCCTAGTGCCTGTGAAGGCCAGAAGAGGTTATTGGATCCCCTGAAACTGGAGTTACAGATGGTTGGTTGTAAGCTGCAATGTGGGTGCTGGGAACAGAACTCAGGTCCTCTAGAAGGACAGCACTTTTCACTTCTGAGCCACCTCTCCAATCCCAGACGCAGGTTTTTAATGTTTTCCTCTTTTGAGGTTGATTGAACACATCTCTCTACACAAGAATAAGAATTCAGTGAGGAAAGAAACCCTACTTTCCTATTCACTATTATTTTTAGCACTCAAAAATTCTCAAATTCTTTTTTGAAATCTGAACACAGAGAAATTGTGTTTCTCCGGAAAGTGATAATGCATTCACTAATTTGAAGGAACCACAGTCGACAGCCTCCCCATCAGTCCCTGTAAGCAGCTCAGGAGTCGGAAAATGCAGCTTGCCTTTCCAAAACAATGTTAGGGGCCTGGGCCAAGCTTTAAGAAGTTGTTCTGCATGGTGCCGTTAAGTGTTTGTTCTTACGGTTTATAAAGACTTGTCCCCTTTTATTTAACCAGATTACAAAAAAGGAGACCTCTGTGATGTCTGAGAGATTTCTAGTAAAAGCTGAACTACATGAAATACAGGGGGAAAAGACCAACTCTAATTTTTTAAAGACTTATTTTATTTTTTTTAACTCTGTATGCATGTATGTTCATGTGTATGTGAACACGGGTACCAACAGGGAAGGGACATCAGATCCCCTGGAGCTGGAGATACAAGTGGTTCTGAGCCACCCAAGTGGGTTCTGGAACTGAACTCAGGTCCTCTGCAAAGGCAGGGCATGCTCCTAACCACTGAGCCTTCTCACAAGCCCCAGAGAAGCCCACCCTTAAAAGTGAATTTGCTGAGTATGGTGATGTTAGTCTCAGCACTCAGAAATCTGAGGCAGGTGGATGTCTGTAAACTGGAGGCCAGTCTGCTCTACACAGAGACATCAAGGCCAGCCTTGACTACTCTGTCTAAAAAAAAAAAGTCTAGACCAATAGTTCTTAACCTTCCTAATGCTTCTACCCTTTAATCCAGTTCCTCATGTTGTGGTAACCCCAATCATAAAATAATTTTCATTGATACTTCATAACTGTGATTGTGTTACTGTTATGAATCATAGTATATGTATCTATGCTGCATAATGGGCTAAGGCGATCTCTGGGAAAGGGTCATTCAAACAGAGGGCTGTGATGCACAGGTTAAGAACAACTGGTCTAGAGCTTAAGACTAGACACTGGTGACACTCAGAAGAAAAAAGCAAATTGCTGCAAGATCTCTCTTCTTTTAGTGTGTGTGTGTGTGTGTGTGTGTGTGTGTGCATGTGTGTGTGTGTATGCGTGTGTGTGTGTGTGTGTGTGTGTGCAGGGTGTGTGTGTGTGCGTGTGTGTGTGTGTGTGTGTGTGTGTGTGTGTGTGTGTGTGTGTGTGTGTACACGTGTGCACATATATGAAAGGCAGAGGACAACTTGTAGGAATCACCTCTTTGCTTCCACCATGTGGGTCCAGAGGATTGAATTCAGATTATCAGACTTGGTAGCAAGCACCTTTGCCTACTGAGCCAGCTTTCTGGTCCAGTATCTCACATTAAATGACGAGGTGGGGGGTGGGGGATGGGGTGGGAGCAAGGAGGAAATCAAGGAATTTTGTCAATTTGCAGTGTTTTTGTTTGTTGGGTCCTTTTTTCTTTTTCAATATTTAAGACAATGGAAGTGCTTGCTCTCTAGTCCTTAGTTGTTATGCTCACACACAGAAGACTGAGCACAGGATGCTGATTAGTTTTCTTCTGAAAAACCCTCACAGGATTATGGTGTCACTCCTGAATACATATGTAAGCGAAATGAGGATGTAAAGAGAGCCCAAGAGGAGTATGATAGTTACATCCAGGAGAACCTTAAGAAAGCAGCTATGAAGAGACTTTCTGATGAAGAACGGGAGGCGGTTCTGCAGGTGAGCCTTCTGGAATTAGCTCCGTCAGCCTCTCTAGACAAACCCCCATCAGCTCCACCACTGAAGCCAGGGCTTTGAAGTGTCTCTTTGGTTCTAGCGAAAGCACATAGAGTAACGCTTACTCTTTGAAAAGGGAAAGAAGAAAACCCTGTAGTTCAGAGATTCTTAAAATATTTTATTTCTAATTTGTGAGTATTAGTTGTAAGGAAGCCCACTTTCTCCTACAACAAACTGTTTTTTTTTTTTTTAAAAAGTAAGAAAACAGTTACTTTCATTCACTAAATTTATTTTTCAAAATGCTCATAAATGAGGTATTATTTTTCACTAGATGGAGCTCTAGAATAATTGAAGCTGTCCCCAAACAATCTACTTTTTTTTTTTCTTTCCAATGACTCAACTTTCCAAAGTATTAAATAAATGGGTGTTAGATTTTATATATGTTTCTTCTGTTTTGACTAAAAGGGCCGTAAGCCCTATTTTCATTGTAGTTTAATGGAAGAGGTCTGTCTGGGGTGTGAGACATCAAGAGGTGAGCAGGCCATGGCACTATCATTTGCATAGAGCATTCATTAGGCACCTGCGTGGACTCCTCTGCCATCACGCTATCCCTTAAAGAAGTGAAATCAAGATTCTTTTTAACATTTATTTGAAAGCTTTCTTCAAGACATTATCCAGTGACCTCATAAAACAGGAGGATATGTTTGGGGAGATGGTTCAGCAGTAAAGAGTTTGCCTAACAAATGTGAGTACATAAAAAGTAGAGTTTGATAATGCATGTCTGTAATCCCGGGGCTCCTGTGCCAGCACAGAAGGGGTTGATTGATAGGAGAGAAGCTCATGGGCCAGTTAGCCTGGTGAATGCAGGAGACCCTCTCTCAGACAAGGTAGAAGGCAAGAACCAACACTTGACATTGTCCTCTCACCTCCACACAGACATCATAGCACACACATGCCGTACTCATGTACACAATGCACACACACACCATAAAAAACAAAACTCTTTCTTTTATTAATTTCTTTTGAAAATGGGTTATATGCCATCACAGAGTCCTAATATTTAATTGATGGCATCATGATCACCAATAAAAAAATTATTAAATATCCATTTTGTACATAGTATTAGCCTGAGCCATGAAGATACCGCAAAAGGTATAAGGTATAATTTTGCTATAGAAAGTGCTATAATCTTATTGATGAGACATGATCTGTATAATGTACCTGGATAGACAGGAATGTGTATTTGTGGGTGTGTGGATCTCAAGTTTAACAGTGTCCCAAGGTAGTAGTCAGCACAAAAAGTTATAGATCTTAAGTGGAGCCCCAAAGTGCAGAGTGAGAAGCACCCATCCACCAGGGACCAAAGGGCAAGGGCTTCTCTGTTGAGGAGGTCATGATGGAATCCTGAAGTGGGGGGAGGGCACTGGCAGGCAGGGACAGGGAAGGCTCTTAGCCCATTATTTTTCCATTATTACTTGGCTTCAGGAAGCACATGCCTCTGCAAAAGCCAGGTCATTATACCTGCATACTGTGTGAAGCTGGAAAATGGGAACAGGAAGAACTTCCTTAGAGAGGGCAAAGGCTCTTCCCTCCTGTGCCTTTTGGCTTTAGTGGAGAGACACTTAAACTTCCTCCTCTAGTCACCCCAGAACCTCTCTTGGTGCGGCAATGACAAAATAGTGACTCCCTCATGGAATGCCTCACTCACTAGCCAGCACATAGTTATCCAGTTACAAAGCCAATTGCTGTCCTCCTCACAAGGCCTGGACCTTGCTTCCCACCCAGTTTGAAGATGCAGGGCTCTGTGGCACTGAGGCCACATGCCTTCAGCTCATTCTTCATGAAAGCAGCAGTCTCATGACACCTGGAAGGGACCATCTGCTCTAAGGATTCCAAACACCTCATTTTACAGATGAGCAGAGTAAATGCAAATATAATTCCTGGATTCATCCATGCACTCATCCGTTCCTTAATTTGTGGACATCTCTGTGTTTATGGGCAAGAGCATAACACACACAATAAGCACAGTCCTTACTCCAGTGAACTTGAACTCTAGCTATACTTGCCTTTGGCCACATGTTTTCAAGTCCATGAGTCAGGACTACAGTCACATCTAACAAATCACGGGCTGGTGTTTTCCCCACCGCAGAAAAGATGGGTGAAAGAGGGAAGTTGTGAGAGTCTGGGCTCCAGGAAACAGAAGGCACACTCAGCTTGGGTTGTGAAGGGAGTTCTAAAAGGAACTGTAGACAAAAGCGAAGTCCAGTGAAGGGAACCAGCAAGGCTCTAAGACCTCCAAGACTAGGGGCAGGGAATTCCAGCACCATCTACAGGCAATGAAGGCCTGTGAAGGATGGGGACAGAGGACTGTCAATGTTCTCAGAACTTCATGAGCCAGAGAGACCTCACGGTGTTGATAACACAATCTAAATGTGTCCACAGTGCAGCAGGTAAGGGGGCAGAGGCCAACCTCTCCTCCTCCTCCGAGCAGAGCTCCTTGAAACTCAGAGGACGGGAAGGACAGAAAGCAGGAGAGCCCACAGGATCAGCTGTCACAGGCAGGGCAGGAAGGTGGAGAGTATTTGGGAGCCACTGGGCCCAGAGACAGGAATCGGAAGGCTTTTCTTATGGATCGTGGCTTGCTCTTTGAATTTTTACCTCATGAGCTATTATTATTATTTTAGTACAAAAACAGGAGAAAGAAAAATGAAAAGAGGAGAAATTCCTATTGCTACAATGGATAAAAGACTATTTTACAAGATAAGATAAACAAAAATAAAAGGTTTAAAAACAGCACAGAGGCTGCATCAACATGATACAAAATTATATTGAGTTTCCATCCCTAGCTGCTGACTTTGATCCAAACACTGTTGTACATCCTAGAAGTTAAAAGCAAACTATCCTTCAGAAAGAAAGCCACAGGGGGAAAAATGTGCTTCTGGAACCACAAGTAATAAGAAAATATTCCCCAACTCGTTTGAAAACCCTTTGATATTTGAAAGTGTTTAAATGTATACATTTTCTCTCTGTGGTAGGCACCCCTGTGGTGCACTGTGGAAACATGTTCAGGGTTCATAATGAAGGACTGGGGAAAGCAGAGTCCCTCTGAGAATTTCTCTTAGGATACATTTTATGTGCTATTAAAAGTTGCACTGACCCGTCTCCTTCTTGAGAGAATTAAACCTCTATCTTTTGCCACCCGAGATCTTTGGTTTAATCTGATTCAACAAGGGCCCAAATCACCTGTCCCATTTCCCCAACCAATGTACCTTCTGGAGTATAACCTATCTTTTCATTGCCTTACCTAAATACAGAATTGAATCACTGAAACTCTGCTATCCCCCAAAGGTTTCTACCTAGTATATCCTTGTTATAAGATACTTCCAACCCTCTTTGATTCACTTATTTTGCTTAGTGGGAATTTCTTACACAAATTAGTGGGTATCACTGTGACATTTTTTTCGTGCAGGCACTTAATATGCTTAGATCATATTCACCCCTGCATTGCCTTCTCAGGTCTCCTCTCTCTGCTACTGATCTTTCCCTTTCTATTTCCTCACCTTTTTGTTATGTAATTGGCCCCCATAATCTCATAGGGCATGGCATTATTAAGAGGTGTGGCCTTTTTGAAGTAGGTGTGGGCTTATTGGAGGAAGTGTGTGTCACTGTGGGGGCGGGCTTTGAGGTCTCCTACTCTCAAAATACTGCCCAGTGTCTCAGTCTACTTCCTGTTGCCTGCATATCAACACGTAGCAGCTCCTTCTCAGGTACCATGTCTGTCTGCATACCATTATCCTCTCCACCATGGGGTAATGGACTGAACCTCTGCAACCATGAACCACCACCTCCACTAATAAAATGTTTTCCTTTATAAAATTGCTGTGGTCATGGTATCTCTTCACAGCAATAGAAACTCTAATTGAGACAGTCACCAATTCTGTTTTGTTTTGTTTCAAGACAAGGATTCTCTGTGTAGCTTTGGAGCATGTCCTAGAACTCACTCTGTAGACCAGGCTGGCCTCAAACTCACAGAGGTCCTCCTGCCTCTGCCTCCTTAGTGCTGGGATTAAAGGCGAGCACCACCACCGCCTGGCCAGTTATCCATTTTTAAAGTTAGCGTACATAGTGCTGGGGTTCAGTATGCATTTCATACATATGTGGCTTTAGTCTCTCTTCTAGTTTGCTCCCCTCCCATTGGCCTCTCCCATGTCCCTTGACCTGCTCTGTCCCTTTCTTCACATAGTCTTCCCGTTGCTTTCATGTCACATGGTTCCATTATCCTCTCTTCTAGTGCCTTACTTAAGACCTCCTTCTTTCCTCTCAAGACATGTTGTGCACCTTCACCCATTTTCCTTACCCATTGGTCTGTTGAACAATCCGGGCTTGTTCCCTTTCCTAGCTATTGTGAATACCACATAAGTAAACACGGAAATGCAAGGATCTCTGGAGTATGTTGGCTATGACTCCTGCTGGTACCTAACCAGGAGTGATGTAGCTGGGTCATGTGGCTTTTCTAATTTTGGAGAAACCCCTGTAGTGTGGGAGTGGCCATACCTAGTTCATAGTCTACAGCAGTTTGTAAGGATTCCTCGCCCCACGGCCTCACAACGGTTTGTTGTCATTTATGTTTTTGATGGCAGCCATGCCAACAGGGGTAAAATGAGATCTCAAAGAGGTTTTAATTTGAATTTCCTTCATGGCTAAGGTTATTGAACATTTTTCAGGTATTTATTGGCCATCTTTTGTGTTTCTTCTTTTGAGAACTATTTGTTCAGTCTCTTAGTCAATACACTGATTGATTTGTGGTTGTTACTGTTTTCCATTCTGAAGACAATCTCTTCACTCTGATGATTGTTTCCTTTGCCATGAAGAAGCTTTTTGTGCATTTTAATTTTATCTTACAAGTATGAGCGTTTTGCCTGCATGTATGTGTGTGCACCTCATACATGTCTGGTGCCTGCCGTGTCCAGGCAAGGTGTTGGATCCCCTGGAACTGGAGTTACAGCCGGTTATAAGATGCCATGTGGGAACTGGAAATCAAACCGTGGTCTTCTAGAAGAGCAGCCAGTGCTTCTAACCTCTGAGCCCTCTCTCCAGACCCCAAAGAAACCCTTGAATTTCATGTAATACCATTTGTCAATTTGGGGGTCATTTCCTGTGCTACTGCAACGCTTTACAGAAAGTCCTTGCCTATGCTGATGATTTCCAGTATTTCATCTGCATTTGTCTCCAGCCGTCAAAGCTTCTGGACTGACACTAAGATCTCTTTGGACCATTTTGAATTGGTTGTAGCATGGTGTGAGCAGCTTCATTCCTCTATACATGGGAATTCCATTTTCTCAGTACGATAATTTGAAGAGACTGTCTCTTTTTCAATGTATGTTTTTGATACCTTACTCAAGAATGAGGTGGTTCTATCTCTGGGTTGATTTCTGGGTCCTCTATTCTAGTCTGTCAGTGTGCATATCTAGTGTTATGCCAGTACCAGGCTATTTTTGTTACTATGACTCTGTAATATAATCTGAGGTCAGGGATTGAGATTCCTCTAGCATAGCTCTTTCTGATAAGGATTGTTTTTGGCTATTCAAGGCCCTTGAAAATTGGAAAATGACTTATATGTTCAGAGGTGGAGGCAAGGTCAGTTCAACTAGTGGACTCCAATCCTTCCCCAGCTTTATACTGTTGCCGAATCTATACTGAAAAACTACGGATGTTCACCAGGTCTATCTTCACTTTGGTAGCTTTCCTTTTCTTATCAGGAATCTCTGTTGGCCACAGGTAGCTTTTCAGCTTATGGGCTGGGCTGTTCTCTCACCCTTCAGATACCTCCTGGATTACATCTGTGGGGTGGCTAACATTCTAGCTAAAGATGGCTCTCAAATGTGGGCTACTTACTAAATGCCTTGGGAGTGTGAGAAGCAACAACAGTAATGAGCTCTGGTCAAGCAGAAAATGTCTTTATATTAGCAAGAACTCTTGAGTCCTCACCCTCATGTTGGAGGGATGCAGCTGTCAGGTAGACAGACCACGCGTGGAATGTTGGGTTTCTGGGGCTGTACAGCAGTGAAGGTCTGTAATCATGGTTCAGAGGTTGTTCACACTAAAAGCCATCTGACTGCAGGGCTATTCTGTGTTGATGGGATCTGTTCCTGGTCCCCAGGGTCAGATTATCCTTCCCCATGTACTTCCTTGCCCAGCTTCCTGTCGCCTACAGCCTGGACTTGTCAGCATCCAGACTGCAGTTCTCCACTTCCGCCTCCCAAGCCTTCCCACACCCTGGGGCTATGGCTGGCCAAACTGAAGCACCCAGGCCTATTCTCAGGCCTCAAGGAAGCATGATTTTTAATAGGTTATTGCTCAAGATGCTGCTGGTTGGCTGCCCTGAGTCACCCAGAGTGACACTATGGGATTTCTCACTGTCTCACCAAAATCCAAAGCTGGAATTGCAGCTTGTGAATGCAGATTTGGGTTTGTCCTGATGGTGGGACTGCCTGTCTCCTGCATGGCTCACCTTTCAGAAATGGCATCTGCTTCCTCTTACCCTGCATGGCCCAACTTGGCTTTCTCCTTATTCTTGTGGCAACTATTATTTCCTCTGCTCTTTGGGGGCACTATTTTACTTGCTTTGTGGATTTACAAAGCTCTTTCTTTCTGTCTTTAAGGTGGAGTCCACTTTTTCTTTGTGTCGATGAGTGTGCACGTGTGTGTGTGTGTGTGTGTGTGTGTGTGTGTATACTTGTGTGCTCATGCACATATATGTGTGGAGATCAGAGGTCAATGTGGGTAACTTCTTTCACTGTCTACCACATTTTTTGAGAAAAGGTCTCTCACTGAACCTGGAGTTTACCAATTCAGCTAGGCTGGATGATTTACAAGCTCCTGGTATCTTCTTGTCATGTGTGTGAATAAATGATCTATGATCTCACAATGAATAGAAAGTGCTAGTTTATAAAACTTCACTGAATGAATTCAATTAGTATTTTAAGCCCATGTTGTCAGTGGAGCCCCTGGTGCACTGTGATGAGAAATGTAACTAGGCAAAGATGGAAACAGCATTTATAGCTCCTAAGAGATCCTTAATTTTGAATTTGTTGATTTTAGAGCCCATAAAACATGAACTATGTTATTGAATTAGCATGTGTTCTACATTTAATGATATTCCAACCATGTCTAGAATACATTAACAGGAAGTATGGAACCCCAGACTATATGGAAGATGACTTACTCTTTGTAATATATTGAGAAGACATATAAAAGGTCATTGTAAAATTGAATTTTTTTCTTACAATAACATTTTGTCAAATAAAATATGATATGCCAGTCAGACATCCAGGCTTCTGGTGTGACTTCTGTGTTGAAGAATAAGGATAAAACAGAAAATGCCAGGCAGGGAAGGCGAAATGAGTGGGTGGGGGTGAGGTGGCCGGCCATGATGACATGTGCTGTGAACCAGCTTTAGAAGGAAGAAACAAGTAGACAGGGACTTGCTGCAGACTAGCCTAAGTCCACATGCTGAGCTCTAGGCCAGTGAGAGACCCTCCCTGAAAAAAGGTATAGGGTGGGGGGGGGGGGGGGGGTGGGAGGTTAGGGGTTTGGTCCTGAAGTTGACACATGGGACAGTTTCCAGCTTCACTCACTTGTACACACATGGCCATGCACACTCAAATACACATGTGCACACAAGTATATAAACATGCATTAGAAAGTAAAACTTTTCTAATTTATGAAAAACATTTCCAAAACCAACTTTTACTTGGGGCTATCAATTTTCAGATTGTTGATTTTTACCAAAACATTTGCTATAAGCTTGGTTCCACTGTGCTCATAACTCTGCATTTACCTATGAGATGCTAAAAACAAGTTACAGCCACACTGACCTGGATGCAAGTAAATCCTCCCAGCAGGGACGGAGCAGACAGCAGAGGGCAGGGCTTGGCCTCTGTGCAGCATGTTCTGGTACTGCGGCCAAGTCCTGGACCAACCAACGTGTTGCCATTTCTAAAGCTGCTTTCAGCAGCTCTTTTCACCTACTCCCTCTGGTCACTGGTACGGTTTCATCCTTTCCTTTCACAGCGTCCATGTTATTTCAAGGTTCTTTACCTTTTGCAGGGGCTGAAGAAGAACTGGGAAGAGGTGCACAAAGAGTTCCAGTCCCTCTCGGTCTTCATCGACTCCATACCGAAGAAGATTCGCAAGCAGAAGCTGGAAGAAGAAATGAAGCAGCTGGAACACGACATCAGTGTCATCGAGAAGCACAAGATCATCTACATCGCCAACAAGTGAATGGATCATTGTGGCAGTTCAGAAACAGAAGAAGAAAAAGGGAAAAAAATCCACAGAGGACATAAAAATAAACCCATGCTTTGTGAAGAGGACTGTGAAGAGAAAATGTTTTCACCGAACATGTAGGCAATGTTAAAAAATAACTGAATTATTCACTGTAGCAGAGAAACTTTTCTCCTCCAGTGTCACAGTTCTCCTTATAAACAAACCATTAAAGTTTGACACTCCGTCCTTGGTCTGTATTCTATGATATCAGGCCTATCACTGTGTACTCGTTTCGTATAAATATGCATTTTGGACCTTGAAAAATAAAAACATTTAGCATTTCAGTTTTTTTCCCCTCTTCTCTGGGTGACATCAAGAGCACAATTCAGAAAACCATGCATGTCAACCAGAGATTGGAGCCCATGATTTCCCGATACTTTGAAATGTTTCTTCCAAACTTCAGAGATCTGAAACATGTAATCTCAGGGGTCCGGTGTTATTTGTGATTATTCCTAACTAAATATTTTCAGTATCCACAGCATTATACTTGATAAAACATTGAAAGGAAGAAAAAATAAGACAACTCGTGAAATCCAGTGAGAATGCACCCATCTGGCAGACACTCTTTAAGGCTGAGCATGTAGCTCAGTGGCAGGACCTGAAGGAGCATGGAGCGGGCAGAGGGAAGGACTTTAGATTCCCAGCACACCACAAAATGAAACCACAAATGAACAAGAACAGAAAAAAATGATGGAAAAGGCCAATATCCTGATTTCAGACTGTGATGCCCTGCTGTATCATATGATTTGCTGTGAATACTTCATTTAGCTGGCATCTGTTTTTCTTAGGGGTCCTGTGGAAGTATTGATTTTGTGAGTTCCAAAATTATTTTTTGTAAGATTACACAACTTATTAAGCAACAGATTTATGTATCTAGAGTTGTTATCAACTCAAAATAAGAAACAAATCTACACTAAGAAAGAAATTGCTTATTTATTTATTTATCTATCTATCTATCTATCTATTTATTTATTTATTTATTGAAACAGAGTTTCTTTATGTAGCCCTGGCTATTCTGGAACTTGCTCTGTAGACCAGGCTGACCTTGAACTCAGAGCTCCATCTGCCTCTGCCTCTCTATACAATTTTAAATTAGAAAAAGTTGGTTAGGCACCAGTACTACAAACTATCAGAGCAATGTAGCTTATGCTATTTACACTGGTTTTTAACTTATGGGTAACACAGGAAAAATATAACGGTCCTTTTGAGACATTTCACATGGCACAAAATTTTACAAGTTCATTAAAAAGCTTGTATACTTAGGGGAGAATGTTTACATGGCCCTATTTTTGAAAATTCATTGTAAGATTTGTTTATGAACTTCTTAATTCCTTTATTAATCAAGGGCAATTATAAGTTAAAGGACAGAGCATGAAAATAAAAATATGTTACCTGGTAAAAGCCCACTTGTCCAGCTAAGAGCTGCAACACTAAGCCCAGAGGAACTAAATAGCCATAATAGAAACCTAGTCCTGATCCCATAGTTCTGCTCTGCTGGTCAATAGGAACCCTTTGCACATATTCAGAACCTCAGACTTATTGGAGTGGACAGATTCTATCTTGTCCAGAGACCAAAGGACCATGAACTAGTCAGCCTACAAATTCTGGGTACTATTCCAACCTACATTGTCTAAGTCACCAATTACAAACTGCCGTAACAAACCCACCCTAATCAAACAAAGATCAGCTTCTCATTTACATCACTGCTTGTATGAATGAGGGAGGAAGTACTTAGTTCTTGTCTAGTGGCCTCCCATGCGCACCAGCCTTCTCGGCCAGAATTCAGGTTCAGATGTCTGGGTCAGTATTTTGTTAATGACCTACCATGCAGATTCATTTTCAAATATTTCAAAATCAGTAGTAATACAAAAAAATCCTGATGATTTCAGGCTTAGAAATGGTCTATTCTGGAGTCACAAGTGGGCATTATCTTAAATGATAGTCATGAATGAGACTGTGGTTTTAACAGATAAGGGTTTTGCTTACCTTTTATAATTGTTCACTTAAAATTATAGACTCTTTCTGTTTCCCAGAAGGTTGTCTCAGATGAATTTGTTACTTTGTCATAATACTAGTTTCCTACAGAAATTTCTTCCACCATCAGGCTCAGGAAAGACCTTCCTGCCATGACTCTCAACCTTGGGTGGCTCCAGTGCAATCCCCATCCACATGCAATCCTGGTCACCCTAACAGCCAGGGGAGGGACAGACACCTGCCTCAGGCAGTTGGCCAGTGAGTAGTAAGATTCTCACCTTTAACTGTGAATTAAGAGACTCAGAGATGCTGGGCAGTGGTGGTGCACACCTTTAATCCCAGCACTTGAGAGGCAGAGCCAGGCGGATCTCTGTGAGTTCGAGGCCAGCCTGGTCTACAAAGCGAGTTCTAGGAAAGGTGCAAAGCTACACAGAGAAACCCTGTCTCGAAAAACCAATAAAGAAAAAGAACAAAAAAAAAAAGAAAAGAAAAGAAAAGAAACTCAGAGATGACTACTAAGGAGTAGACACCTGTTTAAATGTCCATACCATTATCTTAGCAGATCTGGCTTACCTGTGTTTCTGCTCTGAGACTTGAGAAGAACCAAGATTTGATGTGGTCAGACCCTCAGCTTGAGAGCTTGAAACGCTATCCGTCTCATTCCACTGTAATGAACAGTCCTTATGGTGCTTTGAATAAGAATGGCCCCCATAGGCTTATAGATTTGAATGCTTGGTCATCAGAGAGTGGCACTACTTGACAGGAATTAGGAGGTATGGCCTTGTTGGGGGAAGTGTGTCACTGGGGGTGGGCTTTTGGGTTTTAAAAGCTCAAGCCAGGACCAGCGTCTCTCTCTTTCTGCTGCCTGCAGATCCAAATGCAAATGTAAAATTCTCTGCTACTTCTCTGCACCATGTCTGCCTGTGTATTTCAGTCTTATTGGGGTTTCTATTGCTGTGAAGAGACACCATGACCACAGAAACTCTTATAAAGAAGAATATTTAATTGAGGGGGCAGTAAGAGGTTCAGTCTTACAATTCAGAGGTTTAGCCATTATCGTCATGGTGAGCAGCATGGTGGCATGCAGACAGACATGGTGCTGGAAAGGCAGCTGAGAGTTCTAGATCTGGATCCGTAGGTAACAGGAAAAAACAGTGAGCCACTAGACCTGGCTTGAGCTTCTGAAACCTCAAAGTCCACCCGCTAAGTGACACACTTTCTCCAACAAGGCTGCACCTACTCCAATAAGGCCACACCTCCAATCAGGCCACTCCCCATGAGTCTATGAGGGCCATTTTCATTTAGGTCACCACAGCTGCCATGCTCTCTGCCATGATAACAATGAACTAAACCTCTAAAACTCTAACAAGCCCCAATCGAACGCTTTCTTTTGTAAGAGTTGCAGTGCTCAGGGCGTCTCTTCACAGCAATAGGATAGTCACTAAGATGTCCTCCTCTCAGACCTGCAGGTATGGTCCCCTCTGCATAAAATAACACTTCCCCTTCTCACTGCCTAGAGGTCTGGCAGGTCCTTAGAGTCTGCTAAGGCAGTCATCCTCCTGCATTCTAAGTACTGGATAATTGCCCATTTCCCACAGAACCGGAGCCTATTGCAGGGAAGAGGCTGCGTCTTTTCATCTGCAGTTTTTAGAACCTAAAGAGAGCTACTAAATAGAAGGCTCTCAAAATTCTTTACTGAGGGCCAGTGAGATGGCTCAGTTTAAAGGTGCATGCAGCCAAGTCCGATGACTTGAGTTCAAGCCCCAGGACCAGCATGATAGAAGGGAAGAACTAACTCCTTTGGTTGTCCTCTGATCTTCATATGCACATGATGGCATGTGCATGTGTGGGTGTACACACACACACACACACACACACACACACACACACACCAAATGCTCTTAAAAAAAAAAAAAAGCACCTCTGTGGCTGACATTAGTGAATCAATACAATTCCAGACATGATCTCAAATCTGGGGACACCATGAATACTCTCAGGACCACATCTTGCACATGAACTGAAATCCATTTGAGCAGAATTGTTGCCTGAACATCAGCCTTTAAGAAATATCTCACAGCTGGGCAGTAGTGGCGCAGGCCTTTAATCCCAGCACTCTGGAGGCAGAGGCAGACAGATCTCAAGGCCAGCCTTGTCTACAGAGTGAGTTCTGGGACAGCCAAGGCTACACAGAGAAACCTGTCTCAAGAAAGAAAAGAAAGAAATGTCTCCCATCTAAAACACAAATCCAGCATGAGAAAGTCATAACTCAAAGGTTATTTGGGATAGGGTAAAAAAAATTTTTTCGTTGATTATTTCATCATAACCCCTTTAGCTAACATAGCACACTCACTGTCATTCTGAAAACAGTTACTACTGGGAACCATCCTATTTGTTGGGCATGTACAGACTAAAAAATAAATTAAATAAATAAATAAAAAGCAGTGTTCAAAGGATATGAATAACCAATAACCACGCAAACCCCTTATACTTAGAAAGTTAGTGTTTTGAGAAGAAAAAAAAAAGGATGTTATGCAGGAGAAAGAACATTAAGGAAGTCTTATAATGGGTTTTGTAGGATCCAGCATTTTCAGTTAGATTATAAAATCAGCAGAAGCTGGAGCTGCAAGGAAGCAAAGGTTGTGAGGTGAAAGAGTTCTGAGCAGAGAAGATAAAACACATGGCAGAAGCAGGGAGTCACCACAGCTGCATGGGGCTTAGGGAGAAATATACCACCTGAAGGAGGAAACAGGACCAGAGTGTTACGCAGGCATGATGTCATCTGTTTTCAGTCATTTGTCCATTGGCAGACTGTAGAAGATGGCGAAGTCAGTGGCATAGGTCTCCAGAACAAAGAAGCTTCCAGATACATTTATGAGCTAAAAATACAACTTGGTAATGACTTGAAAGGGGAAGAAAAAGCCAGGTCTCAAGAGGAACAAGTTCTGATCTGAGAGTCAGGTGACTGACTGGGATAACATCTTATGACTCCAGACAAGCTAGAAGTAGAGGTTGGAGGAAGATGTGGAGGAGAGACATTTTGACAGTTCTATGACATCTGCTTGAAGGTTTAGACTGATGGGTTGAGGGGTAGACTCACATCCACACAGGGAAGAGGGGGCATGAACACAAGTCAGGAAAGAGATCTGGGGAGAGCTGTAAGGCCAGCAATACATCAGCAGATGAGAAATTGTTTCCTGGACACTGTCATTGATGACAGGTCACTAATGAACTCTGAGCAGCTCTTCCATGAGGTCAGATGGACACACAAGAAAAAGTCAAAATACAAGCAAAGGGCTTGAGATATGGCACAGGGGTTAAGAGCACTGGCTGCTCTTCCAGAGGACCCAGGTTCAACTCCCAGGAACAACATGGTGGCTCACAACTCTCTGTAATTTCAGTTCAGGGGTCAGATCACTCTCCTGGCAAAACCCATACACATAATAACTAAATAATTTTTAATTAAGAAATGTTGACGGGGACAGCAAGATTAGCTCAATGGGTAAAAACATTTGCCATGAAAACCTGACAACCTGAGTTCATCACTGGAACCCACATAACAAAATGGAAAAAGCTAACTCCTTAAAGTTATCTTCTGATCTTTTTTTTTTTAAATTTCAGCCAATCAGCAGAGAAAACACAACACAATCTCATCTATTCATTTTCATCTCTCCATGCAAACTACACATTCGTTGAGTCCTTCTCTTTCACATTGTTTGCTAAAAGTACCAAGGAGCAGCTGACCTGCAACAATGTTCTGAGTATTGACAACCAGTTCCCTTGGAAGGGTAGCTAGACACTTGGGTGCTCTTCTGTGAATAACAAAGGTTAACAGCTTTCTCATCTGCTCTCAGATCTTTCCTGGGCACTACTGCATCCAATGACTATTAAGAAAATGCACTCTTCTAACATACAAAAATCCCACCAGGTGTTGATTTTGGTAGGACTCTCTTCAAATGATGGGATGTATGCATGTGACAGGAGTGACAGGAGAATAGAAGTCTGCTCTTGAGCACTCAAGGCCTCCTAGTGACCGATGGAGTTATCCAGCACAAAGTCGGCCATCTCACTCAAAGTTCTTTTTAAGCAAGTCAAACAAACAATGTGAAACAGAGGATCCCACAGCAGTCTACATCTCTCCCCATTTCCTCAATTTTCTGAGGCCTGCAAAGAGGACAAATGTAATCTTACGCAATTCCCACCCATGAGCTGTGCTGTTTTGGACTATGGAAGGTTTCTTTTATCTTATTGGCTTTGAGAAGACAGTCCATTTTTTCCTGGATAAGCTCGATGGCTCCACACAGCCAGCAGGCTCGAGGCCCAGAGCTCCCTGGAGGCCACATGTGGTTTCATCTGGACAAATGCTTTGAAACAAATTCCTGGCTTTCCATCAGGATTATTGAGCTGACAGGCAGCTGCCACCCACATAGAAGGATGATGTCTGGGGCTGGCTAACCTGGGAGCCCTGAGAGTGTAGATGGTATCAACCACAAGCCTGGTGAGTTAGCCCTCACATTACAACACCCTCAGAATTTGGATGGCCACTTCACTGGACCATCACACTTCTGTTCTTCTGTAATTCACCCAGAGATTTTTTTTTAAATTGCTTTGACACACCACACCCTTTAGCATATTAAAACACAGTAGTAAATCCTAAAAGATTGTTTCCTATATTCATATTTTATAACTTAAAAAATACAGAAGAAAATGTGCCAAGATTCTTGGTCTTCAAATTTTCTACTTATTTCAGCATAAGCCAAATAAGCTAGTGGAGATTGGACATTCTATTTTTTTTAAATTTAAAAACTTTTTTTTAAAGTTCTGAAAAAAAAATAAGAATATAACCCAAGGTTTTTGTTTGTTTGTTTTAACTTAAGCTGAACTGTAAAAGGCATCTCGTGTAGTCTTCTCATGGTCCCAGTATCGTCGCAGGGGTCTGAGCTGTACCTGCTATTAAGTCTCCATACGGCCCTTTCCTTCCTCTCTCCATTCTGCCTTCTGTTCCCCTTCCTTCTCCTGCTCCTCACCTAAGTGTCTTTATCTCTTCAAATGAAAGCATGGTTTATGTAATTAGACTGCGGCTGGATGAGTCATCAGACAACCCCCACAGTGCACATACCAAGCCTAATTTCCTTAAAAGCAAATTTTAGCTATTGTTAGAGTGCTAACGTCTTATTCTAAAGCTCACACCAGAATTCAAGTGTTCTGGTTCATTCATCTATTTCATAGAAAATGAGTTTTAAAGACAGCGTATCTACTAACACTTAGAGGGGATCTGGGGGAGTTTGAGTCCCGTCAGGCCCTTGTACTGTATTCAGTTTGCTTTTCCACCACAGGCCCGATGTGCTCCCCCTTTGTCAGTTAGTCTTCTTTACATGTCCATACTCCACCATGCCTGAGATGTCCTTCTAGAAGGACAGCAGACACAGCTAGCTATGTCCCATGCCACAAAGGAAGAATGTTCTAGCAAAACGTCACAATGTTTCCTTAGCTCTTTCGAGTTTTAACTTTATATTTGTTGCAAATACTCTATTCAGCTAAGATGACTTGTCTTCCTGTGTCATTGTGTGGGCCCAGAAGGTTAAGGCGAAGTGATCCTCTATGCCTTTACATCAGCAGTTGGTGTATCTTTATCCCTGCTCAGAACCATCAATGTCAGTGTTTCAGCACATGTTCTGTGCCAGCCAGCGTGGTGGTGACACAACTCGCCACGTGAAAGACTCCAGCACCATTTCCGTGATTCTATCCCAAGCTGCTTCATCCCCTCTGCAATTTGATGATCTTGGGAGCTCCTCTCTCAAAAAATCGCTTCCTTCAGCTAGCCTCAAACTTTGTCACTAAGAAATTTTCATCTCAAGAATGAGTAGCACAGCCTTTTGTATAACATTTTAAATGTAAGTCAAGTTCAGTGTGCACAGAGTCAGCTGTCGACAAAAGTCAAAAGAACAATGACCAAGTTCACTCATGTGCAACTGATGTCACATACATCATAGCGGCCATCTTTCTGGGACTATGAGAAATGATCAGATCAAAACTAGCCTCAATTCATAGACACTCAAGTGAGAGATCTGTGCATTTTCCTATTTATTTGTGTATTCATTTTGGAAATAGGAAAGATTGAGCCCAAGACATTGGACATTTGATCTTTAAGACAAATGCCAGGTATATCCCCCCCCCCCCGCCCCATGTTTGGTATTTTCCATTTTGAGACAGAATTACTAGGTTGCCCCAGCTTTTCTTGAACTTGTGGCCTTCCTGTATAACCCTTCAAGTAGCTGGGATTCCAAGCCTGTGCCACCAAGCTCAGCTGAGTCTGTGTATCTTAAAACAAATGGAAACTTTGCCTAAAGTTGAGCATGGTGGGGCACATCTGTAATCCCAGCATTCAGGAGGCTGATGCAGGAGAATCACTACAAGTGTCAGGCCAGCCTACATCATGAGACCCCGTTTCAAAAACACAAAAACATCTTGCTCAAAGCCAGCTCCTCCAAGCCTTCCAAGGTGAAATTCCTTTTGACACCTCATCTTGTTCACAGTGCCTCCTGTCTACCCATCCTGCCATATATTACCTGGGCTCTTGATTTCAGACCAAAGCTTGGAGCCAGGGTAGGAGAACCCTCCGGCACTGCTTAGTAGAGTGCTCTGAGAAATGGAGAAGAAAAAAACTCAGCAGACATCCCAAGGCTTCTTTAGTGCTGGTTTGGGTAAGTCCAAGTTTGAACTTTGGATGTGCAAAGTTTGTGAAGGGAAGCCCCTCCTCTCCTCCCCACAGTTCATGCCTGCTTATTTGAGAAAGTGCTCAAATACACAATCTGATGGACTTGACTCCCAACCAGTGTGTGATTTGTATAGCTTAGACATTTGTATGGAAATTTACTACAATGATTATCCTTCCATTCAATGGGGGAAAACGTTTTGTTTCTATGGTAACTATTCTAGACGGGTGTATACTTACATACTTACTATACTTCTAAAGTATGCAGCCTGTCCTTATGGGAGTACACATCATCTTGAAAGGACTTTTTTTGTGTTTCAATAAACATTAAATTTTTTAAGCCTTTTCACCTGATTTCAGGATAAAATAAAACTTTGTAAGAATTGCTAAGGCAGAGTTTCATGAAATGAGTGACTCTGCCCTTTGCAGTGGTCATGAGAGAGTAGCTACTCGGTCCCCAAGTGGTTTCTGGGAACACATGCCCAGTCTCTGCACAGCTTCATTTCTCCCAGTCTCTGTATTTCCCAAACATCATCATTTTTGCTGTGTTTGGGACGTTGCTATGCAAAATGCTATAAAAGAGGTTTTTTCCCTTGTCTTTTCTTTTCTTTTCGGAGGCAATCAAGAGCTGAGCAGATGCAAGTTTAGGAAGATACAAACATTTCTGAGAACAGTTTTAGAGTTCTGTGGGGTGTGGTAGAAGAAAGCTCATGATAAGAAAGGATAAAGCCTGAACTGTCATTCCACGTGACCAAGCTCAGCGTGCCAGCAGCTTTGTAGTTATTGACGGAACGTAAGCAGCGGCTTCAAAAACTTCCCTCATTCAGATTTTTGCAAACAGAGGCCTTCTCAATTTTCTTCTTCAAACTCATAGTCTCCACAGACTATTCCCTTTACACACCACATGGTGCAACCTTATTAAGGCAATGAAATAAATACACAAAGACTGCTACTTGTGATGCTTGTTTTTAAAGCATCGCGGCTTCATTTTTCACCTTTTCTTGCTTTTATATATGAATTTTTCTTTCGATTTGGCTAATAAAGATATCTGGATGCTGTAGTGCTGTGAAATGTGTTCATTATATCCTTAGCAAACATGGCTTACAGACTCTAAAATCCCGAGTCTCCACAGCCACAGAGACAGTGCGGGCTTCCTTAAGAGCTGGAGTAAGGGCTGGAGGATGGCTCAGTGGGTAAAACCACCAGCTGTGCAAACAGAAGGAGCTGAGTTCAACTGTCCAGCACCCACATAGAAAAGGACGGTGTGGCACCATGTGGGCCTGGGGTCCTGGCACTCTGGGGGAGACAGCATCACTGGGATTAGTCATCACACTAGCTCCAGATTCAATGTGAAACCTTTCAAAGGTATACGGAAGTGATAAAGCAGGATACCTGATGCCTGTGTTGATATTTTGTGTGTGCTCTAACAAATAAAGCTTGCCTGAAGATCAGAGGGCAAAGCTAGCCACTAGTTATCCATGGAGGCCAGGCAGTGGTGGCACACACCTTTAATCCCAGGACTTGGGATCTCAGTCCTTTGTTCCCAGTACTTGGAAGGCACACATGCCTTTAACCCCAGCACTAGGGAGGTTGAGACAGGAAGTGATATGGCTGGGCAGAGAAAGGAATATAAGGCGGGAGAAGACAGAAGCTCAGTCTTTTCAGCTGAGGAATTGGTGAGGTCAGAGGTGGCTGTGGCCTGTTCCTTTGTCTCTCTGATCTTTCAGCATTTACTCTGATATCTAACTATGGGTTTTTATTAAGACCAATTGGGATTTGTGCTACAGATGCCCTTCTTGGCTCTTACACACACACACACACACACACACACACACACACACACACACACACACACACAGACAGAGAGAGAGAGACAGAGAGACGGAGACAGAGAGTCAGAGACAGAGAAGACAGACAGACAGACAGACAGACAGAGAGAGAGAGAGAATGGCCATTTATGATTTCACTTCTGTGCCTGCAAAGGTGGCTATTAGCAGCTGTCTACAGAAGTCCCAAGTAAAATATGGGATACCCAGGTGGTATCTGAGTCTTCAGGCATCCTTCCTGCCTTCATTCCCTTAACACAGTGCCCAGGATCCCACCGTCAATCCTTATAAAGTACTACTGAATTCATTTGTCCATGTTGACAGGCCCCAGATAGTCAGAGACAAATAAAAGAGACCAGGTAGGGAACTGGGAAAAGTCACAGCTGCACAGTAACACTGGGCAAGGCAGGTGTATGACCCAAGAGCGAATCTGAAGACAACGAAATGTATCCAAGAGGACACGGGCCCCCTTGGCAAGCAGTGCCCACCTCTGCAAGAAGGGGGAATGGTTGAAAGCATGGAGAGCTTCCTCCTAAGTTCCCTGTGTTCACTCCACAGCACAACCTTTGCAGACCTCACCAGCACATTTCAGAACAGAGCGACTTCTACTCTGCTTTCCCTGTGCCAGCCCTGAAGAAGAATTCACACAAGAAAGGAAAATCCCCCTATATCGGAAGCAGGAAGAGCTTCAATACTTGCTTGCGGATAATCTTTTAAAATCTACAACAGGAGCTGGAGAGGCGGCTCAGAGGTTAAGATCACTTGTGTCTGTTGCAGAGGAGCCAGGTTTGGTTCCCTGTACCCACAGGGTGGCTCACAACCATCTGTATCTTCAGCTCCAGGGCTTTGACACCCTCTTCTCACTTCCACGGGTACCACGCACACACATGCTGTACCTACATATACACATGCAGACAACATACTCATACAGATTAAATAAAGCAAAGAAGTCTAATTTCTTTTATAATCTACTGCAATTTCCACTGGCATTTTTCATTCCTTACAGCTCCCCAGTGACGGCCAGAGTTACCAGGTTCCTTGTGAATAGGAATCTACATATATACATATACATATACATATACATATACATATACATATACATATACATATACATACACAGACACATATACATATACTGTACTGCTTTAGTCTTTATTCCTTATGTCTTTAGGCTGTGGTGGATCTCTTTCAGTCTGGGGAGTGTTGAGCTATGATTACTGGCCAGGTTACATCTGTGCTGTATTATATCTGTATCTGTATAAGAGAGTCAGCATGGATACAGAAAAATCTATTGTGGAATACAAAATTAGGTCAAGAGTACTACAATGAGAAAGATTAGACTTCATGAAACAGTGAGTGCTCAGCTTATTTGGAGGGTTCTTTTCCTTAGGACAACACCAGGCTTTTCATCATTTCTTGGCAGGGCATCCATTTAGGGCAGTCCAGGTGGTACCAGCTGCACATGATGAAAGATATTACACAGTTTCATTATGCCAGTAATGACATGAGGAATGAGCCGTCCAGACCAGCTGGACCCATCCATGACACTCTCTCATGTTTTAATGTGCACAGTGCATAGACACAAACACACATACACAGAGATGTTCATACACACAGAGATACATCACAGAGAGACATGTACAGATACATATATACATTCATACACACACAAAAATACAGAGACATACAGATATATATATATAATACATATATACATAAACACAGAGACATACACAGATACATATATACATGCATACACACACAAAAATACAGAGACTACACAGATATATATATATATATATAATACATATATATCTAAACACAGAGACATACACAGATATATATATACACACACATAAACACAGATACTTACAATTATACACACATACACTCATATATACATACACATTCACAAAGACAAAGGTATACATACACACATATACATGCACACAATCACATACAAAGACCACAGTTACATACATACATATATACATACACATACATACATATGTGTATATATTCATAGATACAAACATATACACTTACACACAAGATAATACATATATACACATGCATACATACACTCTTATACACAGATATACACCACACACACACACACACACACACACACACACACACACACACACACACACCAGTAGAAAAGTTCTGAACTTGTGGAGGCAGAACCTGAACCTGGGCCCTATGGCCTATTATAGTGATAAACAAAATGGTGGGCCTTGCTCACCTAGGAAGTACATCTGCTTATTAAATTAGGTTAAAAATAAAATCACTCTGTGTTTCAAAGGCCTTACATAGACAACAAAATGAAACACAGCAACATGGTTGCATTTTCATTTCTATAGAAGTAATAGACTTACAAAGGGCTTACAGGCATCTGCATCATTTAAAGGGCTCAACCTAAGTTAACTCAATCCTCCTAATCTATTATGCAAGTGTAGTTATTGTTCTATTTTACTGACAGGGAAACTGAAGTAGAGAAGATAAGGATCTCATCATTAATACTTAGCTATATAATGCTGATAAAGGAGCATATCCATGCCCCTAAGTAAACATACTCAAGCTGCTTTAGGGACCTAAGTACTCCTTCCTGAGGTTTCCTGACCCAGCTTCCATGGCCATCAACATCTGCATTTGTGGAGCAGCATACTCTGAGTGAGTCTGCACAGACACACAAGGAAAGGGTGTGAGGGAGCAGGGCTGGCAGCCCAGGCTGTGCAGGGGTGCTGGGAAAAGATGGGGTGAGGAAAGATGTTTGGATGTCCAGAATCAGGCCCAGTGTGGGGGAGGACTGAAGAAAACTAGAGAGCATTACAGTTCAAGAGGAAGTCAACATCGCTTTCAAAGCCACTGAGAAAGCTACACATACCATCTCATGGGATCTCTTGTTTGTTGGGTGCCTGACCATTCAGGCTGCTGTGCTTTGCCTGTAAATGACCCTTACAGGTTCACATTTGACCACACGGTTTCCATCTGGTCATGAAGACTAAGGAGATTGCGGATTTTTGGGGGAGGGATGAGACTTGAAGTTGATGGCCTGGCTCCACTTCCTGTGCATTTTGCTTCCTATTCTAACAGGATATGAGGAGTGCCAGGTGCACACTCTCACTGCCATGGAGGCATCTTCCAGTGTGCCTTCCTCATGATGGTGGACTGTATCCCCTCAAACTGCAAGCCAAATAAAGTGTTTGCTTCTGTCCTATCACAGCAATACGTAATATTAAAGACAGCATTGGAAATCGGGAGCATTGTTAAAAGAAATCTATTAGGTCTTCAGCCTTTGTGACTAGTTTGCAGAAATAGTTTGGTCTAAAGAACTTCTAGAACCCTATGACTAGAGTTTAATAGCCATTCTAGTAGGAGTATGGAAGACTAGCATGCCAATAGAAATGCAGACAGCGAAGGCACATGAGGTTTCCAAAAGGACCAAGGAACTGATCGTGCCAGAAGACATTCATGATGTATTTTAGCAAAATAATAAATGCTGTATTCTGTTTCTGTCCTAAACATTTGAGTGAAGATGAATTAGAAAATAACAGACTAAGCTGTGCATAATGGTACATTCTAGTGATCCAGCACTTGAGAGGTGGAGGCGGGATGATCAGGAGTTCAAAGCAAGGCTCGGCTATATTGTCAGCTTAAAACACAAGTAATGACCTCATTGGTTTGGCAGATGAAAACTCAAGATGTACAGCACTCAAGCTGTGCCATGGCTGTTACCCCTGACTCTAAACCATGATACATTGAAAAAGAGCAGCATACGGTGCTAAGAGGTATGGAAGCTGTGTGGCTCGGTGAGGAATGGAACATCAAGGACTTCAAGGCTTGTCTGCAGCCACAGACAAAGCATCTATATTTGTTACAAGAGATTTGAGCCACTGAGAAGCTACAGGCTTTGCTCTGGGACATAAGAAAGGTGTCTTAAGGGCAAAGTCTCACTCCTCTAGAGCTCCAGAGTTAACACTGGTAATTCATGGAGAGGAAAATGCCTGGAAAAACAGAGCCTTTAGGCTGAACAATGGACCTAGGGATTGGTTTCCCAGATTCAGCCATGAACTCACAGCTGCTGCTTCTGTGGTCTGAGTGAGTGGAGGGACAGACTCTGTCTTGAGTTGGTAATGGAAATTGGCATTGTCCATCTTGTGCTGGTTTTTTAGGCAAACAAGAGAGAGAAGTTCACCAAGATTTACCAAGGTTCCAGATATCCACTAGGGTCAAGTTATTTGTAGCAGGGTCAGATTTTCAACACAGAGCTCCTGAGTGCACCACTTGTCAAGCTGTGACAGTGAAGCCATGTTGTGGTGGAGATGTTAGAATATTGGTGATGACAGAAACATGGTATCCTGACTAAGGAGAGCTGCAGGCACTGCATGAAGCTGGCTCAAAAGAGAGTCATATGTGTCATGCAGCTTGGAGGTTGCTCAGGCCATGTGGAGTCCAGATGATGCCATAACAAACCCAGATGCTGGACACTCAGGGTTGGTGTTTGCCCTGCTATATTTTGGGCCAATCTTTTATTTTGTTATCACTTTTTAAAGATTTATGTTTGTGTGTGTGTGTGTGTGTGTGTGTGTGTGTGTGTGTGTGTGTTTGGGTGTGTTTGGGTGGGATTTGTGCATGTAAGTGCAGTGCCTGCAAAGGCCCAGAAGAGAGGGTTGGATCTCCTTAGAACTGAAGTTACAGGCAGCTATGAGCCTCCAGATATGGGTGTTGGGAAACAAAGTTGGGTATTCTACAAGAACCTTACATGCTCTTAACTGCTGAGCCATTGGGGCATCTTTTCTTTTTCTTTTATGTCACAAGGTGTCTTAGCCAGGGTTTTATTGCTGTGAAGGGACACCATGACCACAGCAACTCTTATAAAGAAAAACATTTAACTGGGGCTAGTTTACAGTCCAGAGGTTTAGTCCACCATCCATGGTGGATGGTATGCAGGCAAACCTGGTGCTGGAAAAGGAGATGAGAGTTCTACATCTTGATCTGCAGGCAGCAGGAGGAGAATGTGTGCCACACTGGGTATAGCTTGAGCATATGAGACCTCAAGCCTGCCCTCACAGTGACACACTTCTTCCAACAAGACCATACCTACTCTGACAAGGCCACACCTCTTAATAGTGCCACTCCCTATGGGCCAAACATTCAAATAAATGAGTCTATGGAGGCCTTATCCATTCAAACCAGCATACAAGAGCATATAGTTACAAGTTTGTCTAGTCTCAGACCAGACTTTAGATTTTTGAATAGTGTTGGAACTGTAAGACTATAAGGATTCTTGAAGTTTGACTGTATTTTGCATTGCAAGATGCCTATGAGCATAGCTGTGAGGGCAGTGGTAGAGTGTTAGCATTTGGATGTAAAATTTCTTTCACACACTCATCTGTTTGAACAGCTAGAGAGGCTGTGTTGGGAGATTGTGGCTCCTTTGGGAGGTGGAACCTCACTGGAAGAGGAAGTGGTTCTCTGGAGGGTGTTGCCTGAGGTTTACAGTCTATCCCCAGTTCCTGCTTCCTAACACACTAAGATGTGAGAGGCTGAGGGGCCCCAGCTGCATACTCATACCACTGCAGAGCCAGCCACCACCATTCCTTTCCCACCATGATGAACTGCATCCCCTCATTTAAGGTGCTTCTTTGGAGTGTTTTATCACAGTGATGAGAAAAAAAAAAATTAACGTGAAGGCTTTGCACAAATTTCATTTCCCTTCTTTATCTCTGCAGCCGGCATAAGTACCCTAGGAGCAAACTGCAGCACTGAATTTATGTCCTCACTGGAGCCAGTTTTTCATCCATGTTCTTCTGTCAGATAGAACTGCATTAGGGTGTATTCTCGTGAGGTATTCTTAAAGGTGTCATCTGTTAGTGAGTTACAGGCTGTGCTTGTCACTGTCTCTGTGACAAGACAGCTCAAACAAGCAGCTTAGAAGGGAGCCTTTATTTTGGCTCATGGTTGTAGAGGCCATTGGTTGCTAGGCCCCGTGGCAACATAGCACAACATAGCTTGCTCACCTCAGACTTCTGGTAAGTAAAGATAGAAAGGTCCCAATGTTCCCTTCAAAGACACTCTATAATGACTCAGGGTCCCTCCCATGAGGCTCCACTTCCTGAATGTTCCATTAAGACCAATAGCATCACAGATTGGTGACCAATCCTTAACATGCAGGTCTGTGGGGGCTGTTTCAAATCAATACTACATTATAGGTAAAGCTAAATAAAATTCTTTTCTCAGCCAATTGGGTCTCTTATTCTGAAGTTTTAGAATGCATACTCACTGGCAGTTCTTTAACAGAAGGTTTAGATTCCAGATAATTCTGGGTCATTCCAAGTTAAGCAGTCCATTAAATATAAGATAAGACAATGTTTCAGAGGGTTGCTGGCAATGGAATTAGTCTCTCTCTCTCTCTCTCTCTCTCTCTCTCTCTCTCTCTCTCTCTCTGTCTCTCTCTCTCTGTCTCTCTCTCTCTCTGTCTCTCTCTGTCTGTCTCTCTCTCTCTCTCTCTCTCTCTCTCTCTCTCTCTCTCTCTCTCTCTCTGTCTGTCTGTCTCTCTCTCTCTGTCTCTCTCTCTCTCTCTCAGACAAAATTTTCACTATGTACCACTGGCTAGCCTCAACTTCAAGGTCTCCTTGTCTGTACCTCCCCCCCTCCTGGAGTGTTATTTTGCACTTGACATTTTCATACACAAAATTATTGAATGTAGCAACTCTGTAAGTTCCATGACTTGCTTAGTTCATTAAAGAACAAGACAAGAGTTGTAGCCCCCCCTTTTTTTTTCAGAAGAAAATCCAGAAAGTTCAAACTTGTCTGTGATTGAAACTTCTAGAAAATGAAACAGTGTACTAGAAAGCACCCAAGAGTAGAAGGAACACCCATAGGGTGGATGGCCTCTAATAAAGATGCCTACTTGTTTACATTGAGAACTTACTTCTTCATTTCCATAGCCATCTAGCCATTTGGAGATTAAACGATCACTCTATATGGGAAGAAATGGCCTATCAGGACTGACTCTAAAGAGTGCACATTAAGTGGCAGAGACAGGTCATAGTAGACATCCTTAGTTTAGGTTTTACCCCACAAGCAGGCCAGTACCTAGACAACAGCTTACTCAGCGTTGTATGCTTGGCTCTATATTAAAGAGGTCTAAGAGGGAATTCTGCTGCAAGCCTTGTGTGTTTAAAATAGCATCGCTCTTGGCTGTCTTAAGTATGATGCTCAGCTTCCTGAGACTTGTTTACCACCTTTCTGTGTAGGGGACATGGAGGCCTACGTTCTCACAGGCATGCACTGGGGGAACCTGGAGTGTTCCACACACAGGGTTGTTCCTTCAAGAGAAGGAATGCAAAACCTGTTTTCTGCCCAGAAGGCTGAAGCACATGTGCTTAGTAGCCTGGTGACCTTTTCCCTATCTGTTTAGTAGAGACTTTCCAGCATCAGACCCTCCTCCAGACCCATCTCATAAACTTGTTTTTCTCAGTCAATCTATAGAACCCATCTTTACGGAAAGTGTCACGTTTTGATGTAGTCGTGTCTGATCTGTGTTTTACTTACTTTTTTGTTGCATGGAGGATTGAGTTTATCATCACAAGAATGGTCTTCACCAGATTGTACTGTGTTTAAATAAGCCCAAAATAAATCACTCAGGGTCAGACTCCCAAAGTGTGACCCAACACCAGCTAACTGAACTTCATTCTTGCCTCCCAAGGCTTGTCTCTCTGCTGCCCATGAAGGCCACAGAGATCCCTGCATGTCTCTATGAGAAATGAATAATATTAATTTCATTAATAATAATAATAATAATAACCTTCAGAAGGCTATTACTATTATGTTATTACTTACTCATCTGATTACTGCAACAAAACACCCAACAAAAGTGAATTAAGGACAGTATTTCAGCAACTCCAGGGTATACAGTCCATCATGGTGCAGGAGCAGGAGGAAATTGCTCACACAAAGAGTCCACAGTCAGGCTGTATGGAGTGGTGAGTGCTGCATTCTGTTCACTCTCTCCTTTCTGTTCAGCCTGTGGAGCAAGCAGTACTGCCCACACCTAGGTGAGTCTTTCTACTTTAACCCAATCTAGATAATCCCTCACAAATAGGCCAGGGGTTTGTTTACATGCTGATTTTAAATCCCAGCAGGCTGACAATCAAGGTCAACCATTCTATATTTATATTAGTAATATTATATGTTATAATCTCCCAATTCCCATTTTGAAAGTCTATGTAAGTGGTTCTCAACCTGTGTGACATGACCCCCTTGGGGAGAATCAAATGACCTTGTCACAGGGGCTGCCTAAGACCATTGGAAAACAGAGATATTTACATTACAATTCATGACAGTAGCAAAATTACAGTTATGAAGTAGCAACAAAGATAATTTTATGACTGGGGTGGTCACCACAACATGAGGGATTGCAGCAGTAGGAATGTTGAGAACCACTGATCTAGGTGAAAATAGAAAGTCATTGGTTATCAAGTAGAAAGGACAAATCCTAAGTTTTAGTTGTGTTCTCTTACCTGAATTTTGTTTGTGTTTCTCTGTATTCGCAATACTACCTATCTTTTTCTTTACATTCATGTACCTGGATTTCAGAAAGAATGAAGTAAAGTTCTTCTCAAAACCCTGCTCATACCATCCATACACAGGAGGGCCACAGATCTACTGTCTATGGGTCTACCAGTGTTGGGCCTATTGTTCTCTTAATTTCCTGAAACCAATGAGGAAACAATTCAGTCCAGTTCAAGAATTGTGTCATCTAGGGTTGCTGGACTTTAACCAGTGTTATATTCTCTACTATCCCAAGTGATAGCTTCAACTTTCAGGAGATACTTTTGAGTGTCACAACCAGGAGTATTTAGCCAGAGATGATGCTAGCTAGTCTACAACGTAGAAGATATTTCATAACAAGGATTATAGAGCTCAAGTTGTCTCATGGCTAATGTGGAGAAGCTGACTTGAAGCCAGGTTAAAAATGCATGGAGTTTACATGCCCAGACAAGCCCAAGGACAAGATCTTGCACAGTGTGTCCACAGAGCACCCCAGCCCCCTGGGCTCCCCTCTAGGCTTCAGATCATCAGAGGACATGCCATGTGGAAGAAGGCTGTTTCTGTGGTCATCACTACCTTCTGTATTCTGTCAATAAAATTGCAGACTGACTTTTTGGAAATTTTGATTATAATTTTTCATGATTCACCTTAATGTCAGAGTTTTCCCTTTTTCCTCTTTTATAAGAAAAAATGTTCGGAAAAACCTTTAAATCTTTTCTATTGTCTCTAGAGTAGGGGAAATCACTGGAAACCTATGTCCACTTCTAAACGGCACAGAACAACTTCTAGACAGCCATTTAAATGGTAACCTACACAATCACTTTCAGCATTTATCACGTTCAAGTTTGCTACTTCATTTTCTCCCAGTATTGGGGTGCTAGGAATTTAACCTGGGAACTCACACCTGCTAACTAAGCATTCATTCTACTACCAAGCTACACCCCCAAACCTTGTGTATGTCACTTTAAGAGTTCAACACAGTTGATTAGATAACTGGATTTATGACAGGATGTGTGTGACTCATTGAGAACTCAGAAACACACACTAGTTTTAAGATTTAGGAAAACAAGTTGAAAAAGAATGCATAAAGGTCATAGACAACCCTGAAACTCCAGAAACTCAATATAAAATGTAACATAGGGCCAGACATGTAGTGAATACTACAGAGCACTCACTTCGCATGGGCACGGCCCTGGGTTCAAGTCAGGGAGAGGAAGAGTCACATGGCCTGACTATGTAGAGGAAAAGTAAGGGCTCAAAGCCCAGGTATGATTTGCGCAATTGTTGAGGTCATTTTTCTATACCACTTAAGCTTCAATAAAGTCCTCAGTCCCACAGGGAAAACTGAGTCAGCCATGTCTCATGTCTCTGTTCTCTGTAAAAAGGTCACCAAGGTACCCGTTCTCCTGGCCGGCTGTGCGGAGTAACCCAAGAATGAAAAGCCCGCAACATCAGTCTTGGAGGCAGGAAGACAGTATAGGGTGGTCTAGCCTCACTATGTAAAAGAGATTTTTTTTGTCTCCCATTTCTTTGGGTCATTTGAATGAAGCCTGTTGAAATGTTCTCAATTGTGTGACTTTTATTATTAGATTGTTTGCTGCTCGTGAGTTTGATAGGAACCAAAGAGAACCAGAAAGAACTTTCGCAAGCAGTCTGGAACTGACCATGTTGGCCTGAGAGTAGAGTTCAGAAGGATCCTGGGGGGAGGGGAGAGAAACAAAGGCAAGGTGAATGAGAAAAACCCTGGACCACAGTGGTCAAATTGCATCTCAAAAGGCCTGTGGAAGCAGAAAGCCACTTCAGCCAAAAGCCAACTCTGGGCTCTGCACTGGTTAGTTTTTGTCAGCAAGACACAAACTATAGTCATCTGGGAGGAGGGACCTTCACTTGGGAAAATGGCTCTATCAGCTTGGCCAGCAAGCATGCCTGTGTGGCATTTCTTCATTCTTGATTGATTCAGAAAGGCCCAGCTCATCGTGGGCGGTGCCTCCCGTGGGCAGGTAGTCCGGCTGATAGACTGAACCCTCGACGGCTGTGGGGAGTTTGCAATGTTGCAGGTCCAGAGCCTAATTACAGTTTATCTTGGGCTACCTTTAGCCCACTGACTAGCCATGCCCTGCTTGCTACCTCTGTATGGGAACTAACATCCTGACTACATATTTAAAACAAAACAAAAAAACAAAAACAAACAAACAAAAAAAAACTTTCAGGATAAATTAAGAAAACCCCAATTTTTCACCAACCAAAAGGTCTAAGTCATCAGATAACATCTCAGGCCCAGAGCTAAAATGTCTCCACTTTGCTGTAATCATGTAATTAATGTTCTCACCAATGTACTTGACAAGTGCCTTGATTAAGGACTTTCTCTGTTCTGTTATAATAATAACTTCATGAGTCTGCTTTCACATGGGAACATGGAATTTGAGGTAACCTAAATCTGTGTTTCTGGGCTATGCTCACTCAAATTTGGCTAAAAATACAACAACAAAAGCTTATTCTTTTTGAGGTGAGTGCTGCTTTTTTGCATTGGCAATAGAAAGAGAAACCAAAGTAGGACAGGATCCCTTTCACACCAAGACAACTTTCAATGTCTACAACCCCTTCCCCAGCCCTTCTTTACAGAGACACTTGGGAATCTATTCTAATTTAATTTTTAACTCAGAATTTTCATTTGGTCCATTTATACTTTTCCTTATAGATAAACTATAAATATTGAGACTAGTTGGCTATTTATATATGATATGGAGTTTATTTGAAGTGTATTTATTTAGCTTGCAGTTAAGTTTTATTGTCCTTTATAATCCAAACATTAGGAGCACCAAACCAAGCTATTTGCTTCATAATACAAAATAAATGAGAAGACAATGGTTTGAAAACTAGGCCTCAATTTAGATTATCACTGTACTAATTCGATGAGAAGTTAGATTCTTTTGTTTTATGTACTTACACACACACACACAAACACACACACACACACACACATACACACACACGCTCCTAAGTTTACAGCATTCCACAGAGGGAACAAATATGCACAACTTCATGGGGATTTTTTAACTCACTTGCGTAAAGAACCTTTTTCAGACTGTTGGTTTATTTTTTTTAAATATAATTCAACAACTATGTTTATTAGTACAAATATTCTTTTTTAAGATTTATTTTTATTTGTTTGAGTGTTTTGTCTGTATATATGTCTATGTGCCACCTGCGTGCCTGGTGCCCTCAAAGGCCAGACTCCCTGGGACAGGAGTTACAGAGGGCTATGAGCCACCATGTGGTGCTGGGAATCGAACCCAGGTTCTCAGGAAGAGCAGCCAGTACTCTTAACTGATGAGTCATCTCTTCAGCTCCTTAATGCTACAATCTTAACTGATAAACAATTCCGTTTTTTAAAAAATCCAATTTAAATACTGGATAAATACATTAAGCAGCATTCTAGTAGTTGGGAATTTAGAATGTTGTTTAATTTTTCATTTTTACTGTGGTATCAAGGATGAAACTCAGAGCCTCGTACATGCTAGGCAAGTGCTCCACCACTGACTTACACACCTAGTCCCTGAGTATATTATTTTATATATGCTGTTTTTTAAAGATTAATGTTTATTATTTTTAATTGTGTATGTGTGTGTGCCTATGTGTGTCTATGTGTGGGTATGTGCACATGAACGCAGAGTCCCTGGAAGCCAGAGGCCTTGGGTCCTCTGGAATTGGAATTACAGGCACTGCCACATGGGTGCTGGTAACCAGACGTGAATCTTCTGGAAGAGCAGTCAAAGCTCTTACCTGCTGCCCTCCCCAATGCCCTATGTATGCCTTTAACAAGCCAAAGCTGGCACTATCTTCATTGAACAGATGTAGCATATAAAGCAAAGAAATTAAGAAATTTGCCTAAGGTCCGGTGATAGGAAATGGAGTCTGGTTTTAAAACTGAATCTGAAACCGAAAACCATAACTTGGAGCCAAAAGCCTGAACCAGAGCACCATAAACTTTTCATTGGTCTAGGTATAACTTTATGTTAAAACCACATTGTTTTAAAGTAGTTCATAGAGGAGAATGAATCACAAATTCAAACTGACTTTTCCTATTAGTTCCAATTACCAAGCTCTTACATATATGTCAATTAACAAACAGGCTTTACCTTCAAATCTTAAAATGTTTTCATAATAAAATTTTACTTGATTTTTAAAACAACCCATAAGATTTATTTTTTCCATTAATATTGTTCACTACATTTAGCAGTGCACATCAAAAGCCTTAAAATACTTATTTCTCCCAATTTAGAAATTCTGATCTTCTAGAAGTAGCTAAAATGCACACATTTTATTACAAACATATTCATTTATATAAATTTATAAACTTGAAATTTGTGAGTGACTTATAAACATGTTAAGGAATGGTTAAATAAATAATGGCCCTGGTATTCCAAAAGACGTTGATAATGGATCATAACTTGGAAAAACACTTGTGTTTTCTTTTTTAGCTTACTTGGAGTGTGAAGCTGAGGAGGAGGGTGGAGAAGGATAGAGGACACATTCAGTCACAATGTAAGAGCTAAAGCAAACCTGTAATCACCACTTGCCCAAGGACAGATAACTTCCAATAATGCTGGAGGCTGTTTTCCACCTAAGATAACGAGGCATGTGCTCTTGCTTCAGTAAACAAGGTTGGTTGCTCCAACAGCACTGGACGTGCTTGATCACACATAGGCAAGAGGTGCATAGGCAGGAAGTACGTCAGGATATATGCTTGTCCCCGATTGGACAAAAACAGAAAGACGTAGCCTTGTGGGTGTGGCCTTTATGGGCACCTGACTGACCTAATTCAGTGTCATTTCTCGGGGAATCCTGGATATGGACCTGGCCAGTATTTAATAAATCTTGCTTCAGCTGGACAGTCGTGGATTCAGTCTTTCTCCTTGCAATTTTCAAGTTTAACAACAACCATGTAAGAAGAACTTTCCACTGTCAGAGAACCTGAAGATATCAAGATATTAACCCATGTTTTAAATGCCTTTGAATTTTATTTCTATTTTCTCTATTTTCTTTTCCCTTGTGGATAGGGTGTAAGGGGCTAGGAAGTCACTTTTTATACACTAAAGTGAAACAGAAAAATACCTTCTAAACTTCCTTTTAAAGTTATAAACAGAATAGCTAAACCTCGGCTAGTTTGATCTTCTGTGTTAGGTTCAACGTGCAAAGACTCCCACAAGCCCTACTGAAGGAATGAGTGTAGTTAACCTCCCTGGTTAGAAACACAAACTCTCAGGCTTTTACTCAGAAGCCACAGAACTATCTGATGTATTTGCTGCAATTGCTCCCATGGTCTGAGCTGTAGGATCCCTGGTTAGAAATAGCCAGGAGCGCCGGGCAGCGGTGAGGCACGCCTTTAATCCCAGCACTGGGAGGCAGAGGCAGGCGGATCTCTGTGAGTTTGAGGCCAGTCTGGTCTACAGAGTGAGTTCCAGGACAGCCAGAGACACATAGAGAAACACTGTCTCGAAAACCAGAAGAAAAATAGTCAGGAGCTCAGCACACCCACACCCTGTGTGGCTTGTCATACCACTTTCCCAGTTTTGCTTTCTGGTTCACCAGTTACTCTATATGCTGATGAAGTTTAAAAACAATTATCTTCACAAGCCCCCAAAACTAAGAGGAGACAACACGGTGGCTTTCCTCTCTGCTGCTATTTAGAAGGCTAATATTGTTGACACCTGGGAAGTGGGACAGGTAGAAATAAGATCCTGGTCTTTCAGAACAAATACAAAGATTTGGGACGGGAAAGACAACTCAGTGGTTCCAAGCACTGATTAGTCTTCCAGAGGACCCAGGTTCTATTCCCAGCACTCACAACTGTCTATAACTGTACTTCCAAGGGCATCTGGGGCCTTCTTCTGAACTCTGTAGGTTATGTATTTATGTGGTGCACAGACAGACATCTATGCAGGCAAAACACCCAGATACATAAAATAAAAAATGAAAAGTGTAAAAAATAAAGATTCATGTCAACTTAAAATATGGCCCAAACTGCAAAGTCAAGGTCTTTGAGGAGTTGAGATATAACTAAGCCATGACCTTCAAATTTCCTACTGCGTATTCTTTACAAAAACTATCAATATATAGTTTGAAAAGTGTTGATAGTATCTATTCCTTTTTGTGTTTCTTTCTTTGATACCATATCTAATTTCTTACTTGAAGTTAACATTAAAACCATAAATTTAAGTCTTCTATGTCGTGGTTTTTGAAAACTTTTTAAAAAGTTTTAAAAAATGACAAGACTCTTTCAATCTTTTTCACCCTTAAGTCACAACTCTCAGCCTCTCTCCTAAGCATCCCAACCTTAACTCTACAATGCACACCAGAACCCAGCGTTCCCTGCTTCCCCCCAGGCCAGTGTGTATTGTACATCAAGTCAGAGCTGAGGAGACAGTGACACAGTCACCAGCCAGTAGGCCATTAGTCTTCTTTGGGTACTAGCCAAAGTTGTAGACCTTAGACAATTCAAATTTGGTTTCTATGTGGTTTTGTTTTGATTGTTTGAATTAGTCACTTTTCCATTAGAGACTCAGCACTGGCCGAGGCACCATTTAATATTGCATAAGCTGCCACAGCACCATCCAACGCTAATCCATTCATTCAAAACCACCCTGTGTTAGGGTCAGGTACAGAACTTTGCCTCCAACCCTGTGGGTTTATTTAGTGCTTAGTTGAGAGTTCCTGCAGCTGTGTCCTTTCAGTGACTGCTTTGTGGTGGCCAAGAGAGTTGAGGTCAGCTGCCAGGACTTGGAATCTGGAGGGACACATGAACACATTATTCTTTTTCTCTGAAGCTATCCAAGTCCTCTTCCGGTCAGATGGGGAGATAGTCAGAGGGTGTTCTGAAGCAGCCCGGCAGCTTACTGCTGCTACTGCCATGTAGGACACCACTGTGAGAGAACTGGCTTCCGCCTACCTCAGAGTGATCTTCAGCAGAAGGTTAATTACAGAAGAAGGTGTGATACATAAACCTAACCCCAAGCAGCTTCTGGCTTTAGTTGTGGGAACTGCCCTTTCCTTTTCTCAAGAACTACTCGTTGGTTTCAGTCTGCAATAAGAGGCCAGAAAGATGGGTTCCTATACTTATTGAATACAAAAGAAGCTTTTTGTTTAAGTTGGGTTTTGCTACAATTATTCACAGCTTTGTTTCTCTTTACTACAGAGAGGGGGAAATTACCTCAGAGGTTGAAAAGTTTTCACTTGGACCCACCGTCTGGAGGACAAGTTTTTGTTTTGTTTTTTGTTGTTGTTGTTGTTGTTTTGTTTTGTTTTGTTCGTTTTCAAAAGTGTTTTTTGTTCATCATGATGGAAAAGCAAAATGCCATCATCATTATCACTGGCCTCCTCCACAGTGGCTTCCCTCCAGATTCTCGCCAGTAATTCTGACTAACCGTCTGAGTCACCAAGTTTCAGATGTTTATGTATTTCAACACAGTTCCCAGGCTTACAGGATATTTATTTATTTATTTTCTTGTTTCAGGACTTGGAAAGAGTCAAATACCCTTCTGAATTTCCCGTTTAATGTCACTGGATGACTGGGCACAAGGTGGGCACAAGGTGGGAAATGCTCCTTCACTAACAAAGGTCCAAGTGTCCCCGAATGTCAAAAGATTAGCAAGTACTTCCAGCTTGGAGGAAATTCAGTTAATGATAAATATTTGTGTTTCTACCATGGTAGTGGTGAGAATTTAAAAAGGGAAGGACATTCAGTGAAAATATGGAAAAGTGGATGCTTGGAAAATGTGGCGCACTAACTTTTAATATGGCAACGGTGTGCGTCTTTGTTTTTGTGCATCTCAAAAGAATTATTAGTGGACACTCTGAACTAACATACCATTTTTTAAATGAAAAAAATCCATTGCTTTAATTATATTCTCTTTTTTTTCCTGTATCTTTTGTCACATCAGTCCCAGGTTGTCTGTAGACTATAAGTGTATCAGAATTACCAGGCAGTGGTGGCACACACCTTTAATCCCAGCACTTGGGAGGCAGAGGCAGGAGGATCTGTGTGAGTTTGAGGCCAGCCTGGTCTACAGAGGGAGTTCCAGGACAAGCTCCAAAGTTACACAAAGAAACCCTGCCTTGAAAAACTGAAATAAATAAATAAATAAATAAATAAATCTGAATCTTATGCCAATTCTTTTTAAAAATATTTATTTCAATTTCATGTGTATGAATGTTTTGCCTTCATGTGTTTAAGTGTACTTAGTGCATGCCTGGTGTCCATGGAGGTCAGAAGAGGACACTGGATTCTCTGGTACTGGCATTGGATAGTTGTAAGCTGTCATGTGGGTGATGAGAACCAAACCCAAGTCCTCTGAAAAGAAGCAAATGCTCTTAATTACTGAGCCATCCTCCCAGGCCCTTATGTCAGTTTTAAAGAGTAATTCCTAGGATCTGGGAAGATGGCCCAGTGGGTAAGAATGGGTGCTGTTCAAACATGAGGACCTGAGTTCAGATCCCTCTACCCACATTAAATATAAAAACAGCTGTGTATGGCTGTGCACACTTGTAACTCAGCATTGTCTGGGGTGGATACAAGAAGACTGCTGGGGTCCCAGGCTCAGTGAGAGAGCCTATCTCAAGGGAATAAGGTTGCATAGTGACAGGACAGGGTACTCTGTGTCTTGCCCTAGCCTCCAGGTATGTACGCACACACACACCAATTTCCTGTAATTTTATATGAGATAATTTCATAACTATTCCCTTTTTATCTTTTTATTATTTCATACATGTTTAATTAAAATAAACTTACATCACTCACACCCTTCCAGCCCCTCCCAGTTCCTGTCCCTCCAAACTTCTCCTTGCTTCCCTCCCAATTAGACATCCTCTTTCACTTTATTATTGTTATATACATTTATATGTATTATATGAATGCACAAATTGTAGTGGGTAGCCATTCCAGCCTTGACCTGGAAGTTCCAACCCCCACTGAGGCTTCAGTAATGGTCACACCTACAAGGCAGGGCTGAGAGAGGACGCTGAAGACCCAGGATCAAAAGGAGAGGCTTCTCTTGGTCCCAGGACCCTGGAGGCTGGAGGTAGACCAAGCAGAGTTCTCCAGAGAACACCGCTGGACTGTGCTATACCTTTCCCAGACCCTGCAACCTATCCCTTCATTTGTAAGTTACCCCACAAAATAAACCTCCCTTTTAACTACGTGGAATGGCCTTAATAATTTCACCAATAACAAACATACAAATACAACATGCTAAGTCCATTTTTGTCATTTGTATAAGTGGTTTCAGAACTGACCACTTTGTATTGAATAACCAGTTAAGGGGCTCACCCCTGGGAGAGGGCATTTCTTCTTCTCTTGGCAGTCATAAACCTTTCTTTGCTCATGAATTTTTTTCACATCATCTCACATTGATAATGTTATAGTTTTTAGCATTTTCGAAGGATTTTTATGCATGTTATCTCATTTTAACCTCATTACCATATGTAGTACAGAAATGCTTTATCCTGCCGTTTACATGGGAGAGAATTGAAATCCAACACATTGATCTTACTAGTTTAGACTCGTGCATTAAAGACATAGGGTCATACTAGAATTGAAATTCCTATCCAAAACTATTTCACTACTTTTTTTTTTAACAGAAATTAAAAAGTTTGCCTCTAAAAATTCCTAATGTAAGGTTAATAATAAAGCCTGGTTAGATACATTGTTGCTCTTCTCTCCTAGTCATTGCAAATATAATTTAATATTATATTACATTCATGTGATCCAGAGCACCAATTATAGTCTGACCACACAAAATATAATGATAGGAAGTAAAATAAATTTGATATTTTAAAGAGTTTATTCATCATTCTTTATAGAATGCCCTACAATGGTATATATAGAATCTTCCGGAACATGAATTCATAAGATTGTCATTGTCCTTCAGGCTAGCTATGTATTTTTTTTTTCATTGTGAATTCATTGGGGTTTATATCTAAACAGATGGTCTTTTGAAAAAAGTCTATCTGCCATTTTCCAGCCAACAAGCATCCTTAACACATGCTCTTCTGCTGAGACAAGTGCCTTGCCATGTCCTGTCCCCCAGTTCGTCCTGACTTCACAAGGAGATTCTTGAGGCTGAGTTTGGCCTTGAAGCAGTTGGACACTCAAGTGATATTATCTTCAAGCATGGTTTGTGAACTCCCCAGAGCCCCACCCCACATCTACACCACATCCAGTGGGAAAAGTGTAGCCAGTGAACAGCATTAACTTGCTCTCCCGACTCTAGAGTTAGATTGCTACTATAACAACATGACTTTTCAGTTCCTGGACAGTTAAGATTTATTTTATTTTATGTGTGTGAGAGCTATGCCTGCATGCAAGCAACACGTCTCATGCCCACAGAAGTTAGAAGAGAGTATCGGATCCTTCAGAACTGGAGTTATGGATGGTTATGAGTCACCATCTGGGTGCTTTTGAGCACTCCGTAAGAGAAGCAGGTGTTCTTGGCCATTGAGCCATTTCTCCAGCCCAGTCCCTGGAAATTTCAATAACATTGCTTATCAATATCTCCTGAGCCCAGTACTGAAGAATGAAAATGGAGAACAGGTGAGAGGCAGCTACAAAAATAACTGGTTGAAACGAAATGGTTTACCTCTGTGCTGGGGAGTACCACCTATTGATACAACCAGTCTGCAAGCACAGGGCTAACATCGGGAGCCCGCACTTTGTTCCCCTCTTCTTCCACCATTCCCGCACTTGGACATTAACAGCCAAAGTGCTCAGCATGGCTTGTCCACCACACAGAAACACAACATTATTACACAATTATCCCAATCTAGGGCAACTATTTTCCCTTCAAACCAGACACAATCAGCATTCCTCTCGACAGTGTGTGCCGGAAAATGAATACTGAACTTTCCTTTTGCACTTGATCTTAGCCAAAAGGTGAAGAAGCCTGTGTGTGTGTGTGTGTGTGTGTGTGTGTGTGTGTGTGTGTGTGTGTGTTTGTTGTTGTTACTCTTGTTGGGCTTAGAACCGATGCGGCCTTTCACATCCCAGGCAAATGTTCTATCACTGAGCTACACCCTAGGCCAGCAAAAATCTTTGGGAGAAGACTGAATCAAGAGAACTATATATACCCATGTGAGGTTTTTAAGCCCAAAAGTGGGCCGTATTCAGGCTCTGGCAAGATGCGGGAAACCAAAGACACACATAAACAGAAAGCAGGGCCTTGGAGGAAAGAACAAAGAGGGAGAGCGTTAGGCTGGGAGAAAGCTGGCATTAGGGCTTGGGTTTGGAAACAGATTCATAAAACAGGGCTCTCTAATCGGAGTAGCCCAATTGCCTTCAGCTACAACCTGAAACAATCAGAGTCAAGTGGTAAATTAGATACAGTGTTTTGTTTAAAAAAAAAAAAAAAAAAGTTCCTGCCCTGGGCCCATCGGATCCCTAGGGTTTGGTCAGAGGAAATGCTTGCTTGTGGCTCTTTCCAACTCCTGGCAAGACGCCAGGAGCTGAAGCCCTCCAGGATACTCCAGCCCATTCCCAAAGCCCAAGACCGCTCAGCACTTGCCGCCTTTATGCTTTAACTTGGGACAAATGTGCATTTAAAACCTGGCTGGGAGGAGTCTTGGAGATTGCTAGCCTGGGGGCTGCAGCGACGGGCTTTGGGGTGGGGTGGGTGGGGGGGTACGACAAATGACAAGAGGCTGCATTCGCTCCAGAACTGTCCCACGTCCCCGCGGGGTGCGGAGCCGGCAGAGGGACAAGCCGCGGGCCGCCGGGGACGCTCCCCGGAGCGCGCTCAGGTGCATCAGGCACTGCTCCACAGCTGCTCCCCGGCCGCCTCGGGACTGGGGCTCGGCTGAGGTCGCGGCTCTCCCGCCCGCAGGCTGGGGGGCGGGGCGGCCCCAGTCCCATCCCCCGCGTCCCATCCCCCCCCCCCCAGCGCAGCCGGGCCTCCAGGTCCTCCCGGCGTCTGTCCTCCCCGCGTTCCCCACGAGAGACATGGCCGGGAGCAGTGAGAAGGCGCCAGACTCCGGGCGAGGCGTCGTGGTAAATGCAAACTCCGGAGCCCGGGCTCCCTAGCTCGCTCCTCTCCCCTCCCTTCGTAGCATCCCCTTTTAGCTGAAATACGTTCGGGCGAGAACCGGCCACCGCTTTGTTCGTCCCCCTCCGCGGAGATCGCTGCCCTCCTCGCATCCTGGCCTCCCCCTTCCTCCCCATCTGACACAACCTCTACTAACGTCGCCCCTTCGTCCCGAGTTCCCAGTAACTCCTCCCTTCCTCCCCTTCCTCGGGTGCCTGGCCTGGAAGCCTGCATGCTACCGGGTCCCCACTTGTGCTAGCCACAAAGAGCCTGGGCTGCGAGCTGGGGTCTGGGAAGACCCCAGCGTGCTGCTCTAGCGGCTGCCTTCTCACTTCAATGAGTTTCGAGTTTAGTTTTTTTTTTTTTTAAAAAAAAAAGGTACTGAGAACTCTTCAGGGCAGCCAAGATACAAAGTAGCACAAGTGAATGAAATCCGAGCTTTCAGTCTGGGGCGCGGCTCTGCAGAAGTCGGCGCCCAGAGCCTTGTCTGTGAAGGAAGACAAACTGAATGTGTGAAATATCCAGTAGTGTGTCGAGATGGGGGGTGGGACCAGTTCCGAAACTCTTCAATTCTAGGGATCATTCAGGTGTCAACCAGAGGGTACCCACCCACCTCCCAGAATCAAACTCCAGCGGAGGGTGGTTATGACTACCAGGACTGATGTGAAAAGGTGTGAGGGTGGTGGGTGGGGCTGACGTGTCACTAAGCCTCTCTTCCCAAAGTGTACTTCGCAGTTAATCTGTTTATGGAAATGAATGGATTGAATTAGAACGAGGGGGTTGGGAAGGAAAAGCCTCTCACTTAAATAGAACTGTTCAGGTTGAAATGTGGGGTTCAGCTCTTAATTTAACAGCAAGTCCTGCCTTTCTTAAAGCAGGGGTGCCTTTAGTCTGGTTTTACTGTTGGAACAAGACAGGCTCTTTTTCTTGGAATGTACATTCTAAGGGAGGGACATAGGCAAGCAGTGTGAAAACATGTAGCCAAGATAATTCGGACAGCCTGGTGGACAACCGGAAGGAAAACAGCTACTGGAAGCGGGTGGGGAGCAGTGTCTTTGCTCATAGGATCAGAGTTGCCGAGACATTCACCCAAGACCTGAAGCATAAACAGAAGGTAACCATGTGGGGACCCAAGGCCCAGAGAGACACATGGCAAGGGTAAAGAAGATATCATTGTATCTGATTTGTGTGTTTACAATAAAAACATTCCAGTCGCCTTGGGGATGGTAGGCCAGATGGGAGGGGTGTGAAAATATGAAAAAGGAAATCATGAAATTAACTCCCTTATTAAGTCTATATATAACGCACACAGCTCAGGTTACCCTGTAGGCAATGTGAAATTCATACTTGAAACTCCAGAATGTGACAGGGTAGACTTGGAAAACCATCAGCAGAAGGCTGGTTAATATTTGGGGGATAAATGAATGAAGTGAAAATGGAAGAAATAAAAACAACTGTTGAGAACAGATGCCTGTGGAAAGCCCCCAAATGTGAGAGTTACACTGTGGGCACAGAGCCAGACAAAGGGACCACCAAAAATGAAGAGCTGGGTGGGAGAAAGCAGAAGAGTAGATGCCTAGGAACACAGTTGGGTGGAAGTGGATTTGCCAGGGTCCTCAGATCCTCAAGAGTGTCAGATGCTGCCAAAGGAGCAGGTAGCATGGGAGTGGGCAGGAGGCCTTTTGTGTGGAATGTCTTTCAAATAGCCACCCCCAGAATGCTACCTGTACCCTGTATAGTAAATCCTAGATGCTTCTAAAGAACATGATCCGGCAGGCGGTGTGGCTCGGAGCATTTGCCTTGCATAAAATCCCTCCCCACCACTGATTATTAAAAATCAAAAGGAGATCAATCTAGATGTAGGATGGGTAGATTATGGAAGTCTAAAAAGCAAGTGACAGAACAGTGTAAATATAATCGTCTCATCTATTAGTGTCAACAGAGGTCTTCT
This sequence comes from Onychomys torridus, assembly GCF_903995425.1. Taxonomy (NCBI): domain Eukaryota; kingdom Metazoa; phylum Chordata; class Mammalia; order Rodentia; family Cricetidae; genus Onychomys; species Onychomys torridus. The sequence goes on along the minus strand of NC_050447.1, from coordinate 80,034,621 downwards.
AGTGAGAGACGCATGACCACAGCAAGGGTGTGTAAGGAGAGGAGAAGCTGTGTGCACTAGCTGGTGTGGAGCTTGGGCCCCAAGAGTAGTTGCTATACTGTACAAAGTGCCCCCAAGGTTGGCAATCACCAGTGTAGGATGGAAATGCCCCCCCACGTATGTTAATTTCTCCAGTAGAACTTGGAGAAAATTCAGCTGCTGAAGAAAGGAAAGGGTTAGGAAAGCCAGAGAAAATAAGTGTGCTAGCAAAATAGAGAGCTCTTAAGGATGGGGTGAAAAAAGTCAAGAGGATGTGATAACAATAAAAAAAAAACTAGTAGGAAAATAATAATAAATTTAAATGATTTTAAAAACGGGTTTATCGGGCACTTCTTTTGAGTTTTTGTCAAGTCCTTCCTTTAATCGGAACAAATCCGTAAGTAGGTACCCAACACTCTCCATTTTACAGAAACAAAAGATGAGGGCTCTGAGAGAGGACGTAAAGCCTCACGTTATGTAGTTAGGCTAGGCACATAACTAGCAGGCAGCAGGCGACAGCCGCAGACTCTGAGCCAGCTTTCAAACACTTTGTGCTGCACAGAAGCCCGTCACTCCAGAGGCAGGGCTGCTCTGGAGGGCGGGTGGGCTTAGGGGACTGTGTTGCTTAATGTAGAATTAGGAAAAACTGATTGAGTGGGACAGTTGAAGGAGCTGCAAGATGGAACAGTTAGAAAGATCAGGAAGGCAGGCTTTTGTAAAGCATCCAAGGTGTTTAACAGTGACTAGGAAGGTAAAACCAGGTCTGGAGAGCTATGGTGGCAAAGTTAACAGTTAGAGGAATATGGAGCTGAAGGATCTAATTATGACACGGCACAATTTGTGTAAGAAGAGAGACTGCTAAGAAATCTAAGCCACTCATGGTCCGGCTCTGCCAGATAAAGGATACCTGAACAGAGAAGTCTCTCCTTCCAGGGAAAGGAAATAAAGGTAAAGACCTGCTGCTCTAGATGGCAAAAATAAAGGATGGCTGAGGTGTCTGCCCAAGACAAGACATTGAGTGAGTTCCTTAAGGCTCAGGGGACATGGTGGAAGAGAGGGCAGAAAGAATGTAAGAGCCTCAAGATGGAAGGGGGCTGGGAAAGAGGAGGATGTAGGGATGGGAAGCATGAACTCACAGTAGCTAGGTGTACTGATATGGGGCCCACAGAAGTCAGGCCCTCCTAACAGTCAGCTGTGAAGAGAGAAGGAACCCACAGGAATTTATCACATGCTGCTGATCTGTGGGAAACCCACAGATTCTGGGAGAGGGGCAGGCACGATTGTGTACCCACTGTGGAGCCCGCCAGGCTCTGATGGTAGGTCCAAACTCAATGTCACACAGGTGACCCTGGTTAAACAATACAGGACACTAAAGAAAACCAAAACAAATAGAGGAAAGGTAATTATAGGGAGGAGGGGTTGGCTGGAAGGGGTCAGAGAGAAAAGGAAGGAGGGTAGGTCCAGAATGCATAGTGCACACATAAGAAAATGTGTAATAACAATTCACTAATTAAAAAGTTAAAATGGGTCTTATCTGCAGGTGACTTTCAGGTAACACAGGTAGGAGGGGCATTAATGCATTATAAAGAATAAATAGTAGCATACAATAATTGCTAAATGAAAAGACGTAGACTGAGTTCAGAGAGCTTGCTCAAAGTTGGGTCACTTGGTTTGGAGCTAGTAAAGTCACCAGATGTGAAGTTGATGCTTACTGATTATTTCTCAAGGAGATAAGATCTTCTCTGACTGCCTGGCTTTTGGGGGTCAGGTTCTTAAATATCATTCTCTCTCCAGTTTATGCTTTACTGAAGTGTTGTCAAACAAGCCATAGTTGGTACCTGCCCAAGTAAGTTTGGGAAAAGATGAGACCAATCAAAGTTACTGTTGAGTTTCTGTTACGCTCGCTTAATTCTCTCCTTCCCTTGTGTCTATGCTCATTCCCATGCGGATGGAGTGGCAATATCTGAGAATAAATAAGAGGAAGAGGAATAATGCAGAAGAGGAAGGCATTGGGATCCAACCTGTCCTGTGGCCTGTTGAGCTCTGTCACTGCATTAGCAGAAGAGCGTGGGACCTGCTTTCAGCACCTCTGGTGTGGTGTTCTAACATGGTTGAGCTGGGCTCTGGGGCTGGGCCGGCTGATGTTGCTGTCCATCCGTGCTGGCAACAGTCTGTCTGCAGGGAGAGTAGGCCCAAGTGCATGGAGCTCAGAGGTGGACAGAAGCAGACTTGAGCTGCCTCCCATGTGTTTCTGAGCCATTTTTCTCTCTGGGAAGAAGCAGGCTAAGGAAAAAGAAAATAGGTTGTCAATGTAGCTTTAAATGCGAACAAGAGAGTCAGATGGGTTCTGGATTTGGACGTAGTATAAAATGACTCAGTTACTGTGTTCGTCATTTCTCCAGCTTGGAGATGTTTTTGCCTCTTTGAACAGAGAAAGCATTGTGTGGAATAAACTTAGAACATGTTATCTGTGATCCTGAAACTATTTAAAGATTTCTTTGTTTTTCATTTTTTTTTTTTTATTTTGTTTTGTTTTAAAGCAAGTGAATCCATTACCTAAGGTTCAGAGCTACCCAGCATCCCTCCAGGGATAGACTTACTCATTACACAATCCGTGTGCAAAGACAGTAGAACAGACCTGGAGCCTCTTTCTCTGATTGTCTTATCTCCTCAGTGGAATCACCATTTCAGATTAACTGCAAATAATGGCCACTTGTGATTGTGAGAACAGTTTTAGAGAAATGCATTTCTACCAGATTTAATTTTACTGCTTAAGCTAGGGTAGTAAGCATTTAGCAAACCACACTGAGGCTTTTCCTTAAATGAGTTAAAACATACTTATATAAATGATTCTGAGTTATATAGACAACCGATGCTTCAGTGTAGTTACATGGCTAATGTCATTGCATAAGCACTACAGACCACTTGCTAGTGAGGCTTATATTAATTTTCTGTCTTATTTAACCTTCACAATAGCCATGTGAGGCAGGCATTGCCTTTATTTTAGAAACGTTGATGTGTCCAAGGTCTGGTAGCTAACAGACTTGCCCCAGAGGAGCTAGATTTTGAAATCGGTGATATCTACCATTACTCATGTTGCTCTGAGCTACTGATTGCTCTGACCATTTTCACGTATAGATTTGTTTCATAATTTTCTTATCATCTTTTCCTGTCCTTTGGCATACATGTGTGTGTGTGTGCGTGGGGGGGGGGTGCATTCGTTTAGTGCTTGTTACACACTCACTATTTGATGTTAGGCACTCCATAGGTTTTATTGTATCTTAAATAAAAGAAAGTCAGGACTGGGCACAGTGGCACACATCTTTAATCCCAGCACTCAGGAGACAGAGGCAGAAGCAGGTGGATCTCTGTTGAGTTTAAATCCCAGTCTGGCCTGCATAGCTCGTTCCAGGATAGCCAGGCCTACATAGTGAGACCCTGTCTCAAAAACTAACGAAAGAAAAGGAAAACAGGGTCTCCTAATCTCATGGCAGTAAAAATCAGAGGGAAACATGACCTTGACATAGAGAGGAATCTCTGTGATTCAGAGCAAAGCTCTGTAAGGATTTGCATGAAGGGAGGAAAGAGCTCAGGAGATCATCAGTGTTGTGAGCAGATGAGCTCCAGGAAGTAGAATGGATAGCATTGTATGTCTAGAAGGAAAGCCAGAAAAAAAGTTCTTGGTGCCAGGGGCTCTCACAGAGGCTGTATGCCATTCAGGTGCAGCTGTTAGGTCACTGGGCAGCCACTCTGGTGTTAGAGGTTACAGCAGACTCCTGGAATTTTCATGGTGAGATCCAGTTAGGCTCTGTACAAGTTCACCAGTCACGCCAACCAGCGTGCTGGTAAGGTGCAGCAAACACGACACTTTTTGAGTGTGCAGATGGTGTACATCTTTTGGCTAGTGCAACAGCTCTGAATCTCCAGAGCTTCGAAGAGTAGTTATTTCTATCTAAGCAGACAAACTAAGGGTTAGAGTTGGAGTTCTGAGGTAAAGACAATCTCATTCATTCCATTCTTCAATATTTTTTAGTACTCAACAGATCTCAGATCAGTGGTCTGGGCACTAGGGATTGAACAAAGAGTAAGATAAAGTCTCTGCTGGAAGTAGCTCACATTCTAGAGGCATGAGACAAGTCAGAACACACACACACACACACACACACACACACACACACACACACACACACCTAGTAGTAATGCATGCTAAGAAGGAAAGTAAAATTAGATATGAAGGATACAAAACTGGGATGGGAAGGGAGGAGAGTGCCAGCTTGTATTTGTGGTCAGGAAAGGCCTCTCCATAAAGATGACCATGAACGAAGACGGAGGAAAAGAATATGCAAGCCATGTATGTGGTCATGAGCACTAAGAGTATTGTAGGCTAAAGAAATAATGAAATACTACACATTTTCAGCAGATTCAATCAGTGAGGAGAAAGCTGTTGGAGCAGAGTAAAGATAAAGGGCCAGCGAATCAAGAGAGGGGCGTTCCTGTGGGCCACAGTGGGGGCTCCAGGTTTTAATCAGCATGTGATGAGAAGCCCTTAAAAAAGCTGGAGTAAGAGAATGTCACGGTGTGAAATTCACTCCTCAAAGCTGGTTACAGCTCCCATGGTGGGAGAAGCCCACCCACCCCGGCGGGCAGGCTCGGCCATTTCCGCAGTAGGCCAGGATGAAATGATGGCTGCATAGGCCCAGGTCAGGGTGGAGAGGGAGCCTTGGCGCTTGCTCAGGTGTGGTCCTGCTGGCACTGGGAGGGAACTGAGGAGAAGATGAAGAAGGACTGGGTGCCACAAAGATTAAAGGGAGAAAAGAAGCCAAAGCCAAGGTCTCAGTCTGAGGAACTGGAAGAATGTGTTGAGATAGGGAAAGGATAAATTTGGGGAGAAATAGAATGAGTTTGGTCTGGCTAGAGACCAAAATTAGGATGGGAGTGGCTTGGGCTCTACCATAAAACATTTCTTTCTAAAACCTGAGTCAAAGGGAATTGGTTTTGAGTCTTTCATCCAGAGAAGGGTGGGGAGTGGGGTGGAGAATGTCTCAGTACAAGATGGAGTGGCTGGAATGGACTCTAAACCAGCCGCAAACAGACAAAGACAGAGCACAAGAATGGAAGGTGTGGAAATGTCCCCAAAGAGCCGGAGGTGGAGCCTTTTCTAAAACAGAGCCGCAGGGAACCCCAGGGGAATAGGCTAAAGGATCACAACCTGAGAACAGTCAGCCAGGCTTCCAGGAAGAAGTGAGATTGACCTGCGCTTCCAAGAAGGAGGTGAACTTTGGCATAGAGACGGAAGGAGTGGGAAGAAACAGAGCAGTGTGTAAGAGATGAATGAAGTCAGAGCTGGGAAGAATGAGGTGTCCTGGGGACCCCCCAGATGCTGCAGGATTTGAGGCCTGCACCATAGAATCATATGCCTGGTACTGCAAATACAGCCAAGAACCCATGGTTGGGGAGAGATTAGGCCACAGTATTGAATTTTTTTAGTTATTTTTCTAAATGGACATACTATCAAACTGCCCTATGAATTCCTATCTCTTGGACTTGGCCTGGTGGTGCACACCTTTAATCACAGCACTCAGGAGGCAGAAGCAGGCAGATTTCTGTGAGTTTGAGGCCAGCCTGGTCTACAGAATGAGTTCTAAGAAAGCTAGGGCTACACAGAGAGACTCTGCCTCAAAAACAAAAACAAAACAACAAACAAACAAACAAATCATGTCTCTCTACCCATAGATTAGTGCAGCTCTCAGAACCCCTCAGAGAGATTTGTGTGTACTGGATGCCCTTTAAAGCAGAGACAAAGTACGGAGAATGAGTGGCTGAGGAGTCCGCATCCACAAATAGGACCTCTATACCACACCCCTTCCCCCTAAAGCTCAGGAACCATCTCAGAAGAGGGAGCAGAAGTGTAAGAGCCAGAGGTCAGGAAGGACCAGAGGGCACTATTATCTTTTGCACAAAACAGGACCACTGCAGTCATGACTGTGGTCGCCTGCACACGCTCAATCCAGTCAACTTTTTAGCTTGGAGAGGAGTGGGCTCCTAAGCCCTCACCCCTAGTCAAGGAACTAGTGACTGCTGATGGCCTTTGGGAGAAGGAGAGTCAGTTTTCTCTAAGGGTATAGCATCTAGTAGATAACATGATCCAGTGGATGAGGCCCCACACCCATGAGTATGAGGGCAACACAAATTGGACTCAATGAGTTGGGGGGGGGGGAAGAACAGGAAATTGGGAGAGGTGGTGGGTAGGGAGTCAATCTGAAAGAAGCTAGGAGGAGGACTTGGGGTGAATATAGTCAAAATACATAATGTACATATACAAAGTGTTCAAAACTTAATAATACACACACACACACACACACACACACACACATACATGCACAGAATCATGACTAAACTGGAAACCAATCTGAAAGCAGGGGCTAGATGTAGAAATGAGCTAGCAAATCAGGCTGGGTCTGTATTATAAAAGCCCTCCATGGCTCAAAGCTGGACAGGATAGTCCAGACAGGGTGGAAAACAAAGAAAGAGAGCTATGAAACCTTATACAGAAGGGTTTTCACGTACAACATTTTTCATTATTGTATCCTTCTTGTTTATGTGAAAGGAAAAGTAACTTTCACCTTCATTTTTTTCCACATCTTGTTGTTATTCTAACCAAAAAACAAAAACAAAAACAAAAAAACACTTTGTACATTAAGTCTTAAGCAAGAGAAAGGATTACTAGCTTGCTATCAGTCTATGTTCTGTGAATAGGCCAGTTTTCTTGGACCACCACATTCTAACTAAGGAAGGCTGAAGTTCCTTAAAAAGAATATCCTGTTTTAGTCTTTATTGAACAGATGGGGGCACCCAGAAGTCTGGGTCTACTGTGATCCCGGGATATACTTTTCATAGGTAAACCTTCCCAGGCAGATGAGGCAACTCACTGTGAATAGGAATGCAGAATATATCATAATACTCTTTATTATACAATTATAAATGTGTATAATATAGTCATGATATTTTTATAGTATAGACACAAAGTATGTGCTTATACATACATACTTCTTTTTACAGTGCCAGAGACTGAGTTTAGGACTTCAGACATACTGGACATTCACTCTATTTTTGAGCTGCACCAATATAGTGCTTTCATAAACACGATCTTCCACATAGTTACAACAGGTTAGCTCTAAGACATTGACTTTAGGGCCCGAGAGATGGCTGGGTAGTTAAGAGTACTTACTGCTCTTGCAGAGGGCCCAGGTTTGGTTCCCAGCACCTACATCAAGTAGTTAACATCTGTAACTCCATTCCCAAGGCATCAGATGCTCTCTGGCCTCTGAACTGGCTTTTGAGGATACTTGCATGCACATGGTACAATAAACTCATGCAGGCACACATACATAAATAAAAATAATAAAATCATTTTTTAAAAAGACATTAGGTTTGCATTTTTATATTGTATGATGCCAATAGTGGAACACACCATTGAGCTTACTACTCCTTTGTTTTATCAGGTTGCATAAATAATAACCTAGTTAGGAGCAGAGTACACTCCCTTGTTCTATCATAAACATATCTTGCATAAACAAGAATTTCTTACTAAGCTTTTCAGAGCTCAAGGGGAGACATTAATGTATTGAGATGTGCAGACCTAATCTCCCTGTTCAACATCATTCTGTTTTCAAATGATGCGTGTTTTTCTTATTATTTACATTTAAGAAAATAAATTAATCATGAAAAATACCATAATGGAACTACTTTGATTTACAGCTTACGGATAATTGGCCGGGCTATGACTTGGATTTATTCACGTATCCACAGCACTATTATGGTGATCTGGAGTGTGTGCTCATCCCTCATGGTATCATAGTGGACAGGTGAGTGCTGTGTGCTGGGTCAGCACTGCATTTGGGCGGCCTCCTCTTGTGTGACACTTATAGTACTGTTAGAGACTTTTCATGGTGGTAGGGAGAACTTCTATAGGGTAGCAAACTTGAACACGAGTGTGTGCCTTCACTGAGTGGTGTACGTAGGCATTTATTCAGGAAGATTGGTAAGAAAGATATACACATATAAGCTAATATAAATAATACTCTACCCCACCAAAAAAGCAATGTCCTGTACTAACCATGGAGCTGAGGATGGGAAAGCATGGCTTTGCACCCAGAAACATTTGTCTCATGCTTTTCACAGATTTTTGGTTTAACCAGGGGTAGTTAGGAGGTGAACTTTACTTTCACAGGACATGCTCTGAAAACCTGACCTTTCCCTGAAACGTTGCTTTCCTTTGGAATAGTGTGTCACTTGTGTATGATTGTGGCCATCTGTGGTAATGTTTTGAGAATAGCAGAATGTGCAACTTCAGACTATCTGTGGAGAGTAGAGGTATTTTCTTTCCTCTTCTAGGTCCTTCATTTCTAGTCCTAGACATCTCACCTCACTCCTGGTTTTCAAAGACTGCCTTTGACTCACCACCATGAATCTGGATTTGTAGATGTAGCCCTGTAATAGAACTGCCTCAGTACTTAAACTACGTAGACCACTCCTGTACTGAGACTGAATAAGTACATCTTCACACTCACATGGAAGACCAAGTCCTGAATCATCAACTCCTCAGAGACCCAGAACCCAGAGAAGAAGACAGTGGAGAGTGAAAAATTGGAGTCCCCAGGCTCACTCTTCACTCCATCTGTAGTCTATTGTTTTTTAATCTGTTATAGTCTGGTGAGGTTCAGTTTAACTCTGTGAACCAAGTCCTTGAAGCAAAAGAAACCCTCTAACTATCCACAGGACACTTTCCCAGATAATATCTTTCCATCAATCCCTGTCAGTAAGAAACAGATTTATCACTCACACAAATTTCTAGATTGTCTAAGATTTCTATTGGCTAAGACTTTTATGTTGTTTGCTGTCTCAACTCATAGTATATCATAAAAACAAGTTCTAGTTTGGAGTTTATCATGGCCTAAAATGGATTTCCCATGGCAACCACATTTGATCCTTAAAAAAATAAAATTTCTGTCAAATAAAGTTCAGGAATTATGCAGTTTTCCATAGTGCAAAATCTCATTAGCAAATCAAAGATTGGGGGAATTTTGCCCCCCCCAAATTTTAATGAAGGTTCTTGACTTAAACAATTATGTCAACTTAATGTGTGCAAAAAGTAACTTCATCTATTCACTTTTTCATACACCTGACAAGCCATTTCCCCTAGTATCAGTTTGGGAGGCCCTGTGTGTAAACAAATTCTGACTTTCCTCACTTGAATTTTGTGGTTTAGTTTACTGTGCCCTGATTGAAAGTATGATCAAGTCTGGGTGAAAGGACCCTAGCCCTTTCCCTGTATAGTGAAACCACTCAGTGAACTTGGTAGAGTATGTATTGTTATCATTTATGTCTAAAAATTCTGTATCAGTGGTCCAGGGTAAGCCCAGGATTTCTGTCCTCACCTTTAAAACAAATATTTGACATATTTTATAGACTGTGGAATTCACCCATTATGGGGGAATGATTCTATACTACCAGCACATTTTTGTGCTTGGGTCCCATCTCCACTATCCAGTCTTGCGATTACATTAACCTGCTACTGTCAGGCAGTTACTAATCAGCTTTTTTCCCCCCTGGAAATTTCTCTGAATGTGTCATGGAAATGAAGTCATAAAATATCTAATCATCAATCCAGCAGCCAGTGAACCTTTGGACTTCTAATTTGGGCTTGTGAACAATATTCGTACAATTGTGATATGGGTGGATCTTTTTTTTTTCTCCTGGATAGAGTCCTTGGGGTAGAATTCTGGACTTCCTGGTGAGTTTCAAGAACTGCAGGTTGTTTACTAAAGAGGCTGTGACTTTTCCAGCCTCCCTAATGGTTCAGCAGGACCCCAGTTTTCTCCACATATTTGCTGACACATTATATTGTCTGTCCTTTGGATCACAGACATCCTAGTATGTATAATAATATCTCCCTGTGATTTGAACTTATACTTTCTGAATCATTAGTGTGCTTATCGGCTACCCCTATTCTTTTTCTGTGAGGGTTAAAAGTGTTTATCCAAGCCCTTTGCCAGTTTCCTTGTTTGGTTGTTTGTCTTCCTGTTGAGTTATAAAAGATATATATACATTTAAATTATATGAATATGTAATTATCTATATTAGATACAAACCTTCATCAGGTTATGATTTATAAATATTTTCCCATCTGTCTGGCTCTGTCATTTTTTATTGGAATCTTTTGAGAATAATGTATATTCTGCTGTCTAGTGGGGTGCTCTACACAGATAAACTGGATCCAGCTTCTTGATGGTGGCTCAGTTCAACTTTTCCCTTGTTGATGTTCCGACTGCTGGATCCTCTTGGTAGAGGGGGTGCAGAAGTGTCTAAGTGCAGTGGTGGGTGTGTCCATTTCTCCTTGTTCTGTCAGTCATCTGGCATCCTTAGGAGAGCATACATTTAGGATTTTTATGTTTTCTTCAGGAACTGACAGAGATCACTGAGGAGGCAATGACCTTCTTTAGTCCTGATCACTTTCCTTACTCTGATGTCTATATTCTGACTGACAGTGAGATAGTTGCTTCAGCTTGCTTTTGATTGGTATTAGCATGCCATGCCCTTCTCTTTTGCTTTAATCTGAGTCTTTACATTTAAAGTGAGATTTGTGGGGGCTGGGGAGATGCTCATTTGGAAAAGTCCTTGTTGTGCAAGCATGGGGATCTGAGTTTGAGCCCCGGAACCCAGGGAAAAGGCTGGTATGGTAACCTATATCTGTAATTCCAGCTCTGGGGAGACAGAGACAGGCACGTCCTGGGACTTGCAGGGCATCCAGCTTATCCTAACTGGTAAGCTCCAGACCCACTCTCAAACATATGATGGACAGCTCCTACGAAATGATACCCGAGGTTGACCCTTGGCCTCCAAATGTACATGTATGTGTATATATATGCATGCACGCACCGCCCCCCCCCACATACACATGCATATGTGTACATACACACACATACACTGTGGTATGTATACACACATGTGTGCATACACTAAATAAACAAATGTAATGAAAAATTTATAAATTTAAACGCCTCTTTGTAAAATCATACCAGATACCCTGATGTACAATCTTTGGGTGATCAAGTTTAGGTAAACGCTACCTGAAAACATAGCTAACATTCTATGTGTGCATATATAAGAACACTTAGAAAGTGTAATATAGAATATATACCACATATGTAGAATATAGAGATTATAATATTGTTTATGTATACATACATAATTCAGTTTGTCTATTTTAATCTAATCCAACTTTAAATGCTAGTGTGGATTTTTTTAAGAACATGCTTGAGATTCTACCTCTGTTCAAGTTTTAGTTTTATGTGGGGAGTAGCTAGCTATGCCCTTGTAGACATGGAATGAGTAGAAACCTGTGAAGATAGTTCCAATGAGCTGCCAGGGGCAGGCCAAGGCCTGTTTATTGCCTTCAGGGAGCATCCTCCATATTGGATTTCACCCTTTATTGCACCTCTTGATGTTGTATGGGAGCATCTTTCCCATATGTGGTGTGCTCCTTTGGTGATAATATGACTTTTTGTTGTTGTTGTTGTTGTTACGTTGAACTTGACTTTTCTTCCAATGTAAAGTGAGAGAGTCACTCCCTGTATTAGGATTTCTTTTGCTGTGATAAAACTCCAGGTCCAAAAGCAACTTGGGGAGGAAAGGATTTATTTCACCCTACACTTCCAGGTAACAGTCCATCACTGGGGGAAGTCAGGACAGGAACTCAAGCAGGGTGGGAAATTGGAGACAGGAACTGAAGCAGAGAGTACAGAGGAAGGCTGCTTACTGGCTTGCTCCTCATGGCTTGTTCAGCCTGCTTTTGATATAACCCAGGACCAGCTGCTCAGGAATGGCACCGCCCACAGTGATCTGAGTTCTCCTACATCAATCATGAATCGACACAGTACCCCACAGACTTGTCTACAGGCCAATCTTATGGAGGCATTATCTTAATTAAGATTCTCTCTTCCCACATAGGTCTAGGTTTGTGTCAAGTTGGCAAGAAAACCAATTAGCACTCTCTCTATTTCTACTTTGCTAGAAATGAGAATATCACTAAATACCATCAAAACATTTTAAAGTTTAACAAGCAGGTGCTGTAATGATAGAATGATAGGTGGCATGTGTGATTGCTAACACCTCACTGTTAACAACATACGGGAGCTGTGATGTCACTGTTAGAAGTATGTTCTGAACACTTTTGTAGACAGAAGTTTCTCTCCCACCAGAAACTCCCAAATACCCAGCAGCCGCTTCTCAAATAATTGACTCAGAGGCTTAATATTACTTATAAATGATCAGCCAGTAGCTCAGGCTTGTTACTAACTAGTTCTTACACTTAAATCTTATCTATGTTTAGCTACGTGGCTTGGTACCTTTTCTCAGTATGACATTCTCATCTTGCTTCCTCTGCATCTAGCTGGTGAGTCCTGACTCTGCCCCTCCTCTTCCCAGCACTCTTTGGTTGCCCCACCAACACTTCCTGCCTGACTGCTGGCCAATTGGCATTTTATTAAACCAATTCAAGTAACAAATCCTCTCAGTATACAAGAGGATTGTTCCACAGCATACTTTGTTTTCACCTTAACCTGAGTGTTCTGATCTCTGCATAAAACATTCATACCATTTATTAGTTGCACCTTAATGTATCTTTTATTTCTTACTTTTTTTTTTTTCAGAATTGAGCGATTGGCTAAAGATATAATGAAAGACATAGGCTACCATGATATTCTGGTCCTGTGTGTGCTGAAAGGAGGTTACAAATTCTGTGCTGACCTTGTAGAACACCTTAAGAACATCAGCCGAAATTCAGATCGATTTGTCTCTATGAAGGTGGACTTCATCAGACTAAAAAGTTACAAGGTAAGCCATTACATGTTCTATTTTTTTTTTTGCATAATTATTAGAATTCACAATTCCTTAGTACAAAAGAACTAGTAAAGTTATAAAAATTAAGAGTCTTATGTCTAAACACTGAAATGAAAATAAAGAGTATAGTTTTTGTTATTACTGTTTTTTTTTTTCCAATACAAGAGTTTCTCTGTGTAGCCCTGACTATCCTGGAACTCACTCTGTAGACCAGGTTCACCTCAAACTCAGAGATCCACCTGCCTCTGTCTTCTGAGTGTTGGAGGTGTGCACTACCACCCCCAGCTTGAGTATAATTTTTTTTTTTTAATGTACAAGAATACAATGACAATTATAAGAATTTAAACAACATTCTTCTATTTTCATATATGTGAAAAGACTCTTTGGGAATGATGTCTGCTATTGGGGATATCTACTGCAGCTGCCCCCTCCAAACTCTGCCCCTCAGAAAGCCTGCCAAACAACAGTCTCTCCCCTCAGAAAGCTCACCAAGAGTTAGCCTCTCCCTGGGGCTGCTCAAGATCACACCTACAGATTACTTAAGACCTGGCCATGGTATTTGCCATGTGATTCCTCTTCTGCCCTCCTGAGGGTCACCCAGGAATTACTTTGCTCTGTTCATTAAACCTGGATTTATCAATTTGGTTTGATTGGTTTATTACATCAGCAGTGGTGGATATCCAATAACTGGGGGTTCAAAACTCACCACCTGTGTTTGTCCATCTGAATAATGATGATAGGTGTGGTCAGTGTGAAGAAAGTCCAGTGAAGACTGAAGTTCTTTCATGCCCAGTGTTATTCTTGGTCCTGGAGCCCTGTGGAAGAGAATCCAATTCTGTGGGGAGACTTGGTTCTCTGTAGTCATCACCTGAGGTGGAGAAGGGAAGCCTGGAGGGGATGTCAATGTGAGGAGACCAGGCTGCATGCAGGGGATCTTCCACAGAAGCTCCTCCACCAGCCTATGACAGCTTCCTGGCCACCTCTGGATGGAATTGATAGCCGTGGTTTTTCCAAACACACCCTTGACTTCATCTCTTTTTATTGTGTGATGCTCATTATTTAATGGCCACTAAGTCACTAAAGCTGACGTGCTATTCATTAAGAAACTCCTTTGGTCAAAACCATGACAGTATTTTCATTGACTAAACTACTTTGGTACATTTGAATTCTATAGTCAGTCTTAATTGGCTTCTTATTGGTACATACCCACATCATCACAAACTGAATGGCAGAAACCAAGACAGGTTTATTCACAGACAGTTTCTTGGTTAGAAATCTGAATGTGTTTATAGCTAGGACCTCAGTCTTTCCTAGATGGATTTTGATCAGCTGAGGTTCAGAGTCCTTTTCCAAGAACTCTGACTGTGGTCAGAAGTCAGTTCTCATCTCCTTACTGAAGGTGTGCTGGACTTGACTTCCATGCCTCTGGTCCTCAGGTCTTGCCCCCAGGATTCTCTCAAGGTCAATTCACAATGGAATTATAGTTTCCTTCTTCACACCAGCTGGGAGCTCTGCATTCAGGGAAAGGCCCTACCTTCCTAAGCTCAAGTGGCTAGGTCTTGTTCATCCAGTCAGCTGATTAGGCATCTAACCTTAGGAGGGAATTCTGGCCACATTTTCAAGTTCCATTCACTCTCAAGTGAGGAGGATTGTTCAGAACATATGCACCAGGAATAGCCATGATCTCAGTTAGGGTTTTTATTGTGATAAAACACCTTGACCAGAAACAACAAGAAGAGGAAAGTGTTTATTTCATCTTATAACTCTCAGGTCATACTCCATCGATGAGGGAGGTCAGGGCACGAACTGAGGCAGGAACCTGGAGGCAGGAATTTAAGCAGAGACTCGGAGGGATGCTGTTTACTGGCTTGCTTGACATGGCCGTGGTGGGTGTGGTGCTGCCCCTCGTGAAGTGGGCTCTCCCACATCAATCATCAATGGAAAAATGCATTACAGACTTGCCCACAGGCCAGTCTTACAAAAGCATTTTTTTCCCAGCTGAGAGTCTCTCTTCCTAGCTTGTGTCAAGTTGACATAGAAATAGCCAGCACAGCCATCTGGAGGACATGCCTAGAATTCTGCCTACATTTTTGTGTGATGCTTTCCAGTGGCCTCAGTTCTAGGGTAGCTGCAGTTGGGTTATCATTTCTTAAGATGCATCTTCTGAATTCCTGAATCTCCCAGGATACCATGAAGATGCTTTTGTTTTTATATGGGCATCCTCACCTGCTTGGTGGGTTCTGTGCTCTCATAAAAGTGTTCCTTTCTACCTTTCTTTTACTTTGGATTAAATAGCCATCCTTCCATCTTAAAAAGACTTTTCTCATTCACTTGGCCCTTGTCTTCACTGTGTTGTTCTAGCACATAAAAAAAAAAATCCTTTCTTTGAAGAGTGAATGGAAGGTTTATTGAGGTTCAATGTATATGCAGAAGCACTTATCCCATTTAATTTACAGTTCTATTCATTTTCAACAACACCTCTCACCACCTAGGAATCTGCAATCTGTGTTCCTTATCACTCTGCCTGCCTTTTTGTTCCTTGTGCTAAGTCCTTGTCCTGACCCCCAGGCCCTGGAAGCTACTGCTAGGCTTTCTCTTCTGAGAGTTTTCTTTCCAACATCTTTCAGATGTGCCTCACTGTTCGCCTTTTTTAAAATTATTTTTTCAAAGGAAGTTAGCAATTCCTTGATTTTCTCCATTATCTTATTGTTTTGATTTATATCAAGATGCTTTTATGGTTTTTGTGTCCTTCTTAATGTTTGCTTTTAAGATGAAGATTTAGTTCAGAGGTTTGGGATATTTCTCATTGTCCACTACAAACATGATGATGTAAGCTTTCCTTTCAAAACATTTTTAGCTGTGTCTCATAGATTTTGATATTGTTGCTTTGCTTTCTGTTATGGTCTGTGAGAAGTCCCATAAAAGATGGCCAGTCACGTACACAATCAACAAGAGCATTTAATAAAAAATTCTAGCGTGCTGGGGTCAAAATATCCAACAAACTGGCAAATGGCGACACCAAGAGAAGCTCAAAGGCTCCTTTTAAGCAGGATTAGGGGAATTCCAGTTGTGTTAAGTGTACTTTGAAGTGATTGGGTATAGACCCTTATTGGTACAGGAATCATTTTATGATTGGCTCATGACATCTGGTCAGCACCTGTGGTTGCAGTGTCAGGGGTCTATTGGCTGTGTCAGGAGTCTGTTTGACTGAAAATAGCAAGAACAGTTCCTGTTTGTGGCCAGGTAGGACCCTGATTGGCTACCAGACTGGACATACTTCCTGAAGGTCTGATTGAAGCCAGACATGAGTCAACATAGGATGATGGGGGTAATATGGGGCAGAGGTCTTAGCAAATTTGCCCCTAGAAAACAAACAAATAAACAACAACAACAACAACAACAACAACAAAACAACTGGCCCTGTTAGGGTCTGTCCTATTATAAGAAGGGTCGGCCACTTCATTTTCTAGTTTCTGTTCTGACTTCCTCTGTCTCTTTTCTTTTTTCATTCATTCATTCATTCATTCACTTACTTACTTACTCACTCATTTTTAATGTAACACAGGGTGGCCTGGAACTCATGATCTTCCTGCTTCCGCCTCTTCAGCATATCTGTGTGGCCCCATGACCGGCAGGACTTCCTCTTTCATTTGTTGGTTATTTTATGTTTGATTCTCAACCACCTGCAGGAGGTTTCCAGAGACTTGTGTATTACTTATGATTGGATTCTGTTGCAGAAATCAGACTCTGGAATCGTTCTATCCCTTTGAATTTTTTGATGCTTGGTCTTCTGTTTTGCCAACAGCATTGTGTTCCATACCGTGTTAACCTGTGCTGGGCTTTTTCTAACATTTGGAGCCTTTTCCCTATTTACCCTCTAAATACCCTCTCTCTGTTTCCCCAGGATCCCACCTAGAGGCCTACATTCTAACCCTTACATGCCATGCTAAGCCACGCTTATGTGACACCAGTCCAGGAAAAAGTGTTCACTTCTAAAACAGAGGCATTGTGTTCATTAGCACTGTACCTAGGCAGACTTTTTTTTTTTAATTGCCACATTATTTCTTGTGGATGGGGGTGCTGTGGTTCTTACCTGGGGCTACCAGGGAGAAAGGAGGCAGCACCTGACATCATCTCTTCACCACTGACATCCAGGCTCACTCATTGTGTATCTTTGTTTCTGCCCTTCACCTGAGGTCCTTTCAAGCCCAGCTGTAATGTCTCTTCTCTTCTAGCCAAACATGTCTCCTCTTGTCCATCACCAAGGTAACACAAATCATCTCCCAAGCCATTACCTCATGTAACAGTCTGCCTGCTCACTCAGGCAAGATGTCCCTCTAATTACATAGCATCCAAAATGGAGGGGAAAGCCATAGTCATAGTCTGGCCCATGGCATGAGAAATTCTCCACCCATGGCACACACGCTGTCCCCATTCAGAGATGTTCCAGCCGCTAGGTCAGACTGGAACTGGTCATCCCCTTACACAACTGAGTTCTTTCAGCACACCTGAGGGTGGAGGTCAATGAAAACAAAACACTAATAAATGAGGAGGAGGGGCTGGTTCACATTCCTCTGTGGGCATCTGGTGCTTCCTCACTCCTCCACACCTATACACGAGACTCACTCAGCTTGAAAACATCTCTGCAATAATGTGAGTCTGACTGCCCCCCCACAGCTCATCTTTCCCCAGCTGGTGGTGTGGGAGGCTGTGGGCCCTTGCTGGAAAAAGGAAGCCACTGGGGTTGGGGTCATGCTTTGAAGATTATAGTCTGGGCCTACCTCCTGTCTTGCTCTCTCTGCTTCTCTGGTTTGCTGTTATGAGAGCAGCCTGTGTCACATGCTCCACGTGATCTACTCCTCTACACCTTGGGGACTGAAGCCCTGGGCCACACATCCTCCTTCCTATGTTTCTGTCAAGTATTGTGGTCATGATGACAACGCCCCCCCACCCCTCATTCTGTTCATCACTCTGAAAATGCCCCCACATCAATGCCCACAGACAGCCCTCCAAGATGATTCTAAATGCTGGTAAGTGGGAAGTGAAGACCAACCACCACATCTTCTATCCTATTGTGTGATGAAAAGTAGGATAAATTGTGTGCAAGCCTGAACAACAATGATGATTTGGTATTCTTGCCTTCCTTGACCTTCAGAGCCCAGGGCAGGAGCTGTTTCCACCTGCATCCTAGGAAAACAAGGATAGGATTCTGAGGATGGCAAGAGGAAAGTTCCTTTCTCTCTTCCCAGTCCTCAGCCTCCATAGGTCATGTCAAGGGTACTCTTCCCAAGGATGCCACATTGGACCTTCCTGTGGTACAGACGGCCCTAAGCATCTCAGAGATCTAGGCAGTCTGACATGTCTTTATCCTTGTGCTGAATTTTACAGAAGACATGAAATGAATTTTCATGAATGGTAGCAGTCTAGAGACCAATTGCTTAGAAATGAGTGTAAGACTGATATGCTTTGTTTTTGACTATTTTTAAAGATCTGTTTATTTTTGTATTTTATGTTTATGAGTTCTCTACTTCCATGTATGCCTGCATGATGGAAGAAGGCATCAGACAGAAGAGGGCGCCAGGTCTCATTACAGGCGGTTGTGAGCCACCATGCAGGTGCTGGGAATTGAACTCAGGACCTCTGGAAGAGCAGCCAGTGCTCTTAACTGTTGAACCATCTCTCCAGCCTGAGACTGATGTATTATGGGCTTGGTGAATATTCCTGTTCTTTAATGGAAGGGGGGGCCCTGGCAACCTGAATTCCCTAACACTGTGAAGCCTCCTTCCTCCCTGCGTCCAGCCCATCCATTTCCCCTCCAATCCTTCCTCTGTCTTTCTCCTGATGCTCAGTTCTCTCCTCAAGGCAGTCATATCTCAGCTAACCCAATCAGAAGTCCTGCTAGGGTTCCCTCACACCTTTCATACAGGAGGTGAGTTAAGTCCCAAGCCAGGACATCGTAGAAATGGTGTTATAATCTAACCCCAGCTGTCTCTCAAGCCCGTGTCCATCGTAGCATGCAAACATTTCCCTCAGAATTCCCCAGGGCTTTCCCAGAAAACTTCACTGTTTTATAAGCTATTGATGTGTTTGCTAAGATTTTAGGGAATCAGTTACATTTTCTTCTTAAAATATACACAAGAGAAATATTAAGTATGTGTAAATAATTGTCATCATTATGTAACAATTTGCTTTTAAGAAACAATCAAATCTGAAAATCTTGCATGAAAGAAAAGAAATTACATGAATGATACCCCATATGCACACATATGGCCATGCTTAATAGCTTGTCCTGTGATATTGACAAAATGTATGTTACTATTCACCATTTACTTTATTTAACAAGAAATCAAATTGATTACCTCTCCTAGGAGTTGACTTGCCTGGGGGTCTGTACTGCTCAGCCGCTAGAACCCAAAGGCACATTAGGTCTTCTGAGCATCTATGTTCTGCTGTGGCTTTACACATTTAATTTTTTAAAGTGTTTTATTCTTCTTAAACTTTTAAAGTATTTATTTTTCTTAAATTCCAACACATGTACATTCACAGGGAGAAAAGGACTGTGGTAGTTTTATGGAATATTGTGGATTCCATAAAAGTCCTTCTCTTACAGGCCTCTAAAAGTGCTAGGGGAAATGGACTCTGAACAGTGTTTTAAGTGCTTAGTGGTGCTCACAAAAAAGCTAGAAATATTCAGGGTCCAAAATGAAAAGCCTGATATCAGAATGTAAACGGAGGCAGAAGCGAGGCTGGGGGAGAAGTGTGTCAGTTTGGGCAGTCTACCTTTAACACTCATGTCGAGGCAGATGAAAAAGTCTTGGATTCAAATAAAATCGGAAGCTGATGGAGACCCCCTCTAATAAGCTTGAGACCTCAGCAATGCATGCATATCCTTGATGAAAACCCACCTTTCAGTAATGGGAGACCCCAAAAGCTAGTTTTTCTCTCTTGACTGGGATTAGAAGAAAGTGAAATCTTTTCCTGCATAATATTTTGGTGTATGTGGTTCTGGGGATCAAACCTAGGTTGTCACAAGTGTTAGGCAAGCACACTGCCACAGCTTCTTGTGTGATTTTTAGACACGAATCTGCAAAACACATAGCCTGGATTTTTAGATTCTCTCACCTCTGTAGTTTCAGAAACACCATTCTAAGACCTGAATTTTAAAACTGACTTCAGTCCATGACATCTTCATGTTGCCTGATAAAAGCCAGTTCCAAACCCCTCTGCATGGAGCCCCCCAGTCTAGGGAAGATTCCTGTAAATAAACTCTTATTTAACCTAAATGCAGGCTATGTAGGAGGCCTTTTGAAGTACCTGTTCTAAGGGCTTAAGGCAGACAATTGGGAGATTTGGGAGCACTTGTAGGCAAATGTTGTTAGGTGCCAGAAAAATGGATTTCCAGCCAGCCTTTTTCCATGAGGATGTGATATTTGCCAAACTCCTCTCTCTCTCTCTCTCTCTCTCTCTCTCTCTCTCTCTCTCTCTCTCTCTCTCTCTCTCTTAAATGTCTTAATTTAAAGGTTCATCAACTTACACATAAGCCAGTGTGAGAGTGTAGCACTCAGAGTCGGTCTCTTTTCCTTCAATTTGGTTAGCTTACCTGTGAGCACAGAATGTATTCCAGCTTCAAGGCTTTACGGCTCTAGGAGGGATGCTATTTTAAACAGGCTTGACTTCCCCCACATCTACAGCCCCTGCCCTGCCAGTTCTTTGAATACATTGTGCTTTGTATTAGTTCATAATTCTTGTGTGGAGGCAACATCAAGAGAAAGAAAAAAAAAGGAAGATAAAACACAACCCCAAATGTAACCACAGTAGGTCTGTGAGATTAACCACACAGGGATATGAGCCCCTGGGAAGCTGGCATCAGTATTAAAGAAGCTAAAGGCTGGCCACAGACCTATTCCCAGGAAGGTAGAAAAAAGCCAGCATCTGTTTTTTCCCCTCTTGTTGGCACAGTTGAGAACAAAGGTTTAAGCCAGTCCTTGGTAATCCATGCTGGTGAGCATGAGAAGGTTGGATAAAGCAGAAACAGCATCCCAGTATCTCAGTGTTAGTAATCCTCACTTTGTCCTGTACCAGGCCTTCTGCTGAACTGATTTTCTTCCTTTCTTCCTATGAGAGTCTATTGGTTACAAAATAAATGGTTTCATTGTGACATTTTCCTACCTATATAATATACTTTGTTAATTCTCTGTCTGTCTGTCTGTCTGTCTCTCTCTCTCTCTGTCTCTCTGTCTCTCTTTCTCTCTGCCTCTGTCTCTCTCTGTCTCTCTGTCTCTGTCTGTCTGTCTCTCCCTCTCTTTCTCTCTGTCTGTCCTGCTGATCCTCAAATAAGAAAGTTGATTTTCTTTTGGCAGTGGGAAATTTGTCCTTCCTGGGGTCTCATCTTGAACTTAGAGTGAGGAAACAAGACTCCAGTACTTTAGAGAGCCCCTTCTCTGCAGAAGAGTCCCCTAGCTCTTAGGATCTCTTCAAAGTGCATATATGCACATGTACGCACACACAGGTGCACACACAAAGAGCTAAATTAAAGGATGAGGAAGGTAACCTAAAACAGAAGGGTCAATGAAAGAAAAAAAAGGTCTAAAATGTTTCATTAAATCTGAGGCATCATTGGCTGTTAACAACACCTCTCTTTCTGTTCTATCAAGAAGAAAAATAAAGGTAATACAAAATTAAGCCATGACATGGGCTTTGTTGCATTGTTGAAATGCATCTTGATTTTGGAGGTAGTAAAAATGTAAAAAAAAAAAAAAATATGTGCAACTTGGAATTGATTTTTTCAAAATGTAATAGTTCTCTCCCCCACCCTTTTAGCAACATCATTGCCAAGTATTTGACTAAATGAATATTATGAAAAACATTGTCTCTACTCTGACTCTTCCCAAATCTTGGATCCTGTAACATTTATCTAGAGACCTGTTCAATAAACGATGAACCACGGATAGGCATAGCTTGGATCAAGCCACATAAAAACCTTAAAATTAATAGGAAGTAGGTGTGAAAGCCCATGCATCATGACTGTGAGACTCTTGAACAGAGATGCTGAGTTGTGGTTGTGCTCAGCTGCATCCCCTTTTTCTTTAACTTCTGGTTCTTTTGTTGTTGTTGTTGTTCCAAGATTTTTTAAAATGTGCATGTGTGTTTTGTCTCCATGTGTGTATGTCACCACATGTGCCTAGTGCCTGTAGAGACCAGAAAAGGGTGTTAGATCCTCTGAAACTAGAGTTACAGGTAGTTGTGAGCTGCTATATGGGTTCTGGGAATCAAACCTGGGTCCTCTGGAAGAACAGCCAGTGCCCTTCAATGCTGAGCCCTCTCTCCAGACTTTGACTTCTGGATCATGAGATATACCATGAGAGATTTACTCCTGGATTTCAGCACGCATGGTTGAAGAACCTTCAGTGCAGCACATATCTGGCAAGGCTACTTTGAGATTTCTACCAAGTCAAGGGCTTGGCTGCTGGTTTTCTTTGAAGCAAAATGCTAGTCTGTTCAATATGTGTTAGTTTTATTGTTCTTTACACTCTTTTAATAAATGCACGTGGATTTTATAAATGTGCACTCTTTTTAGAAGACTTTTTTTTTTTTTCAAGACAGGATTTCTCATGTAGTTTTGGTGCCTGTCCTGGATCTCCCTCTGCAGACCAGGATGGCCTCGAACTCACAGAGATCCACCGGGCTCTGCCTCCCAAGTGCTAGAATTAAAGGTGTGCGCCACCACTGCCTGGCTTAGCAGACTTCTTATTATATTTTTATTTAGTGTGTGTGTGTGTGTGTGTGTGTGTGTGTGTGTGTGTGTGTGTGTGTAAGTCAGAGGACAACTTGCAGAAGTCACTTCTCTCCTTCCACCACTTGGATTCCAAGAATTGAACCTGGAACTTCAGGTTTGGTGACAGGTGCCTTTACATACTGAGCCATCTTGCCAGCACTATTCATGTGCATTCTTTACATTCAAATTTAGTTTTATACTGAGTTTGACTTCCCTGATGAAAATCAAAAAGAGGGAGAGCAAGTAAAAGAATAATGCAGGAAGGGGTTTCTAAATTATACAGGAAACTGAGTTTAGTGAAAGTCTTCTGAGGACAGAGCTATTGCCTACAGCAGTGAGCGGAACCTGGTCAGTGCTGGACCCAGAGAGGTGGAAGACCTGGCTTTGGAGCTTGGCATTGTGGCTGTAGAAACGAGCTGAGTGTAGGTCACAGTCCTGGGAAGTAAGCAGGCATATCCATCAGCCTGTGCAAGTGAGTAACTACACATGAAACCCAATTCACTGAGCATTTCTGGGTGACCACAATTCTGTGCTAGGTATGTGTCAACTCATTAAATGTTCACAGGTCAGGCCCCCGCCCATCAGCCACCCATCAAGTCAGGGATACTTATAGTGTCTTTGCAGGTGAGCCTGTTGAGGTCTGTTGCTGTTGTGTCCCCAAAGCCTGGCTTCTGGAAAGTGAAGTTATGCTTGATTCCAAACCCATGGCTTGTAATCACAGCTTGGCTTCTGGCTTAATTAGGGTTTCATCAAAGTGAAAAGACATCATGACCATGGCAACTCTTAAAAAGGAAAACATTTAATTGTGGCTGGCTTATAGTTCAGAGGCTTAGTCCATTTTCATCTTGGAGGGAAGCATGGTTGCACACAGGCACACTTGGTACTGAAGACGTAGCTGAGAGTTCTACATCCAGATCCGGATCCACAGGGAGTGAGAAGAGACTGTGACACACTTACTCCAAGGCCACACCTACTCCAACAAGGCCACACCTACTCCAACAAGGCCACACCTACTCCAACAAGGCCAATATTATTCAAACTACCATGTCTTCATCTTGGAGCATCTTTGTACTCTCTTGGATGTGCTGAGTGAACCAGAATCAAGAGACTTGGATGTAGGAAATAGAACATAGCACAAAGCAAAACATACAATGAGAACGGAATCCTGAGAACCAGGCAGAAAGGTCAAAGCCAGCCAGAGAGGCACAATACTGGCATCCGGTACTGGGTTCTGCTTGCCTGGCTAGCAAGTGCAGTGACTCCACCCCACCTAAGGTCCAGCTTTATCTCAGTGGCTCTGTAGCATTATGTCAGGTGAGGCAGGAACAGGGTACCTTATTAGGAAAGGGCTGCAGAACCTTGAAACCAGGTAGGGCCTGACTCAACAAGGAGTGTGTATGCTTGCAAGGACTGTTCCCATGATGCCTCTGGGATTGAGTACATTTCCTGCATCTGCACTCTGGTCCTTTGGATTTTAAGCATGTCATAAATACACTGAGTATTTTAATTCACTCTTACCTATTTGTATCTGACTTGTCTCAAAAGTGTTATAACAATGTGGTAATTTGTCACAACCAAGTAACACCTAATTTCCTGCACAAAAATAATTACAGGCAATAAACTAATTCTCCTTTATAAGTTGGGCTGTTCTTAATAATATTTGGTAACTGATGTTGAAGACCATAATAATCATTATAAATTTGTATGTTCCATATTATTTTATGAGAATATGGGGACTTTGTCAGCAGTTTTAGAAGAGGAAAATGTAAACACAATCAGACATATAATAAAAGAGCTTAGACAATTGTATTATGAATCTTAACAGGTCTTATTAATGAAGACAAACCTGGGGCCAGGTATTGGGGTGAATGCTAGAAGATCAGAGAAGCAGAACAAGCCACAGCTTCCTCACCTTGCCAATTCCTCAGCTGATCCTGTTTCCTCAGACTGGAAGCCTCTGTGTCCTCATCCAGAATGGGTCTCAGCTGAACTGCTGCTCAGAAGCCTAAAATCTTAACCAGCCCTAGTTTCTTGTTCTTGTGCCTTAAATACCTTTCTGCTTCCAGCCATCCTTCCTGGGATTAAAGGCTCTTGTTACCATGCCTGGCTGTTTCCAGTGTGGCTTTGAACTCACAGGGATCCAGATGGATTTCTGTCTGTGGAATGCTAGGATTAAAGGCGTGAGTGCCACCATTTTCTGGCCTCTATGTGTATCTAATGGCTGTTCTGTTCTCTGACCCCAGATAAGTTTATTAGAGTGCACAATATTTCGGGGAACACAATAGACAATTTTCACAGGAATGGTGTCTCTTTAAAATCTTTTATGGTGGTCACTGTTTGAATTTAAGGCCCCATTTCTTTTAATTTTTTTGTCTTTGATTTTATGTGTATGGATATTTTGTCTACATGTGTGTCTGTGTTCCATGTGTGTGCCTAGTGACCACAGAGGTCAGAAGAAGGCATTGGATCCCTGGAACTGGAGTTACAAATGGGGTGAGCCATCACATGGGTGCTAATAATAAAACCTGGGCCCTCCAGAAGAGCAATCAGTACTCTGAACCACTGAGCCATTTCTTCAATCCCCTTCTTCCTCTTTTCAATTGAAGAGTATATTTTTTATAGCCTGGGCTTAGCATTGCTAAGGACAATCCTATCACATTGAAATGTTAAGGATTCATAACTTTCCCAGACGAGAATTATTAGTTTTGTTAATTAAGGCTATACTCCTTGACAGCATAGTTTACAAATTGTCAGTCTGCCTGGCATTTGTTTTCTCCACATCAATGGAAACAGAACTGAAAAAAGATAGTGACTAGAAAATCATGAAAACAGGATGATTGCCAGGAAAGGAAAGGGTTCCACATATTTCCAGAGCCTGCAGCTCATACCACAGCTAGTAGCCACAGCAGGCCTGACTCAGGAAAGCAGTTGCAGGGACCAGAGGCTGCAGTGACTCAGCTGTGCCTTCACTGACAAAGTTGCCACAGCCTAGAGCAGTGGTTCTCACCCTCTGGGTCGCAACCCCTGTGACAACCCTCTGTCTCCAAAAATTATTTACATTACAATCCATAAGAGTAGCAAAATTACAGTCATGAAGTAGCAATAAAAGTAATTTTATAGTTGATGGTTAGCATAACATGAGGAATTGTATTAAAGGGTCACAGCATTTGCAAGGTTGAGAACCACTCGTCTAGAGGGAAGTTTGGGGTACATGACACCCAGAAGGCCACTACTGATGAACTGGAATGTGCTGGTGGTGGTGGCACTCACCTTTAATCCAAGCGCTCTGGAGGCAGAGGCAGATGGATCTCTGAGTTCAAGACCAGCCTGGTCTACAGAGTGAATTCCAGAGCCACACAGAGAAACCCTGTCTCAAAAAAACAAAATAAAACAAAAGAACTTGGAGTGGACTTCCCTGACCTGTAAAGCCTACCTCTGGCTGAGTAGAGAGAATAGTGTATTTAGAACAGCTAAATGGCCATGATGCACTTCTAAAACATTTGGGCCCCAACACTCCCCTCAACCCCCAAAATCAAAACAGCCAACTACAGAATCTAAGACATGAAAATGTATGATGTTATTTCTCCTTATATTGTAATTTTTAAGATTAAAATTTGTCTTTAGATTAACTAATTAATTAAGTAGTCTATTTTAGTACTAAGGATGCAAATCAGGCCCAAGAAGACAAGCTCTTATTGAGCTCCAGCCCCAGCTCTGAAAATGGCTTTTGAACACCTGCACATTTCTACCCATCTCAGAGCCCAGATCTCTTAGGGGATGATGTTCTTCCTGCCATTTCTCTTAAACGCCTGTAACATGTCAAATGATTGGCTGCAGGAGAGACACATCATAGTTCCTGTCTCTACTTAAAACAAAATCAACCCATAAATCTGTAGCATGAATCTTAAAAGGTCTTATTAATAAAAACAAACCTGGAGCCAGAAACGCTGGAAGATCAGAGAAGCAGCTTAGAGAGGAGAGGGTTTATTTCATCTTAGAGCTGATATGATGAGCTTTTCACACCACTGAGGGGAAACAGGGCAGGAACCTAGAGTCTAGAGCTGAGACAGAAGCCATGGAGAAGAGCTGCTTACTGGCTTGCTCCCCATGCCTTCTCAGAATGCTTTCTTTTACAGGGGTGTCACTGCCCACAGTGAGTCCGGCCCCACATCAACCATGAATAAAAAAAAATGCACCAGAGACAGACCTCTCACTGGCAATCTAATAGAGGCATTTTCTCAGTTGACTTCTTCCATGACGTCTCTAGTGTATGTCAAGTAGATGCAACAGCCAGGAGCCCTTTAGGGCAGATCAGTTTGGGCTAGAAAAAAAAGGATGTGTTGTAACATTCTTAAAAGTCAGAATTGTTGATCATTTTAGAATACTAGTGAATATGTTTTGAAAACTTGGATAATACACCATTTGTTTCTTTTATTGGATACAAGTAAACTCCTGTCAGAGGTGGATGAGCCAAGGCTTCTCCAGAGATAGTCATTCCCTCTACCAGCTACTTTATTAGTTCACTTGTTACATGTAGAGCAAATCTACAAAGAAAATTATCTCTTGTATTTCTTAAATTAAGATATCCCTCAAGGGCTGGAGAGATGGCTCAGCAGTTAAGAGCACTTGCTTTTCTTTCCGAGGACCTGGCTTCAATCCCTAGCACCACATTGCAGCTTACAGCCAAATGCAACTACAGTCTCAGGGGACTGACACCCTTTTCTGGCCTCTGTGGGCACCAGACATGCACGTGGTGTGCAGATGTAGATGTGGACAAAACATGCATACACACAAATAACAAAAGGAAAGATGGTCCTCTAGTCCAATCATTCAGTTAAATGTATCCAACATAATGATTAAAATAATTCATTTATTGTCATCTCAAAAGTACTCTCTTAAGTGTTTTTAGGAATATTAATTCCTAAGTATGGGCCATAGTCTGATGAATTAGGCAACTGCTATTACCCCCATTTTACAAAGAAGGCACCATTAAAGAAAAATGTCCTATATCACAAAGCTGGTTGGGAAAGAGACCAAGATGCAAAATTAAGCTGTCTGACCCCAAAGCTCAGGGCCTAACAGCCTCTCTATTCTGCTTCCCGTGACCTTGACTCACTTGGTTTTTTTTCTGGGATTCCCCTTACTTTGGGATCCAGCGAGGCTGGCTTTTCAGCTCCCTTGGTTCCCTTGGTTGACAGATTTGAGTTTATGTAATCTTACTAAAATGACCGCTTGCCCCTCACATTTACTTTGCCTTCTCCATTAGAATGACATGAATTTGACATACAGCCTCAGGTGACAGGCTGAGCAGGAGCGAAACAGCAAGGCCAGAGATCATGAGCCAAATGGTGTTAGAAGTTGTCAGACCTTAGGGCCTGGGCAGGAAGGCACGAGAGAAGATCAGTTATGACGTTGAGACTTGGACTCTAATGACAGCAGGCACAGCAGACATGGGCAGTGGTGTTGTACAGACCAGTTGCACGTCTTGGTCACTGATCCCGTTTCTGCCGGTGCATACTCACTTCCCCTCGCACTCAGTCACCCACTGTTGCAGGAGATGGAAGATGAATTTCTCAGAAAGAAGAAACAATGAAAAAAAATTGTCCCGAGTGTAGCTATGAAGTAAAGCGGGTGTCTGGACAGCTTTGGTTACGGTCTCTGCACGAGGTCCTGAGATTGCCATTGTACCTCCCGACCAGCCAGACATATTATCACTCTCTGCCCACACTGGTCCCGGGATTAGACAGTGGGTGGTCTGCGCAGAAACTGAACGGATCTGAAGAGAAGACCTCTCCACAGGACACTGGAATTCCACAGCTGAAAAAGACATCTCTCCCACAGGAACTTCCTAGTATGTCACCATCCCATCTGCTCCCCAGTGGATGTATACCTTTTTCCAGCAGGCTAAGCTGGTATCTCATGCTCAAATATGAAAAGACAGACAAGGAGAAACACCACACAAGAAAACAAAATAAAAACCTCAACTAGAAAGGGACGCTCAGTTATGCACTTGCCTTTTTTAAAATTTTATTTTTTGCCAGAGCTGAGGACCAAACGCAGGGCCTTGTGCTTGCTAGGCAAGCGCTCTACCACTGAGCTAAATGCCCAATTCCT
This sequence comes from Onychomys torridus, assembly GCF_903995425.1. Classification (NCBI taxonomy): domain Eukaryota; kingdom Metazoa; phylum Chordata; class Mammalia; order Rodentia; family Cricetidae; genus Onychomys; species Onychomys torridus. The sequence continues at coordinate 80,005,814 of NC_050447.1, read as the reverse complement.
TGCCTTATATTTAAGGCAACTTTTATAGTGTGGTTCGCACATCTGTTTGCGTTGAGAAAGGGACGCTCAAGAAAAGAAACCCCTTACTTTTGCTTGTCTTCTTGTGATCCCAAGAACATGGCGCAGTTCCAGGGAGTCACTTAAAGATGAAATAACATCTTTCTAAAAACTAGAGGTTTTCTTTGACAATCTTGTGATTCTTAAAGTAAGTTGCCTTTAAGCTACACAGTGTGGGACCTGGAATCCCAGGATGTAAGAGGCTGAGGCAGGAGAATTTTGAGTTCAAGGCAGCTTGGGCTATATAATGAGGCCACAACCTATAAAACCAAGGGCTAGGATGTTAGTCACAGAAAACTTGCCAAGCATGTACAACTCCCTGAGTTTGAGCCCTAGACCTGTGGTAGGTAGGTAAATAGGTAGGTAGGTAGGTAGGTAGGTAGGTAGGTAGGTAGGTAGGTGGGTGATAGATAGATAGATGGATGGATAGATGATAGATAGATAGATAGATAGATAGATAGATAGACAGATGGACAGACAGATATTTTCTACTATGATAGCATTGATTTTCTTAAAAGTTCAGCTAAATTTAAGTATTGCTTCAGAGGCTACTTTATCAAAGTATTGCCATGTTTTACAAATATGAGCTCATTAGTACTGAGCACATTCTGAAGACACTTTAATGGATTCATATTTGTAGAGCACAATAGGAACAACAGAAAATGTCCAAATATTATTCCCATGGAGACAGAATAAGTAACTGACATCCATTAAGCAAAATCAAGTCTGTAACATGGCAGAAGAGCACAAACAGAGGATTTGTTTCTGCAATTAAAAGTGCATGCTCTTCAGTAGCTGCTCTTGACCACCTAGTCAGCAGCTGTTCCCACTCCCCAGCACACTGCACTGCCTCAGTCACAGAGGCAGCTGACACCAGCATCTTGCTTGCCCAGCCTCCTTGGCACTAAGATCTGGGCCTTTGTCATGGGGAAGGGAGACTTGCCGAGAATCTCCTAGAGATAAGAATTTTCTTCTGCAGTTAAAAAATACATGAAAGTAAGAAATCTCTCTGTCTGTGGAGAAACATATTACTTTACGTGTGCTCTAGAACCATGGTGGTTTTCTTGGGATCATAATGGTGTGGTTATTGACTGAAGATGGCAGGGAGGAAAGGGATAGATAGGGCTTGGGTCCTCAATGGCACCAGTGAGCCAGTGCCTTATTGGCTAAAGAGAAAATGTGAATATATGGCATGTGGGTCATAACAGAAGATCTGAAGTTTCTTTTTTTTTCTTTTCTTTTTTTTAAAGATTTATTTATTTATTATGTATACAGTGTTCTGCCTGCATGTGTGCCTACAGGCCAGAAAAGGGCATTGGTTCTCATTATGGATGGTTGTGAGCCACCATGTAGTTACTGGGAATTGAACTCAGGACCTCTGGAAGAGCGGCCAGTGCTCTTAACCCCTGAGCCATCTCTCCAGCCTGACCTGAAGTTTCTTGCAGGAAAGAGAGATGCTAGTGGTAGTGTTCCAGTGAACACAGGGCTGCACAACCCATTGGCTCCACAAATAGTCACACTGAGTGCCTGTCCCTGTTCTGTGTGACAGGTTTTAGGCAGTAAACAAAATCGATTCCTTGACATTTCCAACTTTACCTTGTTGGTAGAACACATTGGAAATAAAATGGAAGATATGAAATATATCAGTGGAAAGTTCTATGAAGAAAACTAAAGAGGGTTAGAGAGAGAAGGTGGGCTCAAAGGAAATGGGGCCAGAGGTCAGGGCAGCTAGCTGCTAATTACAGGCATTTGAAGCAGAGATCTGGATAAAAGAAGGGTGCAAACCATATGGACCAGGAAGTCGGCTGTGGAAAGTGTCAGCAGCAAGGTGAGAGGCCCTTGGTGGGGGTGCACTTGGTACGTTTGAAGAAAAGCATAGGCAGCCTGAGAAAAATCAGTTGGAGATATTAGATGGCTAAGAGAGGAAAACAGAGGTAAAATACTGTTGAGTCTAGCAGGCCATGTCATGGGTTCAGCCTTTTGCTTTGGAAAAGGTGTAAAGTTTTTCTTGGGATTTGAGTTTAGTGGCACGATCTGACTGGTGTTTTAAGGAATAAGTCAAAGTTCAAACCAGGGAGATGTTTGGGAACCCAGTGCAGTGAGAGACAATGGTAGCTTGAGCCAGAACACTGGAGGATGGCCTCATGAGAAGTCCTTGGAGACACAAAGCTGTTCCTGAGGAATTTGATCCTGGCAGACTCCAGGCTTGGGCTGGAGCAAAAGTACGAACTGGGTTGTCATTTACCAACAAGGAGAAGAGGAAACCAGGAGTTTGACTTGGGCCTATTTGCTCTTAGGTAGCCTAGTTGGGTAAGCAGCTGGATGTGTCACTCAGAAGGTTGAGTGAGATTACCATTTAAAATGATGTGGTCTTGATGAAGAATGGATCCAGGGAATGAGAGTACATAGAGAAGAATTCTACACAGAAGAACATACTTAGGGGCTGAGAACGGGGCATGCAAATATTTAGAAACCCGGAGAACAGGATGAAACCAGTTAAGAAGGATGAGGGGGAGCCTGCCACAGGGGCCCATGCTGAGGAAGCCAAGTGGAGAGAGGTGGTTCTGCCACCAGAGAGATGGAATTTACCCATAATCAAGAAGACTGAAATCTCTCCTGTCATTCAGCCCTTGGGAGGCAGAGACAGGAGGATTTCAAGTTTGAGGTCAGCCTGGATTAATTACATAGCAAGACTCTATCTCAAAAAACAAAAATACTAAGGCATCGAAACAACAGCAAAGCAAAGAAGACTGAGATCCGACCACCGTACGTACCAAGATGAACACGTTGCCAGTGCTAATAAACTGTGATGTGCCAGCCACAGCAGTGAATCCTACAAATCAAAGCAAACAGTCAGGCTTGAGAGCAGTCATTCCACGGCTGGGAGGCTTGTGCAATTCTCACCTTGCCCGTGGAATCGTGGGAGCCTCCTTTGGGAAGGAGTCACTGAAAGGAAAATGAGAAGCTCTGGTGTGTTGATTTCTATCGAGTAGACGTGGTCTGTGTAGAAACCATGCTAACAGAAGCCAGACTGATTTCCCTGTCCAAATGTCAGAAGCCTTTGAAGAAAGGCAAGTACAACCCAAAGCAATATGGACACCTTAAGCACAGTATAGAAGAAAGACGCATCTAGGCTGGTTGTGGTGATACACACCCTCGATCCCAGCAGTGCTGGAGTTCAAGGCCAACCTAGGCTGAGTAGCAAGACCAGGTGTGTGTGTGTGTGTGTGTGTGTGTGTGTGTGAGTGAGAGAGAGAGAGAGAGAGAGAGAGAGAGAGAGAGAGAGAGAGAGATGACTCATCTGCTAAAAGTGCTTGCTACTAAGCCTGACAACCTGAATTCAGTGATATCTGGAACCCACACAGTACAAGAAGAGAACCGACTCCCACAAGTTGTCCTCTGACCTCCACATGCACTCTGTAAGCATGGACACAAATAGACAAATAAAAATGTAGTAATTTTTTAAAGAAAAAGAAAGATTTAATTGGTACAAATTTCAGTATCGCGTACTTTGTTTTGGTACCAAGTCACTGGATGTTTCTGGTCATAGTGTTCTCCCTAGTAAAATAAAAGCAAATGGGCAGATCTCACAAGAAGATACTTTATGAGTAATAAATTGAATGCTGTGAGGAAGAGCCCTGCGGCTATATCATCCTAACACTAACACGGGATCCATTATTATTATTATTATTATTATTATTATTATTATTATTATTATTATTATTATTACCGCTGTCCCTGAAGTAGGCCTGATGTAGCATTATTTGCATCAACATGAGTGTAGCCAGGGAAGGAAACTGTAGCTGCAATGGAAGCTTTTCTAGAATTCCCTGAAAGGCATTTCCGTGAGCTGGACCTTAGATGAAGCAAAGCAGGACCCAGGATCATATTTTCTTGATATATTCCAAAATAAATGTCACTGACTTCTCAGAAACTCTGCCCTTTGCACCAGCTCTCGAATTTGTAAGGTTGGGATCCTCCCGCACCCATGGGAGGCTGGGGCCAGTGAACACCTTGTAGCCTGAGGGTGTTGGCAGGCCCAGAAGAATGTGGTTGCCAGGCACTACATGGCCTCAGGCTCACCTTTGTTCTGTTTTTCCTCTTGCTCTCATTTATTTTCACACCGAAGTCCTGTGGCCATAGGGCGTTGGATTTGCTCTTCCTGGCTCACAAAATGGAAAGCAGGTAGCAAATGCCTGAGGAGTACGTTTTTTTAAGAGTATATCATGACTTCCTTTTTATTTTCCCAGAAACTAAGACCAAATTGGAATCTAGGAACAGTCACATTCCTCACTCCTGAAGGAAATACTGAAAACTTTAGCAAGTGGGTTCAGTGTCTAAAACAATGTTTACTCGGGGCTATTATTAACTTCATTTTCTCATTTAAATATATGCTTTTGAGTTCTGAACCTATGATTTCTTTTTGTCTATCTGGCTTGAAACTTTATAGCTCTGGAGCCCTTGAGCTGAGGTAGTCAAGGAACATTGTGGGTTTTGAATTTCAGTTTTTGTATTTCAGTTCATGGTCATTCAATTTATCAACATTAAGAAAAATTCAAGGCACATGGATATTTCCCAGAAGTCTAATGGTTTCCCCAGGGGAAACATAAAATTTCATTAGTCCCTGAATTTAAAAATCTTCTGTCCCTTTTCAAAAATACCCGTGGAAATCCTGTTTCTATCGTGGGATTCAAGGAAGATTTGCTCATGCTCCTTGAAGCCAGCTGCTTGCTGGCCTTCAGGAGCTGAGGGCTAGTCTCTGTGACAGAGAAAAACAGATTCTGAAGCTTGCTTGGAAATTACTGTCCCAAGGGGTTTATCCTTATTGGCTTCTGAAAAATGAAAATATACTCTAATCGAGGCATGCTAAATCATTTAGGCAAACTTCGAAGGGTCATTTTGGTCATTTCTAAGCACGCAGATAAGAGATTTTATGTCTGCCTTGGTTCTAACTTCTTGGTTGCCATAATCATAGGGGAATTTACTTAACTGTTGTCTGATCATAAAGCATTATGAGCTTGGACTTGACATGGGTTAATAAAGGGTTTGGAGCCATAGTAACAATAACAACACCCAACAGAGGAATTTATAATAATTGGAAATCACACAGTTGATCATCTCAGAATCCTAATCAATAAGCATGCAGTTATCTAAAGGATCAAGTGAAGAGAAGCAGTTAACACAGTGTCCCCTGACTGTGTCACACTCTCATTGCTAAGGTAAGCTGCCTCTGAGCCAACCAGGGAAGCAAACTATCAGCTTATCCATTTCCACAGTTGCTCTACTAGGTGACTCTGCCTTGAAAGCTGGGCAGCCATTTAAACTGTACTCCACAAATTGCTTTGCATTTTGATGGTAAAAGGGTGGGGACATTTAGATGTCATGTTTATATTTTACTTAGTGTAAAGATTGTGTTAACCTATACTGCGGAATCTGCTTTCAAAACATAGTAAATGGAATCATCTCCATTTTGGTAGACACCTGTAGCTTTGAAGTCGGTAAAGAGGAGCCCTCGTGGCAGATGGAAGGGCAGTACGGTCTGGTTCGTGGATTCAGAGGACAGCAAGGATTTTGTGCTTAGAATGGAATGGACAGCAGGGAAGAACCAGAGGAACCAGATAAAAGGTTGCCAGCCATAGAGAGCTGGGTGAGAGAGCTGGCAAGCCAGGATGGAAGGGTTGTGGGGACTGAGAAGTATGAGATCTGTGTACAGTGTTGGTGAGAACCAGGACTGCATGGGAGGTGAAACAGAGTTCGAGGTGTCAAGGGTGACCTCATAGTTTAGGAAACAGGCACCAGTTGGACAAAATAATTCCTGAAAGAATCTGATAAAGGTCATGTGTCCAAACACATAATGCACTTATAACTCATTCAAAGGAGGATAAGGAATTGAATTTTTATCAATTGTCAAAGAGTTAACTAGGCCCTCTACCAAGTAAACAACAAAGTGGGAAGATTGTCATCATCATTAGATGTGGGGTGGGAGTGGGGTGGGGGCAGATCCAAAGCAAAATCAGGAGGCCATATCCCTCTCTCTTGCTAGGAGGCCCACAAGTGAAGTAGTAACAGTTGTTGGTGAGTGGGGAAACTGAACCCCACTGGTGAGAACGTACAATGGTCCAGGTAGCTTGAAACTGCTTCAGCAGTTCCCTATAAAGTAAACACACACTTAACATGACCCACAGCCCTTCACCTAGGCATTTATCCAAATGAAATGAAGACATTTTTCCACCAAGGCTGGTTTGCAAATGTTTATGATTTCTGTATTCATAATAACTCCAACTAGACCATCCCAAATGTCCATGATGGTTGAAAAGGTAGGCAAATGGTGTACCCCTGTGAGTTTACCACCACTCAGCAATTGAGAAGGAAGGACTCCACGGCATGCAAGGAAGGAAAGCAGCTATGATGCAGCATGGAAGTGTCTCAGATGAATTAGACACAAAAGGCTCCATGACTCCATTAAAATGAAACTCTAGGAAAAGAAAAAAAAAGTTATAGCAGAAAGCAGAGCAACATTTGTGAGAGGCCACAATCAGAGCACAGAGATAGTTCAAAGGGGATGCCAAATCAGACAGGGGAGGGGCACACCTTTAATCCCAGCACTCGGGAGACAGAGGCAGGTGGATCTCTGCGAGTTCGAGGGCCAGCCTGGTCTACAGAGCAAGTTTTAGGACAGCCAGATAAACAGACAGACAGACAGAAAACAGACAGACAGACAGACAGACAGATAGATAGATTAGATAGACATACAGACAGATAGATAATAAAATTTAAAAACTAAAATAAAGTAAAATATAAAAGGGGTACCAGGAGCTGCCTTGAGTGACAGTTTGCTGTGTCAGGATTCTGATGAAGGACTTGAGACTGAATGCTTTTGTCATAATTCACTGGATGAAATAGTAGTATTGATGTATGTATTTATTTTCCTCAAATGAACTGTTTTTTTGTAAAAAAAATTCTAAATATTACTTTATTTTATGTTTGTCAGCACATTTTAATTGAGATTTGATAATGAATATGCAGATGTATCATGATTAAATAATCTTGTAACCTAACTCTGTTTGTATCTGTCTCCTCAGCTGTAAGGTAAAAATCATAGTCATGGACTTGGGTTGTTTTTTTTTTTTAATGCAAAAAGTCATGTGTAATAACAATTTTTGTTAACTGTATTGAATGTCAACTGCTCCAGATCAGCTTTAATTTAGGGCAATTCAGTGGTGGTTTCTTTCATATTCTCTTGTAGTAAAATTTAAGTGGGCTTGAACTGCTTTGTAGGCTTATAATTTTGCACAGTGTAGTTAGTTGTAGTAAAGCTGGGTGGATATGTAATTAGAGGAAAGTGCTCTACCCCACACTGACAGCCAGAAATTCCAGGGTTTTAGCTGCTTCACGTTCAGCTCACATTGATGACAGTACTTACTCACTTGTGTTTTTGTGTGAGTTATCTTAATTGCCTCCAGCCGCTTGACATGGGAATCATTATCTCCACTGTACACAGAATAGATTTTAAAATACATAAATTGTTTACTGACTTGCTTGTGGTCAGCCAACTTGTCCAATGAATGTTATGACTCAGGCTATCACACATTCACAGCACTCTGCTTTCCCCAACCTCGATCCCCCACCCAACCCTCCTGTTCCTCCCACTAATAAATAAATGATGCTGGGGTGTAGCCCAGGAAACAGAACATTTGCCTAGCATCCAGAAGACTCTGAATTGGATCCCCTGGCACGCACCCCTTGTACATGAGAAGTGTCAAGACTGTGATTTTTCTAACTCTTCGGCTGTTGTTCAGCTCCCTGTACAAGGTTATGTATTTCATAAATTCTAGATAGGAAACCCACATTGCCAGTAGTGTCTGGCTCTCGGCACTAAGGTAGGGTTTTGTGCTGCTAATTCGAGGCCACCCATCATTTCATAGGGGAGCTAAGAGTTCCCTGGACTTGGAACAGGAAGCAAGATGAAACACAGAATCACTTTTCTGTGTTAGAGGATAAACTAGGGAATGAGAGCATAGGAAATCCAAATTTAGAGCCAGGAGTAGCTAGCATAGCAGTCTTTTGCTATGACATGAGCGGGGTTGTTTTAGTCAGGGTTACTTTTGCTGTGATGAAACACCATGACCAAAAAGCAAGCTGTGGAGAGAAAGGGTTTGTTTGGCTTACACTTCCACATCACTGTGGTGGCTAACATTACTAATCCTAGACAATTCAGAATGTGCCCAGCCCCAGAAACAGCCTGGACTTCAGCCAATTCCTCAGCAAACGTATAACACTCGTGTCCTAGTTAGGGGCTACTATTGCTGGGATGAAACACATGACCAAAGCAACTTGGGAAGGAAAGGGTTGGTTTGGCTCACACATCTATACCACTCATGTTCATCATTGAAAGACATCAAGAGAGGAACTCAAACAGGTCAGGATCCTGGAGGCAGGAGCCAATGCAGAGGCCATGGAGGGGTGCTGTGTACTGGCTTGCTCCTCATGGCTTGCTCAGCCTGATTTCTTATAGGACCCAGGACCACCAGCCCAGGGATGGTCCCACCCACAATGGACTGGGCCCTTCCCCATCCATCACTAATGAAGACCATGTCCTACAGCCTGATCTTATGGGGGCATTTCCTCAACTGAGGCTCCCTCCTTTCAGATGACCCTAACCTGTGTCAAGTTGACATAAAACTGACCAGCATGGGACTCTTTCCTGTGCTAAGGTGAACGAATTTGAGATATACACAGGCAATATTTTAAAATGGATCCATTTAGCTAGCATTTGCTGGAAGTCTTCGGATCAGTGATTCTGGGACACCCTGAGAATGCAGGAGGAAAAATAAATCACACTCAGTTTGTGGCCTCAGAAGGATTCCCAGCCTGGCAAGGTTGGCTGCAGCGCAAACAGAAGCATCCTGCACCCCGAGGTAACAAGGATGAGCGAGCACTCTCATAATAAAAGGGCAGGTCTGCTGAACACAGTGATATATACCCTGCAGAGGCTGAGGCAAGGACATCCCAAGTTCCAGGCTAGCTGCTGAAGCAAGGGAGATAATCTACTTTTCACTTACTGACAGAAAAGGCTGGGTTCATTGCCACCCCAGGATAGAAACAAAAATTTGCATTTAGGGGTCAGAGAAATGGCTCCGGGGTTAAAGGTCCCTGCTGCCTAACGACCTGAGTTTGATCCCCAAAACCCACACTATGGAAGGAGAAAGAGAATTGATTCCTACAGATTGCCATCTGATCTCCACATGCACACACATAAATGCATAAACACAAAAATAAATAAAATGTAATTTTAAAATAAAGTTTAAGGACATTCATCTTCTTTCCTTCATAGTGACCCCAGCAAGACCTCTTCTCCTCCTCCTCCTCCTCCTCCTCCTCCTCCTCCTCCTCCTTTTTTTTCTCACATTAGCTGGAATCAAAGTGGTCATTTGGAAAAAGGCCATGCTATTTCCCTGCTTCTGATAATCACAGTTACCAGGGTCAGAAGAGAAGTAATTCTCAGATCCAGTGAAATGTTCAATAGTTGTCTTAGTTAGGGTTTGTTTCTATTGTTGTAAAGAGACACCATGACCATGGCAACTCTTATAAAGGAAAACAGTTAATTGGGGTGGCTCCCTTACAGTTCAGAGATTCAGTCCATTGTCATCATGGTGGGACATGGCAGTGTGCAGGCAGACATGGTGCTGGAGAAATAGCTGGGAGTTCTACATCTTGCAGCCAACCAGAAGTGGTCTGAGACACTGGGCAGTATCTTGAGTATATATGAGACTTCAAAGCCCACCTCCACAGTGACACACTTCCTCCAACAAGGCCACACACCTCCTAAGAGTGCCCACTGCCTATGGGTGCCATTTTCTTTCAAACCACAGTGATACATGGAAGGTTCCAGTGCTCAGCCCTTCAAGTCCTGGCCATGACAGCAGTCCTTAGGCAAAATGTTAGCCCAGGCTGCTCACTGATTTATTTCTACTTGAATGAGACTGTGAAAATCATCAAAGTACATCAGCAGTCTTCGCATAAAAATGGTGCCTTGAAATGCAATGTGGTAGTCCCCCAGTTCTTTACAAGAGACAGAAGGCATGCCTGACTAAACGCAACTCTACAAAGATGTGTTGAGGAGTGTCTTCTGCACTCAGTGGTGGGGTGCAAGGGTGTGATGCAGCTCTGGGCCCTGGGGCCTTCGCTGTGGATCTAGCAACACTGGATATACTTTCTTATAAAAGGCCCCATTCAGCATTCATTTCAAATGTCTTGGATCATATCCTAGGAAGCAGTGCTGTCCTCAAGTAAAATTTTCCCACATTTACTGTTCCAAACACTTGATTGCTAGAAAAGTCTATGAAGAAATTTTACTGAAAATCAACTCCTGGGGCAAAGGTCATGACCTTTTCTTGCCTGGCTCCAGAATGAAAGGATCTTTTATTCTGTGTTTTCTATTTGTACTGTGTTAGAAAACTTTGCTTTGAAATGATTTGAGTTGTAGTTTTAAAATAAAAAGGGGCAGAAAGAAATGAAAGGAAGCAGCTACTCTAAATATTTTTTATTGTTAGGTACTGCATTTGGAAGGATGTGACTTCTTCACTAACACCGATGAAGCTACCCAGGATACTCAAAAATCAAGCAAAAGGAAATAATCAAAACCAGCTATGTTACATTTTTGTTAGGAGGTATTTCTTTTGTGGAACTAGTGATTCAAGATTGTATGCCTTTATCCTGCAGAATGATAATTTATGTGACTCGCTATCTCCATCACTATATCTCATCACCATTCTGGGAATTTTCCATTTTCATAGTTAGCTATTCTATCCCGTTTTTTGTTTGTTTTGGGTTTTTTTTTTTTTTTTCTGAAGTGTGTTCATTTTAGAAAATAGTAAGTAGGCCTCCTCTTACCCTAAGTGGGTACATGTATCTGGCTATGCTCCAAACGTAAAGAACTAGAGGCAGAGCCAAGAGGAATGTCAGAACCTGTGACATCTCTGCGTCTTCCACACTGCAGCCCCAGGCTTCTTAGAGCTCATAGACCTCAAGCCAGCTGAGGAGACTCTTCTACATGTAGGCTTTGTGGATGATCTGTAAAATGAATCTTCCTTTTTTATTTCCCTGTTAAATTGAAATGTGCATTAACTGGTCAGCAATCCCAAGGCTGTATACACCAGACAATTAAAGACAGCATTTTATGCACCATTTGTGAAATCTATATTCTATCCATGTATCGAAGTGGGCTATCACTTACTCATACAAGTAAAAAACTTAATTTACTCCATCTTTGTGAAGCAATGTACGAGCATGGGCATGTTAAGTAAAGTTCCAAGTGACTCTATATTTCAGTAATTCTCAACTGTTCTTCATAGTATATGAAAAGCCTCATAAGATGAGAGGACCTGGCCTCTGCTGACTGCAGAGAATACCTGTCAGTCACAGTGTAATTGGTACCAGGATAAGGCATTTGCTAAAGCGTGGAGGTAAATGATCAGAGGAGCACACTGGGCGAGTCATTGGCTAAGCCATGAGTTACAGAGATGACACGGTAGCGTTCTCCTTGCAGCAACAGGAAAAGGGAAGTTGTTGCTGACACAGCACTCTCCAATCCCTCAGACATCTTCAGAAACAGGAGGAAAGCCGAAACTGGGATGGTCGGAGCACTATGTGCATAGGACACGACAGGCTACACCTCATGTGCCTTTGAGGGACTGGCTGGGACCCTGCGAGTTTAGAGGGCCAGAAGCAAAGGAAGGACTTTAAGTATTGATAGCCTCTTTGTATCATAGAAAGTCCTTCTGACCTAGACCTCTGGAGGCAGAAGAACCTAAGGATGCAAAGGATAGGCAGAGGCTGTTCTGAGACCAAGGTGAGGAAAAGCAGACAGTACTCACTGTGCATGAAACTTTGTGAAAATACTTGAAGCCAGTTCGGCAAGTTGTTAAATCTTGCAAACCTTAATTTTATTGTCCATCAAATCTTTATAATGGTACTTCCATAAAGATTCTAATCAGGGTGAAATGGTACCTCTGTACTCTTACTTCCTAAATGTCACCTGCTGGACCTGATCTAAAGTAGAGTATTCTCCATCCTTGGTCCCTTTTATCCTGTGTTATTTTCTTAAGAATGTGTCAATGACATATTGTTTGCCTGTCTGTATTTGTGGCCTCTCATGACTGTGAGTCCATGAGATGGGCACTTTGTTTTATTCACAGCAGAGTCCCCAGATCCTAAGAGTGTTTGCTGCATGCCGGGCGGTGGTGGCACATGCCTTTAATCCCAGCACGCAGGAGGCAGAGGCAGGCAGATCTTTGTGAGTTTGAGGCCAGCCTGGTCTACCAAGCGAGATCCAGGGAAGGCGCAAAGCTACACAGAGAAACCCTGTCTGGAAAAACCAAAAAAAGAAAAAGAAAAAAAAAAGAGTGTTTGCTTCATTATAGGACACTAAATATCTTTTATGTTTCTGTAACATGGTTTACTTTAAAGCATGGAATTGTTTGTATCTAGTAAGTAAAGCCATGGCTTTATTGTATGTTGGCTTTTGCAGAGTATGTCTTGTGACCAGCTGATACTCTGAGATAATATAAATAAAGTCAAAGCTGTTTGCTTTTGAAACAAAGTATCATAGGACTAAGGTGCAATATGTATATCTTTTAGGTATGATGTGAGCCTTATTCCTTGTCCTTTTGGAGGTCTTCAAAAAGTATTTCAAGGGTTGTTTTGCTTGATATCTGTGCTCTCTGATGAAGTCACAATTGTGATTCTTTTTGCTTGGTTCAATGTGTTCACACAATCTTCCTAAACTGAAACAAAAAGGTCAGCTATCAAGAGATAGCGGCACTCCATGTGCATTCCACTGGGGCAAGGGACTTGGAAGCATGGCTACGTCATCATTTTGTGGTCAAACAAGGAATCCATTGCTGTATCTAATGCTTTTCTTGTGGAAAGTCATCTGTTTTGATTTTGTAACCACTGAATGTTCAATGAAAGGCTGTATTAGGAAGCCTGAAAGCGTTTATAAAAGATATATATGATATATGTGTGAATTCATACATATGTGTGTATCATATATGTGATATATATAATATACATATTACGTGATATAATATGTATCATATATGATATGTGTCATATATGTGTGAATTCATATATATCATATATATGGATGGGAATGTCAAATATAGCATGACAAATTAATACATCATAACTATAACATGCAGTGACAACATGTCAGAAAGGTACATGTTTATGTAATGAAGCAATTTTGAAATAAGTCTTTCTCTGTCTCCCTCTTATTCTTTTGGGGACCTGCCATCCAGCTCCCAAATAAATCACACAGAGTCTTATTCTTATTTATAAATGCTTGGCCTTAGCTTGCCTTATTTCTATCCAGCTTTTCTTAAATTATCCTGTCTATCTTTTGCCTCTGGTATTTTACCTTTCTCTATTTCTGTATGCCTTTTTTTACTTCTTACTCAGTGTCTTGCTATGTAGCTGGGTGGCTGGGTGGCTGGGTGGTTGGGTAGTCGGGTGGTTGGGTGGTTGGGTGGCTGGGTGGCTGGGTGGCTGGCCCCTGAAGTCCTCCCCCTTCTTTTCTCACTCCTTGATCCTCTCTTCCCAGATTTCTCCTCCTTTTTATTCTCTCTGCCTGCCAGCCCCACCTCTCTTTCTCCTGCCTTGCCATTGACTGTTCAGCTCCATATTAGTCCAATCTGGTGTTTTAGACAGGCAAAGTAACACAGCTTCACATAGTTAAACAAATGCAACATAAAAGAATGCAACACATCTTTGTATCATTAAAACAAATGTTCCACAACATAAACAAATGGAACACATCTTAAACTAATATTCTACAACATCCACCCTTTTAATTCTTCTATGTTTAAAGTACACAAAATGACAATACCAATCTACGAGATTATCTTAAAGCTTTGGCTGCATTTCCCATTTTCCTTGCTGTAATGGCCACATTTTAATTATCTATTCACCTTGATTGTTTACATTTTAGAATACCCACAAGTATATTATTTCAACATTAAGCCTAATTTCTTTTGAAGCCAAAATAATTTTGCTATTTTATAAGTGTGATGGAGACTTGTTTTTCAAGCTGCTAAAGGAGGGATCTTTAATGTTCATACTGTGGCTTTGCTTGGGCTTCTGCTGCCTTTAAATTAGGTGGCACCTCAAGCCTAAAAAGGCATGAACTACATTATTTTCTCAGGCTTCAAAGAAAGCATCATAGTCCCCAGGGTGCTGGCTTTCATCAGAAGTCTAAGATAGCAGGGCACCCATGGCTGGTCAACTGTTTTCAGGTACATTTGAACCTCATCCACTTTCAATTCTCTTTACTGGCTGCAATGTATTTCTTCAAATCTTATTTCATTTGCTTCTAAGAAACCAAGTTCACCTTGCCCTTTCCCTTCATCATTCTCGAGCCAGAAGAAGATGCAGTACACAGGCAGATCACCGTCCTGGGAACAATGGC